>NW_019154107.1:1297778-1907186 GCF_002288905.1 Enhydra lutris kenyoni | reverse complement strand
GGGTTAAGTCAGTAGTGTGTCAAATTTATGTGTGCACCAATTTTTAGATATAAGGTAGGGAAACCTTGCTGTGGTGCTGACTTGGGAGACTGGGAGACACATTAGCCTTTTTCGCTGGCTCCAGCTGGAGTTGAAGCCATTGCCTTCCCATTGTCTCCCTCCTCTCCCTGGGCTCTGCTTAGTGTTTGCCTGGTCTTTTCCTTCCATACTGTCGTAAGCCCTGTCCTGGGAAATCCTGGCTCACAGCCTGGAGCTGATGAGTTCTTGCTTAGGAGATGGAAGAGAATAGCGTGTTTGGCTAAAATAATTCATGCATGCTGCTCTTATAACTTCACTTTCCTGGGTTGATGGTTATGAACGAGAAGAAACCATCACTCGAGGATGAGTTACTGATTTTTGAGGGGGGGTCATAAGACGTCTTATTTATCTTTGCTTTAGTTGGTCTGCTGGAAAATGCAAGGAAATCCGATTTGTTGTAGCCAGACATCATTCCCTCTTCCTTTTCCTCCCACCCCACCCCTAACTCGGAGGTGGATATGTCCGGATGCTCGGGAGAGGGGTCATCGCTTGAGGAGAGGGCATTGGGCACGTGCTGGCTCCGGAAGCCCCACCAGGTACTGCAGGGGCCGCACCAATCATGCTCCTGGGACTGTAGTTCTTTGGCACTAAGGCGAAGCCCATAGCCGTCTCCTCCACACTGGTCTCCCATATCTGGCACTGCATCTCAGCCAGAATGAGCAGCAAAAGAAAAATATTTGTTGAATGAGTGAAAACAGCATATGACGTCCGACTCTAAAGCCAGAGTCTCGTTTCCCCAAACTGGGCCAGAAATGGTTATTTAATGGTATCGCTTATTCACATCTCCTGCACGCATCATGCAGGGTCAGGAGCAACGGAGGAAGTCCGCTCTGCTCACGGTCTTCCCTGCTGTTGACCCTGTCGCTGTGTAAGCTCTAGTCCCATGTTTGGATGTATTTCGGTCTTGAAAGAGCCAAAGAAATGAGTAAAAAGGTATCTGTGGCATGGTCTGTAGGAGAATTGTGGCAGCACGACGGTACTGTGCCTGGAGCACTTCTACTGTACCTGCGGGCATCTTCCTGTGGCCCTTGGTTCGCCTTTATCTGGCATCTCCTTTGCACAGAATTTGTCGAGAAAAGAGCAACGATTGGCTCAGACAAGGGCGCCCCGTGTTGTTAGGGCAGCTGGCGGGCCGGCTTGTTTTACTGTCTCTTCCGAAGTTTCCTTGCTGTGAGCCCGCCCCCGAAGAAATCTACTTTATCTTTCTTAGTTGTGGCAGGCGTTGGGGCTTGCCACACTTCCTCCCAGGGACGCAGAGTAGCAGAGTAGCGCAGGCATGTGCCTGGGGCTGTGCAGAGGAGATCTGAGATAAGGGAGCCAGGGTGCTCGTTTCTACAGGCTTCTCATCCTGCATTTTAGGGAAGTGTCTCTGTCCCCCCGCCCACATGCCAGGCAATGCCACAGTTTTCTTCTCTTTTCCTCTTGCTGTCTTTTCTCTTAAGCCTGAGCTCGTCCGTGGTGTTTTGCCTCAGGATTCTTTTCTTCGTCCCGAGGGAGTCATTGCTTAGAAAATGCCCTCTTGTCAAAAACACCAAGTCTTCAATATCATAAATTGGTAGCAGGAACTCCTCTGTCATTTGGCTTAATATATTAACTGTCTCTAGTGGCTAGAGCTGGCGGCACAATGGCGGGTCCCTCTGGAAGCCGGTTGGGCCAACCGGACTGTTGGCTGTCTACTTTTGTCAATATGGGAATGTTCACTTGGGGACCAGCCCATTTGTCATAGTCTTTCTGATCTTTTAGTGCTTTTATGCTTTGGAGAACTATAGGAGCCATATGCTGCTTCACAGGTAAGCGAGACTTGCTAAAAATAGAGCTTAAATGGCCCACTGTTTTGGCATTGGAAATCATGGCTTTTTATTTTTAGGGCAGACTTTGTAAGCCCTAACTACTCTTAAGCCTAGGTAAGCGGGATCCCTGAGCGGGACCTTTGTTGGTTGGTACCCTGACTCCCAGCTGCTTGGAAAGAGAATCCAAATTTCTTGAAATATGGAGTCTTGTCCACCATGTGGCTCCTCTTCTTCACCCCCACCCTCTGTTCCAGAGGATTCTTTGTCTGCACATTTAGGGTGCTCGCGACACACACAGGAAGTACATTGGAAAAGAGGGAGTTCTGGCTCTCTTTGAGTTTCTGCCAATGGCCAAACAAATAACCACTACAGACTGGCATCTACTGGCTTTGAGGCCTTTGAAGAACAGCACTGAGACTAAGACCCATGTACTGTGGGGTTGGGGTGGTCCGAAATGGAAATTGTCCTCACCATACTTAGTTGCAGAGTGATGCAGTAAGTGATAGGTAAGAATAGGCTTAACTTCCATTGCTCATTTCATAAGTAATAATCTCATTTTACTATCCCCATTCTTGCCCACCTTCAGTTACAGAAATAGCTCTGAGTGGGTTTTCTTTTTAAAGATCTGTGTCAAGCAAATACCTCATAAAAATGGCACAGGCAAAGTGTTCTATTTAGAATTGCCCTGTGACACAAAACCACGTGTGTTTTCTGTCCCCGGGCACTGGTTTCTTTGGAGGTAAGGACTACCAGGGGCATGGAGGCAGGCCTTCAGAGGAGGCCAGGGTTATGGCCTTTTGAAGATAGTTTTACTCGGGACTCACTCATTTTTTCAGGCCTGAAACAAGCTACTCTGGTATTTCATAGCCAGGTATAATGGCTTCCTATTGCTGCCATGACAAATGACCATAGGATTAATGGCTTCAAACAACACGAATTTATTGTCTTACTGTTTTTTAGATCAGAGATCTGATGTGGGTCTCACTGGGCTAAACTCGTGTCGACAGGGCTGTGTTTCTTTCTGCAAACTCTAGGGAAAATGATAGTCCCTCGTCTTTTCCAGCATCTAGAGACTGTTTGCATTCCTTGGCTCATGGCCCCCTTCCCCCATCTTTAAAGCCTGCAGCAGGGGCTCCTCTTCCCACGTCACATCACATCACATCACTCTGACCTTCTCTTTGCCCCCAGCTTAGACTTTGAAGAACGCTTAGGATTACATTAGGTCCACCAGGATAATTCAGAGTAATTGCCCGATTTTAAGGTCCGCTGAAGAGCCAGCTTAATTCTGTCTGCAGCTTTAGTGTCTCTTTGCCAGGTATTTGCAGCTCCAGGGATTAGGATGTACCCACATCTGACGGGGGGGGCACTGTTCTGCCCACCACACCAGGGATGCTGTTCTCCTTTCTCAAATTTCCAGTAAAATGAACGTACAGTGTTATATTAGCTTCAGGTGGGGATGTGGTTTTTCTCGATCTCCATGTCAGGTAGGGCCAAAGGGGCAGTCAGTTTGGTGGCAGTCTGTGTGGAAGACAGCTTCCATCTTTGCAATTTGAGGAAGTTGCAAAGGAGGTTTCGCTTAGCCCAGCAGGCCGTAAAGTTTGTCAGATGGCCTGGTTGCTCTGTAGACTGTCCTGGGGTTTTGACAATCCTAGCTGAGACGCTCACTGAGGGCCACCCTCTCCCAGAGCTGCTCGGGTCTCAGGCTGCACTGGACAGAGCCAGGAGTTGGGATGGCTGGAAACAGCTGGGCTGACCAGCAAGAGGGGAATGAGGAAGCAGGGGGATGAGGACAGGAAATGACAGACGAGCTTGCCCCTTGGGAGGAAGAAAATAGAAGATGGGCTTGATTACATCTGGCCCTAAAGAAAATTAAAGCATGGGCTTTTTCGTTGTGTGCTTTGTGATTGATTCCACTGTTGAGTCAGCTTGAAGACTCTGGGCTAAATAAGTTTGGTCAGGTTTGGGACATGGAGTATGTTCCCGCCCCCGTAAGTCGGAAGAGTTCAGTGTGGACTCTTAGTGTCCCAGGGGAGGCTTGTCACTGCCCAAACGGCCCTCTCTGGAGCCAGCAGCCCAGCTGAAGACCTTGTCCCTAGAGGGTTTTGCTCTGGGGGGGGTGTCAGCCCGAGCCCTCACAGGGCCATAAACGTGTTCTCAAGAATCCCAAGACATTATCTGTTGTGAACTGACCTAAACTGGTTTGTCCTTTAAAGAACTGTCACGCTCTTTTGGGAAACAGCTGATGGGAGCCTGTGCGTCCTTTCCCACAGTCCCTTAACCAGAGGTATGTTTCAGGGAAAGCAAGTCTCAGACCAATTTTGGCCACTTGCTAAACACTTGTTAGCAAGTAGGCTTGGAGGGAGCCCTGTCTGTCTCTCACGTCCTGCAGAGTTTGAGCTCTCTAATCGAGTGAGAAACAGTCAGTGTTGATGCGGTGGCGTTCCAGGGGCAGGATTCAGCTAGCCCCCAGGGAGGGGAAGGGCCCTTCTTTAATGGTTGACCAAGGGTAC
The DNA here is from genome assembly GCF_002288905.1 of Enhydra lutris kenyoni. Classification (NCBI taxonomy): domain Eukaryota; kingdom Metazoa; phylum Chordata; class Mammalia; order Carnivora; family Mustelidae; genus Enhydra; species Enhydra lutris. The sequence goes on along the minus strand of NW_019154107.1, from coordinate 1,902,808 downwards.
TGACGGAGTCTAGGGCCCCTTTTCTGAAAGTGATGGATTGCTGTGTTTCCTAGATTCTCTTGTGTGGTTCTTGCTAGGGTTGAGCTGCCAGCATGGTATTTTCACCCAGTCCGGAGAGCAAGGAGCCATCGCTCACTTCTGTCATGCCAGTTGACTAACTCTGCCGCAGATGGACCCTGGTTAGTCCTTCAAAGGCTGACCCCCAAACCCTGGAGTGTTCTTTTCTGTTTTGGGTGCTTTACATGTGAACTGAGCACCTTCAGGGTAAGATTAACTAATGTACATTGGTATATATCAGACTACTTTTTTTCATTTTATTTTATTTCTTTTCAGTGTTCCAGAATTCATTGTTTATGCACCACACCCAGTGCTCCATGCAATATGTGCCCTCCTTAATACCCACCACCGGGCTCACCCATCCCCCCACCCCTCTCTCCTCCAAAACCCTCAGTTTGTTTCTCAGAGTCCATAGTCTCTCATGGTTCATCTCCCCCCTCCAATTTTCTCCAACTCACTTCTCCTCTCCATCTCCCAATGTCCTCCGTGTTATTCCTTATGCTCTATAAGTAAGTGAAACCATATGACAATGGACTCTGCTTGACTTATTTCACTCAGCATAATCTCCTCCAGTCCCGTCCATGTTGATACAAAAGTTGGGTATTCATCCTTTCTGATGGAGGCATAATACTCCATTGTATATATGGACCACATCTTTATCCATTCGTCCATTGAAGGGCATCTTGGTTTTTTCCACAGTTTGGCAACTGTGGCCATTGCTGCTATGAACATTGGGGTACAGATGGCCCTTCTTTTCACTACATCTGTATCTTCGGGTTAGATACCCAGCAGTGCAATTGCAGGGTCATAGGGTAGCTCAATTTTTAATATCTTAAGGAATCTCCACATTGTTTTCCAAGGTGGCTGCACCAGCTTTCATTCCCACCCACAGTGTAAGAGGGTTCCCCTTTCTCCACATCCTCTCCAACAGATGTTGTTTACTGTCTTGTTAATTTTGGCCATTCTAATTGGTGTAAGATGGTATCTCAATGTGGTTTTGATTTGAATCTACCTGATGGCTAGTGATGATGAACATTTTTTCATGTGTCTGTTAGCCATTTGTAGGTCTTCTTTGGAGAAGTGTCTGTTCATGTCTTTTGCCCATTTTTTGACGTGGTTATCTGTTTTGTGTGTGTTGAGTTTGAGGAGTTCTTTATAGATCTTGTCATTTGCAAATCTCTTTTCCCATCCTGTGGGTTGCCTCTTTTTTTGTTGATTGTTTCCTTTGCTGCATATCACACTATTTTTTATGGGTGAGTTGATTTTAAAGAATTTTTTGAATTTTTAATTTTTTCTTTAGACTTAAAGAAAAGGTACAAAAATAGTATAGTTTCCATATATCCCTCACTCAGCTTCCCCTAATGTTCACATCTTACGTAATCATAGTACTCTTATCAGTACCAGGAAATCAACATTGGTATAATACTGTTTACTAAAGATCATGTTTAATTTCTTAAGTTTTCCCACTAATGTCCTTTTTTTTGTTCTTAGGAACATTGCATTTAGTTGTCATTTCTCCTCAGTACCCTGCATTCTATGACATTTGCTTAGTCTTTCCCTGCCCTTCATGATCTTGACACTTCTGAAGAGTATTGCTCAGTATTTTGTTAAATGTCCATCAGACTAGGTTTTCTCACGATTGGACTGAGGTTATGCATTTTTTTTTAATGGTGGAAAAAAATAAACATCAAATTCACCATTTTAACCTCTTTAAGCATATAGTTCAGTGGCAGATCAGGTACATTCATGATGTTGAGCAACATCACCACTATGTATTTCTTCATCATCCCAAATGGAAACTCTGTATCCATTAAGCAGTTATTCTCCACTGTTCCCTCTCTCTAACCCCTGTAACCTCTGTTCTACTTTCTGTGTCTATGATTTTGCCTATTCTAGGTACCCCATATAAGTGGAATCATATAATATTTGTTCTTTTGTGACTGGCTTCTTAACATGCTGTCCTCAAGGTTCATCCATAGTGTAGTATGTGCCAGAACTCCATTCCCATTTAAGGCTGAATACTATTCCATTGTATGGCTAGACGACATTTTGCTTATCCATTCCTCAGTTGATGGACACTTGGGTTATTTCCACCTTTTGGCTCTCGCGGATGGTGCTGCTATGAACATAGGTGTATAAGTAATTGGTTTGCATTTTCAAAAGCAATGTGGAGAAACTGAAGGAGCTACAGTCTGGAACGGGAAGGACAAAGTACTATTCTGTTTTTCCCATCCCTGACTGAGGCTTTCACAGAGGAGAGAGAGACTGAGGTGACCGGGGTGGGCCGGGGTAGTGAGATGGTAGGGGATTCAGAGATGGATGCCGGAAAGTTGAGGGGCCAGGAGGAGAGAGGGAGCCTAAGCTGTCATACTTGCCCAAAGGTGCTGCCACTGGGGGAAGATCTAGAAGGTACAAAGTACGACCACTGGACAGAGTCAAAGGCTAAGGGGTAGAACGGGCAGAGGATGGGTCAGGGCTGTGATCCAGCAAAGGTGGTTTATTCCTCCCCACCTGGAGCCCCAGGAGGGAATAGGCACTGACCAGGCTGGAAATTAAGTCCACTTAGTATTTCTCCTGCCCTTTTTTGAATTTTTGTGATCATATATCCTAGCAAGAAATATATTTTACATTGCAGTCTGACGTGCATACCCATCCTTAGTTATGATTGAAGTACTCATTTCACAAGAAAACATTTACCTTCGCTATATGAGGTAGGCTCTAATATTTTTTATTCTTTTCTTTCTCTCTCTCTTTCTTTCTCTTTTTCTTTCTTTCTCCCCCTTTCTCTTTTTCTCTCTTTCTCTCTTTCATTGTCTTTCTCTCTCTTTTTCTCTTTCTCCCTTCCTTCCTTCCTTCTTTCCTTCCTTCCTTCCTTCCTTCCTTCCTTTCTCTCTCTCTCTCTCTCATCTCCCTTCCCCTCCTCTGCCTTGCCCTTCCCTCCCCTCCCCTCTTCTCTTCTCTTTCTTTTCATCTCATTGTGACCTGGTTTGCCCTTGGCTTAAAAAAAAATTCTATATGAAGTCCCACATGCAAAGTTCTTTCTGCCAGTTGGTTTTTCTTTTGCTGTGGGCTCCCCCACCCCCCGCCCTACCCTATTTGCTCCCGTGAACAATGTAAGATCCTGTTTCCCTTTTTGGTTTGGTTGTCAGGAAACCAAAAGGCAAGTTGCCTCCACTAAGCAGTAAGCCTCTATGTGGTGGACATATACTGTACAGATGGTTGTCTTAATTGTCCCTGGCTCTTGATCTTTTACCTGTATTTTTCCCGATCCTCATTATTTGTCTATTTTTGTTTTACTACATGAATTCTTAGGAATTGCCATAACCTATGTGGAATATGATGGAATGTGATGATACAATACATACGAAATTTGAGAACTTTTGATCTTGACTGAGAAAAGGTGTGGAGTAAAGTCTGCAGCCTAGAGTTTTTCGCAGCAAAGTCTGGACTATATCGTTTTCTTTTAGCTCTGTGATTCTTTGACTTATTTTTTCTGGTCTTTGTTTCTTTGGTTGAGCTTCTCTAGAAAGCACCTCCTTCCCTTCCTTTTTTTGTTTTTTAAATTTAAAGAAATTTACTCCAGTTGCAAAGGTAGAATTTGGGAAGTTGGGTATTGGTGTGGAGGAAAGGTGTCATTCTATCTTTAAATAGGGACATTTTAACTTGCGCTCACATTTCCTAGAATGCCATTTGTTTATGCAGACATTTTTTTTTTTAATCCCAGGAATGTCTCTTAATCAAGCACCCCTTTCTCTAGAGATTTCCTCCCCTCAGCCCTGGTTGTCATCTGCCTTCGTGCTTCTCTGCCACCTGTTGCCTCTGCCTGAGGCTCCCTTCTGGCACAGGTGTCTTCAGAGAGCCCCCATTTATGGTTGTATTTCGCCTCTATTCCTAAAGCTGCAGTCGCTCCTTGTGCTTCTGGATGGTGCCGTCTTATGAGCTTGTATCAAGGTAGAGGCCCTTTGCCACATGGTTGGTGCCCCCTGAGGTTCACGGGCCCCCTCCCCTAGGTCGGAAGGCTCTGAAGAAGGGTGGAATGAACAGACCACCTGCCCACCTGGACCTCTTCAGCGACCATGTAGACAGGACAGGAAGAGGTTCGAGTTGAATCAGTTTCTGGATGAAGTTTTCAGTAAGAGAGTGAAAACTAAACAAAGGAACAAATGAGACTAGTATTAGCTTCAGGGGAACAAATTGGAAAAAGAAATAGAGGACCTTGTGGCTAGGCTCTCAGGAACGTGTGTGTCCTCCCAGGGCTGTAATCATCTGCATCAGTTTGCGGGGGCTGCCAGAGCAGAGTGCCACACCTGGGGGGGCCGCTTAAACAACAGAAATGGATTCTCTTGAAGTTGTGCAGGGAAAGATGTGTTCCAGGCCTTTCTCCTTGTCTTGTGGATGGCCGCCTTTCCTCTTGGTCTCTTCACACCCACTTCACTCCATGGTGTCTCTGTGTCCGGATTTTTTCTTTTTATAAGCACACTAGTCATACTGGATTAGGCCCACCCTAAAGACTTCATCCTAACAAGGGAGCGCCTGGGTGGCTCAGTGGGTTAAAGCCTCTGCCTTCGGCTCAGGTCATGATCCCAGAGTCCTGGGATCCAGCCCCACAGCGGGCTCTCTGCTCAGCAGGGAGCCTGCTTCCTCCTCTCTTTCTCCTCTCTGCCTACTTGTGATCTCTGTCTGTCAAATAAATAAATAAAATATTTAAAAGAAAAAGACTTCATCCTAACTAATTACATCTGCAATGAACCTATTTCCAAATAAGGTTGCATTCTGACATACTCAGGTTTGGGACGTGTGAATTAAGGGGGGAAATAATTCAGCCCTGAAAGAGAGTGAACACTGATCCATCCAGAATGATGGCCCACCCCTCTAGGGGGTGGGGGAGGGTGGGAGGTGTGTCCATGGGGTGAGGAGAGCAGACCTCAGCTTCCATATGGGAAAGAAGCACACAGTGGCCAAGAATGAAGACATCAAGGCATACAGCCACGATGGCATCTTCTTTAGACTTGGAAGCAAGTACCAGACCAACCAAAGGAGGTGAAAGTAGTTGCTGCTGGGGAAGGGAAGTTTGAGGGAGGGTAGAAGTGTCAGTTTTCCTAATGGACCTGTACAGCTGTTTGAATCTCTAAGCATGCATGAGTCACTTGGGGGACACAGATCTGCGTTGCCTGCGTGGCCTGCACTTAGCTGCTCCTGCCTTCATTTGAGGTGACAAAAGGAAGTGGGGACTTTATTGGCATCAGAGGTCACTACTGGCAAGAAGTCAAGTCTCAGGCTTTCTGTGACCTATTTGTCATTTTTTTACTTTTTAGCTCCTGAGGTAGGATCTACTTTAACATATTCAAAGGCACAGTTTTGGAGGCAATGTAGTTTATTGGATATTAGAAATTCTTCAGAAGATGTCTACTTTCTTTTCTCTTTGTTGCAGTTGTTGATTTAGAAGCAAGCTAGAAGCATCTGACAGGAACTGTCACTAACCCACTGTGAAGTTAATTTTATTTTGGTTACGGGTAATTGTTTCATGTTTGCTTCTGTGGGGAACAGCAGTGATATATTTCCTCTCTTTTTTCTGAAAGCTTCCCTTTTTTGCCTCTCCATACTTCTGTGATGGTGTGATGTGATGGGGGAAATTGAATGCTGAAGTGGACACTTCCATCTGCAGACAGTCTAAATCCTACTGATGTCAGCTAGCTTGTGGAATGTGCTAGTCTGTTACGTAGCTGGTAGGATGAATGGATTAGGCCGTCTGTGGAAATGATTAGAAGAAAAATATCTGGCAAAAGAGCAGACCAGGAAAGTTAAAAAAAATAAAACCCACTTTATGGCATATAGTTCAGTTAAGTTAGTACTAGTTAGAAATTTATGTTTGCGCCATCAGTATACGCACTTAAACAACAAAAAGTCATGATATGTGGCCTATCATTCAATGTATACTCAAACGATTGTTCAAAAGTGTATATAGTCTTTGTATCTGTAGTACTATGCCGGGTAGGGGCCAAGAGTAAATGAAAATACATACCTGTTCCCTTCTTTTAAGGAACTTAAGTCTGTTTTAAGTGGTAAGACATATAATTTAAGAGATAATAAGAGTTAAAATAATAGTCTAAGATGGAGATTGGCAAACTGTGGGCGATAGGTCAAATATGGCCTGCTGATTATTTTTGTAAATAAGGTTGTATTGGAGTTAAAGGGCTAGTATCCAAGATCTACAAGGAACTTATCAAACATAACTCTCAAAAAACAAATAATCCACTCAAGAAATGGCCAGAAGACATGCACGGACATTTCTCCAAAGAAGACATACAAATGGCCAACAGACACATGAAAGAATGCTCCACATCACTCGGCATTAGGGAAATACAAATCAAAACCACAATGAGATACCACCTCACACCAGTCAGAATGGCTAAAATTAACAAGACAGGAAACAACAAATGTTGGCGAGGATGCAGAGAAAGGGAAACCCTCCTACACTGTTGGTGGGAATGCAAGCTGGTGTGGCCACTCTGGAAAACAGTATGGAGGTTCCTCAAAAAGCTGACAGTAGCGTTACCCTATGACCCAGCAATCGCACTACTGGGTATTTACCCCAAAGATATAGTAGTGAAACGAAGGAGCACCTGCACCCCAGTGTGCACAGCAGCAATGCTCACAATAGCCAAACTGCAGAAAGAGCCGACATGTCCATTGACAGACGAATGGGTAAAGTAGATGTCGTGTATATATGTGTATACACACACACACACACACACACACACACACACACACACACACACACAATGGAATACTATGCAGCCATCAGAAAGGATGAATACTTACTATTTACATCGACATGGGTGGAACTGGAGGGTATTATGCTGAATGAAATAAGTCAAGCAAAGAAAGACAATTATCATATAGTTTCACTCATATATGGAATATAAGAAACAGTGCAGAGGATCACAGGGAGGAAGGAAGGGAAAACTGAATGGGAAGCCATTAGAGAGGAAGAAAAACCACTAGAGACTCTTAACTATAGGAAACAAACTGAGGGTTGCTGGAGGGGAGGGGAGTGGGGGGATGGGGTAAATGGGTGATGGGCATTGAGGGCAGGTGATAAGATGAGTACTGGGTGTTATATGCGACTGATGAATTTTTGAACACTGCATCTGAAACTAATGATGTACTATAATTTGGTTAATTGAATTTAAATTAAAAAAGTAGTTTTATTGGAACATAGTCATGATCATTCATTTTTTTATTGGCTGTGGCTGCTTTCTTGCTATAACATCAGAGTTGAGTAGTTGCAACAGTTTGTATGGCCCACAAAACCTAAAATATTTACTATTCGGAGAAAAAAAAGTTAAGAGAAAGTTTACCAACTCCCAGTCTAAGATAGTAATTCAAAGGATATTACAAGGCAGTAATGATAATTAGAAGTGATTTGTTCAGTTAATGCTGAAGTTAATAAATCTGAGAATGTAGTGGGAGGGGTAGCCTAAGACAGGGTTTGAAGTTGACCTCAAGCCATGAAGATGGAGGAAATTTTGTGATATAAGGAATAAGGAACCAGATTTCATGGATGAGAACATCCGTGTGCCCTCTGGCGAAGAATGTGTGGGGTAGTGGGGACCAGGACAGTCCAGCTGGAATTGGTGGTGGGAGCTGGGTATAAATGCAAATGAGGTTGTCAATGTCAAGCCTGTGCCAGATAGTGGTGGCCTTTGAGTTCCAAGACCAAGAATGGGAACTTCCCCCAAATATGTTCTTTCTTTCAAAGGCAATATTCATTTACACAATAAATATTGATTCTAGACCTATGGACCTCCAGGGTATGATAGGATTCATTGAGGCACATCCTCTTTATGGACTGGTAAACCCAGCTTGTGTTACGTAATGCTAGTTCTACATGTTTTCAAGAAATAGCTTTCATTTCCAAGAGAGGTTTACCCTTGAGATCCTCTGGAGGCTGCTAACACTGGGAGACTTGTGTGGATAGGCAGTCTCCCATTCCATGGTGACAGTGTTCTGGAGAGTCTTTTGAGAAGGGAATTTTGGAAAGGAATGTTGTGTAGATGAGAGATGCAGGTGGGGGGAAGAAGAAGGAGCCTTCCCCCCACCATCCTTGGCCACTTCTTTGTCTCTTCCTTTCCTTTAGAGCGCTCTACTGTCCGCCATTTTGTCTGGGTCTACAGAGCGCCCTGCAGATGTTCTTGCAGGGTGTGCTTCCGTCCCCTGGATCCTCAGCCCTGGGCAGCGGGCCAGTCATCATAACCTTTCCTTCCCATCTGCCCCCATCTCCCTGACTCTGTGTCCATCTCCTCCTAGTCTGTATCCTGCCTGCGTGGCACCTGGCTGGCACTGCCCACTCTCCCTGGATCAGTTACTGGAAGCGGCTGAGCTCAGCTCTGAATCGGTTCTCTCCTACTTGGGCCCAGCTCCGGGGCGCCCATGTAGTTCTCAGCTCTGGCCTTACTGTGGGCTCTGGAGAGGTGGTGAGGATGAAGCAAGGGGCCATTGCCTATTCTGCTGGGTCCTTATGGCCCCCCAGCAAAGCTTCCATTCACCTCTCAGCCAACCACTCTCACTACAAAAAATTTTCTTTTGTAAATGAAAACACACAAACAAAATATGCAGAGGAAATTCCATAGTGCATTTGCACTGAGCTTATTCTAGACTGTTTTCTTCATCTTCTCAGGTTCTCTTCTCGCACCAGACCCCACCAACAGATGATCCTGATTCCTGCATAAGAGAAGGCATCCGTTCCCTTGTGTATCCTCATCTTTATGTCTTTACGTCGCTACTAGAACACTTGTATTTCTTTTTATCTAATGTCAGAGAAAGAAATATCTTTCCTTCTCTTTTTATCCTTTCCTGACTCCTCTCCTATAATGGGCCCCTGACTCATATTCCTGTCATCTAGCCCAGTGCCTCTGTTCCCCCAGACTCTCAATAAATACTTCCCAGACCAAGGAGCCATTCTGTCTGAAACAATGTCAGCTAAGAATTTATAAGGGCAGACAGGCCTAATCTGGCCTGGTTTCGTATCTGAGCACACTACGTGTATTCATGTGTGCACTTGGGTATCTTCATGTTTTTCTTGGTATAGCCACAGTATCTGGAGCTTATGACTCAGAAAATCTTCACTGATTGAAACAATATGAGCAAGAACAGGGGCAAGGAGCCAGGCTGTGACTCCAGACTGCCTGGCAGTGGGCATATCAGGTCCCCACCCCCAGACAGGTTATCTTAACGTCTCTGGGAACCCGGTTCTTCCTAAACTGGGAGTAGCAATGGGCACGTCGGAGAGTACGATAGTTCTTTCAGCTGTCTTACAAGCAGCTCATTGTAGCACCTTCCAACAGCTGCTTTATTATGCTTTCAGAGCTTGTGGGTCAAGAATGTGGGCAGGGCATGGAGAGGATGGCTTGTCTTAGCTCCACAGCGGCTGGGGCCTCTCCTAGGAAGACTTGAAAGCTGGGAGCCACTCAGCAGCAGAGGGGCTGGGATCATGTGAAGGCACTGACATTCACGTGTTGGCCCAAGCCGGGATGACTCAGCAACTTGGCTACCCAGTGGCCACCTGGAGTGCCTGTGTGTGGGCTCTCGGTGTGACTTGGTTTCCTCACGGCATGGCAGTCCTCAGAATATTCCAGCAAGTGGGTTGGAAACTGCATATTTGGCTCTTGTCACCCAGCTTTGGAAGTCACACAGCATGACTTCCTTGCCCTCTCCTGGTCTAAGCTCTCTCAAGCCTGCCCAAATTCAAGGGCCCTGGCAGGGAGATTCGGTTCCCTCTGTTGATGGCTGGGGTCACATTCTGGAAGAGCATGAGGGGTGATGATGTGAGGAGGCTGAAGGCACCTGGCACCTAGAATTTAAGAGTGTATTATCATTCAGTACATATTTATGATATGCCCACTGTAGGCCAGACATTAGACCAGTGCTGAGTGGACGGAGCGGACTCAGCAGGGTCCTCTGTGCCTCCCTGTGACTTTCATTGCCGGGACAAGGACTAGAACTTTCATCTCCTTTCAGGGAGAGGGACTGGTTGAATGTCTGGATCAGATCATTTCATCTGAAGTGAGGATGAAGTGAATTCCTCCCTCATGCGTCTGCTTGTTGCCTCCTTCTTGGTGGTACTTCTGCAGACTTACTGGCTTGTAGCCCTGAAAGGTGCCTCAGAAACCATCATGCTTGGGGTCTGCAAGCATTGGAGCCTATTGCTCCATGCAGACTTTTCCTCCTTCCTAAAAAGGGGCTTAGGAGAGTGGTGGAGGTATAGAGAGTCACCTTGGGGACCATCCTCTACTTGGAAATGACCCCCCCCCATTCTGATGTGGGCCAGTCTGGGAGGGGAGAGGCAGGAAGAGGCTTCACAGGTGATTCTGATGTCTGGGTGAGGAGCTCATGGGGTGGAGACCAGTGCTTCTCAAATGACACTCTGTGTCAGTGCCCTGGAGACTTGTCATACTGGGGCTTCTGCTTTAGTAGGTCTGGGTGGTGCCAAGGGCTTGTGGCTGAGCCGTGAGGGTGTAGGGAGTACTGGCGACAGATGGATAGAAGTGCCTGCTGAAGCTTGCCCCCACCCAGTGGGCGCCAGCTCTCAGAGAATGGGGCACCGAGGGCTAGGCAGGTGATCTCCCACATTTCTGTCATGTGTTAGCACACCACTCTCAGAGGTGAGAACACTGTTAGAAAGCGTAGTCACAGTGTGTCAGTTTGACAGCTAAACAACCAAATCTACAGCCTTCCTGAGCATATCTCAAGAAACCCCAAGTCAGAATGTAAATTGGTGTAACCAATATGGAAAACCTCCAGTATGGAGCCTCATCAAAAAATTAAAAATAGAATTATTAGGTGATCCAGCAGTCCCACTTCTGGGTATTTATCTGAAAGAAATGAAGTCACTATCTCTAAGAGATATGTACACTCCCATGTTCTCTGCAGCACTATTCATAATAACTGACACATGAAAACGACTTAATGCCCCTCAGGGGCTGAATGGATAAAGAAAATATAATGTGTATATATGGTGGAATAATAGCTGTAAAAAGAAGGAAATCTTAACTTGTGTGACAACATGGATGAACCTTGAGGGCATTATGCCAAGTGAGATATGTGGGACAGAGAAAGACAAAGACTGTGTGATTTCACTTTATGGAATCTAAAAAAGCCAACCTCATAGAAACAGAGTAGAATGGTGGTTGTCAGGGTCTGGGGGTGGGTTGGGTGGAATGGGAGTTGTTGGCCAAAAAGTACATATTTCTAGTAATAACATAAATACGTTTAAGGGCATCAGGGTGACTGTTGTTAACAATACTGTATCTAATACTTAAAAGTGGCTAAGAGAGTAGATCTTTTTTTTTAAGATTTTATTTATTTATTTGACAGAGATCACAAATATGCAGAGAGGCAGGCAGAGAGAGAGGGAGGAGCAGGCTCCCCTCTGAGCAGAGAGCCGGATGTGGGGCTTGATTTTAGGACCCTGGGATCATGACCTGAGCCCAAGGCAGAGGCTTTAACCCACTGAGCCACCCAGGCGCCCCTAAGAGAGTAGATCTTAAATGTTCTCACCACTGCGACTTACACATACCAAAATGGGGATTATGTATGAAGGGAAGGATGTGTTAACTAACTTTATTGTGCTCATGATGTTGTAATATAGAAGTGTATCAAATCATCACATTCTATACCTTAAACTTACATAATGTTGTATTTCAATTATATCTCAAAGCTGAACAAAGAGGTAAAACATGGCAGAGAAAAATAAAATTGTATCCTCACTCCTTACACATACACACACAAAACAACAACAAAATCCAAATTCAGAATGTTCCCAGAGGCGGCCTTGCTGTTGTGTTTCAAGGTCCACACTTGTAGACATGTGATAGAGAACACATTTTCAATTGTGCTTGTTGCTTACTATGGTTTTTTAAGTAGTAGCTGAAAGTATGTTTTAACAAAGGAAAGAAGATTAAGCATTGTACTATGTACAAAGTAAATATAGTTTAAGTCCCAATTGCCTCAGGGTTTCTTTTAAAATGCATGTCTTGTAGGGAGATAATCACAATTTTGGTTACTTGAGATGTATTTTATAATTATTTGCGAAGAATAAACTATAGTACTAAAAAGGGAAAATACTTTTGGATCAGTTCTTTATTTAAAAATATTTGTCCTTAACAAATTCAGGTATCGAAACACACACAGGCGCACACAACACACAACACGCGCGCGCGTGCACACACACACACACACACACACACACACTTTTAATCTCTTATTTGCCTTTAAAAACCCAATCTTCCTTTTCAGGTGTGTAGCTGTGTAGAGCATGGTGAGCTGAATGACTTAGGAAACTCCTGGTTACACTAGGACAAGTTACACCAGCATTAAGATTTTTCTCTTCATCTTCTAGGTTCACTGTAGAACATTGTTCTCCTTGTACATTTAGAGCAATTTAACAATCCGGAAGTGTTTCAGCATGTATTTCTTAAAGATAAGGACTCTTTTCAAAACCATAATCACAATATCATTTTTACACCTACAACAACTAACAATGTTTCCTTATCACCAGACTTCCAGCTCAAATATTCAATGACACATAGTTGAAATATTTAAAAAGATATTTGTTTGAATCAGGATCTGGAAGGTCCACCCTTCGGGACTGGCTCATTGCCCCCAGGTCTCTTGTAATCTAGATCGCCCGGTCTCTTTTCCCTTTCCGTTGCATTATTTATTTATTTGTTTGTTTATTTTTGGTTGAAGAAGCTAAGACATTAGCTTGTAGAGTTCCCTAGAGTCTGAATTTTGTTAAGTGCACCTTAGGGTGCCATTTGACATATTCCTGGACCCCTGGATCCCCTGTAAACCGGCAGCAAATCCAGAAACTTGCTTTACAGGGGGTGGCCCATCCTTCAGTCTCAAGGCTCTTGAAGCTTGATTGTCTCTCTTTGTAATGTTAGCAGCTGTTGGTGGCCATGGCCCAGGGCTGGATTACCTTAGAGGTTGCAAGATGTTGATTGTCTCATTCTCTCATTCCTTCTTCACTTGTCAGCCAGAATACTCCATAAAGAGAAATTTCTCCTAATCAACTATTTGGTTATCCTAAGTTCATATGGGTAAGGCAGGAAATGTTTGATTCTTTCTTTTAATTTACTAGTTCTCAGAAAAGTGAGTTGGTTTCCCAGCATTCTCCAAAGTCCATCATTGATTTAAAAAAAATCACTATGAAACATACATCATATAACATGTATCGATTTGGGACTTCAAACCTGTTTGACATGTTTCAACCCATTGCAGTTATTCTTACTGATACTCATGTTGTCCCATTTGTGGCCAGTGGGAGCCTTTTCTCATTCACTTCTGAATTCTTTTGACATGACTCTGTTAGTCTTTGATGGCTTCCTTGCTTTGACAAGACGTTTCTTGTTTTTTGACAAGGTGTTTCCAGCTTGTTACCTTTCCTGCCCCAGACTCAGAATCAGCCATTTTTACAAGGCTACCTGGCTTTTTTTTTTTTTTTTTAGTGAAAAATGGTATTTGGAAAGTAAGTGCAATTATTTCTGGAAAAAAAAATTACACACTACTCTTCTTGGATCATCCTTCTAGAAATCTTTTGATGTGAGGCTGTTGATCCTTCTAGTTTTATTTTTTATTAACCTCATGTTTCAGTTTTGGAAAAGGTTTCAAAAGTATTAAGCCCTAGTCCAGTTTATTGATGTATTATTCTGTTTGTCCAACTTTAAATTGTAATCTTCAAAGGAAAAAAATGTTGACTTTTTAACTTTACTTCTGTTTTGTGTTGATCTCTGTCCATAAGCACTCACTAAGAGGTTTTCTGATACTGTCACAAAATATTTACAATGTAAATGTTTCAATTCAAGATTCAAGAAATGTTCTTCAAGTAGATACTCAAGTAGCAACTTTTAGCTACAATTGTGCTTAAAGCTGTTAAAAATGCCACCCAAAAGAGAGTTATAATGTCGACTCAGCATTGCTATCTTTTGTCACCCGTGCAACACCGTGAAACCATCGAGTGCACCATCGCTCATAACGGCCACGTTCTGGTGTTGCAGGCGTTCTAGGCTTTCTCTCCAGAGTGGATGTTGCGGAGCTCCGAGTAGTTATGCTTATAACAGTTTGAAATTCCAGACCGCTTGGAAGAGCTGTTGCTGTGCCGTTAAATTCCACCTTCAGCCCTGTGCGTTTCTCTCAGACCCAGTCTTCTTGGATTCTCAGCTTCTCATTAAAAAAAAAAAAAAAAAAAAATCATCCTCGCAGGTTTCTCTCCACTCAGCAACAGGCACTGCTTGAGCGCCTGATGCGGCCAAACAGTCAGCTCAGCACTTGAGGGCGGAAACGTTGGGTAATGTGACTCTTCTTTCAGGAGGCCCCCACGCTGCAGTGTTACACTTCCTTCTGCCTTCCGGGGGCTCACACTTTAGGGGGACCATGACACCTGGGGGTGTAAGTGAAGCCTGAAGAGGGGGCACTGAATCTGTCGGGGAAGGCAGCAAAGGTTCCCTGTGGTTTCCTGTCACCTGTCTACTTTCTCCCTTACCAGACAGTGCATTTCTTACTAACAGAAGGCCATGCAGTGACTCAGGCCTTGCCCTGCTCAGAGTGACCCCCCCTTTTTTTTCTGTGGAATTGTTCTTCACTTCCCTCCTTTTGACCCGCTTCCCCTAGTCTTCTAAACGTTCTTGCCTCTTACAGCTCAGCCCGCTTAGCTGCACTGAAGTCAGCAGAAAGCCTTTTGTCTTTCTTCTTTCATGCCACATGTCCACCTCTAGAGCCACACTCCACCCCTGCCGCCCCCACACTGTCCTTGAGAAAAGCCAGAGCTGTATTCTGTAATAGTCCTCACAAAGTATCTGGTCCAAAGGGCCCTAAGAATTCATTTTTAATAAAGACGTTTAAGCAAATATTTTGATATGTTACCCATAACCGAATGTGTTTCATGCAGTGTCTGTTGAATAAAACTGGTTCATGACATGAGTGGGTGTCAGGGGAGAAGCAGTGTTTTCTAATTATTTTACTTTATATGCTCTCTAATTAAGTTAACACATAGTATAAGCAGATGTTTGGCTGTTTCTGCTTCCTTTTTAAAGTTTGGTTGGCCCCAGACTTTTTGGATCTTCTTACTGAGGAAAATAAGGGATCACCTTCTAATCAGGTACCTGTCTCCAGGTCTTTCCTTTGGATCTGAGAACCAGGCTGTTATTATAAAGTCGGGGAGGAGTGCGTATCTATTTATCCTCAAGCCATTTTGTTACTTAGAACTCAAGTATTTATTATGTAAAGCAGCATTCGTGTACTTGCTTTCTTCTGTTGAAAAAAAAAAGTTATGTTTTCTTTAAGTGGATAAACTGTTTTGACTTAATTAACTTTTTATTAAACTGGTTTTCTAAGGTGCAGTTTGTTTTCTCCTCCAGGATTGTTGTATAGAACCATTCTCTCTACAGGCTTATCAACCATTATCAATTGTCTTGCTTCTTTGCTAGTTTTTTTTTTTAACCTGCAAAATCATCTGCACACATTCTCTATGCTTTCTTTTTTATTTAAAAACATATTTTCAGGGTACCTGGGTGGCTCAGTCATTAAGTGTCTCCCTTCAGCTCAGGTCATGATCTTGGGGTCCTGGGATCAAGCCCCGCATCAGGCTCCCTGCACAGCGGGAGCCTGCTTCTCCCTCTGCCGCTCCCCCTGCTTATGCTCTCTCTGTTTTTCTCTCTCTCAAATGAATAGATAAAAATCTTAAAAACAAACATCTTTTTCAGGCCGAGTTATTCTTCACCGGCCTATTGAAGGCACGTTCTTAACAGAGCTATGCATTAGGTGTGCAGTCAGGAAGTGTTTAATAACTCCTTGTTTCTGGCTCCCTGTGTGAGGCCTGGTGAGGCCAAGGTTTCCAAATGTAGGCTGTGAGGGACTCTCCTGCCAGCCTTTGCAAAACTCTTCTGGATGAGGGAGCAGGCAGCCCAACCACCGCCCCGCATCACATTCCCATCTCCGCCTGGGCCCTTCTGCTATGGGGATGGGGGGACGGCAGAGGTGGGGATGGAGTCGAGGCTGATCACAGTGGCACTTGGGAGGCTTGGACCAGTGGGCCATAACCTGTTTTGTGACTAACTAGTCACACTGGTTTTTTACTTTCTCTAGCTTTAGAGTCAAACAAGTGCGCTCGTGTTTGTCATGGCATTTCATGGCATTGAGTAGTAAGCTGTGGTTTGGAGGAATACTTTCTCAGGCCGTGCACTCACTAACCCACATTTATGGAGCATCTACTCTGTGTCAGATGCCCAGTGAGGGGGAAGAGATGCTTAGATCTGCCCTTCAAGGCCTCCTAGTCCAGGGAGCAGAGAGGAGGACCTGTGTGGGGAACCTTTCAGCATGCATGATATGAGTCCATAAGGCTAGTGGCTGCGGAGTGGTTTACGGAATGGTTTACGGAGCAGCTTTTGCGTGCAGGAGTTTACACACACTGTCCTTCATTGTTGCAACAACCCAAATGGGTATATTACCTCCCGGTTTCAAGCACAGAGCCGGTGAACTCAAGTGAGTTGTGTGGCCCCTTTTGCACAGCTAGCTCGGATCTACGCTGGAACTCATTCCCAGGCCTTTTAGGCATCAGGGCCTGTGTTCTTTCTCCCACAGCTCACATGTTTTGTGAAGATGCTTGAAGAGGCAGCACACATTGAGAGCTGGGCCTGGATACCAGCCTCATGAGCAGTGTCACAGGAATGTCCTTAGTGCCATGGGAAGAGGAGGTCAGCCACGGGCCTTCTTTCCTCTCTCACGGCCGGCTGCTGCTTTTTCTTCTCTCGCAATGGCTCTCATTCTCCCTTCCCTGCTGAGGCTCAGTTCTTACGAGCTGCTGCTGGGCCCCTGCAGATGGCATTTAACTCCGCAGGAGGCCATCCCTGCAAACAGTACCTGGGGATAGAGTTCAGTGACTCTTTCTTCCCTGGACTCTGTGTTCTGTGCCTGTCTTCCTTGGGGAAGCTCATGTTCAGTTTCTAACAGTTTCAAGCCTTGGAAATGACCCTTTGTTGGCCCCTGAATGGTCTCCTTAGTGGTGTGTTTGTGAAGATGCCAGAGGAGAATGTGCTGATGTGGAGGTCAGCTTTGTTGGACTTGGAGGTCCTCACAGTGCTGGTGGCCCTGACCTAGGAAGTTTGGGTCCCTAAACCTTCAGCCTTGACACTACCAGGAGAGCATGGGATGGTGAGAACTGGGCCGTGGCCAGTCTTATGTAGGGACGAGTCTGTTGATCAAAAAGTTGACCTACAAGTGTATCTGTTAAGTTCCTCTGGTTGCAAGAAGTGGAAACCAACTCACTTTCAATCGTGATAGGGAAGAGGATTTACTGGAGGGCTACTGGCTGGTTTATAGGATGGAAGAAAAGATGGCAGCCAGGCAGTCCCAGAGATCCCTACCTCTTTTGGGAGTCCTGCTGGGGGATCTGCCCTAGCCACATCCAGTCTTTGTCATACCCATCTACTGCTGTGAGACCTAGTTGATCCTGTGCTGGCAGAGGTGGGATATTTTCATGGGCAGTCCCATCAAACTGTGTCTTACGGGAGAGAGGAGGGTCCCCTAGATGGATTTACCTTCTGAATGGGGATTGGTCTCTCCCTGGGATACAAAGGCAGTCAACCACCTCAATCAGTGATAGCTACGATCATAAATTCCAAAATTTACATCACATAGTCTTTTTAATTTTTAAAAGCTATATTGAGGTATAAAATTCTACCCATTTTAAGTGTACAGTTAGATGATTTTAGTAAATTTACAGCATTGTGAAACCCTCACCACAATTTAATTTTAGCACATTTCCGTTACCCCAGTAAGATCTCTTGTATTCGTCTGTGGTCACTCCCTGGCCTAAGCAGGCACTGATCTTACCATCTCATTAGATTTGAACATAGGTTCTTGTATGTTCTTTTTTTTTTTTATTTTTTTTTTTTTTATTTGACAGATCACAAGTAGGCAGAGAGGCAGGCAGAGAGAGATAGGAGGAGGAGGCAGGCTCCCCACTGAGCAGAGAGCCCGACGCGGGGCTCGATCCCAGGACCCTGGGATCATGACCTGAGCCGAAGGCAGAGGCTTTAACCACTGAGCCACCCAGGCGCCCCTTGTATGTTCTTTTTTATCTACCTGACAGAGAGAGAGAGAGAGAGAGAGAGAGAGAGCGAGCACAAGTAGAGCAGTAGACAGAGGGAGGGGGAGAAGCTGGCTCTCCACTGAGCAGGGAGCCAAATGTGGGACTTGATCCCAGGACCTTGGGATCATGACCTGAGCCAAAGGCAGATGCTTAACCAACTGAGCCCACCAGGTGCCCCAGGTTCTTGTATATTCTTGACTGGTGTAAATTTTTCTGGGTATTCTGGGAACTATGCTGTATATGAAATGAAAAATACCCCTGTTGCCGTGGATGTCTGTATCTCTCTTGTCTCACTTTTCCTCCTTTTCACTTTGTATCTTCTCTTCTCTCACTGGGACTATGATATGGGAGAGTTTAGTCCCAGCCTTGACGCTGCCATGATTTAGCTCCACCCCCTTTGTGCCTCAGTCATGGAACCTTCCAAGCCTTAGTTCCTCATCTGTAAAATTAAGAACAGGATTTGACAAGATGGTAATTAATGTTCTTTCTATCTCTAATGATCAGGAATCATGATCTTTCTTGGTGAAATCTTTTTTGGTGAATAATTACTTCTTGATTTTGTATGCTTTCCTCAATCAGACAACTGGAACAAAACAAAAAATCTTTAAGATTCACAAGTGAAATGATTCTCTTTCTTTTTTATTGAGATATAATTGACATGTAACAGTTTCAGGTGCACAATGTAATGATTAGATACTTGTATATATTTGAAAAAGATCAACACAGTAAGTCTAGTTACCATCCATCACTGCATATAAATAACTTTTTTTCTTGTGATGAGAAATTTTTAAGAGTTACTCTCAGCAACTTTGATACATACAGTAATGTATTATTGGCTATGGTCACCATACTATACATTATATCCCCATGACTTAGTTATTTTATAACTGGAAGTTTGTACCTTTTGACCCGCTTCCCCCATTTCACGTCCCCCTCCCACCACTGCCAAACCCTGCCTCTGTCAAGGGCCAATCTGTTCTCTTTATCTATGCGCTTTTTTCCTTCCTGTTTTTTTTAGAGTCCACATATAAGTGAGATCATACAATAATTATCTTTCTTTGTCTCTTTCTTTCACTTAGTGTAATGCCCTCAGGGTCCATCCATGTTGTTGCAAATAGAAAGATTCCGTTCTTTTTTATGTCTGAATATTATGCCATTATGTATGTGTGCCATATCGATTCATCTGTTGATGGACACTTCGGCTGCTTCCATATCATGGCTCTTGTAAATAATGCAAGAGAGAGCATAGGGGTGTAGATGTCTTTTCATGTAAGTGTTTTCATTTTCTTCAGATACATGCCCAGGAGTGGGATGGCTGGGTCACATGGTAGTTCTATTTTTAATTTTTGGAGGGACCTTCATACTGCTTTCCATAGCAGCTGCACCATTCCCATCAGTGGTGCATGAGGGTTCCCTTTTCTCCACATCCTCACCAACACTTGTTATTTCTTGTCTTTTTGATGATAGCCATTCTGACAGGTGGGAAGTGATATCTCCTTGTGGTTTTATTTGCATTTCCCTAATGATGAATGATGTTGAGAACCTTTCTATGTACCTGTTGGCCATCTGTAGGTCTTCTTTGGAAAATTGTCTGTTTGGATCCTCTGCCCATTTTCTAGTCAGATTGTGTGTGTGTGGTTTTTGTTCATTTTGTTTTATTTTCTGTTTTGCTGTTGAGTTGTATGAATTATTTATATATCTTGGATATTAACTCCTTATTAGATATATGATTTGTAGAGATTTTCACCCATCCAGTAGGTTGTCTTTTCATTTTGTTGATGGTTTTCTTTGCTGCATATACAGCTGATATTCTTTATTTATTTTTAAAAGATTTTATTTATTTACTTGAGAGAGAGAGAGAGAATGGGGGGAGGGGCAGAGGGAGAGGGAGAGAGAATCTTGAGCAGACTCTCTGCCGAGTGCAGAGCCCTGATGTGGGGCTCAATCTCCTGAGCCCGAGATCATGACCTGAGCTGAAAACAAGAGATGGATGCTCCAGTGACTGAGCCACCCAGGTGCCCCCATCTGAAATTCCTGCTGTTTAAGACCGCATGAGAGGTTTGTGGCATCATCTGTGTATGTGTGTGCATGTGTGTGTATGAAATTATTTCCTGTATATATTTAGAAATTATAATTCTCTGTATATGTATATATGTATATATACACACACACACACATACATATGTGGGAAATTATTTGGAGAACTTTCATTCTCCTTCATGCTCTTTGGTTTATTCAAATACTTTTGAGCTGGACATGATGCTAGGCAAGGGAGGTAGAAACCTGGAAAAGGTAATGGCTCTTCCCAGACGGAGCTTGCAGTCTGACTGGGCTGAGCCATCATGAACTTGTGGTGTGCTAAGTGGTGCCAGGAGACAGGAAGTTCAGTGCACAGAGGTGGGGAGGGGCCAGGTCATGGAGTGGGGCCTCTGAAATGCCACCGTGAGAAGTTTGCTGTGAGAAGGTGCTTGGCAGCTGGCTTAGCCAACCGACAGTCAAAAAGCAGCCATTTCATCGCTGTGGGGAGGACACCTTCCCGGGAGTCTGAAGGCAGAGATCTGGGCGGTTCGCGTGTTGTACATGTTAAAGGAGACCTCTTATCTTGTCTGGCTCTGTCTGGACACGAGGCTTAACCGTAGCTGGGGCTTTGCAGCCATGCAGCAAACATGTGGAGACTGGCTTTGGCACAGAGGGCAGCTGGAGGGTGGTCATTTTCTGACAGGGAGACGTTCTCCAGTTTTGTAATTTATGCTGTCTTTAAGTATGCGATTTTGTTTACTGTTGCCCTAATTACACCTCTGATATATTTTATTTAGCTTAGTGTTTTAATTTTGTGCTCATGCCCACTGGTGGTTTCCCAAAGGGTACCATTAACAAAAATCACAGGTAATGTTTTCTCATTCCTGCAGCTCCCTGAAGCTTCCTGAAGCCAAGGAAATGGGTTTCGGGGACGCAGACTTTCTTATGGGCTCTTGTGAATATTTTGACTATGTTTATGAAATGTGAGGTCTTGATTTCCTGTCTGCCAAGTATTATCCTAAATTATCTTTGTCCAATGAAACTATACTACCAGGCCGCCTATGTAATTTTAAATGTCCCAGTAGCCACATCCATAAGATAAAAAGAAACAAGCAAAATTAATTTGAATAATATATTTAACCCCCATACATAAAATACCATTTCAACATGCAGTCAATCTAAATTTATGAGATATTTTACATTCTTTTTCTCCCAATAAGTCTTTACCACCTGCTGTGTATTTCATAACCCATCTCAACTCGGGCTAGCAACACTTTGGGTACTCAGTCACCAAATATGGCAGGCGATACAGTAGTGGACAGACAAAGTCCAGAACCTTTCAGAGGCTTACAGACGACACAGGACAGAACCTTTCAAGTGGGTAGGAGAGACCCAGCTTCATGATTTATGAAGTCTTAAGAAAACCATACATAGGTTTCCTCCTCTTCGAGCAACCTGTTACATAAAAATTCATCTCAGCAGGAAAGGTAAAGCAGGAAGTGATTATTCATGTTACAAAAGAATTAACCACAGAATTCTTTAAATAGCAAGCTCCCTTAGTGCACTGAAGAATCTGAATCAATTTGCAAAAATGTGATTGACGCTTGGCATTTTGGTACCAACTTGGTTGGGCAGAGAAGTACCTGCCATTATGAAGTGCAAGCCGAGCACTTCGGTGTATCATGGCTGACTGAGCGCCTACTACATGTCATGGCTGCTCACAGGAGAGCAAGACCAGAAGTAACCACTGGGGGTGATCTGTACCCGGAAGGCCTTTAGAGGCTCCCTGGGACCGTGAGACGCGTGTGCAGCCACCACCATAAGAAACTGCCTTGAGGCCAGGGCCCAGGGAGGACTGGGGGCTGGAGGAGCCTGGAAGGTGATAGGAGGCCGTCAGGGCCCAGCTGGTGCCAGAAAGCAGAGAGAGCACATATGTGATGACTTAAGTGTCTAGGAGATAAAAACAAGTGTAAATCTGGAAAGACCAGGTCAATAAGATCTTGGGAAGACTCAAAAATGATGTAGTTATGGGGCTCCTGGGTGGCTCAGTGGGTTAAAGCCTCTGCCTTCAGCTCGGGTCATGGTCTCAGGGTCCTGGGATCGAGCCCCGCATCGGGTTCTCTCTGCTCGGCAGGGAGCCTGCTTCCCCCTCTCTCTCTGCCTGCCTCTCTACTTGTGATCTCTCTCTGTCAAATAAATAAATAAAATCTTTAAAAAAAATGATGTAGTTATGCTTTATTTATCCCTGAGCCCCTAATTCCTAATCCCCAGGCTTAGCATCAATTAAGGTGCGTCGTGGGGCTCATCAAACAAAAGAGAGACTGAAGCAAACAGGGTGTGTTTCTCATCAGTTTGCAACAGCAGCAGGTAGCTGTTTTCTTCCCAGGAACCCTCTTTTTTTTTTTAAAGATTTATTTATTTATTTATTTATTTATTTATTTGACAGAGATCACAAGTAGGCAGAGAGGCAGGCAGAGAGAAAGGAAGGGAAGCAGGCTCCCTGCGGAGCAGAGAGCCCCATGTGGGGCTCGATCCCAGGACCCTGGGATCATGACTGGAGCCGAAGGCAGAGGCTTTAACCCACTGAGCCACCCAGGCACCCCCGCCAGGAACCCTCTTGAAGCAGATGCCTCAGTCCTTTCCCAGCTTCATTTTGGTGAGGTCCATATACAGAAGGGAGAAGATGAGACTTGTTCTTTAGGAAAGAAGCAGCAAGATTGTATTCTGGAAGTTAATGGGGTTCTGACTCTCCCAAAGTACACAGGATTCAGGTTCAGTATTTAGGTAGATTATTGACTAGATTCCTCCTTACCAGCCTTCCTGCCTTCCTGTGCTCTCTCTCCCCCAGACAGGTCCATGCGTTGGTTCCCCCCACCCCCATTCCACTCACCATAATTTCCTGCTCCCGTCAGACAGACTATGAGCTTTTATCTCCAAGCGCTAGTAGGATCAGTGGGGAGCCTAGGTAAGTGTTCCAAGCCTTTTCTTGGTTAAAAAAATACCTATTATTGGGGCACCTGGATGGCTCAGTGGGTTAAAGCCTCTGCCTTTGGCTCAGGTCATGATCCCGGGGTTCTGGAATCGAGCCCTGCATCGGGCTCTCTGCTCAGCAGGGAGCCTGCTTCCCTTCCTCTCTCTCTGCCTGCCTCTCTGCCTACTTGTGATCTCTGTCAAATAAATAAACAAAATCTTAAAAAAAACCCCTATTATTAAAAAAGGAATTGAGTATTTTCATGTATATATTTATGTATAGATTGTATGCATATATTATTGTATTAGTTGAGAAAACCCAAAAGAAGCTTCTAAGCATTTGTTATTAGGTTTGGTGGACTTTGGGGAACACATAAGATTGAGTATTATATGACTTTAGACATTGGTAGGAAATGAAGGCATTTATCTTCATGGCTCAGGTACATACTTTCAAACGTCTTGCAATCCCAGTAGTTCCATACTATAATTGGGTGTTTTACACCTATATCATTAGTGGAAAACAACCTGTATTATAAATTGTCTTGATAATTTAGGGTTTTTGGTCATCTCCCTGTAAGACCTGGTTAGCCTGTCCTTGTGTTTACCTCCCCATGTAGCTTGCAAAGAGCTCACACCAGGAGCCAAAAGCGGCAGCTCCGCCATTTCCTTGTTTACTCGGTCGTATGTTGGGTATTGGCTACACCCCTACTTTCTTTCTTTTTTAAAAGATTTTATTTATTTATTTGGCAGAGAGGGGAAGAGAGCACAAGCAGGGGGAGCAGCTGGTAGAGGGGGAGGGAGAAGCAGGTTCCCCACTAAGCAGGGAGCCCGATGTGGGGCTCGATCCCAGGATCCTGGAATCATGACCTAAGGTGAAGGCAGACACTTCACTGACTGAGCCATCCAGGTGCCCCCATTGCCTACTTTATTAACGTAAATCTTTTCAAGGCTTTCATCCTTTTATTGACAGGTAATAGTCATAAGGAGGCTTTATCAGGAGGCCTCAGGGAACTGCAGGGCTCTCATGGAGCTGAAAGCTGGCTCTGGCTCTCACCGCCATCTTGTTGAGGAGCACCAGTGTCCCTCAGGCTGCTTCCTGTCTGCAGAGCCCCCTTGACTGCCAGCCCTAGAGGCTGGATGAAGGAACCAATGTCATTCTATAAATGGAATACTCGAGGAGTTGAATTTTTCTCTTTTTAAAATGAAAATAAAATGAAATGATGTTCTATTTTTTTGGTCAACTAGTCCCTGAAGTGAGCGTATCACACTTTAGAGAGCACTGGCTCAGAAAATGGTCTTAACTGCTTTGCTGAGCTTCAGGTTCTTTCATTGGGAAGATGAACATCATTGTGAGGATTAAATGAGATAATGCAGGAAAATGTCGGGCGCAGAAACACTGGTTACTGTAGGCTCTGTTCCAATAGCAGAGCCTCAGTAGATCGCTGTGTCATTTGAAGAAAGTTGTTTTTTAATTGACCTGGTTCTGATTGTTACGACAGCTCATTTGAATTGCTGGTGAGCAGAGCATGAGACAAGAAAGTAGAAGTGTTCTGCCTTTATACTGGTCAGGAACCAGGAAAAATCTGAAAAGGTTGCTTTCTTTATGCTCTTATGCTCCTCCTTTTTGTTGATAAGTGATGAAAAAGGTTTACAATTCACCTTCATCCTGGGCGGATTTGTGACGCAAAGTCAGCCAGCTAATTTTGGAATGGAAGAATGATCCACATGAGGACATTTCACGTTGGGGTGCTTATGAACTGGCTGGGTTAGCTGACACCAATGGACAGGGTGAGCGTGCTAGTCTGCATAGCCAGGGTCTTCCGATCTGGAACCACTGTGGGAATTCATCCCTAAGGATATGCAAAACCCATGTGATGAGGGGCCTATTCACCTACCAACCATTTCCCTGGAAACCTGCCCCACTGGACTGAAATTTCAAAAGTCGTGTGTGCTTTTTTGTCTCCTACTGGAGAGATCTTTGGCAAACCCAAGATTACTAAGGATTTCTTCTGTGCTTTCTTATGAAGATTTTACAGTTTTAGCTCTTAGATGGAGGTCTGTGATCTATTCTGAGTTCATTTTTGTATGTGTGCTTCATGCAGGGCTCATGTGAAACCTTTCCTCTTCCATTTCTATAATCCCTAAATGGCTAATTTACTACTTGAGGGTTCACCAATTTTTGCTACCCTTCTACTTGTTCATTTGCCATTCTTTCATTCATATTGACCCGCAAATATAGAAGGAAAAGGACAGGAGGTTTATTGGTTGAGGTGTGTGTGAGGCGAGACCCAAAGTGTAGATGAATCACATGGTCCATCTATGGAAAGTTACCATGCTCAGGATCGCTTAGCTCCGCTAACGTGCATGTGTACTGTGTCAACAAGAAGACCCATCTGTGTCACCTGTTGCCTCCACCTATGACCAGGTGTAAAACATTACCCAGACCGGGAGAATGCTTTAAAAGGGTGTTGCTGCCTGAGGGGCGTCTGGCTGGCTCAGTCAGCTGACCGTCTGCCTTCGACTCAGGTCATGATCCTGGGGTCCTGGGATTGAGCCCCATGTCTGGGTCTCCGCTCGGCAGGGAGTCTTCTGGAGATTCTCTCTCTCTGCCTCTCCCCACTGCTTGTGCGCTTGTTCTCTTTCTCTCTCTTTCTGTCTCTGTCTCTCTCTCAAATAAATAAATAAAATCTTTAAAAAAATATGGTGTTGCTGCCTGAGAGGCCTTCTGTGGAGAGGGCAGTTGTGCACGTAGACATAAGAAGTCCAAGACATCAGCATGGCCAGCGGGGCCCTCCGTGTCAGCTGTCCTTACACATGTCGTGGCTGAGAGAGGGGCATCATCTCTGTAGAGTGGTGGTTATTATCACCCACATTTTACATGCCTGAGGCCCAGAGAAGTTACCATCACACAGTTAGTCTTGGCAGGGGTGGGGACACCTCAATACCAAATCTGCATCTGTTACCGCCTTCCCTGTGCTTGGAGAAGTGATGCCGCGTTCCCTCTGGGAGTACACACGTTGTTGGCCTTCTGCTGTTGTGTGATTTCCCCTCTGAAGCTCTTGCTGGCCCTGAGACCCGTAGGCCACTCTGACTGTGCCTGACCACGGACCTATGCTTTGTGGTTTCTGTGCGACAGGCCTCAGGTTAACCAAAATCGGGTTGCTGTGTGGGGCCCTGTTACTTTAAGTATTGGTAGAGGGGAACTCCCTCTAATATGACTGCTGATCTTCCAGGGTTGGTGGGCCTCAGACTTCTGCAGCCTTTCATCTAAACTGTCCTTTTTTCTGTCCCTGTTCCTTCCAGTGGAGGCCATAGTGGAGTTTGACTACCAGGCCCAGCACGACGATGAGCTGACGATCAGCGTGGGTGAGATCATCACCAACATCAGGAAGGAGGATGGAGGCTGGTGGGAGGGACAGATCAACGGCAGGAGAGGTTTGTTCCCTGACAACTTTGTAAGAGTGAGTACAACGTGAAACCCTTTTCCTGTCTCCTGAGTGGGTTCTACTGACCAAAGATTTGGGGGCACATCAGGGATTTCATGGGCTTTCTTAGGGGATGAGTTGGCAGTTTGACCTCTTGTGGCTATCAAGAAGAGCATGTAGAAAAAAAAAAAAAAAAGCCCTGGCAGCTCAGCTCAAAAAAAAAAAAAAAAAAAAAAAGGAGCATGTGGAGCTTTGCACCAGCTATCTAGGGACCCATTTTGAACTTGTTTTCTTAAGGCCCAGAATGTTCTCTTTTTAAAGTACACCACTTAAAAAATACAAAGCTCGTTAAATTGTTTTTATTTATGTACTCATTTGCTTGCTTTGATGTTTTAAAGGAATTTTACCCTTTTCCATTCCATTCAAAATGAGGTGAAAGTGGTTTTGACTATTTAAGTCAAGTAGTAATCAAACTAAATGTAGAATTCCAGTTATGCTATGTTTTCGACCTTTATATTCACATCACTTTTTTTAATGGGAACTCTATTTAATTTTCCTTTCCCCTTTGTGACCATGAAGTGTTGCATAAAATCTACTTTTTCAATAAGGTTTGGAAAACTATGCCCTTTGCAGAAGTCATCTAGGGGTTAATTATAAAAATGTAGCTCATTCATGTTAAGAAATTATATACTGCAAGTTGTACATAATCGTTGGATTTGGGTTTAAAAGGGAGGGGGCAGGTCACCTCGAGGCTGTTCCCTGTGGGAAATACCAAGTAGGTCTAAAAATTTTTTGTACCATGAACTTCCCGTCTAATGCTGGAGAAGGCTGGCTTGTTCGTGGTAGGAAGGCTTTGTGCACAAATCCCCAGAGCATCTGCTGTAGTTTTGGCGGGTAGCAGACCACGCCTAAGACCTGCGGCTGTGGGGAGCAGGTGGTGTGGGGAATGCTGGGCCTAGAGAAGCAGGTGCCCTGGTCAGAGAGCCTCAAGGGCTACATGGGAGGGTTTTATGAAAAGGGATTGATGATGAGAAACAGTGTCCAACCCCTGAGCCCCCTACCTGTATCCTGCCTCCCAGTCTAGAACAAATAGGAACTCAGCTCAGTGTCTTTTCTTAGGATTTTGCCTCAGAGTGATCCTGCTAACATTTCTTTGGTTCATTTTTTTGTTGTTGTGCAGAGGGCTGGGGGAAGTTTTGTTGGTAACATGCTGATAACCTTACTTTCTGTAAGTAGTTGTGGGAATAAAAACTTTTTTTTTTCTTGGACTACAGTTGAACCTAGCAGCTCTCTCCCCTTTTAAGAGTAGGAAAGCATTACATCTGGGCTACCACAGATTGACTGTTAAATTGATGTGTAAATGGGGAATTATTTTGCCCTTCCAAACAAAATTCCCAATTTTGGGACAAGGACTATCCTTGAAGTTGTGCAAATTCTGATGGGGAAGGAGGGTTTGTCCAGATAAAAGGGAGAAAGTTTGGTGTGAAGGTAGAGGAGAAAGAAGTGAGAGAGGAGGACCATGGGAAAGAGAAAGGAAGGTCTGGGAAAGAGAGAAGAGGACCCAGGGAAGGAGATGAGGGCTGTGCGAAAGAGAGAGGAAGCTCTGGGAAGGAAGGGAGGACTTGGGAGGAGGGAGAATATCCCTGGGAAGGAGAAGGGACAACAGTGTTGGCACGAGTTTTGAGGGGAGGCCCTATTTTGAAAGCCTTATTTTGATGTTCTGTAGGCTCGGTGCCCCCTTATTCCTAAACCACACATCCATAGACTCAGAAAACTTCTGAGTTGTACTTTGCTCAGGGCTTAAGGCTGGGCCATGTGCTTAAGCATTTGTGGGAGCTGGCAGGCACCGGGACAGGGAAGCACAGTGCGTGGAGAGCCCAGGCAGGCTCAGAATCTCTCCTGCTTGCTCAAGGAGTGCTGGGGAGCGAGAGCTCCTCACTGTGAACCCAGGGCGATGTGGTTCTGGCAAGGGGCCTCTCTCCACCCTTCACCTGCTGGGCCTGGGGCTGGGCCTTGGGCCATCACAGCGGGCTCCTGCCCTCTGGCTTCCATGGGCTTTGGCTCAAGGGGAATGCTGGCAGGAGATGGCCGGGAGGGAAGGAGGCCAGCCAGGTCAGGGATTACCCTGCTGGCTTGCTGCCCCGGGGTTGTCCCTCTGCCAGATGGTGGCTGCTCCTAAGTCCCCTTCCTCCACATTCCTTTCTCTTCATCCCCTGTCACTAGCCCCGCCTCCTGCCTCAGAGTTTCTCTGTACCTCACCCACTTTGGGGTAGGGGGTGGGGAGGAAGTCTCCTTCTTAGTCCCACCTCAGATTACCTAATTCGGGTGTGCCATCTGTTTCCTTTTTGGAGACCGACTACCTCATCTGGCCACTCTGAGGACTAAAGGAGGCAGGACTTAGCATGTGGCTGGCCACCGACTGAGTGTGTCGCTGTTCATGTCTCCCTCTCCCCTGGCCTGAGGGCCTTATCACTTGTTTTCTCACCTCAGCTTGAGCACTTCCAGTATGGGAAGTCACACTTTAGGGAGGTGCTCATTCCACCGGAGCCAGAAAGGATGTGGCAGGAACGGCTGGGGCTGCACCACTTGTGGCTGTCACATTTGGCAGAAAAAGAAACTTCTATTCTTTCAGATGGCTGAGTCTATTTTCAAGTCTTCACCCACTGGAAATGTTTTAGGCCTATTATTGAAAAATCTAGTAGGTGGATGCAGTGGAGTTTAACAATAACGCAAACTGCCGTAGAGGGTTCTAGAAGCTGAAAGTATATCTTTAGGTAATAACAATCATATTGGCATAAGTTTGCAGTTTTGAGAGTGGGTTTACATATGCTTTATTTAGCTTAAGAAGAATTTGTCCCTGGATTGAATTGGGTAGTCTTGTAGAATCCCGTTTGTTTGTGTACCGTTATGCCAATGTTACCGCCGTCAGAGAGTTTACCTTAAGCATTTTCTTGATTGATTTATCAGATCCTTAATAAGTGTCCTTACGGAGAATGGTCCCCCAAGGTGCTGGGATTCAGTATGTACCCTCAACTCTGTATTGTCGCAGTTTCTCAGAAGAAAACTACCAGCCATTCCAGTCACCCCTTTGTCAATAAGATGCCTGGGCTTTGCCAGCTCTTGGGCTGAGATTTGTTGTCAGGCAAAAATGTATCCAACCAGAGTATAGTTGTGTCCTTTTGAGTTTATCCTCCTTTTTCTTTTATTTAGTTAGTTCTTATTTATTTACTGTACATGTGGAAGAAGAATCCTTTTAAATCCCCCTTTCCTTTCTTCCCCCTTACTTACCTTTTTAAGAATCTATTTCTGTCTCTCTCTCTCTTCTTAAAAAAATTATTCATTTTCAGGTGAAATTTACATAGAGTAAAATGCCGAAGTCATAACTGTACCTTTTGGTGCTTTTCTTTTTGTAAGTATGTACCTTTGTAGCCATCATCCAGATCAATCCTATTTCTGTCCCTCCAAAAAGTACCATCATGCCTTTTCCCAGTCATTCCCCTTCTCCTAGGTAATCGATCATTATAGACGAAGCTTGCCTGTATTTGAATCTCATATAAATAGAATCATAAAGTCTGTGTTCTTTCATGTGTGACTCCTGTTGCACAACAGACTGTTGTTGCCTACATCGTACTTTGTTCTTGCTGTATCCTATTCCATTTTATGAATATGCCAGAATTTGTTTATCTTGTTCTTCTGTTGATGGACATTCGGGTCATTTCCAGCTTGGGTATTTTATGAATAAAGGCTCTGAACATTCTTGTATAGGTCTTCTTATAGACATAGGCTCTCGTATCTCTTGTGGATTGACCCATGGGAGTGGCAGGGCTTCTCATTTATTTTCAAATGTATATACTTTTTTCTGCTTAAAGCTGTGGCCTCTGTGGATGGGGTAGGGCATGTCATGCCTGGGCTGGAGCCCTGTTTGTGCCACCCTAGCCCGCAGAGCCAGTCAGCCTGAATCTGGTTGTCCTCGTGTGTCTGCCCTATGTGTATGACCGCTGAGGAATCCTGAAGTCTGGAACTCACTCTCCCAGGGACCATTTGATTGTTGGGCCCAAGAAATATCAAAGACTCTTTAAATTGTTAGAAACATGCAGATGTTTTATTACATGCAGTTTTATTGTGTCAAAGTTTTATTGGACTCATTTAAGGAGGGAACTAGCAGAATCACAAAACTGATTCAGTGAGGTTATGAGGAACAGATGAAAAAGTCAGTGGAGAAAGGGATGTTCAAATAAGATTGCAAAGTTATATTCAAAACAGGTTCGTGTTTCAGAGAACAATACAGTCTTAACCTCCAGGGTTCTCATCTCTACCAGAGAAGGAAAAAAGAAAGGAGCACACCTTATCATTTTTCTATATGTTATCCTCTGACTTTTATAGGGTTGTAAAATGTCCTAATAAAGGGTTAGTTAAATCAAGTTACATTTCCAGAGAGAATCACATGATCCTGCTGGGGGTGGAGCTTAGAAAAAATCCATCAGCATGACATTAAAAGGTCACTTCATCCATCCTTTTTTGCCTAATTTTTAAGTTTTGGATTTTTTTTTTTGCAAGGACCACAAGAGAGCATAACTTGAGGTGCAATAGTAGGAGGTACTAGGATGATCCTTAAAGTCACTTATTAAAAAAAAAAAAACAACAAAACCAAAATGGCTGCCCTTCTGGAATCCGAAACTGCCACATAAAACAGAAAGATAGCCACCTATTAAAGGCAAATGTGGGCTTTTTGATAGAAGTTTATCTTTCCCATGTTGGATTTAATTACCAGGGTCGTTCTTTCAGAACCTTACCCCCAGATTCAGACCACCGTGTATTTTAGTCCAGCAAAGGATTTCTAAGCAGCCTTTTTCTGGGTTCTCCTGACATGTATCCACAGAGACACAATTTTTAATGGCCAGCCAAAGGAATTTTAGAAAGAAAAAACCTTGAAACTTTAGCTTTCGCCCATAGGCATGTGGCTGACTGCTTTGGGAGGGGCCTTTGGTGAAAACGCAGCAGGAGCTAGGCCCTCAACATTCTGTTGTACACAAATAGACGTGTGGAAAGCAGGAAGCTGCGGTAGGGGTTAAAAGAATATGCTTGTTGGTTTTGAAATTGATCTGACACTGTCTGTGAGGAAGTGAGCCATTCTCTCTGCCTATTTGTACATGAGTTAGGGAAATGTACTCTCTGCCCGCTGAGGGCCCATCGTGGAAGGTTGGGGTGTGTTTACTTGTAGCTTGCATGCCTAATGCTGGGTATAACGATTTTCAGCTTGCTTTCCCATTGCCTCCGCCTTCGTTTGCTAGGTGTTTCACATCTCTCTTTGGCATGTCCAGAGCCTGTTCTGTATTTGTGTAAAGTGGTTGAAGAATATAGTTGTTTTGTAATCAGTGAAGTGAAAGGTCAGTGTTGTGCATATTTGTACCATTCTGAGAGAAAGCTCACAGTTACTTTGCTGGTTTTTTTTTTTTTTTATTTTGCAATAGTGCTGCTTTTAATGGTGGCACAATATAGAAGTACCGGGTCTTACTACCTTGAGCTGATAGAAGTTTTAAAACATGGCCTTTTACATTATCGAGTAGCCTCATAATAGAAATGTATCTCGGTCTACGAAGGCTAGATAAAAGATACAGGACAGGAGGGAGATTATTTCTTGTTTTTTTGTGGGGTGAACGAATCAACTGCTAACCCAGCATCATGTTTGTACTTATTTGGGGAAAAAATGTTATGTTTTGGTGGTGGTTTCATCTTCCATTTCTTTTACTTCTGTGGGAAATAAAAGGAAATTTGCTCTCTCAAATTTGATGTTTTCTCGTTAATATATCTTTTGTTTTAGTAGGTGGCCATCCATTAAGCCCATGGGAGTCCTCCTGGGTATTTCTGAATTGTCTTGTGAAAATGTGTGTTTGAGCACAAGCAACTTGTCTTCTTACAGCATTTAGTTGTTGTTTGCTTTCTTGTTAGACAAAATATTAGCAAGATACCTTTCCATCTTCTCTGCCATTAAGATCCCAAATCCTCATCAAATGTCTGGTTTGAAAACTAGGGGGATGGTAGTAAAAAACAACAACAACAGCAACAACAGCAACAAAAACACGTTCTTACACA
Source organism: Enhydra lutris kenyoni (assembly GCF_002288905.1). NCBI lineage: Eukaryota > Metazoa > Chordata > Mammalia > Carnivora > Mustelidae > Enhydra > Enhydra lutris. The sequence goes on along the minus strand of NW_019154107.1, from coordinate 1,870,093 downwards.
AACAATCCCTTCTGTAAGCCTGGGCCTGTGCTGGAACTTTCCCTGAACTCTAAATTTCTACTTCAAGTTACTGACCTTTAAATTCTATCCATGTGAGAGGAACAGACCCACTGAACAGAGGTACATATATGTTTACCCTTTTCCTATGATAATCTTCATCTTCAAATTTTAGTTCTGTCACAGAATAAAATTTGAATTCTGTCCTCTATGTCCTTTTCAAACCTTGAGAAAGAACACAGTCCCCTCACTAGAGGTGTCCGTGCTTCTTAGGTCTGTTTGTGTGTGCTGTGTGGTCGAGGGCCTGGGGACTTCGGTAGACTCCCAAGACACTTTCCTCTGTTCCCCTGCCTGTGGTGGCAGCTTGTCCCCCAGCCACCCAACCCCGCACTCTCCAGAGAAGATGACCTAAGGCATCATGGCTCCTTGTTCACACTGCTTGTCGGTGAGGAAGACTTGTCTACGTCTTCATTATTCAAATTTTGTTGGCACTCCAGTATCATTAAATAACATCTGTCTCTTTCCAAATAAATTTTTTCTGATGGTGCCTCTGCTCATTGGTTTCTAAGTCATGCCAGTCTTTCCAGTTTCAACGGTAGAATATGGCCCCCTGGTTACTGGTAGGGGTTACTTTATGCATCAAGTGAATCCTTGTCCAATGGTTTTGTAATACTTGTGACTTAGGCACGAGTTCAGATAGCTTTCACTTTGTCAGCACCTTAATTCTGGACCCACAAAGTGGAATTCTCGTTGAGATCAGTCAGCTGCTGATGGAATGGGTCTGTGAGCAAGGCAAAGGTCATTACGTATTTCTCGATTGTCAGAACTGTGCAGTTTTCCTCCTCAGTCTGAAACAGAGGCTCTGGAAGAATAATGGTAGCAGAAGCGAGCTGGGTAAACGAGAGAAAGACATTCTCTCTGGGAATAAAATTATATAACGGAGGGCACAGGTGTCAGGGTGGGGGGCATGCTTCACTTATAGTCTAACTTGGATCTGATTGTCTTCCTGTTACAAAGGAGAGAGCGCTTGCAACAGGATATGCTACCAAGAGGTAGTGTGGCAATTAAATTCGGTGCAAGACTGAATCAAGCTTCCTGTATTATGGAAGCAAACTTGGGTTTTTACGGACCTGGCGACCATGTGGTTTATATGGCTCTGGCCCATGGGCCCCGTCTGGGGGACTGCTGCTCCTGCCACCCTCACGGCTTGAAGACCCTGGGTCCCAGGGAATCGTGAAGGACGGGGTTTCTCCTCCTCATCCTGGTCTGGGAGGGTAAAATGTGGTTTCTTCCTTGTCATTCCTTCTGCTTTCTCTGGGTAGAGGCGCTTGTTCACGGCAGCCAGTGGAGGCAGATGACATGGTGCTGCTCGTCGAGAAGCAAAGAGAGAACAGGGGGTGTTGTGTTGGAGGGGCCACCATGAGAACCCCTCGGGGAGGGGGGGAATGGGCCACTTATTTAAAAAAGAATCACAAATTTACTTCAACAAATGACATAGAGTAGAGATTTCCAAGTTGTTTTTCTACGTTCAGAGACCCTGAAGTGGATCTCTCGTCAAATTTCACCTTTTATTTATTTTTTTAAAAGATTTTATTTATTTATTTGACAGAGAGAGATCACAAGTAGATAGAGAGGCAGGCAGAGAGAGAGAGAGAGGGAAGCAGGCTCCCTGCTGAGCAGGGAGCCCGATGTGGGACTCGATCCCAGGACCCTGAGATCGTGACCTGAGCTGAAGGCAGCAGCTTAACCCACTGAGCCACCCAGGCACCCAAATTTCACCTTTTAAAAAAAGATTTATATATTTTGAGAGAGAGAGAGGAGAATGGGGGTGGAGCAGAGGGAGAGAGAGAATCCTGAAGCAGCTCCCTGTGGAGTGTGGAACTCCATCCCCGGACCTGAGACCATGACCTGAGCCCAAACCAAGAGCTGGCTGTTCAACTGACCAAGCCACCCAGGCGTTCCACATTTCACTTTTTCAAAAAACTTTCAACCCAAGGGCTGTTAATTTTGTGCATGATATGGGATATTATTTTCAAGATACTTGTCTTTCGGAGAAAGGTAGCAGGAATTTTCTGGGCGTGTTATCCGATGTGCTCATAACATCTGGCCATAATGTGCGCGGCTGCACAGGGCTCTGCCGTACTGTGGGGATGTTTACACTGGAGGCTAGCGGCACAGATGAGACACATTAAATGGAATATTGCATTGTCACACGTGTAACTTCTTCCATAGGATGACACTTGTAGCTCCTGTGACCCGGCCTTCAGTCATTTTGTACTCCGGATGGCACAGGTTAGACGTTGTTCTGCAAAGATGTTCCTGATTAAGACACCACTTGGAGGGTTTGGACTGGATTCATCAGGTGACTCTGTTGGAACGTGTTAAATGGACCTACAGTTGGTTTTCTTGTAGCCCCGACTGCTGTTACTTTGTGGAATAATAATGGCTACATTGTATTCCAGGCTTAGCTGCTGCCTGGCACTGTGTGTGTAAACCGCCAGTGTCTGACAGTGCACAGTGACGTTGGCTGAGCGCTTACTATATGCCAGGAAGGAAGGAAGCTAAGCCCTTCACATGTGTTATCTCATTTAGTCCTTATATACCACTCTGTGGCATAGGTAGTGTTCTTTTTGTTATCATGCCTGTTTTTCAGAAGAGGTTCCTGAGGCATAGGCATCTTAAGGTTAAAAAGCTTATTCATGGTCGCCCAGCTAGGGCGGAGCAGAGAGTGCCTCAGACCCCAGGCAGGCTGGCTCTAGAACTTGAGCTCGAGCCCACAGCGTTACCTGGGCGTCTGCCTCGTCCTGATGGGAGTGAGCCTCTCACCGTCGTCGCCTGCTGCATTGTGCCTTCCCCGAGTGTCCACTCAGTATTTTGCGTATTTGCACCACTCTGAAAGAAAGCTCACAATTATTTTGCTCTTCTCCATGTAAGAAAGAATCACAGATTTACTTCCATAAGTGCCATAAAGTAGAGACTTCCAGGTTGCTATTCTCTATTCAGAATTGTGCTCGTTTTACTTTCTGATTTTTAAAGGATCCTCTTTAGAAGTCAGCTATTTCAATTCAAAAGAGCAATCATTGCCTGCATTTTTGGGCTTGTGCTGTTTTTCCTACAAACTGTGAGAGCCAGGGTGGCTGGGTCGTGCTGTTGGTTAATCATCGGACTCTTGGTTTCGGCTCAGGTCATGCTCTCAGGGTCCTGGGGTTGAGCGCCCCATTGGCCTCTGTGCTCAGCATGGAGTCAGCTTCAGATTCTCTCTCTCCCTCTGTCCCTCCCATTCATGCTGTCTCTCTCTCTCTCAAATAAACAACATATTAAAAAAAAAACCCAAAAACCAAATTGTGAAAGCAAGGCAATTTGGGAAAATACTTCATTTTACTAATTAGTAAGGAAACTTGTTTTCTCATAATGTTCAGGATATGCTTTTCAGGAGTTTGACTGTCTTTTCTATCGGTGGTTAATAATCTAGGTGTTTGACTATCCAGTTGTTCCCCGTCCTGGGGGTCCTTGAAAGCAACCCATTCCTGCTCAACTTATTCTTTAAAATTTAAATACGTAGTTTTCTTTTAGAAGACAAAAACCTAACAGCTAAAAGCTGTTAAATGCTGTTGTTAGAAATGTTACTCCAAGAAGGGTCTGGAGTCATTGAGGACAAGTGTGTCACCAGTGAGAGCCCACACCACTGAGCAGATTCCTCAGACTTAGTCACTGTCGCAGTGCAGGAAGAATGTGGGGGGATGTCTTGTGGCTCTGGGAGAGCAGTCCCCTGACCCCGCTGATCTTGGTGATTAATCTTATTTTCTTAATGACAGGATTATTGAATCTGAGCTTAGAAAGGGACTTTGAAATCATGTGTTTCAACCCCCTAGCTTCCTAGCACATCAAAATCTGAACCATCTAGGATATTGCTGTGATCATTACGGGGTATTTACACTTGTGATATGTGGAGTCCCACAGGGGACTCCTTGCCAGTGGGTCTCCAGCCTGGCCCTGCTCCAGATGAACTCTAATGTCAGAATTTTGCTGTTGGGGAGGGAGGTGGGATGGGGCCTTAGGATATTTTTAAAATTTCAGCTGATTCTGTTGCTTGATAAAGCTTGGGCACTCCTTTTGTACAATGGTACGGATATTCAACATCATCCTTTTTAATCTAATATCTTTTCTCAAGCTCATGGGTCAGAAGCCTGTGACCTATAGTAATACATTTGAAAAGTTTACCCCAAATACATAAATGACATAACAATATGTAAACATATTGCTCAATTCAAGTCTATTAGAATGAATACATTCTAATTGCAGAACCTCTGGACTAAATAATGAGCTCCATTTTGCCCTCTACCTAGTGGTAATGAGGTGGACAGAATTTCTAGAAATGGTCTCCAAGATTCCACTCCCAAATACCCGGGGCTTATGAATGTGATGTGCTATCATTCCAGTGATTGTGTTATGTTATATGGCACAGTTGACTTTTACAAAAGGAGGGATCCTGGTGGGCCTCATCTTATCACATGAGCCCTTAAAAGCAAAGAACTTTCTCTGCCTCATGGCAGAAGAAGTCATAGAATTACAGAGCTTGAGGAGGACTTGCTGCTTTGAAGATGGAGGGATTACATGAGATGGAATATGGACAACTTTTCTGGAGCAGAGAGCAGACCTTGGCTGGCAGCCAGCAAGGAAACAGAGACCTCAGACCTCCTGCTGAAAGCAGTTGGATTCTGCCAACATTTTGAGTGAGTCCTGAAGTGGATTATTCTTCCAAGTCTCTAGATAAGAGTCTGGCTTGGTTGACATCTTGATATCAGCCTCGTGAGATGCTGAGCAGAGAATCCCATTGAGCTTGTCTGGACTTGCCACCTGCAGAAACGTGAGCTAACAAATGGGTGTCGTTTTAAACCAGTAAGTAGGGACGCCTGTGTGGCTCAGTTGGTTAAGCCTCTGCCTTTGGCACAGGTCATGATCCCAGCGTCCTGGGATAGAGTCCCGCATCAGGCTCCTTGCTCAGCAGGGAGCGTGCTTCTCCTTCTGCCTGCCACTTCCCCTGCTTGTGCTCTCTCTCTCTCTCTCTTTCTCTGACAAATAAATAAATAAAATCTAAAAAAAAAATACGGAGAGCAAGTGGCCTGCAGCAGTTTTCCTCTTCCCTACTGGCAAGTTGTCAGTGGAGAGTGAGTGGGGAATTTGGAATTTTGTATTCTACGGGGTGGCATCAAGTGACCATTGCAGTGTCGGTGGAGATCAAATCTGGAGTCTGGACTTCTGTTTCCCCCACCCCCCACCAGCTCAGCAGTAGTAAGTGGTCCCCCGTCACCCTCCCTACTAGAGTGGGGAAGATCTTGGAGAGGAGGGAGCTGGAGAAAGGGATGTAATAAACCCATACACCTGTATAGGAAGTCATAGGCAAACAGGAATCTGACTAGAATTAACATGTCAAAAAGTTTGAGACTAGAAACTCCACTGTGGGATACCACCCAGTTTTCAGCGTGACCTCTAGGTAACACAAATGAAAAGACCTGAATAGCAGTAGAAGGGCTCTGGAGACTGAGCTGTTACTGGCATGACAACGCACAGAAGTAGCTCAGCATCTGTGTGCTTCATCTAAATAGGATCCCCATTCTTGTAACATAATACACCAAATGCCTAGAATACAATAAAAAGTCATTTGTCCTATCAAAAATCAGGAAAACCACAACTGCAATGAAAAGGCAATCAACAGACACCAACACTGGGAAGATTCAGCTGCTGTAATTATCTGACAAATATTTTAAAGCAGAAATCATTAAAAAATGCCTTAATGAACAATGACAAACACTCTTGAACAAAAAATGAAAAAATCTCAGCAAATAAATTGGAGATACTTAAAACATGGAAGTTACAGAACTGAAAAATAAAACTGCCATATTAAAAAGTTTACTGGTTAGCTTAATAATAGATTAAAGATGACAGAGGAAAGAATCGGTGAAATTGAAAACAGATCAATAAAATTTACCCAGTCTGAGCAACACATAGACAATAGTCTGGAAAAACTGAGCCTCAGAGACCTGTAGTACAATAACATGAACAGAGCCTCAGAGACCTGTAGTACAATAACATAGGTCTAATATTTGTGTCAGTGAAGTCCCAGACGGAGAAGAAAAAACATATGGAAATAAAAAGTATTCAAAGAAATAATGGCTGTAAACTCCCTAAACTGGGCAAAAGGTATAAACCTCCAGGATGAAGAAACTGAGCAAAACCCAAACAGGATAAACCCAAGGAAATCTATGCCAAGACACATCATAATCAAACCTCTGAAAGCTAAGACAAAGGAAAAGCAGTGAGAGACAACACATTACCTGTAGGAGAAGAATGATTTCAATGACAGTGGATTTCTCATATGAAATCAGGGAATCCAGGAGGAAGTACTGAAAGAAAAGAACAGTCAACTCTGAATTCTGTATGGGGTGAAAATATTCTTCAGAAATGAAGAGAAAATAGAAATATTCTCAGCTGAAGGAAAACAAAGAGAATTTGTCAATACCAAACCTTCTCCTAAATAATGGCCAAAAAAAGTCCTCCAAACAAAAAAAGGAAACGATAACAGAAGGAATCTTGAAACTTCAGAAAAGGGGGAAAAAACAGTGGATGGGTAAAAATAGGCGTATGTATAATAGGCTGTCTTTATCCTCATTAGCTTTTAAAATTATGTTTGATGGTTGAAAACATATGTTATAATATCATTCGGTGTGGTGTTCAATATGTGTAGAGATAATATATGGGAAAATTATATTTAAAAAGGAGACAGGGTATAAAAAAATTACAAAAAAGAAAAATGAAAAAAAAAAGTGGGGACGGTATAAAGGGACCTCAGTGGAAGTGAGGTTTCTGTACATCATGTCAAATAGGAAAACAGCGATACCACTGGCTGTGATAAGTTGCATATATATATATAATAACAAAATATTAAATAATATTTTACATATAATAATATATAATATTAATAAAAATACTAAAAATCACTAAAAATTATACAGTGACATATACTCAAAGACTATTTATAAATCAAAATGTAACTTGAAGAAATAGGATCCAACAGTACAGTAAAAGGATTATCCATCATGACCAGGTGGGATTTATCTCTGGGATGCAAGGGTGGTTCAACATTCACAAATGAATCAATGTGATAGAATACATTACTAAGAGAAGAGACAAGAACCATATGGTCCTCTCAATTGATGCAGAAAACGCATTTGACAAAATACAGCATCATTTTCTGATTAAAACTCTTCAGATTGTAGGGATAGAGGGAACATTCCTCAATTTCATAAAAACCATCTATGAAAAGCCCACAGCGAATATCATTCTCAATGGGGAAGAGCTGAGACCTTCCCCTTAAGATCAGGAACACGACAAGGATGCCCATTCTTGCACTATTATTCAACATAGTACTAGAAGTCCTAACAACAGTGATCAGACAATGAAAAGAAATAAAAGGTATTCAAATTGGTAAAGAAGAAGTCAAATTCTCTCTCTTCGCCGATGACATGACACTTTATGTGGAAAACCCAAAAGACTCTACCCCCAAATCACTAGAACTCATACAGCAATTCAGTAATATGGCAGGATACAAAATTAATGCACAGAAATCAGTTGCTTTCCTATACACTAACAATGTAACTATAGAAAGAAATTAGGGAATTGATTCCATTTATAGTAGCACCAAAAACCATAAGATACCTTGGAATAATAAATCTAACCAAAGAGGTGAAGGATCTATCCTCTAGAAACTACAGAACACTTATGAAAGAAATTGAAGAAGACACAAAAAGATAGAAAAATGTTCCATGCTCATGGATCAGAAGAATAAACATTGTTATAAAATGTCTGTGCTGCCCAGAGCAATCTATACTTTCAACACAATCCCAATCAAAATACCAATGGCATTTTTCAAAGTGCTGGAACAAACAATCCTAAAATTTGTATGGAACCAGAAAAGACCCCAAATTGTCAAGGGAATGTTGAAGAAGAAAAACAAAGCTGGGGGCATCATGTTGCCTGGTTTCAAGCTATATTACAAAGCTGTGATCACCAAGATAGTACAGTACTGGCACAAAAACAGACACATAGATCAGTGGAACAGAATAGTGAGCCCAGCTATGGACCTTCAACTCTATGGTCAACTAATCTTTGACAAATCAGGAAAAAACATCCAATGGAAAAAAGTATCCTCAATAAATAGTGCTGGAAAAATTGAATAGCTATATACAGAAGAATGAACCTTGACCGTTCTCTTACACCATACACAAAGGTGAACTCTAAATGGATGAAAGACCTCAGTGTGAGACAGGAATTCATCAAAATCCTAGAGGAGAACATAGGCAGTAACCTTTTCAACATCAATCACACAGCTTCTTTCAAGACACATCTCCAAAGGCAAGGGAAACAAAAGTGAAAATGAACTTTTGGACCAAATACACTATGGAGTATTATGCCTCCATCAGAAAGGATGAATACCCAACTTTTGTATCAAGATGGACGTGACTGGAGGAGATTATGCTGAGTGAAATAAGTCAAGCAGAGAGAGTCAATTATCATATGGTTTCATTATTTGTGGAGCATAACAAATAACATGGAGGACATAGGGAGATGGAGAGGAGAAGGGAGTTGAGGGAAATTGGAAGGGGAGGAGAACCATGAGAGACTATGGACTCTGAAAAACAATCTGAGGGTTTTGAAGGGGCAGGGGGTAGGAGGTTGGGGGAGCCAGGTGGTGGGTATTATGGAGGGCACGTATTGCATGGAGCACTGGGTGTGGTGCATAAACAATGAATTCTGTTACGCTGAAAAGAAATTAAAAAAAAGAAAATGAACTTTTGGGACTTCATCAAGATAAAAAAAAAAACTGCACAGCAAAGGAACAGTCTACAAAACAAAAAGGCAACCCACAGAATGGAAGAAGATATTTGCAAATGACACTACAGACAAAGGGCTGGTATCTAAGATCTACAAAGAACTTCTCATACTCAACACCCAAAAAACAAATAATCAAGTCCAAAAATGGGCAGAAGACATGAACAGACTCTTCTCCAAAGAAGACGTACAAATGGCTAACAAACACATGATAAAAATGTGCACCATCATTAGCCATCAGGGAAATTCAGATCAAAACCACACTGAGATACCACCTTACACCAGTTAGAATGGCCAAAATTAACAAGACAGTGTGTTGGAGAGGATGTGGAGAAAGGGGAACCCTCTTATACTGTTGGTGGGAATGCAAGTTGGTGCAGCCACTTTGGAAAACAGTGTGGAGGTTCCTCAGAAAGTTAAAAATAAAGCTACTCTATGGCCCAGCAACTTCACTACTGGGTATTTACCCCAAAGATATAGATGTAGTGAAAAGAAGGGCCACATGCACCCCGATGTTCAAAGCAGCAATGTCCACAATAGCCCAACTGTGGAAGGAGCCAAGATGTCCTTTAACAGAAAGAATGGATAAAGAAGATGTGGTTTATATATACAATGGAATATTACTTAGCTATCAGAAAGGATGAATACCAACCATTTGCATCAGCATGGATGGAACTGGAGGAGGTTTATGTTAAGCGAAATAAGTCAAGCAGAGAAAGACAATTATCTTATAGTTTCACTTATTTGTGGAACATAAGGAATAGCAAGGAAGACATTAGGAGAAGGAAGGGAAAAATGAAGGGGAAAATCAGAGGGGGAGAGGAACCATGAGAGACTATGGACTCCAGGAAACAAACTGTGGGTTTGGGGGGAGGGTTCAGTGGATGGGTGAGCCAGTTGATGGGTATTAAGGAGGGCACGTATTGCATGGAGCACTGGATGTTATACGCAAACTATGAATCATGGAACACCACATCAAAAACTAATCATGTACTGTACGGTGACTAACACAACATGATAAAAAAAATTTAAAAATAAATAACTCACAGGAAGGCAAGAAAAAGGAAAAAAGAAGAATGATAAATAGAAAATAAAGAGAAAACAAATAATACAAAGGCAGACTTAAGCCGTGACATATCAATAACTACTTTAAGCGTAAATGGTCTGAATACACCAATTGAAAGACGGAGATGACAGAATGGATAAAAAAATGTGACTCAGCCATGTGCTGCCTACAGGATACTCACTTCAAATCTATTGATCTAGATGTGTTAAAAGTAAAAGGGTGAAAAAAGATATACCATAAAAACACTAATTTTTTTAAAAAATGGGAGTGGCTGTTTATAATATCAGATAAGGTAGACTAAAGAGTAAAGAAAACTACTGAGAGAAGGACAAATGATAACATTGTCATTCCACCAATAAAACAGCAATCCTAATACGTATGCGTTAAACAATAGAGCTGCAAAATACATGAAGAAAAACTGTTAGAATGGAACAGTTATAATTGGGAGCTTCAGCATTGCTCTCTCAGCATTTGAAAGAACTACTAAATAGAATATCAGTGAGGATATGGAAGAACTGAACAACATCATCAACCAAGTAATTTTAGTGGACATTTATAGACCACTCTACCCAGAAATAGCATAAAACACATCCTCATCAACATGCATGAAACATTCACCAAGTTAGACCATACTCTGGGTCATAACACTAACCTCAGTATATTTAAAGGAATGGAAATACAGATTATGTTGTTTGACTATGATGTAATCAAACTAGAAATCAGTCACATAACATAAAGATAACAGAAAAATCCCCAAACACTTAGAAATCAAATAACACTCTTCTGAATAATTCATGAGTTGAAGAGGAAGTCTCAAAGAAAATTTAACAAATATATCAAACTGAATGAAGATGAAAACACAACATATCACAGTTTGTGGGACATAGCTAAAGCAGTGCCGAGAGGAAAATTTATAGAACTTAATTTTCTCATCAGAAGTGGAGGAAAGTCCTGGGTGCCTTGGTGGCTCAGTTGGTTAAGTGTGTGCCTTTAGCTCAGGTTCTGATCTTGGGGTCCTGGGATTGAGCCCGCCTCAGGCTCCCTGCTGAGTGAGGAGTCTGCTTCTCCTTCTTCCTCCGCCCCTCTCCCCAACTTGTGCTCTCTCTGTTTCTCTCAAATAAATAAATGAAATCTTAAAAAAATAATGGAGGAAAGTTCTGAAATCAATAACCTAAGCTCCCATTTCAAGAAATTAGGAAAAAAAAAAGAAAAAAGAGACAAGCGGAAGAAAGGAAGTAATGAAAAACTGGAATCACTGAAGTTGAAAACGGAAAAGCAGTAGAGAAAATAAATGAAGAAACTAGCTATTTGAAAAGATAGTAAAATGGATAAACCTATAAGAAGACTGACAAAGATAAAAAAAGAAGACACAAATTGCAACGGTAGGAATAAAACAGGGGCTATTACCACAGATCTTATAGTCATTAAAAAGATCATAAGAGAATATTACAAAACAGGTCTGTGTACATACATTTGACAATTTAGATGAAATGGATGAATTCTTTGAGCAACCACAAACTACCAAAACTCACTCAAGATAAAATAGATGGATAATTTCAATAGTCCGGTAATTTTTACCGAAATTGAATTCATAATTTAAAAGCTTCCAAAAAAGAAATCTCCAAACCTGGAGGGTTTTCCTAGAGATTTCTACTAAATATTTAAAGAATTAGCACCAATTCCACATAATCTTTTTTTCTTGTTTCAAATCTTTTTTATTTCAAGTTTTAATAGATTTTGTTTTTCAGAGTAGTTTTATGTCCACAGCAAAACTGAGCAGAATGTACAGAGTTCCTATAAGCCCCCTTTCCGCACACTAGTACAGCCTCCCCTGGCATCTATGTCCCCCACCGGAGTGGGCCATTTTGTACAGAAGATGAGCCTCTCTTGACACATCATAATCAGCTAAAGTCCACATTTCACATTAGGATCCACTCTTCATGTTGTGTATTCTGTGGGTTTTGACAAATGTATAATGACATGTATCTACTTCTGTAGTAGCATACGGAGTGGTTTCACTGCCCTAAGAATTCTCTGTGTTCTGCCTATTCATCCCTCCCCCCAAACCCTGAAACTGATCTTTTTACTATCCCCACAGTTTGTCTTTTCCAGAATGTCTTACGGTTGGAATCACATGGTACGCAGCCTTTTCAGATTGGCTTTTTTTCCACTTAGCAGTATGCACTTAAGATCTCTCCATTTCTTCTTTTTTTCCCCAAAACAATGTTTATTTTAATACATAAAATGTGCCACCTAGCAGCAATGCCTACAACTGGAGCTGTATCCAGAATTATGTCCAGTTAGTATTACTCTTCACAACTGCTGTAACTCAAGTCCTTGATAGATCAGTCTGCGAGCAGATGACAATCATTATAACATAAAACAGGGAATACATAGAACGAAAATCACTTGGTCAATATATAGAGAACCACATTTGTAGTTACTTAAAAACATTTCTCTGTTTCATGTAAACCCTGGTGATTTTAGCCATTTTCCTGGAAGATATATGCAAAGAAATGTGCAAGAGCCACAGAACTGCACAAACCTGAAAATGGATTTTTATTCTTGCTCCATTTTCAAATGGGAAACTTTGTAAAGATACCTTTTCCCCCTCCTGATTTCTTGCTTTTATTCCTACCAACTCATTACAGTATAATTTACTATCTAACTCACATAGACATGTATGGTGGAGGAAAAGAATAAATCTTTGGCTAATAGAAGAATAAAAAACAGTATTTTCAGGTTTTTAAAAAAGAACATTTAAAGATTAAAGCGATCCTAATAATAGCAATGAAGTAGAAAATACACATGATAAAAACCACTGCATAGTTATATTAAAATAAGAACCAACTTTTAAGATTTATTGATCTTAAAGACAACTAAATTTTACTAGTTGCAGCTTGAACAGAATTACATAGTAATAGATGTCTCTGTTTAGAAATTGGATCAATTCATCTCCAGTTTCCTGACAATAATGCCACGTCAACCATGCCACCTCACTGTTTATTTCTGGCAGACTTTAGGCAAACCTCAACCCCTATTTTCATTTGAGGAGTGACTGATACACAATTTTCTTTTAAGCAGAACTTGATGCTGAGCTACACATGAACTAACTTGGATTTCAGGCCCATTGGCAGGCAGGCAGTAATCATTTTTCAAATTGCAGGCAGCCCATGGTGGTTGTCAGTTACATATCAAATCTCTTTGGACATGCTGGAAAAATCTGTGAACGCAGTCTTCCCCTGCTGTATTTACATGCTCCATTCACATCTTAAGCTCGCCCAGGTTGTTACAGGCATGGATAAGATGACTAAAGATTTCACAATGGAGATTTTGATTTTTTCATTCTGATGTATAAAATATGAATATCTTCGGTTTAATATTCTTCATCATGTTTCTCTAAAGGAACTTTTTCAAAGTCAAAGTCTAGCTGGAAGAGCTCAAATTATTTTTTCTCAGTTTCTGGATTTTTTTCCTTGTTGTTCATTGTTCATAACAACATATAATTCAAGTCTCATATCCACTAAGACCTTTTGGAGTTTTCAACAATGGCTCCAAAGACTTTCATAGTGTATGCTGTTGGCCATCAGTATGAAGTCCGGCGGAGAAGGAAAGTCTTCTGTTTCTTCCCCCCATTTCAGAACTTTAGCTTGAACAGAACCAGTGACAAGATGCTTGTTCATATTAATATTTATCTTCAGCAAATCTTGCAATTCCTTCAGATCTGTGACCACAACATCAGTCCCGAGGGTAGCAGCCATGAATCCCACAGCCCCAGTCCCGGAGCCCAGCTCCAGCCCCAACTGCTGGCTCAGAGCATGTGCCCCATCACCAGAAAACCCAGGGCATTTCTTAGAATGGGCAATGGCAGCATCCCCAACAGCACGGCCCATGCCGCTGTAGCCATACTGCTCCTTTTCCAAAGGAGCCATAGAAGTGCCATCTCGCTTTTCCAAAACTCGAACAAAGTTCTGTCTTGGGTCCTCCACGGAGGACTCCAGAGTAGCCGCCATTACAGCACCACGATCCCTCCATTTCTCTTCAGTGGCTTGAGAACCCATTGCTTTTTAGTACTTAATATTCCTTTATCTGCCTGTGCCACAGATTATTTATCCATTCGCTTACTGGAGGACCTGTTGTTTGCTTCCAAGTTTTGGCAGTTCCGAATAAAGCTGCTATAAACATCTGTGTGAGTGTACAGGATTTTGTGTGACTATAAGTTTTCAACTATTTTGAGTAAATGCCAAGGAGGCTGGTTGCTGGATTGTATGGTGAGAGTATGTTAGTTCATTTTTTTAAAAAATTTAATTCATTTATTTTTATTAACCTATAATGTATTATTTGTTTCAGGGATACCAGTCTGTGATTCATCAGTCTTACACAATTCACAGCACTCACCATAGCACTTACCTCCCCAATGTCCATCACCCAGCCCCCACATCTTTCCAACTCCCCTCCCTTCCGGCAACCCTCAGTTTGTTTCCTGAGATTAAGAGTCTCTTACGGTTTGTCTCCCTCTTGGGTTTCATCTTGTTCATTTTTTCCTGTCTTCCCCCCTGATCCTCTGCCCTGTTTCTCAAATTCCATCAGTGAGATCATATGATAATTGTCTTTCTCTGATTGACTTGTTTTGCTTAGCATAATACCCTCTAGTTCCATCCACATTGTTGCAAATGGCAAGATTTCATTTTTTGATGGCTGCATAATATTCCTGTGTGTATATGTGTGTGTGTGTGTGTGTGTGTGTGTGTGTGTGTGTGTGTGTACACACCACATCTTCTTTATCCATTCATCTGTTGATGGACATCTGGGCTCTCTCTGTAGTTTGGCTTCTATGGACATTGCTACTATAAACATTGGGGTGCACATGCCCCTTCATATTGCTACATTTGTATCTTTGGGGTAAATACCCAGTAGTGTGCTTGCTGGGTTGTAGGGTCGCTCTAACTTTTTGAGGAACCTCCATACTGTTTTCCAGAGTGGCTGCACCAGCTTGCATTCTCACCAACAGTGTAGGAGGGTTCCTTTTTCTCTGCATCCTCACCAACATCTGTCATTTCCTGACTTGTTAATTTTAGCCATTCTGACTGGTCTGAGGTAGTATCTCATTGTGGTTTTGATTTGTATTTCCCTGATGGCAAGTGATGTTGAGCACTTTTTCATTTGTCTGTTGGCTGTTTGGATGTCTTTACGGAAATGTCTATTCATGTTTTCTGCCATTTCTTGATTGGATTATTTGATGTTGAGCACTTTTTCATGTGTCTTTTGGCTGTTTGGATGTCTTCCTTACAGAAATGTCTATTCATGTCTTCTGCTCATTTCTTGATTGAATTATTTGTTCTTTGGGTATTGAGTTTGATAAGTTCTTTATAGATTTTTGGATACTAGCCCTTTATTTGTAGTGTCATTTATAAATATCTTCTCCCATTCTGTTCATTGTCTTTTGGTTTTGTTGACTGTTTGTTTCCTTTGCTGTGCAAAAGCTTTTTATCTTGATGAAGTCCCAGTAGTTCAATTTTGCCAATTCTACATAATTTTTTCAAGAAAATAGAAGAGGAGGGAATGCCTCTTAATTCATTTTAAGGTCAGCATTACCTTGGTACCAAAACCTCGGTACCAAAACCAACAATACAAAGTAACTACAGACCAGTTTCCCTCAAGAGCAGAGACAGAAAAATCCCCAACAAGGTATTAGCAAAACAAATCCAGCAACATGAACTATGTACCATGAGCAAGAGAGGTTCATTCTAGGTATGATGGCAGCGTCAGTGTTTGAAAATAAGTTGATGTAATCCACCATATCAACAAGCTATAGGAGAAAAGAAATCACATAAGCATATCATTTGATGCAGAAAAAAACATGTGATAAAATTCAACATCCATTCATGATAAAAACTCTCAGCAAAGTAGGAATAGAGGGGGATTTCCCCAGCTTAATAAATAGCATCTACAAAAAACCATAAACCCTACATCAGTATTATACTAAATGGTGAAAGGCTGAATGCTTTCTTCCTGAGGATGAGAACAAGCTGAGGATATCTGCTCTTAACGCAGTACTGGAAGTCCCAGCCAGCGCAATGCTGAGAAGAGTAGTAAAAGACATAGGAATTGGAAAGGAAGAATAAAACTGTCCCTGTTTGAAGATGACATGATTCTCTCATAGAACATCCCAAGAATATACAAAATAACTTCTGGAACTAATAAGTAAATTCAGCAAGGTCACAGGATAGAAAAATGAACACACAAAAATTAATTTTTCTATTTCCTAGCAATGAACATATGGAAACCCAAATTAAAAGCACAATTCCATTTACAATCACTCCCAAAATAATTGAGCTACTTAGATATAAATCTAGCAAAACACACACAGGATATATGTGCTGAAACTACAAAATGTTGATGAAAGTATTTGAAGAAGATCTAAATGAATAATAAAGTTATACTGTGTTTGTGAATTGGAAGAGTCAACAAGGTGAAGATGTTAGTTCTCTCCAAATTAATCTATCAGTAGGGTAATTCCTATCAAAATCCCAGGAAAGTTTTTTTTTTTTTGTAGCCTCACTTGTTTTAAAATGTGTATGGAAAATCAAAGGACCTAGAACAGTTAAAACGATTTTGAAAAAGAGCAAGGTAGAAGGACTTCTAGGACTATGTTATGACTTAGTGTAGTAGCTCTAACAATCAAGACAGTGTGGTATTGGTGTTGAGACAGACACATAAGCCAGGGACACAGAATAGAGAACCCAGAAACAGTCTCACACAAGTATGCCCTACTGATTTTTGACAAAAAGACACAAGTGATTCAGTGGAGGAAGTATAGCCTTCAGCTGAAACAACTGAACATCCACAGACCCGAAAAAAAAAAAAAGAACTTTAACCTCAGCCTTACACCTTGTAAAAAATTTTATCTCAAAATGGATCAGGGATTTAAGTGGGAAACATATAACTAAAAGTTTTAGCATTAAACAGGAGAAAATCTTCAGGACCTAGGCCTAGGCAAAGAGTTCTTAGATATCACACCAAGAGAACATTAAGGAAAAAATCGGTCAATTAGATTTCCTCAGAATTAAAAACTTTTGTCTGTGGAAAACCCTGTGAAGAGGATGAAAAGATAGGTTACAGGCTGGAACAAACTGTTTGCTCACCACCTGTCCAACAAAGGACTTGTATTTAGAATGTATAAAGAACTGTCAGTGCAAGAAGCCAAAAAATCCAACTAAAAATGGTTTAAAGGCATGAACAGACATTTCACCAAAGAGGATATACAGGTGGAAAATAAGCATATGAAAAGACGTTCAACACCATCAACCATTACAGAAATGCAAACTAAAACCACAATGAGATAGTACTATGTGTCTATTAAAATGGGCATTAGAATGGGGCTAAAAAATAGCAATAATACAAATGCAGGCAAGGATGTAGAGAAACTGGTTCTCTTGTCCATTGCTATGGGGATGTAAAATGGTTTGGCCACTCTGGAGCACAGTTGGACAGTTTCTTATAAAACTATGTGCTTGTCCTATGACCCAGCCCTTGTACTCTTGGATGTTCATCCCCAAGAACTAAAAATTTATGTCCATACAAAAACCTGTAGAGGAGCATTCATAGTGGCTTTATTTCGAATAGGCCCAAACTGGAAACAGCCGGAATGTCTTTCAGTGGGTGAATAGTTCAACACATTCTGGTCCATCCATACAACAGAGTACTACTCAGCAATTAAAAGGCATGAATACAGGGAACAGCTTGGACGGATCGCAAGGGAATTGTGCTTTGTAAGTAAAGCCAATCTCAAACGTTATATATTGTGGATTCTGTTTACATTATGCTGTCAAAATAACAAAACTGTGGAGTTGGACAACAGATTACTGGTTGCCAAGGGAGAGTGGCAGGGTTGGGGGAGGACTGGTGGAACTATAAGATGGTACCTCGAGGAAGTTCCTTTGTGGAGATGGAACAGCTCTATATCTTTATTGTGACGGTGGTCGTGCACATCTATGTGCTGCATCAAATTGCACAGTTACACGCACACGTGCCCCCCCATCAGTGCGTGGAAAACCTGATGAGAACTAAAGATCTGTAGTACAGGTAAAAGAAGTGAACCAATGTCCATTTCTTTGCTTTGATATTATACTCTAGTCAAACAGAATATCATCACTGGAGGAAGCTGGGCGAAGGGTTCGTGGGACTCTGTGTACAATTTTTATCACTTGTTTGTGAGTGTTTTCCTGTAAACCACCATCTCCAGCCCATCCCGGGTGCTCCAGTTACCTCTCTGGATGGTCAGATGCTGCCATTGTGTTGTGATGGTCACGGCTGCAATTTAGGGAAGCCCCGCCCCCTGCACAGGTCCAGGGAAGCATTATCATTTGGCCTTGTCTTTAGTTGGCCTGAAAACTGGCCAACCCAAAGAAAGGAGAATGGGAGGGCCAAAGAGGAGTGGAGGAGGGTGGAAGTAGTGGGCAGGTGAGGAGAGGTAGGGGCCTAAGAGACAGTGTGGATGAAAGGGCTGGATGTAGGACCCACCTGGGCCCCGTGTCCTGGGACAAACTCCTCCCCCGTCTGCTCTGTTGCCCCTTTGGCTTGTATCTCACACTGAGGCTACCCTGATGGTCTTAAAATGTGAATCTGGTCATTCCCCCTTCCCCGTGTATTCCACATACTCTTAAAATCCATCTTTGGCCTTCCCTTGTTTTTAAGACTAAACTCTTGAATGTGGTCAGCCTGCAAGGTCCTGTGTGCTGTGACCCCCATCTTTCTTTCCAGGCTCATATCCCCCTCCATCCCCCTGCACCCCCTGATGCCTTCTCAGTCCTGGAGCTCAGTTCATGCTTTCCCAGGGAAATCTTCCTCGACCTCCTGACTTATAAATACCCATTTTCTACAGGCCTTTGTAGTGCCATATTTCTGTCCTCAGTAGCACTTGTGACTCTTGGAATTTTAAATCTGTTTTTGTGGCTATTTGACAAATAGCTCTCTTCCCTATTGGACTAAGATTCCATGGCCTCTGTGCAGCATTGTATCCTCGGTGCCTGGCGCACAGCAGTGCTTATCCATATTTGTTGAATGAGTGACTATCTTTGTTGCTTGTTTCTCTGCACTTGTGGTTATTGACACCATTGGGTACTTGGCCCTCACTCTTGGGACACTGGTGGTAATGGCTGCTTAAATAGACCACGGTCTTAGGTTCTGACTTCCGGAAGTAATATGGCCTGAGCATTTCCAAAGGAACTAGTTCTTTTGGCCTCTAGGAAATGCACCTGGGCCAGGTTCAGTGGTGGGGCTGGAAGTCGATTTGAAGACGGCGTGCTGAATGGTGGTCACAGGCTTCCATGTTTGGTTGATGTTTGTGTTCTTTGTTTTTCTTTTTACCAGCTTTGACTTCATTACCTGCTGACAAGTTACTGCACAGCCTTAGAATGTGGGGCTCCCATGCTGTGTACAGTAATGCAGAAATACGTGTGCTCTGAGAGGGACAAGCAGACTATGGAATTGTACATGTGGTATGACCTACAAACTACCGAGTACTCTGTATAGGGAGAAAAATGCTAACATGCTAATAGTGGAGGGATTTCTGTCTTTATTTCGAAGATTTGAAAAAATTTACTTAAAATTGAAAAATGTTTTCATCTGACATGTTTACTTTTCCTCAGGGATTAAGGTGCATGCAGCCTTCAGCTTCTTGTGATTGAAGTAGCTCCCAGGCGTGTATTAGTTTTTCTACGTTGCTGTTTTTTAAATTCCTCTTGTCTTCCAAGTGAATATAAGATTAATGAAAGTACCCAATGAGCTAGGGGACTTTGTCTCTTGCTGTGCAATTTGGTTTGATTTTTATCAGATATGTGGCTATCTGGGTGTGCACTGATCAAGCGTCTTTATTTGATCACAAACCGGTGACTCAGAGCGCTGGTTTTGGAGCCTGAGCTGAGCTCTCTGACTTTGGGGGAAGTTAATTGAGCTCTTTGAGGTTCACTCGTTCATCTATCAAATGCTCGTGGAGTGTTTCCTGTGTTCTGAGCACTAGGGAATACATGGGTGAATAGGTCGGACCTAAACCCCTGCTCTCATGGCACTTAAATCCTACTGCAGTAGACAGACATTAAACCAGAAACAATATATAAGTTATAGCATGTTGGAGGGAGAAAAAATTAGGGGAAGGGGATGTCAATGTTGGGGACTGGATTGCAATTGATGATAGGGAGGCCAGCAAAGTCCTCACTGAAAAGGTGACCTTTAAGTTAAGACTTGAGCCAGCGAGGTAGAGAGACCTGTGGGGGGATCATGGGAAAGAGCTTTCCGGCAGAGGCAACAGCATATGCAAAGGCCCTGAGGAGGGAAAGTCCCTGGTGTGTTGGAGGAAGAACAGAGACCAGTGTGCTAGAAGGGAGAAGGCTAGGTGAGAGAGTCAGAAGATGGGCGTAGAGGGCTCCAGATCAGGTAGGGCTACTGTAAGACTTGGGACTCTGGGTGAGATGGAAATAATCAAGGGAGCTCTGGGCAGTGGAGTTGATGTGACCGGGGATGCTGTAACTGGTTCCTTCTTGCTGCCCTGTGGAGAACAGACCACTAGGGGCAAGGATGGAAGCAGGGAGCCTAGGTCAGAGGCCAACGCAGGAATCCAGGGGAGACCAGGGTGTTGGTAGTGGGAGCAAGGAGAAATTTAGAATCTGGATATTTCTGAAGGTAATACCACCAGGATTTACTTATCAAATTCTGGATATTTCTGAAGGCAGCCCCACTAGGGTTTGCTGATCAGTCTGGATGTGTAGTAAGAGAAAAGAGGGACGGATGACCTAGGGTTTTTTTGCAGACCACCAGGAAGCTTGTTAAGGATGTGGGTCTAGAGTTCAGGCACCAGGTCCAGGCTGCAGAGAGGCATTTGGGAATCCTTCGAAGCCCAGATGAGATGAAATCGCCTGGAGGGGGAGTATGGCACCCCAGCGTTGAGACTGACGGGTAATGGCCAAAAGAGGAGGAAAATAGGCAAGTGAATGTTCTAGAAGGCAAGGGGAGAAGGTGTTTCAGGAGGGGGCATGATCCCTGCTCATGGTGCACCAGTTGTGCAGCCTCAGAAGTTTCCTCCCCTTCCTGAAGCAGCTCTTCCTCTTTGAAAGGTGACAGTACTAATATCCTGGTAGAGTTTCTGTAAGAGCTAGATGTATTTTATCGTGTGCCAGATACTGAGAGGCTCTGAGAACAGAAGGATGAATAAATAATAATGTACCTAGAGTCCAGCTATACATTATTAATATTGTTATTACTAGTAATGATGAATACTTGGTATAAGGGGAGCTCATAGGAGGCTTTTTTCCCTTTCCAGAATTAGTCCACGTATGGACATATAAATGAAAATTGCTACTGTTCTTAAGTGAAAAATGAAAAATAAAACCTCTTCTATTATGTTCATGCATTTAAGTAAGGCGTATCTCTAAGGTTTTTTTTTTTAATTTATCTGATCACTATTATTGGAGCTCTTAAACCACATTGTAAGAAATAGAATTTAAAAAATTTGGTTCATAGGCCTGCCAAATATACACATTCTTCGGACTGATACATTCTGACATGAAAAAAAAGGTTAGTGTCTCCAAAACCAGGAAGCAGAACGTTCCAAGTTTATAGCACAGAGTAAATTTGATGCATTACATGAAATCTTCTTTATTCCAGGAAGCCTTAAGGAATGTGTGTCATTTTCCCAAGTTTATTGAGGAATATGAAAAGGACTTTTAACCCTAGAGAACAATCTGCTGGTTACCAGAGTGGGGGTGGCGGTGGATAGGGGAAACAGGTGATGGGGATGAGGAGGGCACCTGTGATGAGCACCAGGTGATGTACAGAAGTGATGAATCACTGTAGTGTACACACCTGAAACTAATATTGCCCTCTATGTTAACTAACTGGAATTTAAATAAAAACTTGAAAAAGAATATGAAATGGAATAAATGGTAATCGTTTGAAATAAAAATGGTAATTTTGGAGTAAAAGTTTTTTCATAGGTGATCAAGTTGCAGGATAGCTAAACATTTTAGGTTTTCATCTCATCCATTCAGCTTTGACTTGATGACATTTTTGAGATCATATTTTCACTTAAGGTATCATTAGATTTCTTTTTAGGGTGAGGGTAGAGAAATACATGCAAACACATCTGTAGCATGGTAGCATTGATGGGTGGATCTTCCTCTTTCCTCATGGTGTGCACACTGGGTGCTGCCAGAAAATCTGCTGTGCCCTTGTCCTTCGGCCCGAGAATTTCAGTCTTTCAGCTGTGAGCCGTGAACCCCGTCAGCTCGCTTGCTCTCAGCCCGGCTTCATGGAGGTGCATGGAGTGCAGGGCGGCGGCTGCGGACCCGGGCTCTGCTTCCTGGGTCTCGGTGGGGCTTGGACTGGGAGTAGCAATGCCCCAAGATCCTGGAAGTGTGAGTCTCAGTTTATTAGCTCTGGGTTCCTGGGAAGTTACTCCCTCTGGGTATCTGCTTGTTTCCCTTTTGAAGCAGGGAGTAGTAGCAACAGTAGTGCCCCTCTTTGCTAGTGTGCTGGGGAGGATGCATGAAATCCTGAGTGTAGCGCAATGCAGAGTTGGGTTTGATGCATATTAATCAGTCAGCAAATATTAATTATCAACATTAAGTATTGAGCCACTCTGAGAGGCTGGAAAAATCTGGAGGTACGGTGTTTGTCAGTTGGGTGCTATGGGCAGTGGGTGCTGAGATGGAGGTAGGGGTGCAGGAGGTGTATTTGCGGAGGGGAGATAACACCCTTGGGAGATGAAAGGGCGGGAAGCAGGGCAGGGGAGCCTCAGGCTGCCATCCTAGCCAGCCTGACAGGGAGCTTCTGAGCACTGAGCAAACATTGCTCAGGAGCCTGGCATGGGTAGGCCCTAGCAATCAACCTTCCCCCACTGCTCCCCCAGCAGGGCCTGTCACCTGGGCTGGAAAACAAGTTGGGGTGGAGCCTGAAGGCACCAGTTCTGTCCTGAAGGGACATGTGGGCAGCACACCCCCAGGGGCTGCCCAGAGACATTTTGTTTCACTGAAGTTTCTTAACTCACAAGGGGATTTGAAATAATGTATTCCCTACCACCGGGCCCTGCCCCCAAGTCAGGGGGAGCTCTTACCATCTGTCTGCCACTGGGGAGGAACAGATAAGAGATCTTGAGGGACATTCAGGGAGAGTGAAGATAAAAATGTGAATGTCTCCAGTGTGTGGTCACAGCACACCACATGAACACACACACACACACACACACACACACACACAGGCATTTAGCTGTTTGTGGAATGAGGTGCATGAGGTCAGCCCATTTTAGCTCTTTGCTGCCTGTTTTGCTTGTCATGAAGGAAAGAGTGTTTCATTTATTGTCATACTTCCTCTGGGACCACCAGGTTTTTCTCAAGAAAACCAACAAAGTTGATATCCTGTGTCTGGGAGTCTGGGTGAAAAACACAGTGGGCTTGCCTCATTTGTAAGCAGAGAGGCTGTCCAAGGCAAACCACATCCTGCCCAGGCTTTCTTGAGGCAGGTGGTCCCAGATGGAGGCCCAGAGCGAGGAGCCATGGGAGCCGGGCTCTCGTCAAAGGCCTGGGGCAGCCGTGAGGGGGAGCGCTCGGGCCCTGCTCAGTTCCAGGGCCACGTGGGGACACCCTGGCTGCTCTGTCCTCTTACACTGAGCCTTTCTCGTCTAAAGAAGCAGCACAGCTCGGCGGTGGCTGTGCTGGAGCTCTCAGGGATGTGATTTTCTTGTCTGTAAAATGAGGCCGTGGTCGAGATCTGAAATAGCTAGTACCAGGAGAGCAGGGGCCAGCTTAAAACCAAAAAAGGGGCTGTTTTTGCACATCGTGGAAGAAAAAAATAGATTAAAATTGCCTTTAAAATATTTACTATAGATGTGTATTTTAGTCATGATTATAATAAACCATAATTGGCATTGACTTAAGTGTTAAAACGTGAATATATTCTTAGCAAGGCTGTGCGTGTTTCCACAGTATCTCGTTGTCTGCAATGTGATGCCAGATGCTCAAGCCCTCGGTCACACGGGGCTTGCTTTCTGACCACACGCTATTCATGGCAAAGAAACCGGTAAAGAAACGACGTCCAAATGAAGAGGTCGACAAATTATGGGCAAAAGATACATTGTAACTGTTTAAACCCACAAGTGCTATCAAGTTAAAACTGCTAAAACTGTAGTCACACTGTAACAGTGGGGCCTTCAGGGGTGCAGATGGAAAAGGAATCAGGTTTATTGCTGTCATTCTGTAACTGCTGTTTAACAGCTTGGCTTATAGTCACAGTTCACTCTTTAACTGTTCCTCTCAACTGCAAAATCATGAGTGTGTGTGCACAACCTTTTCCTCTGCAAATCTTGAAACTGCAATAATTGCCAGCCTATTAAAAAAATGCATCTGCCGTATGAAAGTAACTTCAGCTATTCTGTGTTAAATGAGGAATTGTGACATGGGGCTCTGGTGACACAAGATAGGAACTTGGATACATGTTTGAATATGGAGCATGTCAGGTTTGTGTGGTTTCAGATACTGAGAAATCGCTTCTTTGTGCTCACTGATTTTTTTTTTCATGGTCTGCTCTGTTACTTGGTTCAAAATATCACATGACAGATGAGCTCTCTGGTACATATAATCCTTGTAATTATAGTGAGGGTTTCTTTTGTCAGTGGTGGTTAAAAAACCCATACACCTTGGGGCGCCTGGGTGGCACAGTTGGTTAAGCGTCCAGCTGTTGGTTGTGGCTCAGGTCTCGATCTCAGGGTGGCGGGATCAGGCCCTATGTCGGGCTCTGCACTCAGCACAGTCTGCTTAAGACTCTCTCTCCCCCCCTCCTGCCCCTCCCCCCATGCATGTGCGCGCGCGCTCTCTCTCTCTCTCTCTCAAATAAATAAACCTATTTTGAAAAATCCACACACCTTCCTTTTTACCCTCTGATATTTTTTTATACAATTTTACTCTCGCTTTTATTTAAAAACTTGAGTTTGAATGGTTTCCATTAACAGATATTTTAAGATGACAATCCAGTCTAGGATGCTGCCAACTTGAAGCTGAGCACAGCCCCCAGCCCTCGAGCTGGGTATGAAATCTAATTTCAGGCCTGGTGCAATGCAGGGACATAGCTGGTTTGTAAACAGCCCTTGTGACAGCAGAGCACAGTTGACAAGCACTGGTTCTGAGGCAGGGCGGAGTGTGTTCTCTTGCTGTCTTAACTGGTCACCGTGATTGCAATTCTACCTGGGGTGCATCTCACAGAGCCACACGGAGTAATTAAAACCACAGGTTCAGCATTGTTCATTATTTGGTATAATGAAAGCCAAATGACAATTCATCCACTTTACTAAAAACTATATCCTTTTTTCCCTCTTAACTGAAATGTACGTGTGAATATTAAAGCGTACAAAGAATCAGAAGTCACTCTCTTCGTTAATGAAACCTACTGCAGGGTCAGTCTTGGCCTGTAGCATGCATTTGCCATTCCCAGAGTGCGCGCTCATCGAGTTCCTCTCAGACCTGTGACCCATCCCTGTGTCTGTGGTGACGGCAAAGATGGGTGGGTTATTCATCTCCACCCACTTTTCCCCCCAGAGGGGCTAGAATGATCTTAAGTACAGAGAAGGAACATGTTAAATATTCATCTGGTTTAATTGAATGTAATATACAATCCTTAAGATTAATCTGAAGTTTTGGAGTCATTAATGGTTCATTTTGTTCATAGCATAGGATTTATTTGCTATTATCTAAGATAGTGAATTATTTAAGTAAAAAGGGAAAGTTCTTTCCAGAGATGGATCTCAGCAAGCTGTTGCTGCTTTCATTTACATATGATTACTGATTGTATTAAATTGGGAATGTGGGTGAGGGGAGGCGTGGCAGCCTGAAGATTTTACAGGTTGGGTGGTTACTAGGTGTTGCATGGCACCTTGCAGCCTGGGATCTGACACTTGCTGAATGACCTGTGGTCCACCAGGGTGTGTATCAGTGACTTCAAATTCCCATGAATATTAATAAAAATGGCTGGATGTCAGTTTAAAGGACAATGAACCGATTAACATGTAATATCATTATATACTTTATTTATAAGCATGCACAAATAATTTGTTCTCTTTGAGGACATCAATTCTTCTAACCTTAGTTTCTTCTATCACTTCTTCAGCGCTGAAATTTAATGGTGTACTGGGGTGATTTATATTTTTTTAGAACAGCTTCTGAAAGTGTTGCCTAAAATACTGTTTTGTTGTTTTTTGTTTTTTTTTAGGATTCAGGTGATCTCTAAATTATTGAACAAGAATCAAGGGCTGTATACATATGTCAGCCTATTTATATTATAGTACTATTTTCCACCATGGCCACCCACACCTTGATTTTATATTTTGAAATGTTACTGAACTATTAAAATATAGAAGAGCTTGAGAATATCAACATCTACCTACCCACCACCTCTTTCATCAAATGTTACCATTTTGTCATACTTCTGATTCTTTAAAAATCAATAAATAGACTTCCAGTTTCAGCTCAGAGATGTAGAGAGCTGCAAAGATGTGCCTCCTACGCTTACAAGAAAAAGTCTGGACAGATTGGAAATTGACAGAGAACTGAGTTTGCAGAGCGAACAGCCATTTAAAACTCTGGAGAGTGGCACTTTCTGAGACATAAGGCCTGAACATTTGCTTACCAGAGGCAGAAGCCACCAGACACCACAGAACTAGGTAGAAAGATCAAGCTAAAAATTTGACAAATGGCTGGAGGCTGCGTGTGGGAAAGCTTGTGAGTGCGAAGCTCCTGGGGGCAGCAGAGGAGTAGGAAGGTGTCCTGTCCTTTTGTAGGCTTTTCCTCCAGGAATGCCACCTGGCCCTTACAGGGAAGATGGGAAAATCTGAAGAAAACTACTGGTGAGGGCTGGAGGTGCTGGCTTAGGAGCCACTGAGAAACCACTCAGACTTTCTTCTCTCTTAAGGAACAAAAAGCTTATTCTGCAGTGGGAAGGACAGGGTATGAGGGCACTGGTGAAATACCATTGCAGCTGGGGGAAGAATTCCATCCAGCTCAGCAGCCCCCCCCCCCACCTAAGAAAAGTCTTAATCTTCTGGGAGAAGGGCCTCAAGGCTGTAGACTGAGAACACTGGAGCATACCCAGTACAGCTGGGGGAAGGAAGTGGGGGAGCTCTATTACTGGAGGAGGGACAGAAGCACTTGTGGAGGCTAGCTGCCAGATAGAGGCCTGCTGTGTACTCCAAAGATGGAGTCTTAGAATATTTGCAGCCCTCCCCACCCCACCATAGCATGCTATCAAGCCTCCAGGAATAACAACAGTGGATTATATAGCAGGGAGAACTCTGAGAGACAGACTCTGTCTGGGGAGCAGCACAGAGGGAAACCCCAGAGCCAAGAAGGGGAGGAAGAAAAGATCCCTAGAGGAATTTGAAGTTTCTCATGTCTATAGGAACAACGAACCTTAACATGACCTGACTTCTGACGAGATTAACTTAAATCCCCGCACATAATGTCTCATTTACCTCAGTATCTGCTGCCCTATACAAAATGTCTGGCTTTCAACCAAAAATCACAAGACATGCCAAAAGGTAAGAAAAAGCATTCTGAAGAGATAAAACGGTCATCAGAACCTGACATATACGACACAGCCGTTGGAACTATCAAACTATAGATACACATACCTTACCTACCTCACCCCACTGAGTGCCCTTTATGTGCCAGGGGCCATTTTAGGAATGGGCTTAACAAGAGAGAGCATAACTGCAGACAACCAAAAAAAAAAAAAATAGTTACAGATAGTGAAATATGCAGCAAAGAAATATCGGAGTGGAAAAGGATAGAGTGACTGACTGGTGGAATGTGTGGGCTGTTTCAGAGTCATCAGAAAAGGCCTCTTGGGGAAGGTAAAGTTGTAGCTCACACCTGAATGATTAGGAGGCTCCTGCCATTACTATGAGCCATCTAAGTAGACAACAGCAAGTGCAAAGGCCCTGAGGCATGAATAAGCTTGGACCGCCCCCAGTCTAATATTAATGCTCTGGAGGGTAACAGTGTTATGAGAATGTTGCTGATAAGAGCAACCCCTGCAGCTGTGTCACTGTCAAGGCTAACCTAGGGAGGAAGTAGTGGGTGGGTTCTCTCCTGCTCACATACTTTTTCTTCAAACACTTACAGAAATTACTGTTCTTTCCCCTCATTTTGCAGGGCCAGGAGACTCTATAATATCTTTCTTGTAACCTGGCCCTGAGTGAAAAGGAACATGAATTTGCTGTTGTGAGTTAAGGCCTCATTATTTATCTAGTAGAAGTGTATTATTTATTCTTCATAATTGTAGAGAATGTGCATTAACTCCACTAATCCTAACCGCCACCCCCCACCCTGGGTAGTGGTTATTCGTATATTACAGATGGAAAAACTGAGGCCCGGAGATGAAGATTGCATATCTATTAAAGGTTAACCCTGGTATTTGAACCCCAGGAGCCTGACTTTGTGTGATTGCATTGTAAGAACTGAACAGATGGGTATTCTTAAAGAATAGAGACTGATAAAAGCAAAATGAATACAGTTGTTTAATTCTTATGTTAACCCAGTTGATTTTAAAGCATTGGCTGGTGAAACTGCCTAGGGAAATGGACTAAATAAGTACATGGTGAACCATCTTTAATTTGTTCATTTAGTATGAGTGCCTCAAAACTGTTGCAAATGGGGAGTTTAAATAGTTTAACATCCCAGTTCCCTTTGCTGTATTACTACTACATATGTAAGTATATAATATTAATACTGTGAAGGCAATTTTGTCTGGCATTTGTCTACTGAGAACATTCTGGAAATCAGCATTTATGATCTCAGTAACTGTTACTGTAACTGGTGTCATTGGTCTAATAATAATAATGCTTATTGTTTGAGAATAAATAGTCATAATAAAAATAAGCCTTAAGAGGCACCTGGGTGGCTCAGTCGGTTCAGCGTCCAACTCTTGATTTCAGCTCAGGTTGGGATCTCAGTCAGGGTTGTGAGATTGAGCCCCAAGTTGGGCTCCGTGCTGGGCATGGCACATGCTTAAGATTCTCTCCCTCCCTCTCCCTTTGTCCCTCCCCCCCACTCAAGTGTGTGCTGTCTCTCTCTCTCTTTCAAAAAATTAAAAATAAACCTTAAGTACATGTTTGGAGAGGGAGAACTTTGCATTGGATGAAAAGGATGATTATATTTATTGGTTTCTGTTTTTTGCCATTAGAGGAAAGGAAAGAACTTTCCCATGAGCACCTCTCTTGACACATGAAAAGGTTGCTGGTATTCGGTAATGAAACATTCATTGAAAGAAATGTAATCTGGGTGGAGTTTTCTCTGACCAGTAATAATAATTGAACACCTGCAGTGTACATAGTTTTATTATCTGTACCATTTATGTGGTATGACATTCTGGGTCAGAAAAACAGCAAACTTTTATACAACACTTCCCATGGACCACTGAAGTTAAGTAACCTGCCTAGAGGAGCACAGCTAGTCAGTGCTAAACCTGGATTTGAGCCTGTGGGTGGTTAAACTCCAGAGTTCAAGTGCTCACTCACTCCTGATTGTACTACGGTACAGGATATCTGGGTGGCCTTGGCTATATTAAAACCACAACAAACTGAACCGTAATTAGCATGAGGGGGTATCCAAATCTGTCAGGTTCTGAGAAACTGTTGGGAATCATCGTTGAGCTGGGTGTTAGGCTTCTGTGAGTTGTTAAAGCCTGTAGTTGTTGTTTTTTAGAGATTTTATTTATTTATTGAGAGAGAATGTGTGTGCACAAGCAGGGGGAGGGGCAGACAGAGAGGGAGAGAGAAGATCTCAAGCAGAATCCGTGCGAAGCCCCAGAGCCCAACTAGGGGCTCGATCTCACAACCCTGAGATCATGACCTGAGCCTAAATAAGAGTTAAGGGGTTAACCATCTGAGCCACCCAGGTGCCCTGAGTTTTGTGTTTTTTGTTTTTTGTTTTTTTTTTTTTTTAATATGCAGCCACTCAGATTTTGATAAATGCAGGCACGTTCAGTTGGGACTCCCACTTCCTATGAAAGCCTCAGATTGGTACTTGAAGAAGGGAAATAAGTATATACGTTTTTAGGAAGTTTCTTAAAGTATACTGATTTTTAAGAATGGATGCAATTCGTGGTTCTTACTAGTTCCAAGAACGATTTCTCCTACAATGCTTTGCTTTCATGTAGAGCACTTTAACATCAGAGACTTTGCAGGTTCTGCTGCTTTGACAGCATAGGAGGCGAATATAGCTGGTAGACATGCGCAGTACCACAGGTGTTGATGCCGCCAGCACAAATGGAAAAACGCGTTGCTTTAATTGAAAAAACAGGCTGTGTCTAGTCTTTGACTCCCTTTACATTTAAAGTGACTACTCGTTGTTTCTGGAGGGTGCGGAGGGAGGGAGCAGGATTTGGCCCTGTTCAGCAGTAAGATCCTGAAAAATTTAGGAATGTGAATTCTGATGGTGACTTCCCACTGCTTCTTCTCCCTTTTGTGAAGGCGAAACAAAATACTACCTAGGAAATTCTGAAGCCAGACGGTGGTAGAGCCCAGACTTCTCAAACACTAACAGTGTCCTGTTGGGGGAGATGGCATGGAGGGTGGGGGGCTGGAGTGTGGGGGTGTGTGAGGGGAGATCTTGTGAAAATGAATATTCGGGTCAGGGGATCTGGGCTGGGGGGTGGTGCTTGGGGTGGGAGGAGTCTGAAACTGCAGGTCTAACAAGCCCCCAGGGGAGGCTACTTTTAGTAGGTGGATCTGGGCTGGGGGGTGGTGCTTGGGGTGGGAGGAGTCTGAAACTGCAGGTCTAACAAGCCCCCAGGGGAGGCTACTTTTAGTAGGTGGGGGGTAGGTCCCCAGCGCTTGTTCTCAAGGCTGTGTTGATCATCTAAATCACCTGGGGGAGTCTGAATGCAGAGCTTCCCAGCCCACAGCAGACTGAGTGAACTAGAGTCACTAGGGCGGAGGTTACACAGATATCTGGGTGGCCCGGGGTGGGGGGTGGTAGTTACTGACGTGGTTTGATAATAAATCTGCCAGCTTTCTCTCTTTTTTTTTTTTTTAGCCGGGGGGGGGGGGGCGGGCTGTGTAATGACAGCTTTGAAAACTTCCCTGTAGGAATCAGATTGAGATGTTTAAAGACAAACTTTCTGACATCCTAAGAACTTCCTGTTTGACCTAAACTCCATGAGAAATCTTGACAGCCACTCCCCTTGGAAGGGAACTGGCTGGCTCTTGATGATTGTGTCCAGATTGGCTGAAATCAGAGAGTGCGGAGAAGAGAGAGAGAGAACTTAATGGTTAGTTTGCTGACCTGCTTTGCATTAGATAATGTCTGTGGAGGCTCCTGGAGTGCGTCCAGGGGAGCCAGGGCCCAAATATGGAAAAGAGAAGCCATGATGATGAGGTAGGAGTTGAAATTACCATCACAATTGTTTAAAGTGTTACTTCAGCACTTTCCCACGCGCCTGGGTCTGGGGTTTCATTTCTCCAGTGGAGGGCCTGACAAGCTGGTTGGGGGGGTGGGCTGGGTGATGGCTCTGCTGTAATGCATCACTCCATGGTGGGGCTTTGTGGGTCACCCCTTTCACAGTATGACTTTCTCTCTTTTTGATAACTGAGGCTCTCCAGCAACTGAATTTATAATATTTCTGAAATCTTATTGTTAATCTTTCCCCGTGAGATCGTGTAGGAAGGTAAGACACCAGGGGGAGATGATCTTCCTGGTTTTCCTTGATTTATTTTGTCCCTTTTTAAAAGTCCCTTCAAGACCAAGTGTTTCCCATTGTTGTTGCATTTATAATTTTCTTTGCCCCAGCTCCTTACCTTGTCTGAGGGTTGAAAAATGATAAGGGAAATGCCATGGTTAGGGGGAAAAAAAAAGTTGAGTGTGGGAGAGCCAGAGGCAGGTTCCAAGTGATGTGGCTCTGACACACACCTGCTTTCCTATAGTGACTTCAGGCCCAGCAAGGGACACAGGCACCCACAATCTGTAGCCAGAACCCTGTGAGAAGCCCCTGAGCCCCAAATGTGCTGAGCGCCTTGCTTCTCTTTGCTTGAATGCTCCCTGCTGCAGAGGCAAGGCTCTAGGACATAGCCTGGTGGGTGAGACAGACCCGGAAACCCACTTTTCTAACCCATTGTGGTGTGCACGTAGTATGCCAAAGGAGCCCAAGGGGAGGGACCTTAGTACCTGGGGCAGGAGAGGAAGGAACAGATCAGGCAAAGAGGATGGTGAGAGGGACCAAGGAAGTGTGAACAGAAGCCTGGAGGGGGAAGCAGTTTGAGAAGTCTCTGGAAGGAAGCCTTGCCAAGAAGTACAATGGGAAGGGGAGGTGGGGGGTTGGGGGGGAGATGCGAGGTTGGGAGGTGACAGGTGCCTTGTGTACCTTTGTAAGGAATTTGGACCCTAGATGTGATCAGGAAGCATCAAAGGAACAATTTTAAGCAGAGGCATGTTGCCGTCAGATGTGGATGGAGGAAGAGTTTCTTTAACAGGTAAATTTCTCCGAATGAGCATCTGCCCCATGTAGCTTATTTTAAAAATAGCTTTATTGACATCTAACTTGCATACTGTACAATTCACCCACTTGAAGTGTCCCATTTGATGGTTTTTAGCATATTTACAGAATTGTGTAACCATCACCATGATCTGATTTTCATACACGTCCTTCATGCCCCAGAGAAACTTTGTGTCCATTTGCCGTCACTCTCCACTTCTAAGCCCAGCCACAGGCAACCAACCACTCATCTTTGTAATTTCTCCTTTTTCTTTAACATTAAGGGGAATGTCTTCCATGAGTGTATTCACTTCAGGGTGTCTCTTCGCCATATTATAAACCCCTGCTCTTGACTTCCCAGCCGTGGCTCAGCCCATTCCTGTCGGCTGTGATTTTGCTGCCCCACCTAACCGGCAGGCTGCAGGGTGGGCGGACCCCAAGGGCAGTGTGTTCATCTGCTCAGGGTGACATCAGAGACCCGTGTGCTTCCTGTCTCTCCCCCACGGTGGTCCTGCCAGGAACTCCGGCCCAGGGCTGGTTTCTCGGTGGTTGTCAGGGAGCTGCAGAATGGCACGGCCTGGCGGTGGGGCGCTCTGCTTCCTTGTACATAGCCTACACGTACGCGGAGTCCCTGCTGGTGTGTGCTTAGTTCCTGTTGCCCACCCTGAACCGGCGAGTGCCTGAGAACTGATGAGTCTGCCTCTCTGCAGCTGGGAGGGGACTCTCTGGGGGATGGGTGGCTCTGTGGCTCCTTGTCATCGACCACTAATTGTCTCTGCTAGGGAAGGAGGAAGGGAGCCACCTCTACTCGTGGTATCGTGGTATGGGGAGCGGGTTTGCAGCTGGACTCTCGCTTCATGTGTCTGTGAAAAGCGTCATCAGCTCAGGCCTCACCAATTCAGGAGTTCATCCTCATTTGGTCACGGGGTGCACTCAAGTTTACCTTTGGACAGTGTAATAGTGTGGGTGATAGTGGAAATGGTGGTAACATAAACTTTTGTGGGAAATCAATGGTTTAAGTCTCATTAGAAAAACCTGTTCGCTTTAGGATGGAAATGTTTAAACACATGACTGGTAGTAAATGCTAGAATATTGTTCTTATCTAGTTATTAAGTTAGTCCCCTGGAATCTCTCCTTGGGGAAAAAAAATGAAATCCTGTCCTGAATATGTCAGTATTTGAGTTACTATATGAACTTGACATTAACAAAAATTGACTTTCTTTCAAGTATAATTCACGCTTCACTAAGCCAAGTAGACATTCTGCCAGTTATTTGGACTTTATTAAATTTTGCTTTATATGTAATAAAAAACTCAAGGTAGGCCTCTGCTTTGCAAAGTAACTTACTTGATTAGGATCTGTATTTTCAAGTCTGTTTTGGAGCGAGGTTTGTCGTCATGTAAGTAATGAGCATTTTCTGGTGCAGCTCTTTAATGGTGAGAACGGATGTTGAAGAAAGCAAACACCATATGCCCTTTGTTTCCCGTGCATGTCCCCTCCTGGAGGCTGGGTGGAGTGTTTCAGCTGTCTTGAATAATCTCCATTTTGCTGTTACTGCAGACTTTTCGGTTCTCCCACTCTTCTCTCCAACGTTACAACTTCTTCCTCGTCCTCCTCCTCAGTCAGAAAGGTTCCATGCTTTCAAATGCCAGAGATTGGATTAATTTCGAAAAGTGAGTTTCCCTTGATTTGTGACAAATTAGTGCAGAGAATTTAAAAAAAAAAAAAAACATCCAGTGTGAACGTGTAGTGGGAGGGGCAGGCGGCTTGGGTACGGGACAGGATGCTTAGAATAATTCTGTTGCCAAGTGAATCAGAGACTTGCAGCTCTCGGCGAGCACGGAACATACTCCCGCCCAGAGTTCAGACACAGTGAGCCCGAAACCACCACTTCAGATTCCACAGAATGGACCCTTCCACAGCCAAAGCCCCGAGTGCTGCAGAGGCGGCTGAGACTGTAAGTAGGCCGTACATCTGGTTCCGTTGCTCTTACGCCGGCATCTTTTGTAGCCTGTTGTCTGACTACTTCTTAGGCCAGGAGGGACGAGGCATGATGGGGAATTTGGTCCCAGCTCCGTCCTTCCGAGATGGTGAGCAACACTGTTTCCCATTCGGACCTAGTCTCCGTTTTCTTGTTTGTGGCGGAAGGGAATTTCTTTCCCCAGGCCTTCCTCTGTGACACAAGTGGCTTTTGGTCGAGCCCCTTTGGTAGTAACATCTGTAAAGATTTGGGACAGCCCTGTCATTTGGTGTGAGGGCTCTTCCCTTCTCCTGAGTGCGAATGATGAGTTTTGTCCAGGGGATGCCCCAGCCAGCAGAGCCTTCTCCCCCGCCCCCCCCCCCACACCCAGGCATCCCTTTCATCAGCGAAGTGCCCCTATCAAGGGCTGGGAGCAGGTGATGTTTCTGAGACAGCTGGCAGGTTTGGAAGCCTGGGATGAAGCCAGGTGTGGAAAGCAGCTTCCCTGTGATGGGAAGGAGAGAAGAATGAGTTAGAAGGCAGGACAGAAAGTCAGCTTGAGGTGTCTCCAGAGAGCAGTCCTGCTGCTAGATGCCAGTCGAAGTGGCAGGCAAAGCTCAGATCCTCACTCTGCCAGCTTTGGGCCACTGGCAAATATCTCTCCTCGTCTTACTCTTCCCATCTGAAAATCACTATCTTTGCCCTTTGCGGGATTGCTGGATTATTTGAAGTCATGAATGTGAAAGTAACTAGTACTTGGTAGGCATTTGCTAAATGATGTATTTTTGCCCTTCGTGCCCCTTCTCCTGCCTTAGTGGGATATTGTACCGTCAGTGCGAGCACCGTGCTGGGCTCCAGGAAATGCCACCCGTGTTGCCTTCCTGATTTCTTTCAATGCAACCTTTGTGGCCTCCAAGTTCTCTTGCTTGGTGTCATGGACTTGATCTTAGGGTCAGCTTTGTTCAAGACCAGAGCCCCAGGTTGCCCTTTTAGCCTAGGTCAGGTAACCAACCCCCAAGGACAAGGCGGTCTCTGGCAGATGGTGAGCATGGGTCATGCTGTGTCTGAGATCCATCTGAGTTAAGGATCGTCAGGACAGGAGACCCAGGGCAGGAGGCCACGTGATGAATCCTAGGGGGACAGTGATCATTCAGAAGAGCCATTTCTCATTCAGCTTTGAGTTTCCAAGTTATGGAAACCTATATTCAGCCAGTGCAAGGGAGAAGAAAAAAAAAAACCTCGAAGAAAAGTGCTCAGTAGTTGATCTGATTTCTGAATCAGAAGTAGGCGTAGGGCACTGTCATGGTGACATTCCAGCAGGTTGTTTCAGTTAACCTGTTCGAGGGTTTAGGCATCCCGCGTACTTGTCAGTTCGTTCCCAGATGCCTTCTACCATTATGGGCATGTGTCTGTTTAGGGGATTTTCTAGAGTCTGTCTTGTTAATTAGCTTTACCCTGTGCTTTATCTTTGCTAATTGTGAGTTAACTGGTAGTAAGAATGTTTTCTTGTCAGTCACAAGTTCTCCCACTGCTTTGCCCAGTTGAATTTCTTGTATTTCATCTCATATTTAGACTCAAATTGTTTGCCTCTAGCTGGCAAGAGTCCATAACGGTCTGCGAGCTCCAACACAGTGTTAATTTTTATCAGTGATTTTGGAGACATTTTGTCATCTGTGCACTTTGTTTGGCGTGTGATGATTTAAGAGTACTTTTTATCTTAACCTGCATCAAAATCATGTATCGCAGTGTACCAGCCTTCAGTAGCTCTCTGTTGCTCTTCTTTGAAATCCACTTTCTTGCCCATGACCGGCGGCACCTCGTGTAGCCTGGCACACGACGACCTTTCCAGCCTTGTGGCCATCTCCCGCACACCTGGCCGCTCCCTTCCACAGCGCCAGTGCTGCCCCCCACTGCCCCGCTCCTGCTGGCTCGATCCCACCACCGAGTCCAGGCACTTGCCCTGTCCCCTCCCAGGAGTGCCCTTTCTCTGGCTCTTGCTTTGGTGGCTTGCTCTGTTTTCTTTCAGGTGTTACTTGGAGAAGCCCCTGGGCCATCTTATCTTGAGGGACT
The DNA here is from genome assembly GCF_002288905.1 of Enhydra lutris kenyoni. Lineage (NCBI taxonomy): Eukaryota > Metazoa > Chordata > Mammalia > Carnivora > Mustelidae > Enhydra > Enhydra lutris. The sequence goes on along the minus strand of NW_019154107.1, from coordinate 1,833,603 downwards.
TCCTCCATCTTAAGTTTCCTTTCTCCCTTCCTGTTATGTCACCGTATCTATTTCTTGCGGAGCACTTGCAACAGACAGTAAGTCCCTGGTGGCCTCACTGGCTTGTTTGGCACTTGCCATCTCCCCAGTTGGAATCTCCACCCCAGGGCTGGCGGAGGTCTGTCTTATTCCACTGACTCCCCAAGCCCCTGACTCCGTTCTCAACACACAGTAGGTGTACAACAGAGCTTTCTTAAATGAATAGAGGTTTGGGATGGTCAGTGACGTGGATGGCTTTTCAGTAGTTGGTGACTGCGAGCATCTTCTCTGTGCCGGCTGCTCCTGGCCCTGTCGGCCTCCATCACCACTGTGGCACTTTGGGAGCCCTCCAGACCCCAAGGCCCTGGTTCCCTCTCTTGGCAAGCTGGTGGCTGGTATCCGGAGTAACCCTCTAACTGTTTGAAGCATCACTTTTGTTCTCAAAATGAAAACCACCTGTCTTTAAAGTTATTTGCTTAAAACAAATACTTATTTCTTTACAGAGGCCTTCCTCCCCTTTCCCCACCTCCTGCCAAGAATAATGGGAAAATCCTCCTATCTTGGAGAGCAGTTTTCCCTCTGGTCACAATCCAGAGCTGGAGGATTTATGACCCAGGGTGCTGAGCAATAGCTTTTCCCTGCCCTGCTGCTCTCAGATGGCCACACTTTGTTCTTCCAAGGGGCTCTAAGGGGTCTTGTGATCGGGGCTCAGCCTTGGTCCTGCCTGCCTTTGCACAACGCCTTTAACCGTCCTTCCTCCAGGGAAGGAAGCCATCCCTGGGCACCACAGAGGTGGCAACCGGGATGGGGACCATGTCTGATCAGTGTTCTGTGGTGGGCGGCTTGCCAGCTCCCTGACACCTTACACCACCTCCAGGGAGAGGCTGCCGTTGCCTGCATTTTAGAGACGGTGCAGTGAGGCTCATGGCGGGGAGGTAGGTTGTGAGCAACCAGGATCGGAACCCAGGTCTCTCTGGCTTCCAAATCTGTGTATTGTTTGTTGGTGTTCTCGGCCTTTCTCAGGTCTTGTTTTGTTTTTACCACGTTCTTCAGTTAAAAAAAGCAGGCACCTTGGTGTAGGTAGATGCGTGCGTACATGGAATGGCAACAAGCTTCCCAAAATAACGGTTGCCTTCCCTGTGCGCAGTGCACCCTTAGGGTCTCCATTCCATTTAAAAAATGCTCGTCAGCACATGGCGGGAGTCTGTTCCTTTTTAAGGCCAAGAAATATTGCATCGTGTGCATACGCCAGTGTTTCTTCATCTACTCATCCATCAGTGGACATGGAGCTGCTTTAGTGTCTGGGTCTCCAGCCGCTGCGGGGGGCCAGGGGGAAGCGCGTGGTGCTGTTCAAGGGGTATCAAGTCTTCATGGTGCAGGCTGACTCCGTCCTAGAGCTCTGCTGTGTAACATGGTGTCCGTCGTTAACAGTGCTGTATCGCGTACTTAAAAATTGGCGAAGAGGGGAGGTCTCCAGTGTCCGTACTGTAACGACAAAAAATGCCAGGGAGAATCTTCTAAATGGATCATGTGGCCCACTAATTGAAAGCAGTCGGAAGAACACTAGGTGATAGATCAGTGCTTACTTCACGTAGAGGCTTTTATGATGAAAGCTACTTTTCAAAATGGCTATCGCAGTATAACCGACACGTGGAAAATGCTCACGAGACGATAGCCTGTTGAATATTCACAAACCGAACACATCTGTATGAAGAGCACCAGATCAAAACACAGACCATTGATTTAAGCTTCTTCGAATCAAGGCGGGCATGGAATGCAACAGAAAGTGATGGGCCCTCAGTTTGTTCCGAATTGTGTACATGCAGCTTACTTGATAGAAACTCTCTTTTTAGAGCTCCCATGTTTTGTGTTTCCAGTGGCAGGGCCTGGCTGGTATTTTAGGCCTAACAACTAGGAGTGGAACCAGGCTGCTCTAAGGACCGTCCTAAATGGTCACAAGAGGAGGCCGAGGATGCGCCTGGTAAAATGTGAACAAGGAGGAGGGGGAAGGGCCAGGACCCCACAGTGGATATGGAAACGTTCGGGTATGCGGACTTATGGTGACAGTAATCGAAACCCAGTATTACTGAAATGGGGTGGGGGTGGGGAGGGAACTTGGGATTAGAGTTCCAAGCCCCTAGAAGTCAATGTACTTTTGTGTAAGATAAAGAACATTGACCTCTTTCAGCGAGTATTGATTTTTAGAGAAAATTCTTTTAGCATACCGAATCAAACTTTTTTCTTGGCCAAAGATCTGAATGTATCTGAATACCAAACCAAGCTAGATTGACTTTGCTTTTGTAATGTATGGGTTCTGTAAGGTCGTCGTGGTGGTCAGACCGTACCCCATTCCTCATCATGGCACGAATGTAGAAATGAAAGGGAGTGGATGCTTGAACGTGCTTTTAAAAATTACATGCTGTTACAAAGTTTTATTAATCTCTTTGTGAGATGCATTGATAGCTTTTTAGTCAGACTGCAATCACTTCCTTGAATCAGGGACTTTGGGATAATAATAAATCCTTTTGTCTTTGTTGATTAGATAAGCTCTTATTCATTGTTCATTTTTGTGAAGGAGACTTTGAACCCTCACACATTTGGTGTGCGTTTCCTGGTGTTCTGGACTTATGGTGTTCACTGTGGGTCTGTGTTTAATTCTGTATTTGTTGTGGAAAAAAGGTCATGGGACTGTAGCAAACACACTGTGGGGGAAGGGGCATCCCGCTGGGGACAGGGAGCTGGTGTATCTGACTTATCGTTCCTTTCTTGGTGCCCAGCATTGGGCCACTAAGTAAGCACTTGCTGAATGAATGGAAGGAGAGAGGAAAAACTGCTAGGTAGGATTTAATGATAAGTACTGTGTGCTTTGTCCCTTTTATCCTAGTTAGTCACTACAATAAGCCTGTGAGGTGGGTGCTTTTGCTATCCTTTAGAATGACCTCAGGTCCCTGTTTGCCAGCGGATGGTTCTGGTGTGTGCCTGCTGTCCTAGCACTGACAGTGATAGTACACTCTTTCACTCTGAAGCGTCCTGGTTCCAGTGATAAATTGGTTCACTCTGAGATGACTTGAAGAGACATTTCTCCAAAGAAGACATCCAGATGGTCAGCAGACATGTGAAAAGATGCTCAACGTCACTGACCATCAGGGAAATACACATCAAAACTACCGTGAGCTCTCACCTCACAGCTGTCAGAATGGCTAAAATCAACAACACGAGAAACGACAGGTGATGGCGAGGATGCAGAGAGAGGGGACCCTCTTGCACTGCTGGTGGGAATGCACATTGGTGCGTCCACTGTGGAGAACAGCATGGAGGGTCCTCAGAAAGTTAAAACTAGAGCAATCATCCAGCAATCGCGCTACTAGGTATTTACCCAAAGGACACAAACATACTACTTCAAAGGGATACAGGCACCCCGATGCTTATAGCAGCATTTTCCGCAGTAGCCAAATTACACAAATAGCCCAAGTGTCTGTTTACTGATGAATGGATAAAGATGTGGTGTGTGCGCGCGCATGCGCGCACACACACACACAGACACGAATATTTTTCAGCCATAAATCAGAATGAAATCTTGCTATTTGCAACAGTATGGGTGGAACTAGAGAGTATTATGTTAAATGAAATAAGGTTATCAGAAAAAGATAAATACCATATGATTTCACTCCCATGTAGAATTTAGGAAACAAAAACGAGCAAAGGGAAAACAAAAAGAGAGACAAACCAAGAAACAGACTCTTAACTCTAGGGAACACACTGCTGGCTACCAGAGGGGTGGTGGTGGGGGGATGGAGGAAACAGGTGACAGGGATGAAGGAGGGCCCTTGTCGTGATGAGCACCACGTGATGTACGGAACTGTTGAATCACTCTGTTGTACACCTGAAACGAACATTCCACTCTCCATTAACTAACTGGAACTTGAATAAAAACTTTAAAAGAATTAAAAGAGTTGGTTTTCTCTTAAATGTTGTGGTTTGGGTTGACCGATGGGGAAACTGAGTGTACAGAGAAGCCACAGCACTTCCTAATACCACCCAGCTCGTGCTGGGATTCCTTCCTAAGAGTCTGACTTGAGATTTTGTCATTCGATCGCTGAGTTTTGCTGCCTCACCACGTAAGCGAAGGAATATGCAGTGGAAAAAGAAGGACTCTCTGTTTTTCATTCTCGCTATTTAGTAAAAGTCATGATGTATGACTCTGGGCAGGAAGACTGTGCTGGTGAAGACCCAGGGAAACCCTAAATACGCTTTCCCTGGTGAAGCTGGATGCTTAGTATCCTAGAATGCTGTACCACTCACATGTGCCTAGGGCTTCATAGTTTACAAAACCCTCTCTCCTACATTATTCTCTTGAAACTTCATGTGTACCCTGTGAGGTGGAAGGTGGTACTTCCATCTTATGAAGGAGGCTGGGTGATTGATCAACAGGACGATGGGGTCACCTGCCTGAGGTTTTATATCCACAAAAGGAGCTGGTCCAGGATTTGCTTCCTATTCTGCCTGCATGGTCGGCGCCTCTGCCCTGTAGCAGAGGGGCCTTGCGGCTGTGCTTACACAGCTCTTTTGAGGGTGCTGCTCTTGGAGGATTAGAAAGTCCTTTGAAGACTCATTACCATAACACAAGGTTTCTCAACCTCGGCACTGTTGACATTTGGGGCCATTTAAGGCTATGGGGGAGGGGGCATGCCCTGTAGGAGTTGGGCGACATCCCTGGCCTCTACCCATGCCAGTAGCTCTCCCCTCCCTTCCTCCCCGGATGTGGAAACAAAAATTTCTCCAGATGGTGTCAAATGTCCCCTGGGACACAGTTGCCCCTGGTGAGGAACCACTGGCCTAAGTTCAATAGCAGCATTTGAAAGAGGGGAAAGGACAACCTTGAAAATGTCAGGCCTGTCATTTTCCTGTTCTGGTTTCTAAAGCATCAGAAAAACTATCAAAAGACCCACAAAGGGGTGGAAAAGGGAACAAGCAGCACATTTCATGTTGGATTCATTCCATGGAAGACTGTTGGGTCTCCCAAGGAAGGATATGAGGGCCAGCATTTTTTTAAGTTAGAAATCACACAACTAAAAGTGTTTTTTAATGGAAAAGTTAGAATAGAGATCAACTGGAAAAGGCACATATGCATCTCCTGGGAGCCTGCTGCCCAGAGATAACCACGCTTCACGTGATGCTTTACCTCCTTCTAACCTTTTCCAACATGCATGTATAAATCTTCCAAATAGGGCCATGCCACAAATGTCATTGTAATCAGCTTTTTTTAAATCTTACATTTGCCGCAGATACCTTTCCATATCTCTAATATAGAGCTACAACATTTTTTTAAAAAGATTTTTATTTATTTGTTTGAGAAAAGCGAGAGTACAAGCACATACAAGTCAGGGGGGGTGTGCAGAGGGAGAAGAAGACTCCCCACTGAGCAGTGAGCCCGACGTGGGGCTTGATCCCAGGACCTTGAGATCACCACGACCTGAAGCTAAGGCAGATGCTTAACCGACTGAGCCATCTAGGGGTCCCGCTACAACATTTTTGATGGCTGCATTGTATTTCACTGTATGGCTACAGTATAATTTATTCACTTCCTATTGTATACATTTGTTTTGTTTCCAATTTTGTTTTTGCTATTACATGCAAAACTGTGATGAGGATTTATGTGTGTGTGCCCATGTCCTTCACAGCCTCTTTTTCACCCTTACAGAAATAAGGAAATGTTATCATCCATTGAATAAGATCTCTAATTTGTAGTGTGCTGGATTACCTTTTGAATATATTACATAACTTTGCCCCTGAAAATTATGGAAAATGTATTCATAAAAATTAGATTATGCACTAGATGTGCAGAATGGGTTGTGGAAAGTTCTTTGGTTTTCTGATTAAAGGATGACTAATAAGAAACCATGTAGGTTTCATGCCCTATTCGTGAAAACTGCTCGTAACTGTAGAGGGCTACTTCCTGAGTAGGAATTGCAGCCCAGTAAAGATAACTGAATCTTCCTTTAAGAGTTTGCACATTGCAGAGAGAAACTTAGGGCTCCGTTCTCATGAATTTTCATTGCTCATAGATTTTTCTTACACGTGTTCAAAGTGATAAAATGAAGTGTGCCTGGGTGGCTTGGTCGGTTAAGTATCTGCCTTTGGCTCGGGTCATGATGCCAGGGTCCTGGGATTGAGCCTGGTGTTGGGCTCCCTGCTCAGCAGGGAGTCTGCTTCTCTCTCTCCCTCTGCCCCCTCCCTCATGTGCGCGCACGCACTCTCTCTCTCTCTCTCTGTCTCTGTCTCAGATAAATAAATAAATAAATAATCTTTTTTAAAAATGAAAACTTCTCCCTTTCCTCTCCGTTCGTGCTCTCTCTCGCTATTTCTTTTTTTTCCCCTTTTTTCTTTTTTAATTAACACAGAATGTGTTATTTGTTTCAGGCATACAGGTCTGTAAATCATCAGTCTTACACAATTCACAGCCCTCACCATAGTACATACCTTCCCCAGTGCCCATCACCCCGCTCCCTCCCACCTCCTCTCCCCTCCAGCAACCCTCTGTTTGTTTCCTGAGATTAAGAGTCTCTTATGGTTTGTCTCCCCCTCTGGTTTCATCTTGTTTCATTTTTCCCTCCCTTCCCCCATGATCCTCTGCCTTGTTTCTCAAATTCCTCCTATCAGTGTCTCTCGCTATTTCTGTCACCATCTCTGTCTCTCTCTCTCAAATAAATGAAATCTTTCAAGAAAATCAAAATGATAAAATGATAAATTCATAGTAGAACCTTTAAATGGTACAGAGAAGCTTAAATAAAGTTCCCTCCTTTACTCTGCCTTTGTATTTTTTCTTTTTTTTTTTTTAAGATTTTATTTATTTTATTTGACAGAGAGATCACAAGCAGGCAGAGAGGCAGGCAGAGAGAGAGGAGGAAGCAGGCTCCCCTAGAGAGCAGAGAGCCCGATGCGGGGCTCGATCCCAGGACTCTGGGATCATGACCTGAGCCGAAGGCAGTGGCTTAACCCACTGAGCCACCCAGGCGCCCCTGTATTTTTTTTTTATTCTGTAGAAATTTCCTATGCATATACAACCATTAAAAATGTGCAAAGGTTTTTTCCAAACCCCACAAGCTGGCCAATAATACGTGAGGTCTGATCCAATTAACTTTCTTCATTTAACACACCTTTCCGTGCCTACACCTTGTTACGTTTAGTTGGTGCCCTTTTTCGGGTTGTTTCAAGCTTTGCTTTTTCTCTTGCAGCAAGGTAGTCTATTTTATTTATATTTTATAGTTTATTTATTTTTAAATGGTCTGTTTTACATGAATCTCTCTGTAGGCTACATGCCTAGCAGTGGAAGGGTTGGGTTAAGAGTCTGTGCCCTTAAAATTTTCACAAATATTGCAAAATTGCCCTTCCACTGGGAGTAGCTGGACTTGTTGCATCAGGCATTTTTTTCCTGCCTGGCATAAACTGTGGACTAATACATTGGGAACACAAAGGTTGACCTCATCTATGGGATGGGCCATCAGGGTTAGGAGGCCCCGGCCTTGGGGGTACTCGGGGAGGGATAAGTATTTACTGGGTTTCTCCTGGGATTGGCCAGAAACTGGCTTTTGCCTTTTTCAACCATGGAGTAAAAAGTATGTGTGTAAAGCCAGGAGACAAGACCCAGGCAGGCAACTTTCTGGTAATATTTGATGTTTTGTGTCAGAATCTGTGTAGCAAATGTACCAAACGCACCGTGCAGATATGTAATGTAATAAATGTAATGTCACCTGCTCTAATCATTTCATGATCATTTTCCACCCCTCTTTATCTCTTCCACGACATCTTTTTTGATGTTTTTCTATTCCCCATCTTCATCTACTCCATGTTATTTTTTGCACTTTCCTTTTTCAAAAATGATCATTATGGCTGATACTGCATTTTATTGTTGTATTATCTTATTTTTGCCCAGCTCTGTCTCCCTGATGAAATTTGAACCAACGCCTGGTCTCTAGTCTTTGTCACCCTAGTGTGGTATTGGCACAAACGTATTTGGATCAGCTGCTTTCTTTGGAATTTTCCTAATTTTATGGGGTCCCTGTGCTTGGTAAAGGAGGTCTGTCACTGGACACCCTCATTGTCAGTTCCCAGAAGGATGCTTATTAAGGTCTGTCACCTCACTTGTCAGTGTGTTGCTTTCCTGCCCGGGGAAGGGCCCAGCAAGGTGCCTTCTTTTATTGATCTGGTATTCGAAGCAGTGGAGGGTGGCAGACATTTGAAGATGTCTCTGTGAACCCCAGTGGACACAGCAGCTGCCACAGCCCAGCCTAACCATATGAAGGGCTCGTGTTTTCTGAGAAGTTGGGGGCTTTCTGATGGGCACTGCCAATGTTCACTTGCTGTAGTCTTGGCCAGGATTTTTTGAGCTTGTCTGGGGTTAGCCACCCCAAGGCTGAGACACTGAGAGGAAAGCAGATCTCAGGAAACCTCTCATATATCAGTGGGCCTAAAACTGGGCCAACTCTTGGGGTGCACCCCCTTTTCCAGTGCTCTAGCTAATGCTAGGAGGTAGTTGTGGGGGCTCGGGGCCCCTGCCCTGGACAGTGAAAGCTCAAGTCCGCTTAGGTTCAGCCTCTGGCTGGGCTCCTTGCGGGGGAGGGGTGAAGGGGCCATCCTCTGCTTCCTCCCCAGCTCTCTCTCTCCTCTGCTTTCTCTGAGGGCTCACACCTGGGGCCCTGCTCATGCGACTCTGCCAGGAGCTTCCTGGAGGGTGGCCTGGAACCTCAGCAGAGAGTCTTTAAAAAGAAACAAATGAAAGAACTTGTATTTGTTTATTTTTCTTATTGTTCAAGTAATAAATGTTCTCTCACTGCAAATAAAGAGGACTTTCTGGAGGCAGGCAGTGTGATCCAAGGAAAATTGCCTGTGGAGCCAAATGGTTCTAGGTTGGAATGTGGGCTCTGGGGCTTTTTCCTGAAGGAGCTGTTAGGAGCTGAATTGTGTCCCCTCCATATGGTCAAGCCCTCACAGCCGGTGCTTCAGGACATGACTGTATTTGGAGACAGGGCCTTGAAAGGGGCAGTTGGGTTAAAATGAGGGCACTAGGGTGGGCCCTCCTGCAATCTGATCTACGTCCTTATGAGAAGAGGACACAGGAGACAACAGGGATGTGCACACAGAGCAAAGCCCATGTGAGGACACAGCGAGAAGGCCACCTGCAAGCCAAGGAGACAGGCCTCACATGAAGCCAGGCCTGCTGACACCTGCCCTTGGACTTGTCGTCTCCAGAACTGCGAAGAAATACACGTCTGCTATTGAAGCCCCTCAGGCTGTGGCAGAGACAGGTGTGGCCGGCAAGTCAGCTCCCCGGGTTTGGCTTCCCCCTCTCTACGGAGAGGACCACAACACCTGCTTCTTAGAGCCAAGGCGAGGAGCAGCCGTGGTGCCTGGTTTGGAGTAGGTACTCGCAAAGGGCGCTGGTGATAGTGCTCGTTCAGTAGCATGGTGGAAGAAACCGCCGCTGCCGCTGCCTCCACCCCAGTTTTCAGGCCTCGACCTGATTTGAGGGGTTTTGTTTGTTTGTTTGCACTTTCTTTTTAAGTCCTTTTCAAACAGGGTTGCCTAGAACTCCTGGGATGGGCAGAGGCAGGCACATCACTGGTCTAGCAAGCAATGAAGTATTTGCTTCTGAGCCCTCCTTTTCATCCTTTTCACCTCTCCGCCTACCGGGCCTCCAGGCACACTCTGATTTGGGACAAGGATGCTGTTGCTAAAATGGACTAAAAGCTTTAGACTGTGGGTGCAGGACTATTTCTCGTGCCACATGTCCACGGTGTTGGTCCGCATGGGCTGCTGCAATGGAGCACACAGCCCCCGGGGGCGTAAACAGCAGAAAAGCATCGGCTAGCAGCCCTGCGTGCTGGAAGGCCAAGAGCAACGTGCCGGCGGGGCTGGCTCCTGCGAGCTGTGAGGGAGGGTCCATTCCACGCCCTTCCTCTGGCTTCTGCTGGGTTGCTAGCAATCCTGGGCTTTCTTTGGCCCATAGAGGCATCACCCTGATCTCTGCCTTCATCTGCTTGGGATGTTCTCTGTGTGCATGTCTCCATGTCCACATATCTTCTTTTTCGGAAAATGTCAGGAATGCTGGGTGAGGGCCCACTCAGATGACCCCGTCTTCACTTGATCAGCTGCAAAGAGCCCATTTCCAAATAATGTCGCATTCACAGTACTGGATGGTCAAGCTTTAATGTCTTTTTGGGGAATACAGTTCAGGCCGTACAGCAATTCTCTCAGAAGCTACTCTGCCATCAGTGGGCCTGTGCCAGCAGCAGCTGCCTGGAGAAGTGCCCCTCCTGCCCATCGTGCAGCTTTCAGCTCAGAAGTCACCTCCTCCAAGAGGCCTTCTGTGGCTGCTCACTATATAGGTGGGTTGAATGATGAAGTAGATTGCAGAGCACGATTAAAATGTGACTGAGAAGTATGCCGATGTTTTCCCCTTGAAAGTGGGAGAGGGCTTGTCTCTACCCCACAGAATTGTTACTTGTCGCTTTCTCGTGTATGTCGGCTGTGTCACCACTACAGATGGTATTTCAATAGCATTTTATGCCTGTGAATTGCAACGTCGGGCACCCTCCGAATGTCATCATGTTTCCTGTTCTGTGTGCAGAGCATGGCGAGAGGACTCCATTTGTTGGATTTGGATTTTTTTTTTTTTTTGTAGTGACTCACAATTTGATTATGATGTTACAATAATTCACAGAGCAAAACTGGCTAGCACCCTTCTCTGAAGGACACCCCAGGTCTAGAAAACCTGTGAGTTGAGAGTAAGGGAAACATTTACTGATGGTAGCTAATCAGTTGGTGTTTGCCAAGTGTGTTCTCTTTGCCAAAGCCAGGGTAGGTGTTGTGCAGATACGGAGATAGTATACACAGCAGTCTGACTTCCAGCACAACACGAATCAGACAGTTGTAAAATATACAACAATATGCACAAAGTTGCATGGGAGGGTGGACTATAGAAATGAAGTAGGAAGAAGTGTTCACTGTGGGCCTGGGATCAGGAAAGGGTTGGTGCAGGAGCCCAGCTTAGTTTGGGCTGTGCCTAGAAGGAGTAGAGGTCCCAAGAAGAGAAGGAAGACTGTGAGCCTGAGACACAGAACCCACACAAAATTGCTAAGTGCTATAACAGTCCAGTGTACACTGAGCCACCTTGTTTTAATGAAACTAATTTTGTTCGAGGGGCGCCTGGGTAGTGCAGTTAGTTTGGCATCTGACTCTCGGTTTTGGCTCAGTTCTGATCTCAGGGTCATGAGATCAAGCCCTGCATCAGCCTTCGTGCTCAGTGTGGAGTTGGCTTGGGTTTCTGGCCGCCCCCGCTCCCCCGTCCTTCCCCGATGAGCATGCTAAATAATAAACAAATAAATCAATAAATAAGTCTCTAAAATCAATAAATCTTAGGGGAAAATGTTACAAATTTTTTTAAAGAACTAATTTTGTTCACAACACAAATATGATATGGTTTATACTGGGAAAATATCAGAAACAACCAGAGTGCCCTTCAACCTGGGGAGAGTAAATGATAGCACATCCAGACAATGAAATACTCTGTAGCTAGAAAAAAGAATGCAAACACTTTTTGCCGATATGGAAAGACTTCCCAAATATATTGTTAAGTGGAAAGGGCAAGTTGCAGAACAGTGTGAGTGATACGCTAACATATGAGAAAGTGGAAAATGTTCAAAGAACTAATGACGGTGAGGAGCGGTAGTGGTGATTACCCAGGAGTGGTGAACCGGGGTAATGGGAGCTAAAGCACGTGTGCACGTGCATGCATTTTAGAGATCTGAGCGACGTAAATGTGTCCTGTTCCAAAAGCTAAAAAGAAAGGCGTGGGTGCATGGGTGGCTCAGAGGGTTAAAGCCTCAGCCTTCGGCTCGGGTCATGATTCTGGGGTTCTGGGATCTAGTCCCGCATTGGGCTCTCTGCTCAGCAGGGAGCCTGCTTCCTCCTCTCTCTCTCTCTCTCTCTGCCTGCCTCTCTGCCTGCTTGTGATGTCTGTCAAATAAATAAATAAAAATCTTAAAAAAAAAAAGAAAGATGTGATGTTGGTAGCATTTGGTCACACTGTTGCTCCTCTTAAATGAATTTAAATATCTTAGATGCTTTGTCTTGGGGGCACATAGCAAATGAAGGTAACCAGCCACACCAGACATCTAAGGGATTAGTTCTTGCCCCGAGAATGAAATTCACTTCACCAGCTTTTCACTTGTATTGGTTTTCCCTAGAAATATTTCAAACATAAAATAGACAGAATAGTATCACGAACCCGTTTGTACCCACCAGCCAGTTTTCAACAGTTGTCATTTGCTGGCCCATCTTGTCTCATTGCTTCTCCTTCCTCCTTACTGTCCCCCCATCTACCCCTTTCCCTGATTCTTTTGAAGATAGTACCTTTCTGACTGTGTTATTTGGAATTAATACTCTCTTCCCCCGAGTCCCACCATGGCCCCAGAGATAAAGAGCAAATAGGATGCTTAAAGGTGGGGGGGAAAAAAAAACCACTTTAACAGTTTGGCTCATCTCAGGTGCGTCTTACTGTACTTAATTTTTTTTTTCAAATTGTGGTGAAATACACATAGCATGAAACTTACCGCCTTAACCATTTTTAATGGTACAGTTCAGTAGTGTTAAGCATATTCACGCTGTTGTGCAACTGATCTCCAGAACTTTCATCTTGCAAAACTGAAACTCTGTACCCATTAAACCAACAACTCCCCATTCCCCCCTCCCCTCAGACTCCGGCAACCACTCTTTGCTTTCTGTCTCTGTCTTCTGACTGTCTGGGGACCTCATATCAGTGGAATCATCCAGTATATGTCTTTTTTTGACTGCCTTATTTCACTTAGCATGAGGTCCTCAGGGTTCATCTGTGTGGTGACATGTGTCGGAATTTTCTTCCTTTTTAAGGCAGAATAATATTCCATCATAGGGTTATACCACATTTTGTTTATTCATTCATCTGTCAGTGGATTCTGGGATCGACTTTACTTTTTGCTTCCTCTTAAAATGTAGGGTTCCTTGGCTCATAATTGTTTGATGCAATAGCACGTCTGAATGTAGCAGCACACGGAGGTCTTCTAGTTAAAGGAGTAATTCTGGGGGCGCCTTGGTGGCTCAGTCAGTTACGCGTCTGCCTTTGGCTCAGGTTGTGATCCCAGGGTCCTGGGATTGAGCCCCGTGTTGGGCTCCATGCTTAGCGGGAAGCCTGCTTCTCCCTCTCCCCCTGCTTGTGTTCCTTCTCTCACTGTCTCTCTCTGTCAAATAAATAAATAACATCTTTTAAAAAAAGGAATAAGTCTGAGTTATTAGAGAGATTTCATGCCGAAGACTTGACTTGAAAAGACCAGCAAACCTTTCTGCTCTTCAGACCGAGAGCTCCTTTCTCTCACAAAGCTCTTACACTGAATTTTGTCTCTCACTGAATTAGATTACGAATTTAAAGAGAATAGGGCAGGGACCAGGGAGGTTCCTTTGCCCAGTACCTGGCACTGTGCTTGGTGCTGGCTGGGCACTCTGGATATATTCATTACAGAATGAACCATATTTTGGCCAAGTCACATAATGGCATGTGTGTAATGAGGGAGGTGAACCAGATGAATTCTAAGGCTCCTTTTGGTTCTAACATTGTTTGGATCCATTATTAAATCTGATGATGAAAACTTCCAGCTCTGGAAGACAGGAAAGTAGGGGATGGGTGAGACACATTTTTGGATAGATAAGATAGATTTCAGTGCCAATTACCTTATACCCCAGGGGTGGTCATCTACAAATAGAACTATCCCAGGATATAGTATTTCTTAAAATAAAATTTTGGATTTGAGATTTCCTCTTTGTATGGTGGTAACACTGTTTGAATAACAAAAGCTACCAGCTAAAAAGTTATTTTGAGTTTAGCTGAAGTGTGTACCACGTTTCCTAGATGTACATGGATAGAAAACAAATCTCTTGACGTCATCATCTTTACAAAGAATCCCATAGGAAGTCTTAGCAATAATTTTACCATGAGAAGAAGTCAAAGCAATAAGCAACAGAGGAAAATGAAGATTCCAGAATTAGAACTCAAAAAGCTGGTAAGAAAATATGGAGGGAGATGTGATTTGGGTATTGAATCTTGATTTACTGAACTTTGTGCTGGTTTCTGCATTTTTGTTTTAAGCCTGGTTTCCAAAAGTCTCTTGTTAGCAACCAGATGGTCGTCAAATAATTGATATATGTTCACTTTAAGCCCATTTGGGCAACAGTGGCCTGGATTTTCCAGTAGAAAGATTTAGTAATTCTGTTGGCTTCTGAATGCCAATAGGATTTTTTTGGAGGCGGTGGGTGGGGGGGGGGGGGGGGGGGGAGTTGAGTTCTCTAATGTCTTGGAAGTAACCCCTGGAAAATTAGAACAAATGAATTGATTGTATGATGTACTTGGAATAGAAATGTAGAATATGGATACAGTTTATTTCAGTTTACAAATACCCAGCCTTAGAAGTGGTTAAATTTGTAAAATTAGAAGAGAATTATTTTGTGTGTTTAAGTTTGAAACTTGTGTTAATGAATATGATAGAGATTTAAGATATACTCCTCTGATTTTATTCCCCATTTTAAAAGAGTTGTTCAAAACTCTAGGGTCTGCTAGTCTATCAACTTACTAAATGCTTTTCAAAGGAAGAAAATTCTTTTTTTAAAAAGTGGAGTTTGGGGGTACCTGGCTGGCTCAGGTGGTGGAGTGTGCAATTCTTGGTCTCGGGGTTGTGAGTTCGAGCCCCTTGTTGGGTGTAGAGATCACCCAAATAAAAAGAAAACTTTTTTAAAGTGGGACTTGCAGTGCGAAAAAGGGTCATGAGTTGCCTCCTTGATCGACAAGCCTTAATAGTCTGTTTTTGAACTGGAGAAACACATCAGCAATTGTGGGAAGGTGCTAGTAACCAGCACAGTGGGTTGCCCAAAACAGTGAAAAAGGCAGTCTCGTTCCGTCTGAAGAGCCTATTATAGTGGCGAAGAGCTCTCAGCGACGACTGTCGGGCTGGAGATAAGGTAATGGCAAAGAACAGCAGTGCTGTGGAGGGAGATGCCCTTTTAATTAGTTGATACTGCTCAGAATGTCACAAGGTGTTTCCCGAAGGAGTCTGTCTTAAAAAATGCAGTGCGCTCTTTTGGTCTGTGTGGTATGAGGCCTTCCTTTCCTCTCCTCCCTATCGCCCCCGTGGTTGGCTTATCTCCGCTGTTTAGGGTAGTGAGCTGGAATCTGAGTGGACTTTGTAGCCAAGCCTGCAGCCACAGGGCTCTGGGTGGTACCAGCCCCAGATTCCTTATTGCTGGGGAGATCAGTTTCCAGTGGCTGCCACAAGTTACCACGGTCCTGGGTGGGTAAAAACAACAGAAATGCAATCTTTCACAGTTCTGGAGGCCAGAAGTCCAAAATCCAGGTGTCAGCAGGGCTGCACTCCCTCCAACGGCTCTAGGGAAGAATCTCTTCTTTGCCTCTTCCAGCTTTGGGGGGCTCCTGGCCTTCCTTGGCTTCCTTGGCTTGTGGCCCTATCACTCCAAACTCTGCCTCTGTTTCCACATCACCTTCCCCTAGGTCTGTCTTCTCTCCTTGTGTCTCTTAGGATCCTTGTGATTGGATTTTGGGCCCGCTCAGGTTACTGACAGTCATCTCTTCATCTCAAGATCCTTACTTACATCTGCAGGGATCTCTTTTCTAAATGAGGTCACAGTTCTGGCTTCTGGGAATGAGGACGTAAGACCTATCTTTTGGGAGGGGGTAACCATTTAACCCGCCGCAGTGAGCACGCCGAGCCAGGATGGGGCCTCTGCAGAAACCACACTGGGGGCCTGGAGGAGGAAGCAGAGAGAAAGAAACCCTTCTTGGGTAATATGTTAGATCAACTCGTGTTTGTATTTTGCTTATTTAATCATCATCATCACTGTCATTATTATTATGTGGTAAATTACACATGACACGAAAGTTACCATTTTAATCATTTGAAGTGCACAGGTCTGTGTCAGTAAATAGACTGATGCTGTGGTGTGGCCCTCACCGCCGTCCATCCCCAAAACCTTTTTATCTTGCCAAACTAAAACTCTCGGCCCATTAGCCACTAACACCCCGCTGAGCCTCCCCTCCAATTATTATTGTTTTAAAATCTTTTCCATTTTTGTTCTGTTATTAGAAGCACCTTGTGATCTTTTAAAAATCTGCCTGGTCATTGAAAAAACACTTAAAAAAAAAGAACTTTACTGAGGCATGTTTTACATATTCTATAAGTCACTCATTTCAGGTATACATTTTAATGATTTTTAGTAAATGTACACAGTTGTGGAACTGTCAGCAGAAAATGCTTTAGAACATTTTCACCACCCCAATAAGATCCTCATGCCTATTTATATTTACTTCCTGTTCCCACCCCCAGCCCCACTGCCTACTGTCTGGTTCCATGGATTTTCCTTTTCTTGATGTTTCATATAAAGTTTTTTTTTTAATTTGTCAGAGAGAGAGGAGTGAGAGCGAGCACAGGCAGACAGAGTGGCAGGCAGAGGCAGAGGGAGAAGCAGGCTCCCTGCCAAGCAAGGAGCCCGATGCGGGACTCGATCCCAGGACGCTGGGATCATGACCTGAGCTGAAGGCAGTTGCTTAACCAACTGAGCCACCCAGGCGTCCCTCATATAAAGTTTTATTTAAAATTGAAAAATACATTTTTTCCTGGATCTTAATATACAGAGAAGTACAGCCCCATCCTCTGGGAGCTTGTTAGAAATGCAGACTCTCAGGCCCCACTCTGGACAATTGAATCAGGAAACTGCATTCTTAAAGATTTTTTTTTAAAGATTTTTATTTATTTGTCAGAGAGAGAGGGAGTACACACAAGCAGGCAGAGAGGCAGACAGAGAAAGAGGAGGAAGCAGGCTCCCTGCTGAGCAAGGAGCCCGATGCGGGACTCGATTCCAGGACCCCAGGATCATGACCTGAGCAGAAGGTAGCGGCTTAACCCAACTGAGCCACCCAGGCATCCCAGGAATCTGCATTCTAACAGGATCTCCCAGGATATTCTTACATATATTAGATTTATAGAAGCAATGATACATTGTATTTACTTTGTGCCCTTAATATATTAGGAACATTTTGCCCAAATCATTAAATCTCTTCTGAGAAAATTTAAACTCGCATCATAAGAATATACCACAATCTATTTAACCAGCCGATTCAGGGCAGACATCAGGTTTCCCATCTTTTTTGCTACTGAAAATAAAACTGTGATGACCATTTTTGTATGTAAATCTTTGTGCGTAGTTTTCAATCCACTGTGTCACTAACTCCATTTCCAGGAATTTATCCCAAGGCAGTAATTATAGATATGCTGCTAAAATTGAGAACGTGCGTGTATATGCTGATTGGGGTAGTTGGCCATTTAATGCACTGGTTTCCTGGAAACCCGGACCGGAAGCCCAACAGATAGGAGAAATGTGGAGCCCCAACACGTGATGTTCGAGCCTCGTGCCAGGTCTCCCCTCTGCCTTGAACATCAGCTTCACTGTTGAATGAGATGAATGAACAAATGAATGAACGAAAATGGCCCCCCAAAATGGAATGCGGGTTGTTCTTCAGCAGCAGTGAGATAGAATGGGGCAAAAAGCCGGACTCATGCTGAGTAGCTTTCTCATCTGCTGTTACCCTCACTGATGCTCCAGCCGCCATGGGTCACTTCTGCCCCAGCCAGCAGCCCTGCATGTCCCTCCTGGAAGCCCTTGCTGTTCCAGTGACCTGTGGCTCCTTCTGGGTGGGTAGTCCTGATCATGGGAGGGATGGGCTCTTCCTCAGAACACACCGAGGCTTTGGATTCCATTTTCCCACTTGTTAGGACTGTGGTCTCTTAGGTATTTACTGGTTTCCTTAGTTCCTAGGTCCTTGGGAAGTATATGAGGAGATTAGGCCTTTGCATGTCCACCTCTCATCTGCCCCATTGCCAGGTTCATTAGGGTGAGGAGGAAGTGAAGGCGTCTAAGCAAAGGGCTCAGAATTTCCCCATTCCCTTTTCTGTACTGCCATGTTCTTTGACATTTCTACTGCTATCATGTTTCCTGAGGAGAACAATTTCTTCTTTTTTTCTTGGGGTGGTAGTGGGGAGGGAGGAAGAGGTTATGAAAGTGCTCATTTTTGAGGATTCACATCCAGCTCGCTGCCTCAGAAGGTCTGGGATCTTCCATCACCTCCTCGTGGGGGCAGCCTTTTTGTTCCTCTGGATGGCGGGTCACACACCAGTGTGTAGCAGTGCCTCTGGGAGGGCTTGGTAAAATGTACTGAGCCATAGTCCTAGGGATTCTGGTTGGTTGGTCTTGGGTGGGGCCCAGGAAATCTGCATTTCTAATAGGTTCCTAGGTGGTGCTGCTGTTTTGGGACCCGACTTCTAGAACCACTGCTCTAATCTTGCCCTTTTCCCTTGCCGTCACTTCTCAGTGGGTGAAGCAAGGCGCTGGAAGACTGGTGTGTTTAAGGCTCTTGCCCCTGGGCATTGTGTCCAGACTTCTAGATGCGGTCCCTGGGCTTACTGCTGCGCAGCAACTGAAGGCGGGCCTTTCCTAGTATAAGGACCAGTAGCTCATTCAAATTACTTTGAGTATTGAGACTAGGGTTTTTGAGTCATCTAGGGAAATAGGGAACTCAGGAGCTAAGAACAGAAGCCCCAGGTCCTCAGGGCCTCGTGGGATCTCGATCCAGAAAGCCAGCAGGCACAGGGCACTTGAGGGCCAGCTGTGTGCCCTTCTACTTCCATTGTCGCAGGGCAGAGCTGAATGTTACAACCTTTCAGCCCCTGCCCTTTCCGTTGACTTCCTCTTTTCCCTGTAGGATTGTTCCCTCAGCTAGAGCCGGGCAGCATCTTCCAGAAGGGTCCCAGTGGCAGCAGGCTCTTCCCCCACCCATCCCCACCCCACTGGTGGCAGAAACTGCCGTCCTTGCTGAAATGGGGAGTTGGCTGTGGGTCCTCAAACTGCATTGTCGTGATGCCTCAAGGGCTTACCTTTTCTGTTGACCCCAAAGGCTTAAGGACAACTGTTGGAAGCTGGAGAGAGTTAGGGGAGGTTGAGGCAATCTTGATTCAAATTGGTCTTCAGTGCTGAGTCATTGCTTAATGGGTCTTTCCAGTCTTAGCGGTGGCTGTGTGCTGTTTCCGGGTAGAGTCAGGTGGCAGGTGGTTGGCGATCTATTATAAATGAGACGTACATTACAATATTCAGGATAGCAAGGGCTCCTGTAGAAACCAAGAGAGTGATTGGGCTTAAAGAGCCAGGCTGTCAAGCTAGATTTCCACTTAATTCTGTTTGTCTGCCCAGGGATGTCACTGCCTAGTGGTCATCTCATCCCCTGCCGCATCCACCCCTGCTGATGGGCCTTTGCTCCAGACAGTGGCATGTGTGAGGCAAGCTCTCCCTCCTGCTTTCATTCCTTCCCCCAGTGCCTTCTTTTAGACCTGCTAGAGCACCTGAGCAAGAATCTGCAGGCCCAGGTCATAAATGCTTCTCCGTGAGAGTTCTGACTTTAGATCATTTTGAGGAAAGTATTTTCTGAGATCTTTATTTTCTATAAATGGACGGAAGCAGCTAAATCCTTTTCGGGGGCAGATTCTAGGCACCCTCTGTCATCCTTTGGGCTAGTCATGCTCCTGCTACATTCCAGCTGAGCTCTGTGTGGACACTGTAAGGTAAGGATAGCACCTTACTTTTGCCAGTGTGCCAGAGGTCAGTTAGGCTGTGGTGCTTGAGAGTGAAATTATTAAATATCAATGGGGGATAATAAATGTGAAGTAGCAGGCAAATCTTTCAATAGGCTAGCTCTTTCAGTGAAAACACAGCTGCTAAGATACTTTCCTAGCTCTAATGGAGAATGTAATTTTCTTTAAGGCCATTTAAGCCATATCTTTAGTGCCTTTGGGTCATTAAGAAGCACAAATGTGGGTGAGTCCCTGAAAAAGATGAATAAACACGGAGTGCAGGATGCTTGTAATGCAGGGTGGCAACATCGAGGGCCCAGGTATTCTGAAGAGACCAAGGACTAACTCGTCGTGAGGCTTACTAATAGACTGGAGTCAACGCTTGACTGATACGGCCAATTCTGCCATTTGGAGGTAATGTTTACACGAAAAGCTCCCCAGTAATGAATGGTTTAGAGTGAGCAGGCCTGTCAGCTTAAGAGACAGTACGAACATTTTGTGAGGAAAATTGATTGAGGCGTGATGTTTAAATCAATAATTGAAAATGGGAGGTAGAACTTTCCCAAAGAAAAGGGAAAGGCTATATAAGAGCAATTAATTGGAAGAAAATCAAGCCCACCCAGTATTTAGACTGTTCAGAGGCCAAGTGAATATGAAAGAAAAGAAACCCTTCTCTAGTCCCACAACGTCATCACTTTCCTGGCATATTGTGGAGCCTTCGATGGTGGTGTGGTGCTTTACCTCAGCCAGGCTGACGGGAATGGAGGGAGTGTTGCTGGGCATGGGCAGTGCACTTGTGAAGAGCTGTGGAGAGATTTGCCTCAAGTCAGGGCAGACCCCTTCTGCCCTTGAGTCTGATAAAATCCCCTAATTTCAGGCCACAGATGGAATTTCCAGAGACTGTGCTCTGGGGACTGGTGACAAATTCTTTGTGAAAACTCTGTATGACACTACTGGATGGAGAGGTTTTCAGGAAGGGGACTGGGGGAAGTGCTGTGCAGCTGTAGCTTTACTGATCTCCCCCACCCTCAGAAGCCCGGATGGAGTGACGCGCAGACGGCCTCTTGGCAGGCCTGGCTGTGTTTTGAGGTCTAGCTTTGTAAAGTAGGACAGCCCTTGCAATTATGACTTTTTTTAGTCAAAACTTGTCTGGATTTCTCTATAGTTAGAGAATGTAGTTTTAAAAATGTAAAGGTAAAGAGTCACGTTTTTGTGTTTTAATACATTCTTGAAATGTATTGGGGAAAACAGGATAAAGTAGAATTTCCTCAGGTTTAAAAGTTAACCAGTGCAGCACGTCTGCAGATTACCGAAAGGACGTACTTGGAGATTTATTTTGACTTTATTCAAATGGTTGCTTATAAAAGTTAAGATGTAGGGATGCCTGGGTGGCTCAGTTGGTTGAGCAGCTGCCTTCGGCTCAGGTCATGATCCCAGCGTCCTGGGATCGAGTCCCACATCGGGCTCCTTGCTCATCAGGGAGCCTGCTTCTCCCTCTGCCTCTGCCTGCCATTCTGTCTGCCTGTGCTTGCTCTCTCTCCCTCTCTCTCTCTCTGACAAATAAATAAATAAAAAAATCTTAAAAAAAAAAAGTTAAGATGTAAAAGCCAAAGCACACACGACAGAGTAGGAAATCAAGTACTTTTATTTAGACCAGAAAATAGGAGAAAGGTAAAATCAGGGTCAAACCCTCAAAGAAGATAATCCAGAAACACTCGACAGTTAGGATGATGGGGAATTTTTTTTTGAGCCGTGGACCACTTGACTTTAGTGACCGTGAAGTCACTGGTTTCCCAGGATCCTGCCTTTTTAAGTCAAGTAGCATTTGCGGAAGCCGATGAATAGCCAGTGGCTCTGTTTTCTACAGAAGGGTTGCCCTGGCTGACAGGGTGTTCTCAGGACATGACCCCAAAGCTCCGTGTCTTTGACACCGAGATGCTGTCATCCAGGACCTGGGAGAGGGGGAGGGGAGATGTCAGTCCACACCCTCCCTGGCTGTTCACTGAGCTGTTGAGAAACTGATGATTCTCATAGATGTGTGTGTGCACACCTGTGTGTGAGACTGCTTGGTATAATTTGCCTTTGAGTTCCAAGATAGGAACTCAAGATTGCTTGGTGTAATTTGCCTTTGAGTTCCGAGATAGGAGCTGACATCTGTGGAAGCAGCAGGTCAAAGAAGATAAGTGAGTGCAGATGATTCAGACATGCACACGAACCTCTGGCTTTGCAGTTATAGAGTAAAAATACATTTTCCGCTCAATTTGAATAATTGGAAATGAGGTAAAATTCCAAAGAGTGAGTTGTGATCTAGGACAGAGGAGCCCCTGAAATGAGTGACAGTTTGGTGAGCTAGAGGTGCAAAGATGAATGAAACAGCCATTAAAGTGACCTTTGTGATGGATGGCCTCTTGGACCTGGGGCATCTCTTCTGATGGTGTCTCTGCTCTCCCTGTGTGTGTGTGTGTGTGTGTGTCTGTGTGTGTGTGTGTCTGTGTGTCTATGCCTCTGTGTATCTCTGTTCATCTGAGTCCATCTGTGTGTGTGAGTGTGTCTGCAGGTCTGTCTCTGGGTCTCTGTCTGTCTGTATGTCTGTGCCTCTGTAGGTCTATCTGTGTGTGTGGGGGGGGGGGGGGGCTCTTTCTATCTTACTGTCCCGGAGCAAATGGACTGCTCCACAAATTCTCGTTGTTAGGCAGGCTGGGCTGGGCTGGGTTGCTGCCACATCTGGTTTCTGACCAGTGCAGAGATACTACAAGCAGACAGAAATAGGTGCACCGCAAAGCCCCATACAGTGAGCAGGTTCCCTCATGGTCATGTGATACCTGTCACAAGGGTAGGGGAGACGGGGAGGGGAGAACTGGAAGTTTGGGAATTGTGTTTAATTTCGGGCTTCCATCTTCCACCTCACCCTCTGCCTGACAAAGCACCCACGCATTTCTCATTTGGCATTACTTTCATCCTCACCCATCTCCTTGGGATATTCCCAGAATGCTGGATGCTTCCTTTTGACTTTCTCTTGTGCCGAAACCATTCCTCCTGGGAGTCATTATTATAGCTCCTGTTAATTTTCATGTTCAGTGTTCAGTGTTACAAAGGAGAGGAAATGAGGGAGTGTGGGTGGTGACTCAGGAACCTGGGGAAATATCCTTTATTATGTCTAGAATTTTCCCCTTGAATATTTAAAAACTGGCCCCAAGCTATTCTGGCCTTAATTTCTGATTGCTATTTTTCCTTTGACCTTTCTCATTCCGTTTCTTCTTCCTCGATATCTTCTTTTTTCTCTTACTTCTGTCTCAAGGGTCCTGAAACTTCCCAAAGCTGTTAGAGGTGACTGGTAACTCCCTTTATTAAAAGATTGCCCTTCAACTGTTTGAGCTCGCTGCCAGCAATGGATTTCTTCTAATGTCACACCCAGAAGCCGAAGGGACTCTCTTACATCTCGGTAATAGCTGTGAGTTTTTAAAAAGGACACTGTCATCTACAATTATTTAAATAGCTTTCTTAAGCTATTTTCCTTCTTTTTCTCTTCTACTTGAATTAGTGTTGAATCTCTTTAATTTTTTTAACCTCTAATCCGCATTTTCTTTCTTAAATATTATAGGTATTTAAAATTTATAAAATGAAGAAGGGAACATGAGATGAAAGTAATGTCATCCTGGGGCGCCTGGGTGGCTCAGTGGGTTAAAGCGTCTGCCTTGCCTCAGGTCCTAATCCTAGGTTCCTGGGATCAAGCCCCGAATCTGCTCAGCAGGGAGCCTGCTTCCCCCTCTTTCTCTCTGCCTGCCTCTCTGACCAATCGTGATCTCTCTCTCTCTCTCTGTCAAATAAATAAACAAAATCTTTTTTAAAAGGGGGAGGCACCTGGGTGGCTCAGTGGGTTAAAGCCTCTGCCTTCCACTTAGGTCATGATCTCAGGTTCCTGGGATCAAGCCCCGTGTCAGGCTGTCTGCTCAGCAGGGAGCCTGCTTCCCTTCCCCTCTCTCTGCCTGCCTCTCTGCCTACTTGTGATCTATGTGTCAAATAAATTTAAAAAAATCTTAAAAAAAAAAAAGTAATGTCATCCTACCCTCTAGAGGTGACCATGGTTGAGAATTTACTTTCTAGCTTTCCAGTCATTTGCCTTAAGCATAGATAGGTTTTATTATTTTTCTACAAGAATGGGATCATATGTTTATAACCAATATCTTTTTTAAGTTTTAATTGTGATAAAATAATAGACATAACAAAATTATAACCAATTTTTAAAGTATTCAATGTCTATTAATATTTCTGTTTTTGGAATAAATAAAACTAAAATAAAACTGGTATTTAGCAAAGGAGAAAAATGAAAAAATGGTGCACTAAAAATATACATTCTTTTTTAAAGATTTTATTTACTTATTTGACAGAGAGAGAGAGATCACAAGTAGGCAGAGAGGCAGGCAGAGAGAGAGACGGGGAAGCAGAGAGCTTGATGCGGGGCTCCATCCCAGGACCCTGAGATCATTACCTGAGCTGAAGGCAGAGGCTTAACCCACTGAGCCACCCAGGCGCCCCTAAAATATACATTCTTAATGTATTTTTATGTGGATTTTATGTGGATATCAAGTGTTCACTGTAACCAATTCTTTATTTTTTAGGATATTATTTATTTATTTGACAGGGAGAGAGACAGCTAGAGAGGGAACATAAGCAGGGTGAGTGAGAGAGGGGGAAGCAGGCTTCCTGCCAGCACGGAGCCCGATTTGGGGCTTGATCCCAGGTCTCTGGGATCAGGACTCGAGCAGAAGACAAATGCCACCCAGGGACCCCCACTGTAACCAATTCTTAAGTTTAACATAATGTTACTTAGTCATCTACAACACTGTAATGTTTTGCAAGCTTTATAGTTGCAGAGCCGTCCCTTCAAAGGGAAGACAGAGAGAAGCAGATCCCTACTATTGAGGCAGGACTGGGGAGTGCAGGCCCATCCTCTAAAGCCATGGTCCAGGGCCAACCTCCCCACAGCCTTGAGGCCCCTCAGGCATCCCAGCTACTCTCAGTAGTCAGCTTTGAAAACATACAGCCCTACCTTGTAGTGGCTCAATTGTTAATATCATAGATTGCTCTAATTTTCTCAGAAAGAGCAATTGTGAACGTCCTTTCAGTCCACCATGGAGCATATCTGTGGTTTACCTCCCTTGGATAAGTGCCTAAAGTTGAGCTCCTGGGTTTAGAGTATGAGTGTTTTTGTTTTTGTTTTTAAGGTGTATGATCCCTCTTATCAACTGGCCTTCCCCAAAGCATGCCAGCTTGGACTGCTGCCGGGAGTGTAGGAGAAGGCTCCATTTCCCCCTTCCCTGAGTGGGCCCTCCCTTAAAAATTCAGTGCGTCCTGCCATGTGTCTCATTGTTTGATATTTACATCTCTGTAAATATCAAGTTTATATTTTTTATATATAATTTTATATATTTTATATGTTTATATTTATATAAACAAGTAAATACTAAGTTTATATTTTCATGTATCTGACCATAGGTGTGTAGTTCTTTTTTGGTCAACTATCTATTCTTAACCTTTGCCCATTCTAAAATTTAGGTGTTTGTTCATGAATCCCAGGATAAGAACCCTTGGTCTGTGAGTGTATGTATATATTTTAAATGTGAGAGGATTGTGGGCCAAGATTCTCATAGTCAGATTTCAACGCAAGAACTTGGAAAGGATAAAACTCTGGATTTTGATCTCTGATTTTATCATATTGGATGTCTTAGCAGCTGTTTAGAAATGCTCCATAATATTTGTTAGAGAGAAGGTTAAAGCCAACAGTTACATTAAGTTTGGAGACATGTCTAGGGTTTTACTTATCATTATTATTCTAGTACCTAAGCTGGAATGCGTAAATACGGTCTTTTGGCTTATTACAAGCACACACTGCATTAAACATCTTCTACTTGAGAAAACACGATGTGCCCCATGTGCTTTTTGGCACTTATGTCATGAGTCACATCAGCCTTACAAATAGCACCGTAGCTTTGGGTGTCTGTGCCTGGAAAGTAGTTGACTTTTTTTTCCCTTTCCATTTGCCAAGTGATGCTAAATCAATAATAATATTGATTTGAAAAGGAGAAAAACATGTGGTATTTGCCATGAAAATAAATTACAGGGATGCCTGGGTGGCTCAGTCAGTTAAGCATCTGCCTTCAGCTCAGGTCATGATCCCAGAGTCCTGGGATCGAGCCCCACATTGGGCTCCTCACTCAGTGGGGAGCCTGCTTCTCCCTCTCCCTTTGCCCCCACCCCACTCATTCTCTCCCTCTCTCAAATAAATAAAATGTTAAAAAAAGAAAAATCATAATGCAGGTTTAAACTGTTATCATTCAGAATAATATAAATAAAGTTGAAAGAATCTTTCAACTTCACAGGAGATTTCACTGTTTCAAGATAAGAAACTTACATGGATCTTACTAATTAAAAAAAATATGCACTGAGCTTAGGCAGACAGGAAAACGAGGTGCAGAATGTCAATTTCTCTTTCTTTTCAATCTAAATACCTCCAGCAGTTGCATCTAGGTTTTTGTGGATGTAGGAAACGTCTTCAGTAGTTAATGTACTCATATGTTGACTCAGAAATCAGACCAGGGGATTACTCATCCCCAAATGCAGAATTGGGGATCAGTTGTGGAAAATTTTGACTTCGTTTTAATCTTCCTATTGTGAACATCCATTCCATTCTGAAAACTCAGCATATTCTATTTCTCCCAAACAGACACCACAAATGAGTATTTTATATCTGTTTCTTTTCCTTTAAGGAGAACTTAGTTCTTTGCTCATACTGTCTAAGCTCCAAGACAAATGCCAGCCAAAATGACTTTGTATGTCCAGGAATGCCCATGGTACATGCTGTTTGATTATGTATCTGAGTTAGTCACATTAGATGGATTTTTAGCTTCACCCTGAGTGGTTACTGGGGTTGTAGATAACATGTATTGATTTATATCTCTCATTTACAAGGCAGGCTAGGAATTATAAAGTGATGCTGTTAATTTGGGTTGAACCCCAGGTATTATTGTATGGTCTTTCTTTTCCCCCCACCAATATATCATGGAGCCTTAAAACAGAGTCCCCAGCATGTCCTTTCTGTATTTAAACCTTTTAGGCTTTGAGGTGCTCCTCTCATTGTTGAGCTGAGGTGGTTATAGTTGCCCAGAGAGGGCATAGAACAGCAAGATAGCTTAGGATGATAGTAAATCCTGTGATTCTCTGGGTAAAAATCTCATCAGTTGCAGCTAGCACGTGTGTTTTGTGTGTTTGCGTGTTGTGTGTGTGATTGTAGGTGATGAGAAAATTGATCCCAGTGCAGTGTATTGTAACCAGCTCATCTCCTGCCTGTGACCCAAAGCCACACCACTCATTTGTGGTGCTCCCCAGTGTGTTCTGGGTTCCGAGCAAATTAACCTCCAAGTCAGAACTGCCCAGACTCTGCAGGAGCTGAAGCAAAGCCATTCTGTTGGCATGGGGGCGGGGAGTAGTTTTACCGGGAGAGGACAAGGGCAAGTTAAGAAGTTGTTCTATGTCTCCGCCAGTTAATTATTGCAGCTTCCCAGCATGTATGAAAGGAACAATGTGAATAACATCAATAGTGATTATTTTCCTTCATTATTCTGTCCACCTGCTATTTACTGTGAACATTCCAGGGAGAAGAGATAAGCCAAGGCTACATTTTAAAAATCCAGAGTCTCAAAGCATGCTTTGTCTAGCTTTCTGGTGCTGATGGGTGAGGATGGGGCAGGGCTGTCATCAGATTTTCAGATCTATTTTTAAACTCTGAGGACAAATTTTATAAATGTGAGCTGTTGCTGCTTCTTTTCAAAAAAATCCCTTTCTCCTCTAAAAATAATTTGCTGGGAAAAAGTTTGTGAATTGTTTATTGAAGAGAGACTCAGAGATTCAGCTGAGTGTGTTTCCTTATAAATAAAGGGAAAAAAATCACCTCGTAGCTACTGTCTGAAAACAGATGTGGCTTCTTGGGAAAGATTTCCGAGATGTAAATGCCAGTGTAAGAATGTGGAAGAAAATTCAGAATTTTTCCTTCTGGCCTCCCTTTTCAGACCTTCCAAACCCTACTCATTTTGTATCACCAGATTGGTAGGTTTTCCCTTTTGGGGAGGCATTTTGTTGTCCTCAGTGGTATAAATGCCCCCAGCTTCTTCTCTTACTAGTCCCCATCGTCAGACTCATGCCTCCTGCAACACTCAGTATCGTGCTATCAAGATCACGGGCATTTACCATGGGCCACTCACTGTTCTAAGTTCAGCTCAGATTTTATTTTATTTAGTTGTCTTAATAACCCTTGAGTTAGGTGTCACCAATATTCTCATTTTGAAGAGGAACTAGGCTGTCTGTGGCTCCCCAAAATGTCCACATCCTAATCCCCAGAACCTATGAAGTATGTTACAGATATATTACGTGGCAAAGAGACTTTGCAGCTTTGCTTAAGGCTCTTAAGATGGGGAGTTGATAATCACCAGGGTCTTTATGAGAGGGGGGTGTGCAGACAACAAAAATAAAAATAGCTAAGTCAGAGTACATCAAGATTAAAAAGTCCTATGCATCAAAAGACAATCAACAGAGTGAAAAAGCAGTGGGATGGGAGGAAGAGTCTATGTATCATGTATCAGAATAATAACTCTTATAACTTAACAACAACAACAACAAAAAACAACCTGGTAAGAAGCGGGCAAAGGACCTGAAGAGACATTGTACCAATGAAGATTTACTGTCAGTAAACAAGCACATGGAAAGATGTTCAGCATCACTCATCATCGGGGAAATGCAGATCAAAACCACAGTGAGATATCACCTCACTCCCATTAGAATGGCTACTATTAAAACAACAACAGCAACAACAACAACACAGGAAATGACAAGTGTTGGCAAGGATGCGGAGAAATTGGAACCCTCGTGCACTGTTGGTGGGAATGCAAACTGGTGCAGCCCCTGCGGAAAACAGTGTGGAGGTCCCTCAAAAAGTTAAAAACAGAGCTACCCTATGGCCCAGCAATTCTACATTCAAAAGAATTGAAAGCATGTTCTCGAAATGATATTTGTACACCCACATTCATAACAGCATTATTCACAGCAACCAAAAGGTGGAAGCAACCCAAGTGTCCATTAATGTATGAATGAATAAACAAAATGTGGTATACACATATAATAGAATAATAGCCTTAAAAAGGAAGAAAATTCTGACACACACTACAACAAGGATGAACCCTGAAGACCTTATGCTAAGTAAAATAAACCTGTCACAAAAAGGAAGATACTGTGTGATTTCATTTCTGAGATACCTAGAGTAGTCAGACTCAGAGACAGAAGGTTAGGATATTGGTTACCAGGAGCTGGGAAGAGGTTGGAGTGGGTAGCTCTTATTTAATGGGTAGAGAGTTTCAGTTTTATAACCTGTTAATCTGTTAATGAGTATTATTTCTCTTTAGTCTGTTCATGCTAAATAAAGGCAGGTATTTCCAGGCACAAATGAAGAGACTCCTGTCTCAGCTGCCATCAGTGGGCAGTTTCCCATGACAAAATACTTCATTGGCATCAAATCTAAGCTTTGGAAACCAGGCACCTAAAATCAGGGCTTTCTACTTCTCAGAATGAGCTATTTTTTTTAAAGATTTTATTTTTAAGTAATCTCTACACCCAACGTGGCACTTGAACCTATAACCCTGAGATCAAGAGTCACACACTCCACTGACTAAGCCAGCCAGAGGCCCCTGGAATGAGTTATTTATTCGAAGCTGACGTTGTGGATGTTTCTTTCTTTTTGGGGGGATGAAAGTGGGGAGTAAGAGGCCTTTCAATAATATGCATTAACTTTTGCCATAAAATTATTAGCAAAAATGAGTGTTCTCTCTTTTTCAGTGGACAAGGTCTTTGTAATCATGGCACACCTCTAAAAAGACCTAAGGGAAAAGAGTAGATTTTGCCAAAAAAAAAAAAAAAACAAAAAAAAACACTGAGAAACTTCTAGATGGAAAGAAATAGAATTGATAGAATAAATAGACAAGTGACAAACGGGAAATTCTGCGACATATGAAAGACCAAGGGACAATTCCTTAATATTCAGAGATCTCTTAGAAATGAAAGGGGAAAAAAAAGAAAGGGAAAGAGGCAAAGTGCTTCGTAGTGAAACTGACAGAGGACATGAGCAGGCAGATCACTGGAAAAGAAAGCCAAATAGATGGCAAGCATATGAAAAGCTGATCAACCTTAATTTGTACTGATTAAAGAAATGTAAGTTAGATTTCATTTTCTGTGGTCAGATTGGCAAAAAGTAAGAAGTTTAAAGATAAAGAATACAGGGAATTTGGCACTCATTCATGTTCTTAGAGGGAGCATAATGGAGAAAAACTGTTTGGAGGCTAATCTTGTTTGTCTTTTAAAAGAAGGATGCACCAGACTGCAAAGTGAAATAAATTTCACTTTCAGAATCTGTTCCCCAGTTATACACGTGTATATGTGCAGATTTGGAGACACAGTGATGCTCATTGTAGTGTTTGTAATTGCTAAAGACTTAAGACCAGGAGATAGTGTCATGTGGGCTATAACCTGGAGGGGAGAGGACTCTTCCTTTGCAGCCCCAGATTGTAGTAAATCATCCTTTTAGCCAAGGATACAGAAATTCAGCAGAAGGGGGATGGCCTCGGGGCAGGAGCAGATGAAGTATATATCAGGGTGTGTTTCATGCACCCGTCTCTGCCCTTAGATTCCGGGGGTCTGCACGGCAGCGGAGATTCTGCCAGATCTCAGAAACAGTCAGTTT
This sequence comes from Enhydra lutris kenyoni, assembly GCF_002288905.1. Taxonomy (NCBI): domain Eukaryota; kingdom Metazoa; phylum Chordata; class Mammalia; order Carnivora; family Mustelidae; genus Enhydra; species Enhydra lutris. Next base: position 1,803,087 of record NW_019154107.1, on the reverse strand, counting down.
GCTGTGCCACGAGTTTTCTCCATCAGCATTCCAGAAGAGCCAGCAATGACAACTGGTGTACTTCCGTTTATGGTATGGTGAGAAACATGCAGCTCCCATGGTTCGTGAACCGAACTCCACCCCAGCAAACCCATGTGTTCATTCAGGGGAGTGGAAGGCAGAGACCGTAGCTGCATGTCCCCAAGGAGGTATCTCTGCTCTGATTTTCTGTCCCCTCATTTTCCTAGTTTCTGCCCCACACCCACCCAGTCTCCAGCTCTGACTTAGTGCTCTTTAATCTGGGTGGTTCTGATTGGTCAGACTTCCTAGTTCTGAAATCTCCTTTCCCCGCACAAGCAGATCATCCCCTCAGATACTGGCAAATCCCACAGCTGGATTCTGTGCAGCCATGGGAAAGAGGGGCAGAGCTCTGATAGCTGAAGAGGTCCAAGAGGCATTGCCAAATGGAAGATAGGAAGATGCAAAACACCACCTATTTTATGAGTCTATTTGTGTTAAGAACAAGAAGGACACACACATGTATAAACACACACACACACACACACACACACATACACACGACTCATTAATTGTTCCTAGGGGAGCAGGGCTGGGATTTCACTGGGGAATGGGAATACTTTTACCTTTTGCTTTATATCCTCTTTTACAATTTTGTGGAGGAAGCATGTATGTCTTTAGAATGATTAATTTTCAAAATCAAAGTGATGCATAAGTACGTAGATTAAAAACTCGTGTAGTATTGAAAGACATCTGAGGATCCAGCAGCTCCATGTCCCTTCTCACATCCTTGTCTTCTAGGAGATGCTTTTCAGTTCAAGCTGTTGCTTCTAGTATTTGATGTTGTACTTCTAAATAATACACGTGCACTGCTGTCTCTTGGTTTGCCAATTCTAGATAATATCTGTTACTTGTTATGGTAGTTAATGATTTCAGCTCACTTATGGCCCCCTCCCACCTTACCCCATCCTCCCTGTATGGTTGCAGCTCAGGTTTTGGTCTAATCTGTATTTAATGTGTTCATTGCTCTAACAATGTTGATACTGAGTATTGAAACAAGAATATAATTCTTTTATATGACTTCCTCTTTTTCCTAGAGGTAACAATTCTTTATTTGTTGACTTATCCCCAAACATGCAAATTTTTCCATACCTTGAACTAAACAACTCTGTAAAGTGCCTCTTGATCCATCCCCGCTCCCATCCACACAAAAATACCAGCACCTTCCGATGTGAACCGGTTGCTCTTGAAGCTACTACTGAGAAGTCAGCCAGGAAATTCCCACTGCCTGTTTCATTATTGACTGCCCTGGGTCCTGGGTCCTGGCTCCTTTGCTCTCTTGTTTTACTCACTGGATTTGGTGGGTCACACTCTTCTAGTAGCTCTCTCAGAAAGAGTACATGGAAGTTCATTTTTTGAGACTTCTGCTAGACCCACCACAGCAGGAGTCAAGTACTGGGAAGTTTCTCCCTTTTAATACTCACCAATTCTCAGGGCCTGGCCTGTGTCTTTTGGCAGGTGGGGCCCCCGCTCCTGCTGATGGAGCCTGACACCTCTGGGACCCAGAAGCTGTGCCTCATCCACAAGATCTCATTCAATCTTCAAAATATATCAGTCACCCATATTACAGCCCACAAAAGGGAGGCATCATGGTCATACCCGCTGCAATGTCAGCGCCAGAACTTGAACTGAAGAATCAGCTGTGTGAGCCAGTGCTCCCGTCTTTCCAAACCCAGCTGCTCCTTACTGGAAGGAGAATTAACAGTAGTGGGCCCTGACTGATAAGTGCCAAACGCATGGTCACGGATACAGGGCGAGTCTAATCATGAGTGCCTGCCTGTGTCTGCTTCCTGAGTGCTTCAGCTCGAGTTAGCCATCCTTTGCTAGAAGTATCTTCCGGTCTTATTGACTGTGCCTGTGTGTGAGCATGTATGGGAGTATAAGAGAGGGATTGATTTATAGTTACACTTCTAGCTCCTTGCAATAATTAAAATGCTCTGCCTATCATTCATATGAGCTCAGTACGATTTTTATTGCTCCAGTATCTAGTTCCAAGCAATGCAAGACTTTCACCCCCTCTTCCTGCTCCTTTTGTGATCTGCAATGCCTCATTACTTAGCAGTTTTCTGCTGATTGCACAGTTTAGCATTTGATCTTTTTGTTAACCAGAGTCAGGTGACCACACATAGGGCAATTAGATTAACCTGCCCCTCCTCTTCTTTTCTGAAACAATATAAAATCTGGTATTCTGTTGGCACATGCTTTTCTTAGATTAATGATCTTGGAGCTGCTGTGTGGAAATTTGCATAGCTCCCTACAGCTCTGAGAAATGAGAATGCCCAGCTGTCTAAAAGCTTTAATCAGGAAATGAGCATGAAATGGCATTGTTTTGTCATGGGCTTGGAATAATTTATTCTTGACAATCGAGTTATCCAGGATGGAAATGTATGTAAACATTCTTTCAACAACCAGTAAACAGGTGCTTTTTTGTTCAAAATTCAAGAATTTCTTTACATGGGAGTGGCTTTCAAATCATTGGTCCTCACACCGCTCACACTTCTTGGAAGTCTTTTCTGTGGTCAGATTCCTTGTCTGTCCTCTTTTAAATGGCAGTTTTTGGAAGTTGGCCTTTCAGAGCAAGTGAGGAAAGCATGCCCGTGTAGGTGGGGTGTGGTGTGACCACAGGGAGTGCAGGCTTGGCCACGAGACTGCCTGGGCCTCAGTCCTCACTCAGCCCTTTTGCTGTGTTATGTCCTCTTGGGACCCACTTCCGCATCTGTCAAGAGAGATAATGACGCTCAGAATGGCTGTGAGCCTTCAGTGAGTTACTCCATGCAAACCCTTAGAACAGTACCTTGTTACACTATATTCTTCGTAACTGCAGGCGAATTCCAGAGTTTTTAGATTTAGGGAAATGGAGGGTAGAATGAGTTTCTTTTTATATGTAAGAGATCCTAGTGCATTTACGTTTTTTTCCCATTAGCTTATTAGTCTTAGCAGCAGTTGTGACTGTGAAAATTCACGCTGGGTTAGATGCATTTATAGCTGGCACATAAGTAGACACTCAAATATATCTGTTAGAAGAATGATAGAGCTCATGGTGATGGCCACCATTTATTGAGTGTCTGGGAATGAAAGATGACAGAGACCTCTTCCTTACCCCCGAGGTCCTCACGGAGTAGCTGAGAGAGAGACCTAGATAGTGTCCTGGGGTCAGTGCTGTGACAGGGGTTCCCAGCAGGGGCTGCAGAGGCCCGGGCTCATCATCAAAGCTTTTAAAAAGATGGCAGAAATTGGGGTCCCTAGGTGGCTCAGTTATTAGACGTCTGCCTTCTGCTCAGGTCATGATCCCAGCATCCTGGGATCAAGCCCCACATTGGGCTTCCTGCTCAGCGGGGAGCCTGCTTCTCTCTCTCTAACTCCCCTGTGCATGTGTTCCCTCTTTTGCTGTCTCTTTCTGTCATAAATAAAACCTTAAAAAAAAAGATGGCAGAAATGGCTGTTCGACCTTTGATGGTCCTTCTTTTTTGTCCAAGAGCAGGCTGTTTACCTAGCATGTGATTCCCCAGTTCCTGTGATTCAGGTTGTACTGGTCAGGGAGTAGGTATGATGTCATCAGAAACATTTAAAAATTTTTCCTGAAGAGGCTTTGGAGACAGTGCCCACCCCTCAGGGAGCTCAATTTGAGATCATGTAATTAACATTTTTGAGCATAATTAACCAATCCCACAGTTTTTAAGTCTTGTTGTACGCTGGGTACCAAAGTAAACCATATTCTGCCTATGATAAAACTACCGATATGGCTTAATATTGCCTTTTTATATGCATTTTATTTGGTTTTCTGGGTTGGTGTCATGCCATTGATTATACTTGTATTTCCAAAATTTTGAATTTTATATCATATTTATTTTAAAAAAATTGTTGGGCCTGGTATGATTTTCCCCACATCTTAACTTTCTTATCTCCCCTTCTTGATGAAGTAGATGGACCGAGGGCTCTCTTTTAGGCTTTGTATCTGTTCATATGTTGGGACCCAGCAACCCTGGGATTATTACAGTAGTAGTGGAAAGGATATAACTGAACTATATGAGGGGGTGGCGGCAACTTATTCCTTGTTTGCAGAAAAAGTAGCAGTCAATAGTCTAATTATTAGGAAATAGTAAACACATTTCAATGATTATTATTTGTTTGTTTGTTTAAAGATTTTATTTATTCATTTGACAGAGTGAGAGAGAGAGAGAGAGAGAGAGAGAGAGCAAGTGCATAAGCAAGGGAAGGGCTGAGGGAGAGAGAGAAGCAGGCTCCCTGCTCAGTGCTCATTCCCAGGACCCCAGGATCATGACCTGAGCCAAAGGCAGCCGCTTAACGACTGAGCCACCCAGGCGCCCCTATTTTTCTTTTTAAGACTTTAGTTATCCATTTAACAGAGAGAGAGAGAGAACTTAAGCAGGGGGAGTGGCAGACAGAGGGAGAGGCAGTGACAGGCCCCCCAGCTGAAGGATCCCCACATGGGGCCTGATCTCAGGACCCTGAGATCATGACCTGAGCCCAAGGCAGATGCCCAACAAACTGAGCCACCCAGGCGCCCCTGTGATTACTTTTTACATTAAAGTTTTGTTTGACTAACACAGGCACGTGGTAGCAATGAAAAGGGACAAAATGTCCCTGTCTCTTGGTCATCCTGTTCCCCGCCCTGGAGGAAGTCTCAGTTATCAGTTCGTTCTGTATCACACAATGAGGCATGTGCACACTTTTACAGAAATGCTAGCATACGTTATCAGGCTTTTTTACCTGGCAACATGTCTTAGTAATTATCCTTATTGGCACTTAGAGACCCACCTCATTCTTGGAGAGAGCTGCATGGGATGGATTTACTGTAATTCAGGTAACCAGTTCTCTACTGACCCTCATTTACATTTTTTCAGTCTTGCTAATTTAAGCAGTGTTGTAATGATTAACCTTGTACGTAATACCATTTTGCACGTGTGTGAGTATACATGTAGTTTAATTTCCTAGGAGTGGAAATACTGAGTCAAAAGGCAGAGACATTTAAATTTTTGATAGGTAATTGCCACATTGCTTCCCACAGGGGTTGTCCCGATTTTTATATCAATTTATACTCTTTGGAGAACATGAGAGGGTATCTTTCTCTATGCCACAACTAAAATTATATTGTTTCTATTGTTGCCAATCAGACAGGTTAAAAAAAAGATTTTTCGCACTAATAAGGTCACTGGGTATCAGAGAGATCCATTGAGAAGATTTATGGTATTTAATACCAAGGGAAAAAAGAGATATCATCATAGTAAAGATTATATACATTCTTTTTTTTTAATTTTTTTTTTTAAATTTGACAGAGATCACAAGTAGGCAGAGAGGCAGGCAGAGAGAGAGGAAGGGAAGCAGGCTTCCCGCTGAGCAGAGAGCCCGATGTGGGGCTTGATCCCAGGACCCTGGGATCATGACCTGAGCCGAAGGCAGAGGCTTTAACCCACTGAGCCATCCAGGCGCCCCAAGATTATATACATTCTTATCTAGACTATTTGCTTCTGGAGAGTTTTGTGCTTACTGCCCTCTATACTTATTACTTTTCGCATGGATAGCAGTTGTGTGCTGGGCACCGTGCTACATGCTGTGAGAATAGACAGTGCTCAGAGAGGGCCTGGACCCTCGAGAAGACTGGTGTGAGCACGGTAAGACAGTAGGTGTAAGCGCTGCTCTTTCAGTATAGGGATGCAGCCAAAACGATTTAGGTCTTTTTGTCCAGTGAGCACTGCACGGATATTATCACATGAATTCCACCGTAATTTGCATTTTTCTTATGAGTGTGGTTAACCATCTTTTCATGCGGTGGAGTCATTTTTTCCCTATGAATTGTCCTTTGCTCTTTTTGTTGGGTTCTTGATCTCTTTGCCTACACTTTGTAGAAGGTGTTCTCTCTAACAGGCAACACTCCCCAACTTGGACTTTTGTTGATGAATCTCCTTTCTTTTATTCTGGTTTTGTCTCTTTTGTGGTTGTAGTTTCCGTAACTCACCAGTCTTTTCTTTTGCAGCTTCTGGATTCTGTGGCAGTGTCAAATCCTCTTTCCCACTCTGAGATCATTAACTATTTCTCTCATGTTTTCTTCTAGTGCTTTTAAGCTTTCATTTTTGAATGAGAATTTATTTTGAATGTCTAACATTACCAGTTTATTATTTTTTTAAGATTTTATTTATTTATTTGACAGAGAGAGACACAGCGAGAGAGGGAACACTAACAGGGGAAGTGGGAGAGGGAGAAGCAGGCTTCCTACCCAGCAGGGAGCTCTATGTGGGGCTTGATCCCAGGCCCCTGGGATCATGACCTGAGCCGAAGGCAGACACTTAACTGACTGAGCCACCCCGGCACCCCATAACATTCCCAGTTTAATAAAGAAATAGGTATTGCTTGTTTAAAGAAAATGAGGTGGTGTGTGAATTTTCTTACTGTATCTCCTTCTACTGCTCTTAAACCAAATCCTATCCTGGCAGGTGAGAAGTTGTTTGTGATCCAGTGAACACTAGCTGGGTTGTTGTGGGGATGATAGAGACTTCCATGTTGTCATAGCTTTGGACTGAATAGGAAATAATACCCCTTGTCTGTAATAGGTGTCCTGCCCATAACACTCTGCTAAATTGGCCATTCATTTGACAGATAGTTATTAAGTGCTTACTAAAGCATGTCCAAACAGCTGGTTGGTATTGACACCCTTTGATCCACTGGTAATAATCTAGATGTTTAGCAGGGCATGGGCAGTTGTAAAGGCACTGGCTCTCATGCTGGTCATCACATTGTGCATATATCACGAAGCTGTATTACCTCTTTGGGACACAAAGGAAGCTGTTCTTATTTTTGTCCAGCCTGTGGCACTTCCTGAACTCTTCTCAACGTTTATTCCCACCCTGCTAGTCAAGAACTCCTTCCTGGGCTTGTGTTATCAGTGATTATTGGGAGATAATACTGCAAATGTATGATATTACAAACATGTAGTTGAAGATTTACATAGAAACATGGCAATAGGTATCCTGTTACTTAAAAAAAAAAGAACCTTGTTAGCTTTGAGATGGAAAGATCGTAGGTCAGTGATATGTCAGAGCACTTTTCTAAGTGGGAACATATTTTGCTAGGTATAAGAAAACCACTGTGGTATGAGATACTGGCATGGGTTCACTATGTAATTTTTAGGGGAAATGATGAAATATTTCAAGCATGAGAAAGAGGCATAAACTGAATAGCAAACACCAGTGTGTCCACCCCCTTGATTTATCAAATCCTCATATTTTGCCATATTTTCAGATGTTTTATGTGTGAGTGTATGTGTGTGTGTGTATTCTTTGTCTTTCTAATGAAGTTGGTGCATTTCATGGTTCAACAGCATTGATATTTTTAATTTTTTTTATTTTTTAAATTGTATTTATTTATTTATTTATTTATTTAATTTGACAGAGAGAGATCACAAGTAGACAGAGAGGCAGGCAGAGAGAGAGAGAGAGAGAGGAGGAAGCAGGCTCCCCGCTGAGCAGAGAGCCCTATGCGGGGCTCGATCCCAGGACCCTGAGATCATGACCCGAGCTGAAGGCAGAGGCTTTAACCCACTGAGCCAGCCAGGCGCCCCAACATTGATTTTTTTAAATTGTGATAATGAGATACATCTTTTTTAGCAAAACAGAATCTTACAGCTGAAGCTCTCCTGGAGCTCTGCTATTTGCTTTCAAGATACTTGCGGTGTCTTCCCATGTGTCTTGAGATTGACTAGCCTTTTCTGAAGGGAGCCAAATGCTGGGAAATCCCAGGCTCTGCAAGCAGCCAATGTTCATGGGGTGGCTGCTCCTCATTTTTTCCTTTTATATGGGAGGCAAGCAGGAAGAGAGTGCGCTTGGGTGGGGTGGGCAATGTGCTATTTTAGGATTCCGTATCTATTCAAAACTCTCTTGCAGTACATTTGGTGTAAGGGTTTGCTTTAGTGATTTCCTTTTATCTCCTGCCAGGGGTAATTTTGCAAAAAGGTTTTCCATGAAGAGCGGAGGGGGCACAGCTGGGATCCCACAGCCACACCCCGCCCTAAAGGGAGCCTCACCTGGAGAAAGAAACAGACCAGGTTTGAGGGCAGGCTGATGAATGACTCCCTTTTCCCCCCTGCCCTGCTTCTACCCTGAACCTAGAGGACCCTGTCCAGGCTCACGCTAAGACACGGGGAAGCCCAAGACCAGTGTTTTCTGCAGGTCAGCACAGCACCGGCCTCCCCTGGTGTCAGCGGCACCAGCCCGCTCTGTGGGCCTGTAATGCTGGGGGTAGGAGAGAAGGAAATAGTTTAAGATGTGAGGCAAGCAGCTGAGGTGGAGAGGAAGGACCCCATGGAGGGAGGAGATCCACTTGGCTGATTGTGTCAATTACATGAGTCACCCCTTGGCTCACCCACTTGGTAAGCAGCATCTGGTGCATTCCAACTACTTGTGCCCTTGACGTTGATCCCGGGAAGCTTTCCCCTGAGATGAATTTTAAGACACCCAAGCACTAGCTTTTCATGTTTTTGACCTTCTAGGATGAAATACTAGCACATTTCATTTTAAAAGAATGTGTTGTCTTCTCGCTTTAGCGTTCATGTTGTTACTTGAAGTGGAAACAGCATACAGTGAAGTGTGGAGATCTTATACGCAAACACAGCTCCATGAAGGTGTGGGTGTGCATACGCCTGTGCAACCGTCACCCAGACCAGATTACAGAACCTCTTTATCCTCCCGGTCATTACCTTCCCAAGGGCAACTGCCCTTTGGCGATCTCTCACCACTGATAAGCTCTGTCTGTGGTTGAGCTTCACATAACAGGAGCGTAGAGCATGGGGTCTTCTCAGTGTGGCTTCTTTCACTGAACATTCTGGTGGCGAGCTTCCTCCGTTTTAAGTGTTTTTCTTTTTTATAGCTCTTGCTGTTTAATGATGACATTAATAATGACAAGAAACAACCTGTATGCTGCTCCCTGGTTTACTCTTTGACCCCGAAGACAACTCTGTGATGGTGCCAGAGCATTTAGGGTTAGATCTTTTAGAGATGACAGGGGAGCTGCTTAGAGGCTTTCAGTATTGCCCCCAGGTCACCCACCTAATAAATGATGACGCCGACACTAGTTGTTTTCTGTTTTGTTTGGTTTTGTTTGACTCACACCATCATTCTCCCTGTTTACTGTGAGGCCTGCTTCTTAACTTGTATCCAGGTTGGTGGTAGGATGAGAGGAGGGAAGGACCCCCAGACCATACCTTCACTGGTGTTTTACTGGGGAGTATTTCGGTTAATTGAAAGAAGTTAAGGTTCAACCAAGCCATCCACCGCACCCCCCAGCACCTGTCTAGTATGTGATGAATGGGGAGGCTGAGTAGAAAAGAGGGAAAGCCAGCTTAGCTCAGCAGCCAGCCACATCCAGGCAACTCCACTTAACACAAAGCAGACCATGCTCGTCTACTTCCCAGTTGTGCACAAATTATGCTTTTGCTCAGTGAGGCTGTTGTTTGCAGCCTGCTAAATGTGTCATGACAGATTTTTGCTAGAGTGGCATCATTGGGGTTTTTTGGCCTCCAAATGTGGGTGAGCCATCTTGGGCTCTGATCAACACAGTGCTCTGGGAAACAGGAATGGTACAAGTTCTCCTCTCCCTTCAGTCATGTTGCCCTTGTGACATAGCTCGAGTGTTATCATTGCATTGATATCTTACTGATGGCCTCAGTTTTACTGTAATGATGAGTTTGCACTGTTGAAGCATCAGATTTAGGATAAAGAAAAGCTGGGTTTCCTTTACCTCTTACAGAGATTCGTCAACACCCTGATAATTTTGTAGGGTTTTAAAGCAAGCCCAGTTGTTGCTAATTTATATATGTGGGGATGTATGAATTTCTATAAGTCCCCATGGCCGGTGGGCCGGGGTGTGGCCTCTACCACGGGGATAGTAGGATCCGGGTTCTGCACAATGGTTTAAAATATAGGCCTAATGTTATAAAATGGAGATTGAGGGTTGGGGGCTGCGAACACTCAGACTCAGGAAATCCAGAGTCCCATGACCTGGATCAGAACCTCGGAGAGCTCCAGGTAACCAGATGCTGGCAGCTGTAGGCAGGCAGGAGTTACTCCAGTGCCAAGCCCACCCTCCTCTGCACCAAAGAGCTTTTATGTGTGCATGAGAAAGGACTTAAAGGATTGGGGCCTCAGTACTGGTAGATTTATGGATAAAGTAGTACCTTATATTCTTTAGCTGTGGAGGGAAAGGAAGTGTTCCACTGGAGCCCCAGGTGGGTGATTTTGAGTCTCCCCTTTATAGCCATGGCACTAACTCTTCCTTGGAGGCGAGGTGTAGCAGGACAGCCCTGCCCAGAAGGCACAGAGGTGGGTCCCATGACCCACTATGCCCCGACTAGCCTTGTGGCTTTTGGCTGTTCTTGCATCCTCTCTGGGTCTCATGGTTCTTGAATACAAAAATCTATCAGTCTGGCAGAATCAGGGTTTTATTACTTTTTTTTTTCAATAACATAATGACAATGTTACTGTGAGGAGCAAGTGAAGAGATATCTGCTGAAACACTTTCATTTCTCTAAGCCTTTGCCCTTGTAAGGTTGTGTCATTGCCAGCATTGTTGCCTATTTTTAGAGCCTACCAATAGGAGTCCAGGACATCAGATGTCTATGAAAGTCAAGGTGTTAGAGAGGTGCATTCCCCTTGTTACATGTGCATGGTAATGAGCACCATGGGGCCAGCGTGCATGGCAGACAGTTTGAGCCAGAATCCAGTACGCGGGGATTTGTGGCTTGCTGTGCAATTTAAAAAGTTTTTAAATGAAAGGGTTTGTCCTGTGGTCTTTTGGAAGTAACTGGGGGATTTCCACAGAGGAGTGACAAGAGCATACATTTGTTTTTGGAGAGTGTCTCTGGCTGCAGTGTGTTGACACGGAGACGTCATGGCCACTCCGGCAGGACTCAGGAAGAGTGGTTGAGAGATGCGTTCTGAAACGAGATGGGTTGGGTTCCGATTCTGACTCCTGTTTGTTTGGCAGGCTTTCTCAGCACTCCATGTCCTGCTGTGTGCATCATTGGGGAACAGGGTTGTTGTGCAGACTACAAATTGCCATCCAGGTGAAGCTCTGAGAGCAGCCTGGGCGCATGGCAAGTGTTCTCCTGTTAGCTGGTGTTCATGTGTTTGTTTTCTTGTGGTTAATTACATATAACAGAAAAGTTGCCATCTTAACCATTCAAAATGTACAGTTCAGTGGCATTAGCTACATGAACAGTGTTGTGCAACCATCGTCCTTATCTCTATCCAAAACTTTTAGTCACCCCAAATGGAAACTTTGTAACCATTAAATATTGACTCCCATTCCCTCCTTCCACTTCCTGGTAACCTGCAGTCTTTCTGTCTCTATGAATTTGCCTCATCTAGCTGCAATATATAAGTGGAATCATACAATATTTGTCCTTTTATGTCTGGTGTATTTCACTTAGTATAATGGTTTCTAGGCTCATTCTTGTTGTAGAATGTCTCGAAACTCGACTCCTTTTTGAGGCTGAATAATATTCTCTTGTGTGGATATACCACATCTTGTTTATCCATTCATCTGTTGTGGGACACTTACGTTGTTTCCACCTTTTGGCTACTGCTGTAAATGTTGAGTCCCTGATTTCAGTATTTTCAGGTATATAGCTTATGCGTGGAATTGCTTGGTCACACGGTTCTGTGTTTAACTTTGAGGGACTCCCATACTCTTTTCCATAGTGGCTGCATCATTTTCCATTCCCACCAGCAATGCACAATGGTTCCAGTTCCTCCACTTCCTCATCAACACTATTTTCCTTTTTTAAAAAATTGCTAGGCATTTTAGTGGGTATGAAGGAGCATCTCATTATGGTTTTGATTTGCATTTCCCTAATGGCTAATGATGTTGGATATCTTGTTGTGTACTTACTGGCTATATGTCTTTCTTTCTGGAGAAACATCTCTTTGAGTTCTTTGCCCAGTATTCATAGTTTTAAGGTAGCATAGGAGGAACAGCGAGAAACTGAGAGGTTGAGGAAGTAAATAGAGCCCAGCTGAGTGACTGGTTAGGTATGGGGGTTAACACTGAGTTTTCCAGCCTACGTAAATGGGTGGATGATGGGCTCTCAAGCAAGATAGCTCCCCTCCCTTCCAGAAAAGAAGCAGGTCAGAGAGAAGATGTTGAGTCTGGGGGAACACTGAGCCTGTGTACCTGGGTGTTGTACAGGTGAAGGGTCTACACGGGGCACTGCTGTATCTGTGTGTCTTGTTTCTCTGAAAAAATATGGGGCATATTTTAAGTTTTGTCTCCTCCCTGCTTCCATCTAAGAAGGAACTTAAGAAATGTGGTCACTGTTAGGCTTCTGTGTGTGGCAAATGTAAACAGTCATTGAGGGGACAGTGGAATCTGGGCTTTATGAACCAACCTCTTTCTGGTGCTTCTGTCTTAGCCCTTAAGCACCTGCTTGATCAGGTTGGTCCTTCCAACCTCACAGGGTGCTTCTCTGAAGCCTTGGGTTTGAGTATTCTTTGTTTTTAAGATTTTATTTATTTATTTGACAGAGATCACAAGTAGGCAGAGAAGCAGGCAGAGAGAGAGGAATGGAAGCAGGCTCCCTGCTGAGCAGAGAGCCCGATGTGGGGCTCAATCCCGGGACCCTGGGACCATGACCTGAGCCAAAGGTAGAGGCTTAACCCACTGAGCCACCCAGGCACCCCGGGTTTGAGTATTCTTAACAATCACAAGTTCTAGGGGTGCCTGGCTGGCTGGTGCTGGAGCATGTGAGTCTTGATCTTGGGGTCTCAAGTTTGAGCCTCACGCTGGGTACAGAGATTACTTAAAGACAGACAGGCAGACAAACAAAAACCAGTCACAGCTTCTAAAGTTCTCGCCAGTGATCACGCCAGTCTCTCAGACTTTTGTCCCTCCCTCACCGTTCCCCAACTGCATGTCTTTAGCAGTTAGTGCTAAGCAGATGCTTGACGTGTCGCCCACAACCCACTGAATTTCTCTGAATTAGTCCTTGGTGACGTTGGATGTTGTATCGCCATGTTATGTTGTGTCCAGCTGGGAGGTCTGTGTGAGCACAGTCATATCCACATTGCAGCGGAAAGGGAGGTTTGAGCAACTGTTCTCCCCCCAAAGAAGCAACCTCTGGGGAATGAGCCCCCGTGGTGGCTTGTTTTCTTTACTTCTCAAGCCATAGCATCCTGGCAGCCATCACTAAGAAAACATCCCATCATGTGGCTCAGGCGGCCAATGTTTGCAGATTATCCCTTGATGCCATCTGCCTGTGAGGCTACAGAAACCCCCGGCAACTGCTGTTCTAGCAGGTGCCATGGCTGCCGAGGTGGGAGTCCGCGTACATACACATGCGTGCACACAGCTTTGTGCTGGGTTGGCCCGGGACGCCAGCTGAAACTCTCAACCCAGCAAAGTGCCAGCCACAGTTGCTGATTTCCGGTGGGGCCCTGGTGAAGGAGGGAGGGTGAGGCTGTTGTGAACTGAGCCAGCAGTTGGGGAATTGGATACGGTAACTAACACCCGGGTGTGTAGGAAGCTGCTAGCCAGTAGCTATGTTTTGACAACCTTTTTTGTTCCTTTCTTTCTGCCTCTGTACTCTGCCCAGACTGAATCTCAGCCCCCTACCTAATTTGCTCTCTTCATGTTTATTCCATAGAAGGAGCCCATCTCCATTTCTTGCCCCACGTTCTTCCTAAAGAACACATCGCCCTTCCTGCCGCTCAGCAATGCTCTGAGTCTAGCCACTTAGCTTTCGCTTTTTCCCCGCATTGGTGTAATTAATCATGGATTCAGACAGGCCTGGTAACCCTCTGCTCCAGACCTGCAGTTTGTGAGTTGCTATCATTTTGGGCTATTGATGCTTTAAAAAATAATTATGTCAATTATTAGAGTAATTTGAAGTAATTATCTCAGCCATCAGTTCTTTAAATTCTGTATCTTTTTTAAAAAGATTTTATTTATTTGAGAGAGAGAGAGCACAAGCAAGGGTAGGGGCAGAGGGAGAGGGAAAAGCAGGGTCCCCACTCAGCAGGGAGCCCTATGCAATGCAGGGGCTCCATCCCAGGACCCTGAGATCATGACCTGAGCCGAAAGCAGATGCTTAACTGACTGAGCCACCCAAGCACCCCTAAATTCTGTATCTTAATGGCTTTTTTAAAAGATTTTATTTTTTTATTTGCAATAGAGAGAGAGAGAGAACGAGAGCTAGCGCACACACAAGCAGCAGGGTGGGGCAGGGCAGAGGGAGAATCAGACTGCCCACTGAGCAGGGAGCCAGAGGCGGGACTCGATCCCAGGACCCTGAGATCATGACCTGAGCTGAAGGCAGACATTTAACCAACCAAGCCACCCAGGCATCCCCTTTAATGGATCTTTGATAAGAGACCAGCTAGAGCAAACTTTCTGCATAAAGGGCCAGGTATTTTATGCTTTGATCTCTGTTCTAAATACTCAGTTCTGCCATCATAACAGCCTTAGAAAATTCTTCAACAGATAAAGGTGGTCACGTTGTAATGAAATTTAATTTATAAAAACGTGGTGGGCTGTAGTCTGCTGACCCCTGGCCTAGAATGATGATCTTTATTTCTGTTTGTCCTCCTTGTAGTTTTCTTTGTCAAGAGTTAAAGAGACTCAGAGGAACTTGATGTATATAAATGAACTTTAAGTCCCCTTCTTTTGGGTTTAGCATAATTGTGAGACAATGGTGATTTGAGAATATATTTCTCTAACCCCCTGTTGGGAAGGATAGAAACCAGAAGGCTCTTAGTGGGGGACTCTACCTGGCCAAAGCTTGTCCTTGTTCAAAAAGTAGGACAGGCTGTCACTTGGAGCTGTGCGGTATTCCCTTTCTGGTCACTATAACTTTCTGGTCAGAGTCACATGAGGTCATGTCACCATAGTGGACATCATTTTACTTTACGGGAGCAGGTGCTTCAGTAATAAATGTAAGGAAAACAAGCCACAACAACATTGGAAATGGTATTTTTCAAACATCATGTTATACCGAGTTGAGGTCATTAGAGTTCATTTCCAGAAAGTTGAAGCTTAACATAGCTGAAGAGCCATTTTAAAATTTCAAACAACAGTCTTGTTTTCCTTTTATCCTCACAGGAAATAAAGAAAGAAATGAAGAAAGACCCTCTCTCCAGCAAAGCTCCAGAAAAACCCATGCACGAAGTGTCCAGCGGAAACGCTCTGCTATCTTCTGAAACAATTCTAAGAACCAATAAGAGAGGTATGGAAAAGAAGAACAAACCCCTCCCCACACACAAACCCAAACTGGAAACTTCTGGGTGAACTGTGTCAAACTCTGAATTGCTGAAAAATTGAATGAGAGTTGCCTTTTGTTTTTTTGTATAATTTGGGCACCCCCCCCCCCCGCACAGCGAGTAACAACATAATGACTATAGTAAAGGGAACGAATACAATTTTTTTCACAACCAGAAAGTAGACTAGATTTGCAAATGATGATTTTCCTAGGACATTAGCTTTCACTTTCGTATCTATTTTTGTGGATGAAAGGTGACTTTAGAGAATGGTATGGCACATGCTGAGCTGTGCGTGTCTGGCCATGCTCTGTTTTTAATTTAAGGGCAGGCTCTATCAGGGTCTTTCTCTCTGCCTGCTGGCCTCCCAAACACAGACCGTGTCTCTCTAGGCTTAGGAGGCAGATGTGCACAGATGGAGCTCAGACTTTTCTCTCACCAAGGGAACTTTAACCATCTTGTCTGCCTGGTTTGAGACCTCAAGGCAGATTCTCAGGTATTAGCTCGCTGGGGTTTTGTTTTCTCCCGTACCCGGCCTTCATGTCACCGCTGTTTGAGATGACAAGAGAGGGCTCAACTCACTTCTCCTGTGGTCCCTTGAGATTTCCTCAGCTTTTCCTGCCCCTACGCTCACACAGAGCAGGCCCGGGGGCAGGGTAGCGTTCAGTGGCAGGCTTTTCATGGGCTGATTACTTCCTTAAAGAGAAATATAGAGCTGTTCAAAAGCAGGAGCAGGAAATGTATTACCAAAGAGTTCCATTAAAAAGAAAAAAGATGGCAAGTTTACATAACCACAGGGAAGAACAGCTAATCTTTCATAAAATTTAGACAGCATAAGAATTTGTCCAATAAACTGTCCATTGATCATAGTGCTTGAGACATTAGCTTTGTGTCTCTCTTCCTTCCTGCCTCTTCCTCTTCCCCCTCCAGCTGCCCTGGGTTACATTTCCTTTTTTAATTATTCAGATGAAGTATTGGCTGGCAGCCCACGCTGGTTAGCAGCTATAGGATTTTCTTTCTTTTCTTGTTTTCTTTCTTTTTTTTTTTTTAAAGCCCATCCTACTAATGAAGGGGGTTTCCCACGTTAAGAATGAAGCATACTTTGCTGTCAGACTATAGTTGTCCCCTAAAGTGCCTCCTGCATTCTTGCAAATAAGTTCCAGAACTCCTGAGCCCTACCTTCCTGGGTTTCAGAGAGTTGGAAGTCAGTGTGTCTGTCTGTATTCCCAACCCTTGCTTGCTGTCCCGAGCCCCTCTTGTTCCTCCTCAGGCTTCTTGGGCCAGTGAGCCAAGGACAGGCACACACGTGGTGACGAGCCGCAAGGCTTCTCCTGCCAGCCCCGCTTTGTAAAGTAAATAAGAGAATTAAGGTAATTAATTAACTTAACAAGATAAGGAATTAATTAAGTTAAGGAATTAAGGTAATTATCCAGATGAGTTGGGTAAAAATTACCTGAGAACTTTAAATCAAAGAAGGAATCCAACTTTTCAGATAATTGCCTCTTTACAACTAAAAATCTGGCCTCTGAGGTCCTCCCCGGAATTTGTCATGATCCAGAAAAAGGTACTAACGGTGGGGTGGGGGGGGTGGGGGTGGTTCCTCCCTTTTAGGCCCGCAGCCCGATTATGACCAACCTTTGACTCTCGGGTATTTTATGTAATGAATCTGCCGGTAGATCCGAGACCTTAGCCCATGGAGGCGTTCTGTAAATAGGAAACACATAAAATACCATCTTCATTCTGTCCCAGGCTTCACACTGACCCCCAGGTCACCTGGGCCAAACATCAATTTCCAGTTGAAGGGAAGCATTGTGTACCCAGGGCCAGCTCCGTGTTTGGCCCTGCCCCCACCCGTCAATACTAACAGTATCCTACTACTCCTTATAATAAACAGCGGGGTGGATTGATTGGCCTTGTCAGGCCAGATAAATAGTTCATTGTGCTGAGCTCAAAAGCTACATTTTTTTCCCACCCCAAATCAATGAAAAACCACTTTTTTCCCTCTTAAAACTAGGATCAGAGGCTAAATCTGTGGGATGTTTCTGGTTACTGTAAACACTTCCATGCAACTAATTTTTCAAGTTTTATGAGTTATTGTCAATGACCCAAGTCTTCTCCTTTCCTTTGTTTCCACCAAGCTTTGTCCCTAGAAATCTCTTGATGTTTTCTCTGCTGCTGCTGTTATGGAGGGCAGTTGCTTTCAGAGTTTAGTAACAGGCCGTTTTGTTTCATTAACATGGGCTCCCTCTTCAGGTGTTTGAGTCCACCTTGTGATTCACCCTTGGACCCTGTGAGAATTTAATAGAATTAACACGGGTTCTTTTTCTTTTAATAAAGAAAGATCAAAATCTGTTATGAGTCTGAAATTGAACTACTTCACCGGGTCCTAAACTTGAGATAGACTTAGCTGAAGAAGTTTGCCCACTTGTGGCCAGCAGCTTGGGGACATGCCCCACTTTGCGGTAATGGCAAGTGGGTTGTACTACCTCACCTCTGTGGGATGAGCTCGCCCAAAAGTGTGGGATGAGCTCGCCCTCCTCAGGCCCCCATACAAGGTCAAGAACCACCCTAGGTTTGAAGGAAGCTACTAGTAGCCCTGAGAAAAGGCCAGGACCATGGAAACCATTTGGGGACTGATTAGTTTCAGTTTTCAACTTTAACCTTTGCAAATTTCTACAGAGTTGATTTAGGGAAGTACTGGAATGACTCCATGTGCTTTTCATTTGAGAAAAAGATGTGACTGAAATTGAGAAAGACAGGCAGAGTGAGAGAGAGAGAACAGTTCCCCAGTTCCTCCAGATGGCCTGGCTGCCATCAGCTGTACATTCCAGGCATTAGGGCTGTGAGGACATTTGTGTCTGCTCCCACCCCTGGCCATGTCTCTGGGCCTTACCCGAGTCACGGTGAAGGTGATTTCCGTTTAAAACAAGCTTTTCCCAAGGAGCAAGAAGTCATTTTTCATTTACACTTGTAGCATGGATGTTGTATATCCTAAAGTTACCCCAGACTCCAGAATGCTGACAAATTGTAGCCAGACAATCTGAAACTTTTTCTTGGAGCCAAATGACATTCTCATGAACCAGACAGAAAAAGATTGTCTGTTTCCTTCTGAGAATGATTTATTCTTTTGTTTCTTCTCTCATTAAGCCCATATAGAAAAATGATGCACACTCCTAAATTGAAATATTGATGTATGGAGGAATTTTTTTTTTGAAAAAACATTCAAACCTTGAGTTTAAAAACAAAACTGAACAAAGTGGACATTTTCACAGTCAACAAGCAAATACATTTGATACATACTTGAAAATGAGCAAGGAGGATTTTGTCCATTTCTACTTGAATTAAAGGAAAGAAAAAATCATTTGCTTTCATCCTCAGAAGGGTTTCCCAAGCAACTTTCGTGATGTGAGAGGTCCAGTATCCAGCCTGTAATCAATACTGCACGGGCCTTTGTAAGGACCGGCTTCTATTTCGGGGCTTTAGTTCCTCAGGTTTTGCATCATTAGCAGACCTCATGGGGAAGCTGCCTCTCTCAGAACCCCCGGCCGCCCAGGATTTGGGCTATTGTTCCTTCCTCACTTTTACCTGCATCCTAATGAATGAACGTTCGGCAGCGCACGTCTACTGGCCCTGTGCTTGGTGCTGGGACAGATAGAAGCCCTAGATGAACACCAGCCGGTCCTGCCTACAAGCCCTTGCAGTCTGTTGTATCCTGTGGGAAATGTTAAGAAAGCTGTGTGCATTTCTTAAATCTTTTTTATGGCAAGTTGGGGATATGTCTCTTATTTATTTCTGTCATTCTGAATGTGAAGCCACTCCGCGGGTTTCTGGTTGGCTTTATGTGTCCTTGTTTCTATTTCCAGTTTATCATGAATTCAGTGTTTGGTAAGTCTCTATTGTATTTTGCACACTTATTATTCTTTGCTATTATTATTATTATGATTATGCTCTCCTAATATAAAATGTCTTTTATGATCATCTTTTTAAGTCGCTCTGCTACTTTGGCATCTGCCTTCTGAAAGTTAAACTGCTTTTACCATCTTTATTTAAGGTTTGTTGTGCATCTGCATTTTACTGCCCTTTCCAGGGATTAATGCTGGAAGATCTGATGGTCTCAAAGATGTTATCTGTAACAGGTCTAGCCCTGACGTTACAAGATGAGATTCAAGTTGAGCTGGGGGAGGGTTGCTCTCAGAGTTGCCATGTGGATATGACTTGGATTGTAGAACATGAATCTGTGGGCTCATTTTGCGTGTGTTTAGTGAAACCTTCAGACAGGTTTCATTCAAAAGTTGTCCTTGACAGAGGAACCGACAGCTGCTCTGCCTCTGGTGACACACTGGTGCTTTAAAAGTTAAGGTAGAAATTCTTCAGAATTCATTTTGTGTGTGGATGGGTGATGTATACATGCCCCCCCACCAGCATGATATGGGCCTAGTGTTTGCCACATGGAAGGCCTCTCCATTTTGGTCTGCTGCCTGTAGCTGTCAGAAGAATTGTACCGAATGTTTATCTTCCTTTTCCCCCAGCACCAGTCATTGCAGTCCCCGAACAGATATGACGACTGAAGGGGAAATGTTTTTTCAAGCTCTCATTTCTTTAGCCTTTACTTGGCTCCTCAGAGTAACGTTCTCTAGGTACGTGTTGCCTTGCCTGTCGGGATGTGAGTGCGCGTGCGTGCGAACGTGCACGTGCTGCTGTGGAACTCTGGGTTGACTCCAAGGAGGTGGCCTGGTTCCCTCGATAGGCTGTGGGCTCTTTGTTTGAAATGAAACTATAAACGAAGGATGGAAAAAGTGTGTCTTTAATAAAGAAAATGTCAACTGCTTTGGTTTTCCAGTGCTTTGTTGTTTAAGGTAGATGTGAGATCTGGGAATTGGTTTATAGAAACAAGACTTTTTTCCTTTCAAATTTCCTTTTGGAGGAACAAATGTGAATCACCCTGGTTACCTAGGGATCTGAAAATGTGGCATGTTGGGTCAGATTTTCTCCAACTCTCCGCATCACCTGTTGACTTTACCTGAACTGCTGGCTTTTATGGCCAGGTGGAAGACTAGGAAGTTAAGAGAAGGCATTACTATTGTGTGGAAGCTCTTGGCTATCACCTGAGCTGGTGGTAATGGGGAGATGAAAATAAAGCTGGCCACCTGGCAGCAAACCTGGATGGATATAATTTTATAGCAATTCAATAATACATACATCTGTATAAATGTGTCTGTGTGTGCATTTATCATCTTCTTTCCCAGGGGGTCTTCATTCTTGAAAGTTTGAGAGTAAAGGGACCATAAAGAGATTTTGTTAAGTAATTGATCCCTGGCTGTATTACTGATGGGTTCTCTTGGGAGCCTGTGTTGTGGGCTTGGTGGGACCGGTAGTTGTTAGAGTATGTTGCCCCTACTTTCTTATCAGAGTAGTACTGCCTCTTGGATCTAGGGATGGTGATGGAAAATGGTGGAAAATGCCCTTCCAAGTGGGTGTGGTCATTGTCCATTTTCCATATATTTTTATATGGAACTGATGAACTTGGCTTTAAGAAATTTTCTTGTATTATATTTATCTCCTTTCAATCTCTGTGTCCTGGTTCCAAGGTGTTAACACTAGAGGAGTTAGTGTCCTCTGGAATGTTCCTGCTGGGTTTCCACCCAAGTCCATACAGAGGACAGCCACAGAGGGGTTCTACGGTGGTGGCTCCACCTGGTGGCTCTCCTAGGAAACTCTTCCTCCTGCCCACCTTTTCTTTCTCCCTGCGGGAGATGCCTTTGGTTCCTCTGACTTTTGGTGTTCTCAGTTCCTGCCATTCCATCTTAGACCCATGGCTTCTCACATTACACATGTGTTCTCTTTAGCTCCTTTCCTTTCTCTTCTAATTTTTATTCATTGAACTCATAGAATCCGTTTCCCCATCCTTGTCCCATCTGTTATACCCCCGCTGACCAGGATCATTGTTGATAAGCGTGGGGGGAACAAAAAAGGACTCCTGTAGGCATGACTCTAAGTGTAGATACTGATTTGAACACAATGAAGAAGCCCACTAAAATTCCTGTAGGTAAGCCAGAGTCTTACCAGGTAGCTCCAGGTACCCCTAACTACTTCTTTACTTCTTGTTGAACCCAATTTTCTTGAAAGGAGCAATATTTTATGACTGATTTTGTTTTCAGTTGTCAGCAGGTGGTGAAATAAATAGCCTACTGACTTTGCTAGCTTCATTATCATTTGTCGGTTCTCTACAGAAAGCCCCTTCTTGCCTGGGCATGAGCCACCCACCCCCACCCCACCACGCTCCCCTCAGTATACCACTGAGCATGAGTATTCTCAATAAATAAAAATGTTTTTACTTTAATTTCATTGTTTTTGGAGTTTCGTTAGTTGATGACATTGCAGATGTGTTTTAGCTACACTGTGGGTTAGTCTGAGAACTTAATCACCACTTATGACTTTGTTTCTATGAGAAAAAGCATTTGGAATTTCAAACACTGCATAGTGCATAACCCACTTGTAAATCTGACTTCTTTCTTTGGTATTTTCATTGCTGGCCTGAAGCCTTAGGTAACTTTGAAAAGCAAAGAGTCCATGTAATCTGGATGACTGCAGTTTTCTCATGTTACAGAGTCATTTACAATTTACCTGGTACAGAATGCTAGAATTATGCAACCTCCCTCCAGCACACCAGGCTCCGAGGACAGTGCTGACCAACCACATAGCCCTGTTGTAGGCAGTGCTTATTTTCATCAGCTCTGGGTTGGACCTTGGAGGGCCCGGGTTTGTGGATGTAATTGTATATTCTCACTTCCTAGAGAGGAGGCCATGCAACATGTGTGACATGCTCAGATAGACACCAGGCCAGCATTTCCCAGTGTGCATTGCACAGAGTTAGGGCCCTGCAAAATATCCCACAAAAGAGGGATGGAGAGAAAGAGCGATAAGGAGACAAAAAGGGAGAGAAAATTGGCTCTCCGGACGCATGAATTTTGGCTATGACAGCCTGCACTAACACCGTCTACGACACCGACAATCACTGTAGCATGTCATAGGCTCTCAGATGTCCTCTGTTAGGGAAACCCGCTTCTGTTTGATCCTCGGACCGCATTTTACTGAATACTAGTTAGGATGCGCCCAACTTGAAAACTCAGGGCAGGGAGCTGCCTGAGCATCTCTGAGTTCATCTTCAGTTCGGGCCTTGCACAGAGAGTGTTAAAGTGAGCGTGTGGCAGTGGCCATGCGAGTGTAGCAGCGCTGTGAGAGACGCTCAGGAAGCCTTTAACACAAGTTGGGCGAGGCTGGGAGAACATTCCCTGAATCTAAAACTTGAAAACCACTCCTTTTGGGAGGTCTTCAAGTGACAAGCTGAAAGGGATTTTTTTTTTCTCTTGTTCATTTCTTGGGTCCTTGTGTTGAAGAGCGCCTAGGCTGGGCTTTGGCAGGAAAAGTGGGCCGAGGGGGCCGGCCTAGTGAACGCGGGGCCAGCTGTACCTGGGACTTGGGTCAGGACAGAACTGGGATTCTAGGGGCGGATTTTATGATGACACAACAGTAGCCCCATATAGTCAGGAGAGTCCCCCTCACCTTCTCTACCTGCTTCCATCAAAAACTGGGAATCTTAGCTCTCCTTGATACCATTAAAGCCCTGACTGGGCATAAAGAAGAGGTTTGTTTGCTCTCCCCTCCTCTTAGTGAAAGAGGCTGCCGTCGTGAGTTCAGGTAATGAACCCACTTGTGGCGCTGTGAGGAAATCCCACATAGCCTGCCATGTAGGCTTCTGGAATCTAGGATTCCTGCAGTGCCTGAGTTCCCTCCCTGAAAGTGCCCCAGTCTTCTTCCTGGTGCAGGGACCAGCTTGTTGACATGCCAGGAAGGAGGACGTGGAGCCTCTGCCCAGGGACCCCTCTGATCAGAGGGACTGGACTTAGCTAAGGCCCACGTGGGATTCTCTTTCCCCAAGGGAGATTAATCCAGGTGGAGAGCTGATAGATTAAAGGTAATTGATTAGAGGTATTGTATTGGGATGGCAACTGTCTTCACTTGTCGAAAGCCATGGAAAAGGAGGCTTTTCTCCTGTAGTTTCTTCTGATTACACTTTTTGGTCTGTCATCACAGCCTGTTCCCCTGATGTTACCTGCGGCTTCGATTTAGTCTTTGGATTCATGGCTTTTTTGTGCCTGTGAGGCCCTGGGACCGTTGTGCCCTGAACAATGAGGATATTTCCTGGCATACCTCCCTAACCCGTGGTCAGACGGACAGCGGGCCCAGCTGTAGTGCCAGGTGGACCACCGGCACGGTCTCCAGCCAGGAAGGGAAATAGAGAACAGTCAGAAACTGCCTTGTATGTGTGTGTGTATGTGTGTGTGCACACGCGCGCGTGTGAGGGCGCGTGCATGTGCTCACTCAAGGAAACACATCTGAGGAGGAGTGAACTGCTGTTCCATTTGTAGTTTCCTGGAGACCTGAATAAGCTAAGTGGTAGAAGGGCCTTGTTGCAGAAAGAATCACTGTTGGTGGACTCCAGCCCCGACTTCTGCTTCACCCCCAGAGTTTCTTTGGGCCTTTAGGCAAGTCTTATACTCTTGTTTCCCATCTGTAAAATAAGGAGCCTACTCTTGTTAATTCCCTCAGGAAATTGTCAGGATAAAAATGAGGAAAGAGAATGAAGCTTGGGGCAGAGGATGGTGAGAGAGTGAACCAGGAGTCACCGAATACAGTAGTAGTTGTTATTAAAAGAGGTAAACTGCTGACAAGACCCCAGAATGTTGGGAAGAAATTAGATTTATGGACAATAATAATGAAGTGTGGTTTCCGTGAAGCTACTAGTGATCAGATGCACATGGAGGATAGACCATATGTTAGGCCATAAAAGAAGACTCAGTAAATTTCGAAGAATTAAAATCATACGAAGTATGTTCTCCAACCATACTGGAATTAAATTAGAAATCAACAACAGAAGGATCTTTGGGAAATTCACAAATATATGGAAATTAAACAATATACTCCTAAATAACCAGTGGGTCAAAGAAGAATCCCCCAGGGAAATTTTGAAATATTTAGAAATGAATGAAAATGAAAACACAATCTCCAGAAATCGCCTGCATATAGCTAAAGCATTGCTTAGAGCAAAACGACAGCTTTTTTATGTGCCTGTATTCAAAAAGAAAACAGATTTCAAATCAAACCCCAACTTTACTTCTTTCCCCAGCTCTACTGAGATATAATTGATGCATAATGTTGTGTAGGTGTAGGTTTAAGGTGTAGAGTGTGATGATATGATACATGTATATATTGTGGAATGATGTCCCCGATAAGGTTGGTTAACACATCTCTCAGCTCCCATAATTATCTTTTTTTTTAGTTGTTGTTAATGGGAGAAGATACAAAATTTGTCTTTCTCTATCATTTTTACTTAGCGTAATGCCCTCAATGCTTCATTCATGTTGTCACAAACTGAAGGATTTCCTTATTTTTATGGCTAAATAATATTCCAGTATGTGTGTTTGTGTGCACGCACTTGTGTGACATTTTCTTCATTCATTCATCACTTGCTTAGGTTGTTTCCATGTATTGGCTCTGGTGAATAATGCTGCAGTGAACACGGGGGTACAGGTATCTCTTTGAGATCGTGATTTTGTTAACTTTGGATATCTGCCCGAAGTGGGATTGTCAGTACCCTAACTTTCTACCTTAAGAAACTAGAAAAAGATGGGCACCTGGCTGGCTCAGTTGGTGGAGCGTGTGATTCTTGATCTCAGGGTAGTGAGTTCAATTCAAGCTCCATTCTGGGCATAGAGATGACTTAATAAAAAAAAAAAAACATTTTAAAAAGAAACTAGAAAAAGAAGAGCAAACCAAGCCTGAAGCAGGCAGAGAGAAGGAAATAGTAATGATTAGAGTGGAAATAAGTGAAAGAGAGAATAGGAAAATACAGGAAATTACTCAGATCAGAAATTGGTTCTTTGAAATAGTCAACAAATTGACAAACTTTAGCTAACACTGATTATGAAAAAAAGGAGAGCAGGATTAAGATCCTAATATGAGGAATTCAAAAGGGGTCCTCACTGCCAATCCTTGAGAAATTAAAACGCTTTTGAGGGAATACTTTGAACAACTTATACACTCCTTGTGGGGATGTGAACTTGTGCCGCTGATTTGGAAAAGAGTCCGGCCATGCCTCACGCTATTAAGTAGGGAGTTAGCACATGGCCCAGCATTCCATACCCAAGAGAAATGAAACATATGTCTGCATTCAAACCTGGACACTCATGTTCACAGCAGCATGATTCATAATGGCCCCCAAATGGAAACAACCCAAATGTCCATCCACTGAACAGATGAACAAAATGTGGTTTTTCCACACAGTGGAACATTATTCAGCAATTAGAGGGAGTGAAGGACCGATACATGCCACCACATGCATGGGCCTCGAAAACATGATGCTGAATTAAAGAATCCAGACACTAAAGATCATATGTTTGTTGTGTGATGCCGTTTGTATGAAGTGTTCAGAATAGGCAAATCCATAGAGATGGAGAGTAGCTTAGTGCTTGCCCAGAGCTGGGTGTTAGAATGGGTGGTAGACTGCTCATGGGCAAGAGGTTTCTTTTTGCGGTGACGGAAATGTTCCAGAATTACACTGTTGTGATGGTCACACAATTCGGTAACTCTAGAAAAACCATTTAATCACACACCTAGAATGGGTAAATTTTATGGCATGTAAATTGTATCTCGATAAAGCTGGGTCTTTTTTTTTTTTTTTTTAAAGATTACGACACAAAGTGCTGTTAATGCACTATCTGGCTGTGCCTGTCTGTCTGTCTCTCTTTCCCTTTTACATCCCCTGCCACTCCCCCTCCCAGCTGAAGGACAAGATGTGTCATTCTGTTTATTCGAGTCTTTAAAAATTATATGTTTCTCAGTGAAGCCTTATATTTTTTTTCATTCAATCAGTTGCCTAGGAGATAGTGAGTCTGAGGGATCAAAAAGATACTGTTTTGCTCGGATGACCTAAATATTAGAGAATCGATTTGAGAATGGTAGGAAACTGACTGTGGCAGTCTATTGTTCATTTCTTGAGAAGAAAGGAGAGAGTGCCTATAAATCAAAAGGCAAAACTCTTACATTCTTAATTCTGAGCTTCATTGAGAGAGCCTTTGCTGGAAAGGAAAGAATCCATTTAAGGTTCCAATTTTTCTTGCCATTGTAACTCTGTGCTGGCTATTTTTGCTCATAAATCTTTTCTGCAACTCTGATGATTTCTTTACAGAAGATTCTTAGATGTTGAATTACTGGGCGAAAGCATGTATATATTTTATGGCACTTTAAGCCATTATTATGAAATTGATTTCTTGAAGGGTTGTACCAATTTACATCACCACTAGATGTGGGAAGAGCGCTTATTAGTGTTTCAAGCTTGAATTTCTTTGATTAATAGAGTTCTTGCACATTTTCTTTCCTCTGTCATTTGTTTGTATTCTTCGCTCTCTTATTGAGGTCTTTATGTTTTTCTTACTGATTAGTGTATTATTCCTTTGTCATTTCTGGCAAATTGTGCTTCCCACTTGGTTGGCTTTTGATTTTGTTTATAGCTGATTTTGAGGTACAGAAATAGTACTTTTTAAAAAAGATTTTATTTATTTATTTGTTTGTCAGAGAGAGAGAGAGAGAGTGCACACAAGCAGGCAGAGTGGCAGGCAGAGGCAGAGGGAGAAGCAGGCTCCCTGCTGAGCAAGGAGCCCAGTGCGGGACTCGATCCCAGGACCTGGGATCATGACCTGAGCCAAAGGCAGTGGCCTAACTAACTGAGCCACCCAGGCATCCCAGAAATAGTACTTTTTTACGCAGATTCACATGTTGACTTTTTCTATGATTTCCCTGAATAATTTTTTTTCTTCTTTATACTGGTCTCATTTTTAGACTTCTAATTTTTAATCTCTGTGGAATTTTGATAGATAGTATGCAGTTAGTGTGCAAGTTGATTTTTATTTTGAAACAGCCACTTTTTCAGGACCGTTTATTGAATAATCTAGCCCTTCCACCATTAATTGTGATATCTCATTTATCGTATGTTATTGTATATATTGGGCATTTTTTTCTGGACTTTTGCTTCCGTTCCATTAGTTTGTCTCACCCTTCTTGTATCAATATAGTTAACTATAGTGCCTTTATAGTACATTTTAGTATGTGATATGGCTTTTGTCCTTCTGTTATCACTTCTCATTTTCAAAAATATTTTAGCTATTCTCACTTGTTTATTTTAAAATTACATCATCAAGTTTTATTTTTAAAAAATTGTTTAAAGATTTATGTATTTATTTTAGAGTGAGGTGGTGGGGGAGAGGGAGAGGGAGAGAGAGACTTCTCAAGCCGACTGCCTGCTGAGTGCAGAGTCTGATGCCGGGCTCCATCCCAGGACCCTGATATCATGACCTGAACTGAAATCAAGAGTTGGCTGTTCAACCGACTGAGCTACCCAGCCACCCCGTTACCAAGTTTTTAAAAATCTCATTGGGATTGGGATTTGAATTACATTAAAACTGCACATCAATTTAGAAAGAATTGACATCTCCCCAAATTCTTTTGTTTAATAGTTTTGTGTTGTGTCGTCTAAAATGTCTTTATGTACAATGCATAAATAAAACCCCTTTCTCAGTCTTGTTCCTCTTCCGCACACATCATCATGGACCAATTCTGGTAACTATATCACCAGATTAAAATGTACATCCCTCCTGAATGCTGAACAGCTAATTCTAGTGATCCGGTGACACAGGGCGTTACCCGGTTTAGTCAAGCGGCAGTTAATGTTGTATTTGCGCAGTCTTGCTAACTCCTGATGTCATTCCTACATAGATTGAGGTTATTGCTGGTTTTTGCAAATAGAATCTTTTCCCCCTTGTGTTTTTTTCTTATCACTGATCCACAGAAGAATTTAACTTTTGAATATTTATGTTATAATAGCTCTTTATGGAATACTCTTTTTAATTGAAAAATGTCCTCCTTTAATATTGAGGGAATTGATAGCATTTGTCAGTCCCTAGCTTTCAGAAGGTGGATGAGAGGAAATGACAAAATGCTATATTTGAACAGATGACATTTTATTTTTATTTTTTTAAAGACATACTTCTTTATTTGAGAGAGAGAGTGAGTGACTGAGTGAGTTGGGGGAGGGGTGGAAGGCGAGGGAGAATCTCAGGCAGACTGAGTGCAGAGCCCGATGCTGGGGCTCAGTCTCGCGACCCTGAGACCAAGACCTGATCTGAAACCAAGAGTCAGACATTCAACCAACTGAGCCAGCCAGGCGCCCCACAAATGACATTTTATAAACAAAATTTCCTTAGCTTGGAGAGAGCTTCGCAGTTTGTATATGTAGAGAGGGACTGAGAGACTCATTCGCATCTTGGGCTAACCCATGAATGATGTGGCAGGGGGAGAAGCATCATCATAGGTCCCTTTTAAAGAGAAGGGGACTGAGGTGGGAAGAAGTGAAATGACTCACTGGCTGCAGCCATAAAGGCAGACGTGGAAAGTCTCTTGCTGCCTTCACCTCAGAAAAACACAAGCAGTAGTATGAATGATAGCATTCCAGAAAGCCTTAGTAAAGAGCTGATCTGAAATGAGGATTTTTAGATACTTGTAGCTGCATTTTATTCTATTAGTACACTTATATTCTTGTGTGTGTGTGTGTGTGTGTGTGTATGTGTGTGTGTGAGTGAGTGTGTATCCATGTTTAGATTTAGATTTTTTTTTTGCTAGACTATAAGCTCCTTGAAGGAAGAGACCATATTGTATTCACGTTGGAGTCAACTTTAATTCTCAAATGGCAGTATGTACTTGTACTCAAACACCCTAACCCTCTGAGAAGTGAGTTACTGGAAAGAAAAGTACCAGAGGGAGAATAGCTTTGTATTAAGTTATATATTTAAGGAAAAATTGTTGAAATTCTGTGATTCAGAGAAATTGTCTTGGTTCCTGAGTGCCGAGGGAGAGAGAAACTTAGGTTCTGTTTTGGAAAGTGGATCAAGAGAACACCTACTAAATCTAGCTCTCAGCCTGTTTATGGGCCATTAGTGGAGGGTACAAAAGCCAAATACGTTTCCACTGGAGGAGATTTGAACCATTTTGAAAGGAGAATTTTTATGAGGGTAACTGTGTTCGAGAGAAGACTCTGAAATTTTTCCAATTTCCTAGTATAACATGAGCTGGAAGTAGGGGAATATTTCCAGGGTAAGAGCAGCTTTCATTTTTGGCATCATTTTTTTATTTTTATTTATTTTTATTTATTTATTTATTTATTTTTTTAAGATTATTTATTTATTTGTCAGAAAGAGAGAGAGAGAGCACAGGCAGACAGAGTGGCAGGCAGAGGCAGAGGGAGAAGCAGGCTCCCCACAGAATAAGGAGCCCGATGTGGGACTCGATCCCAGGACGCTGGGATCATGACCTGAGCCGAAGGCAGCTGCTTAACCAACTGAGCCACCCAGGCGTCCCTTGGCATCATTTTTTAAAAAGATTTTATTTATTTATTTGACAGAGAGAGAGAACACAAGTAGGCAGAGAGGCAGGCGGAGAGAGGGGGAAGTAGGCTCCCCACTGAGCAGATAGCCCAATGCGGGGCTCGATCCCAGGACCCTGGGATCATGACCTCAGCCGAAGGCCGAGGCTTTAACCCACTGAGCCACCCAGGTGCCCCTATTTTTGGCATCATTTTAATCTGTATTTGTTTTTTCACCCTTCCCCAAGGTTTTCTAGATAGACATGGAGAGTTCAGCTTGTTTTATGTACAGCAGTGTGTCTGCTGTTCCCTTGTTGGAGTGCACCGGCCAGATTTAGCTTTCCCTTCCTTTCTGGGCTTTTTCGTCTCTCATACTTGATTGCTCATCATCGCTATCGTCAGAGCCGGGGAGAGAACACGAAGATATTAATCAAAAGAGATGGTTGGATTATGTGATTATATGTTAATTTTGCTCATCAGGAACCCATTATTATGAATTATCAGTGATTAGTACTGTGTTTCAGATTTCCCTTTAAGTAAGACTTGTCTGTGTAGCCATCTCCAGGTGGGTTCCTGGAGATGCTGCCAGTCTGGAGCAGGGACCCTTCCTCCGCCCCCTCCTGTAAACACTCTCTCTTGCTTTTTTCCCTTCTCCCCACCGCCGGCTTGGGTGGATTCTCTGGTATTGTCATTCCTTCCGAAGGAAAATCAGATTTCCAGAATGTTTTGCTCTTGAGTTTTTCCTCTTATTCTTTTTGACCCTTTTCTAGGCCATGTTATTTTCACAGATTAAAGCAAACAAATGAGCACAAGCATGCAGTTAACAGTTATCTTTAAAAAAAGAAACACATTGTTGGGGGAAAAAATGACATCAGTTTTATGTTTGACTTTTCGAAAGCTTTAAAGTAACTCTTTGACAGTGTCACTGGGAGTAGTAGCTGGTTTCTTTTGAAGAAGTTAGCTTCCTTTGAAATTTACTTTTGACGAAATCACTGAGATATAAGATAATACATATCTATACAAAGAGAAAAAGTAACCAAGTTTTACTGATGTGTCTGACAACACTGTGGCCAGGGATAGGCAAACCAAAGCAAGGCAGAAATGGAAATTCTGTATCTGTTTTGTGCATAGATATATGCTTTAAAAAATACTTCACCCTTTCCTCTTCAGCTGTGGCTCTATGGCTCTGATCTTTGTTTCATGGAATTTGAGTACAGTTCATAGTCATGTTTAAGAGCCTCTTTCCCTCTTTCTTTTTTCCTTCTATCTCTCCCTGGCTCCTTCTCCATCTCTCTCTCTCTCTCTCTCTTTCTCTCTTATGACTTACTCTAAGCTCCATCCCATCCTGGATCTGGTCCCTAGGCTATGTCCCTGTGTGTTGTTAGCTTTTATTTCCATTGGTGCAGGCTCGACAGGAATAATATAGATCACTGCAATCCAGGGATGACCCACAGAAACCGCTTTTGCAGTTTAACTGTAAATCTTTTATTAGCAAAGCTTATGTAGGATGCATTTTAATTTTTCTCACTCCCTGCCAATCCTCTCCGGTGGGGTTGTTAATGCACTGAAAAATGACCGAACCCGGGCAGCAAGAAGGAAGGGAGGAAGGAGAGATGCAGGCATTGGCTGGGTGTTTCTGCAGGATCAATCTGTCCCTCCCTCCCCATCTTCATAAATTATGAACTGTATCGATCTGTTCATATTGATGTATGAACTCATTCTATCAAAAGCCAAAGCTGAAGTAGAAAATGGAAAGTGATCGTTTATGAGGGCTGCATGTCAGCTTTATGCTGAAACAAAACAAAACAAAAGCCTCCCTTTCAACCCTTGGCTTGTGTGTGGCCGGAGGCAGATAGGGCCTGGGCCACCAGCAAGACTTGATAATAGTTGACAAATATCCTGTCTGTTTTCAGTGGCTTAGAACTTGACTGTCAGTTGGTAGAGGCTGGAAAACCATTGTGTTTCTTTTTCTCACTCATACTTCTACCCAGGATGGTTCAGAGGCCCTTATTGGGGTACCCCTGAGACATGCCTGCCCTTCTCAGTTCTTCCAGCCCATAGCCATTTGGGGAAGGTCATTTCACCTTTCAAAGCGTCTGTTTCTTTATAAGCAAGTTGAAAGATTGAGAACTTTCCAGTTTTTTAAAAAATAAAGATTTTATTTATTTGAGAGAGAAAGAGCAAGCGCATAAGTGGGGTGAGGGACAGAGAGAGAAGCAGACTCCCTGCCAAGCAGGGGGAGCCTGTTGTGCGACTCAATCCCGGAACCCTGGGATCATGACCTGAGCCGAAGGCAGACGCTTAATTGACTGAGCCACTCAGGCGCCCGTTTCCAGTCTTTTTTAATCTTAGGGCCCTTTCTAAAAGTTTTTGACCCTTTGGGTGGCAAATTTCTGTGTCTTCATTAGCACATAACTAGTTCTTCAGATTAGGGTCAAGGTGCTGTTTATAGATAGTTCTGCAAAGCATTTGAACCTGTATGCTTATTTTGGATAATAAGCCTTTTGGAATATTGAAAAACCATTAAGGATCCCACTCTTTTCTTTCCAACCCTTTCCAGGGTCCCCAGGAAGGAATATTGTGGTCCATGCTGCACACTCTGTGCAGTCCATTTGAGCTCCTCTAGCCAACAAACATTTATTGGATGAATCAGCTTTCCACATGACCTGTCAGAAGCTTGGGGAAAACTTGAGAGGATTCTGGCTTTTTGCTGAGAAAGCCCTATGGTGATTTTATTGAGTAGTGAAGTTAAAACAGTGTTTTGCCTTTGGTAAACCACCCATTCTTGCCCACCGCATGGCATTGCGAGCTCTTTACTCTGCTTGATTGCACGGGGTTGAGTGGGTGGTGAGCTGTGTATTCATTTTGCATTCAGCTCAGCATGCTTCAGAATCCTGTCTCCTCCAAAGGCTTTTCATTTCATCGCCATGTTTATTTCAGTGGGTGTAGGATTAAATCATTCATGGTAAATTGCATTGAATTGCAAGCCCTAGGTACCAGTTCCATTCCCTCAACTTCCTTAGGTGATACCTGAAGACTGCTAGCAAAGTGACTACTTTCTTTTTTTTTTTTTTAAGATTTTATTTTTAAGTAATCTCTATACCCAACATGGGGCTCGAACTCACAACCCTGAGATCAAGAGTGTCACAGTCCACTGAGTGAGCCAGCCATGCACCCCAGGGAAGAATTTCTTTCCGTTTGTTTCAAGTTTCAAAGTAAGATTTTAATAAAGATATATAGAACAGATCAAGAAGGGAGATGAATGTATATTTGTACACGCATGTACATTGCAGCATTATTTACAATAGGCAAAAGCTGGAAGCAACTCATGTGTCCATCAGTGGATGAATAGATGAAAAAAATGTGGTGTCCATACAGTGAGATAGTATTCAGCCTTAAGAAAGAAGAAATTCTTAAACATGCTTTGACATAGATGAACCTTGAGAACTTTATTGTAAGTGAAATAAGCCAGCCATAAAAGGGCAAACACTGTAGGATTCCATTTATATGAGGTACCTGGAATAGTCGTATTCACAGGGACAGAAAGCAGAGTGGCATTACCAGGGGATGGGATGAAGGCAGGAAATGGGGACTTAATGTTTAATGGATATGCAGTTTGGGCTTGGGAAGATGAAAGAGGAAGATGGATAGTGACGATGGTTTACAGTAATGTGAATGTGTTTGATGCCACTGCGTTATATGTTTAAAAGTGGTTAAAATGGTAAATCCGATATTATGTATGTTTTACCACAATAAAAAAATGATCAAGAATAATACGACAGGGGCACCTGGGTGGCTCAGTGGGTTAAGCCTCTGCTCTGCCTTCAGCTCAGGTCATGATCTCAGGGTCCTGGGATCGAGTCCCACATCAGGCTGTCTGCTTGGCAGGGAGCCTGCTTCCCTTCTCTCTCTGCCTGTCTCTCTGCTACTTGTGATCTCTCTCTCTCTCTCTCTGTCAAATAAATTAAAAAAAAATATTAAAAAAAAAAAGAATAATACGACAAATACCCCATACCCTTCTCCCCACTATCAGCTAAGAAATTGTAAGCATGAAGAATTGCCGTTGGCGTGTCTCCTGTGTTACGGTGTCTTGATTTCATTGTGTGTAATTTGAGAAGTGAATGATGACTTGGGTGAGAGACTTCTGTGTCAGGAGAGCTTTTCTTCTGCTTTATTTTCCATTTGCATTTGTTATCTAAAGATAAATATGCTACAAGTAGGAAATGCATAAACTTGCTGTCCTTTAAAATTAGTGTTTCTAGAAACTTCTAAAAAGAAAATTTTTTACAAACTTCTTTTACTCTCTGGGCCTCGATGACTATGGAGAAACAGTCAAGGGAAATAACACTAAACTTAGCAGGACAGGAGACTGAGACAATAGATTTGCAGCCATTATTCTCCCTGCATGTGTGTTTTAAACATTTTTTGAGGTTCTCCTCTGTGCTGGGCATTGTATCAGTTATCTGTTGCCACAGTAATGCTGCACGACAAACAGCCACAAAACCTCAGTGGTGTACAACAGTAAGCATTTATTGCTTTTGAATCGGGGGTCAGCTGGAAGCTAGCTGGGTGGCTTTTCTGATTTGGGGGTTCCTCCCACGTCTGGAGGTCAGCTAGCGTTTGGCTTGCCCTCAGCCACATGCCCAGGGTGACAGCCCTGCCCTGCATGTCTCTGCCATTACAGTGGTGGAGGTATGGCAGAGCAGATGGAAACATCTGAGTTTTCCTGAGGCCTTTGTTTCCACCTGGCACACGGCTACTTCCTTTTCTCTTGGCTTTCCGAGATAAGTCACATGGTTGGGGAAACCTACTCTGTCTTTAAGGGAAGCACCCTAAAGTCAGGTGATGAAGGGCAAGGTTAGGAGAGGGGCAAAGAATTTGGGCTCAATGCGGTCAGTGCACCCCACCCTGTGCAGAATGTTGTAGTTGAGACATGTAGGCAATCCTCTTAACAGCCCTGAGCCAAGGTAGCATCGTCCTCGTATTACAGTTGGAAAAACCGAGGGTCGGAGAGGTTCTGTGACCTGTCCAAGGCCTCAATTCTAGTGAGAGGCATAGTTTGGGTTTGTACCTGGGTCTGTCCAACCTCTTCCTCCATGCTGCCTCTGGCTGACTCCACACGGCACGTTTTGTCCTCTTCCTCCGTTACTGCCTCTTTCCGGAAACACCGACCTTGCCTTCTGTGCCTCTGTATTTGTGCTCCTTACCCCCACTACACGTCTTTTTTTGCTGTCTCCTCTTCTCCAGCTTCTTAAATGTAAGCTGCTTTTGTGGTTCTGTCTTTGGCATCTTCTGTTGTGTCTGCTTGCCCCTGGGCTTGGCCAGTGCCAGAAAGCAACAAGCCCCAAAGCTGACCTCTGGGCCAGCCCTCCCTCCTTGCTTCCCTCACCCCTCACCTCTGCTCTTAGATAACCTGTGCTGGCTAACGGTCTCTCGGCGACAAGCTGCACTTGCCCTAGCTTAACCTGGCTTAGATCATAAAGAACTGTCCGTCTTGGGGTGCCTCGTGGCTCGGTGGGTTAAAGCCTCTGCCTTCGGCTCGAGTCACGATCCCAGGATCCTGGGATCGAGCCCCGCATCGGGCTCTCTGCTCAGCGGGGAGCCTGCTTCCCCCTCTCTCTGCCTGCCTCTCTGCCTACTTGTGATCTTTGTCTGTCAAATAAATAAATAAAATCTTAAAAAAAAAAAAGACCTGTGCACTTTGCACAGCAGAAATCCAGAGGCAAGGTGGGTTCCTCGGGGCCAGCTTTCTTCTCACACGATGTTGGCTTCATGCTGTGGGCAGTGAGCAGAGCAATGGGTTTCCCTGGTTACATCTAGTGGGAGATGGGCAGCAGGCCGGACTCTCCTGCTGCTTTCTTCTGCATTTTAGCTGCTGGCATCCGCACGTCCAGTTCTTCCCATCAGCACGTGAGAGCACTTTTTAACTTGTCCTTCTTCTTCATCCCCTTCATCATTTGTTATTCCTCCTTTTATTTTTGAGGTTGTCACTAAGGAATTGTTTTGGGGCAGGGCTCGGGGGGTGCCTCTAGTAATCCCCAAGGAGGCCAACTCAGGTCTGCTCACAGGAGCCTAGGATTGAGCAGCTGACAGTCCTGGGCAGCAGGGGCACGGCGAGGAGAGTGGTATGTGCGGGGTGCTGTGCCGTCCCGCCGTGGCAGTGGTAGGGCCACCTAACGCTGCTCAGAGCCAGTCAGAGACAGTGTCCAGGAGCGTGTCACTTCAAAGCTGATGATTCCTCCTTGGCAAGGTCTCTTATCCTTAAAACACCAACAACAACAAACTCAGCCCTGGTCTCTGATTAGACCCTTATCACTTCTTGTAGACCAGAATTTGGCGAACCACAACCTATGGGCCAAATCTGGTACTGCCTATTTTTGTAAATAAAGGTTTATTGCCACAGAGCCATCCCCCTTCGTGTATGCATGATCTGTGGCTGCTTTTCCTGTCCACCAGCAGAGTCACAGAGCTGCCACAGGGGCGGCCTGGCTTGCAGAGCTGAAAATATGTCTTCTCTGGCCCTTTACAGACCAGCTTTGCCAAGCCCTGCTGTAGCCGGGCAAAAAAAGCCCGTCCCTGCCCTCTAGGAGGTTTCATCTCACAGAAGGACACTTGCTCATGTGTGATCTGTAGGAAACTTTATTAACGAAGTCTGGTGGGAAAAGATTTTTAAGTGCTGGACCAAACAGTACAGACAAAAATTAGTGTTGTGGGAGGGATTCATGCGCATTTATTTCTCTCTCCTTCCCTCTGCTGTTGCTTTCTCTAGTCCACAAACGAATCCACTTTCATTTTGTTTCTTTTCTTTTCTTTTTTTTGCGCCTGCATGCACACATGCGCACAGGAGTGGGGGTGGGGGCGGGGCAGAGGGGGAGAGAGAGTCTTAAGCAGGCTCCACGTCCAACACGGAGCCTGACACGGAGCCCAACACAGGGCTCGATCTTACAACCCTGAGATCATGACCTGATCTGAAATCAAGAGTTGGTCACTCAACTGACTGAGCCACCCAGGTGCCCCTCCACATTCATTTTCTTGCTTCAAGATTTCTAGATTGACATTTTCTAGGCTTACAATTTCTAAATTTACACTTCTCATGACACTCGGTTCCCTCCCTCTGAGGGGGAGAGTAAAGGTGCACAGCAATTTAGAAAATGAAAAGTCTGAGTATGAGATACCATCTTTTAAATGTACCCTTGCCACTCTCCTATACTTAAAAAGAATGTAGGACTTGCTTTAATAAATGAGAAAAATCTTTATTTGCTTTGAACAAAGAACTAATATGTGCATTACTAATCTCTTTGCTTGAAAAAAAGTCTGCTGAGAAACCTTCCCTCATAGTAGCCTAGTCCCTTCATCTGCACTGCTCATTCACTTCTAGAATCCCATCCTTTTCTGGATGACACCTGTCTAGAAGGACCTTGACATCAAAACCACTTGCAGGCCCTAGAGGAAGCTCCCCCACCCTGTAATGGGCTTTGTCGTTCTGATGACCACAGACTTGCTGCCTTGGAAGGCAGCTTGTGTGCTAGTGTGTTGTGTAAACATCCCTGCTCTTTTTTTTTTTTTTTTAAGATTTGAGTAGTAATTTTCTTTTAGACTCAGCCTGCTTTCTTAGTTAGACTTAGTATTAAAATAATACATGGTTAGTGTAAAAACGTAATATAGGGGCACCTGGGTGGCTCAGTGGGTTAAGTGTCTGACTTTTGATTTCAGATCAGGTCATGATCTCAGGGCCGTGAGATCGAGCTCCCCTGCCACCCCGGTCAGGCTGTGCCCTGGGTGTGGAGTCTGTTTGAGATCCTTTCTCTCCCTCTCCCTCTGCCCCTCCCCTTGCTCTCTCTCACTCTCTCTCTTTCTCAAAAAACGAAACAAAATAAAACAAAACAAAAACTTAATACAGGAAAGTCAGGGTATAAAGAATCACATAACCACCCCCCCATACACTCTCCAGGGAAGACCTAGCTCATGGTTATCTTATCGAATCTCCACATGCATACATACATACATACATTTGGATGAATCAGAAGATATCGCAGATAGTCGACCATAAACTGTCAATTTCAGATAGCATGACCTAATCCAAACACATAGTGATGCAGACTTGTTGGTATTTTTTAAAAAAATACTGATGGGATCTTAGTGTTTATTCTGTATCATGATTTGTTAAGCTAGGTAGAAGAGAATCTTGGAGATCTTGCCATACTTGGCATAGTTCATTTAGAGCTATGCCCCTCCTGAATAGTCCACGTGTTACACCATGAGTAGACTAACCAGTCCCCTGGTTAAAGGACATTTAGGATGATTCAGGTTTTTCACTATTCTAAATAATGTAGCATTGAACATTTTGATATATCTTTGTATATTTCATGTAAGTTATCTAAAGTATAACTTTCTAAAAGTGAAATTGCTGGTTTTCTTATTTATTTTTTTTTAAAGATTTTATTTATTTATTTGTCAGAGAGAGAGAGGGAGAGAGAGCAAGCACAGGCAGACAGAATGGCAGGCAGAGGCAGAGGGAGAAGCAGGCTCCCTGATGAGCAAGGAGCCCGATGCGGAACTCGATCCCAGGACGCTGGGATCATGACTTGAGCTGAAGGCAGCTGCCTAACCAACTGAGCCACCCAGGCGTCCCTGGTTTTCTTATTTAAAATTTTTTTTTTTGGAAGAATTGGTCAGATGCCTCCAATCTCAGTTGGACTTGCTGACCCTATGGTCCTTCATCCTGTAGGGATACCCCAAAGATGGGACTGCAGTGGAAGTCAGGCAGCCCCTCCAGGCAAACCCTGTGCAGTTGCAAGCCCTGGCACAAACTTCCCTCTCCATTCACGAAACATTTGTGCACTTGCCACCCTGCGGGCACTAGGGACTCGCAGGCAGGGAATGACAGCACAGCGGACAAGGGCTGGAAGGAAGAGGTGTGGGTACAGGGCAGCCCAAGTGACCACTTCATCCCTGGTCAGGGAGGGAACCTTGTAGTGCCTTTCGTAAGTTCAGTAGCTTGCAAAGGAAGAGAAATGCTGGGCTCAGTTGGAGTGGGGACACTGAGGTGTTGGCAGGCGTCAACATGCAAATGAACTGTCCTGGCCTTCATGGAAGGGAGTGTGGGCACAGAGCTCAGCTGAGCCCAGGCGCCAGATGACAGGCTCTAGCCAGCCACTGACCTGGGTAATAAGAGGGCCCTTGGCAAGCAGCCTCCTGAAGGCTGTGCCACACGGCTACTCAGGGATCAGGACCTGTGATGTTGCCTCGTGTGGTTCTTTTGTTGTGATGTGCTTCTCCAAAGCCAGTGAAACATTCCAACAGACAGAGTCCAAATGTTCCATTTACTGCCCTATTTCATATGCATAATTCCTCCACTTATCCCTATGTGTTTTCTTGCAGACTATAGTCTTAAAAACTGGGATTAGGAGTTCTTAGCTTTTTTTTTTTTTTTTTTTTTTTGGAAACTACTGTACAATCTGTCAGTCTGGTGAAGCCTGTGACCTCTCTTCAGAATAATGTTTGTACATGAATAAAATAAAACCCGTAGGATTGCAAAGGAAACCAATTATACTGTAATACAGTTACCAAAATACTACAAAAACACAAGTAATACATATTTCTGTATGGATGCATTAATAGCAGGATCCAGCAGTGGGTCTAGAAGCTATCATAATTTTGAAGTAAGGGTAAGTATAAATGAGACTTCATGATAACTGCAGTGACCGGGATGAGAAATGAAAAGATACTATCCACATGGAAGCAAATCAGTAAAATCCCCAGGTGCTGCCAGTACCAGTGCGGTTTGTTGCCTCATATGTGTAGTGAAAAGAAAGGTCAGATTTCAGTTAGAGGATAGTCAAATTAAAGATATGATTTTCTTCCCACCCATGTTCAGACCCCTGAATTAACTCTGTCCATGAACCCCCATTAAGAATCTCTGCTTTAAGATACAGAAGAAGGAATTGTGGGGACGCACACCTCCCCTTTGCATCAAGAAAATTCATAAAATGCCCAGGCTTCCCCCCACCCTTGATTCTGATGGGGATGAGAAGGGAAATTGTATTAAAAATGAGTCAAAATTAGAAAAAAAAACCACATTTCGACTAGCTGCAATAAAGATCTTTTCCCTTCTGCCTCAAGAGAGAAATGTGGAATCTTCTGTCCCAGGACAATGGCTGTTTGGGGTACTGATTTTAAAGAACTGGGAGACTCTAGATTTGTTTGTGCTCTCTCAGCATAGGCAAGGGAGATGACCCCCAGGTGAGGATCTCTCGGATTGTAGACCTTTGCTACACCTCCTAGTGGGCATGTGCTCACGTACACTTCCCTCTCCCTTCTCTTGTTCCCGCCCTCACTCCCCCCCCTTAACTGTAAAAGTTAGGGGTCTGATCTATTCGTCAGCCACAAAGTTTGAGAATGCCTCTAAAAATAGATGTGTTAAAGGGAGTGTGTTGGATAGAAGGGAGAAATCTTGTTTATGCTCAACAAATAACTTATATTTAGAATCTTCCTTCAGTTTTTCCTTTGAAAATCTGTATTCTCATTTCACTTGAATGACTCTGCATGGAGCATTTAAAAGTAGATCAAACAAAACCCTATAAATATGTTGAGTTCTTTTGGGCATTTTGCCAGAATAAGCCTTGCTAAAGCAGAGAAAAGCAATGTGCTTTATGTATTAGATTTTCTTTTCTGAACATCCAGACTCCATCCCCCAGAGACATGGGGCCCTGGACTGGGGAAGTCAGAGCAGGGACACTTGGGAAAGTGTCTCCTGCTATGGTCTGCTGTGTGTTGGGTCATTTAGATTAACGGCATCCTGAAAGGCCAAAGCCACCCCCTGTGACCAGCCTAGAGAAAGGGGAAGACCCAAAGAATGATTAGAGACATCACTGACTGTGTCTTCCAGTAGGATTCCTTTATCTTGCTCTGATGGTAAAGGAAGGATGGTGAAAAGAAATTTAGTTGCGCTGGCATAAATCATTAACACGGCTGCCTTTTAACAAATTCACGAATGACAAGATAAGTGGAGAAAAGGGTGGGCATCAGGTGGCTGCAGACCCTTCTGTGAAGTAGGCCTGAACCCGTCACTGCAGGGGGAGAGGTAAGAAAACTGCGGTGAAGGCCACGAAGTGGCAGAGAGCATGAGGTAGTCACAGAGCTGGGTCCTCTAGATTGGATGTCTCTCCTGTGTCGTGAAGCCCCAGACACTCTTCGTGCCTTTAGTGCTATCGGTGCGGACCCCGGGCGCATGGGCTGTAAATCTAAGTTATATGTCCTCTCCATAGCCTAACTCATGGACCACCGATAGAAAATGGTTGAGCACAAGGGCATTATGGTGGTAGAAGTTCTTCACGCCCTTGGTACCCGAATTATAGATGTGGCTTCTCAGGGACTATCAGGTATTAACATTGAAAATATCCAGAGGCAACATCTCTTTAACACTGGAAATATCAGAGGCAGCAGAAGCCCAGTTTATTTAATGGATGGTCCCTTTCTGTATCCCACTAGTGGAAGAAAGTTGACGGCTTTGATCATAGGTTAACTGACTGACTTTAAGACTAACTTCAGTGGCTTCTTTAAAACAGGACATTAGACTCTGAAGCCTGTAGGACTGAAGGAAGACTAGATCAGGGATTTGTGTCCCACCCTCTGCTTCTACATCAGTAAGAGAGAGTGGGCATTTGTGATGAAATGGCATCCTCATAACCATCACGAGGAGTGTGTGGGTGTGGGGAGAGGAGTGGCATTTGTCGAAGAAGGTATGCAGGAACGAGTTGACAGGTGTCAGAACTGAAGGGGCCCAGGCAAACAGACGAGGCCGCTCAGCAGGCGTTCATGACTGCTGGGATGAGGGCAGGGCTGGTGGGGGGCAGTGGCTGGGGTTGGGGAGCCCAGACGAGGTGCCCCCGTGGCTGGGTGTGTGTGTGTTCCTGTGAGTGAGTGGGCGTGAGCAGGCTCAGAAGACAGACACAGAGCCCCACAACCTCCACGGCCCCCTGCCGCCGGGAGGGAGATGGCCCGTCTGGGCTGTGTGGTGTGCGTGGTCAGGCCAGGAAAAATGAGCAGGCATCCATAAGCAATAGGGTGTGATGGGGCTCTTTGGGCTCTTGTAACAGCATCTGACCAGAGTAATACGTAGTGCAGGCTACAGGTGTGGAGCTGTTTCTCTGGCTCACACCTCCTGCTGTCTTCATGGACCAGCCATAACCAGTTGATACCACCCCCCCCTTGACATTCAGCCTGTGACAAATAAATACCAGTTAAATCCATCCGATTTAACTGGTATTTATTTATTTACTTGGAGAATAGGAACTAAGTTTACTGTTAATGTCATCAAAGCATAATCAGAAAAAATGTACATTTCATAACGCATGATAATTATTTTAATAAGCAAATGTAATGATTTTTTAAAAATTATTACAGTGTATTATTACATGCTCTTTGTAAAAACAAGAAACATTTATGTGAGTCTCTCTTTACACTCTCCTAATCCCCCTTTCCAAAAATACCACTGTTAATTTGGGGCATACCCTTCCATACCCTTTTCTGTGCTTGCACAACCGGGTTCTTGTACATACAGCCCTTCTTTCAATTATTTAATTATATCAGTCCTTCACATATTAATTGAATGTTGGATGAATCCATTTATTCATTAATATTTCTTGAGCGCATACTCTGTGACTAGTTTTTGGGTGATCGAAGTAAATCAGGGTCCAGGGTGGAGGTTATAAAAGGAAGGAGGGAATGTGTATGTGTTTACAATGTTGGGAGAACATTGCACCCTTTATGTGATTTTCCCTTTTAATTTAACATATTATGGAGACCTTTTACATGTCAGTACATGCAGAACTGCTTGCTCAATTTAAAAGGCTGCTTGGTTTCCCATGGCCTGGCTATACCATGTGGCCATTCCCTTTCAGTGGGATTCAGGATGTTTCCTGTGTAGTTCTCTGGCCATATCAGCATTTGCTACGAGAAACACTGCTGCCCTGAACTTTCTTAAACAGGTATCTCTCCCTACTTAGTTATTTTCTCTCTTCTCCTGGGACTAAATTTAAAATCAAATATACGTAATTTCTTGCTCATTTGTATCCCTGCTCTGTCATTGGGTATGGGTGATTGAGCGCAGACCGTAACCTTAGAAGAAAGCATTTAGGAGTGTATCAGGCATTGTTTAATGCTTCAGACTACACTGTTGGAGAATGTGGCCCTTTTGACCCCGTGGCAAGATGACGGCCACCATCTTTCTATCCCTATAGCTGCAACAATTCAAGGTGGCATCAGCTTTTAAAAAAAATTGTGGTGAAATACACATAATGTAAAATTTACCATCTTAACTGTGTCGGCATTGGCTTTTAAGCATGTGTGGGCGGGTGCCCTGTTTAACACCAGGTTGAGGCTTTAACTCTTTCCCTCTACCCTTTCTGTCCTTCTCCAGCATCCCTCTGACTGTCTAAAAAATGTTTGTTCCCAAAACAGTGACCCACAGACAGAATGTGGAATAGGTACTCATTAGTTCATTTATCCATTGATCATCGAGGATGGATTGGGTGTCTGCTCTAACAGCCCCTGAGCTAGGTGCTGGGGATCAAAGACAAGTTAGAGAGGGTCATTGACCCCCAAAGGGAACAACTGAAACCCATCAACTAATGATGAGACTGTGTATCTGTGTGTAGGATTCCTTCCATCATGTTTTTTAGACCTTTGTCTCTCGTTGTCTTCTTTTGGGCTATCTGCCTGCTTCTAGGCTCCCTCCCCCAAGCCCTTCTGCACACCACTGACCCCAGCCACTTCTCTTTACAGCACCGTTCTCATCACATATTATAGTCATTTCTCTGTCCAGAAACCTCCTCTGGGCAAGTTCTCATCCCTAGCTCGTCATCTGAAGTCCCCCAGAAATGCACAGCTAATGTGCCTTCCTGGTATTACCCTGGGTTCATGGAAGAAGAGGGCTGTAGACCATGACTTACTTAATGCATGGGCCTCACACAAGTTATCCAGCCTTTCTGTGCCCTTTCATAAAGATGGGAGCAGCATCCCTCACCTCACAGGGTCAGTCAAGAACTTGAGGGAAGGCATGTAATATGCCTAGCTCAGTTCTTGGCACATGGCAGACACCTCATCAATGTTTGTCTCCATCTCCAACAGGACTCAGTGGATTTTCCTTTGGTGACTTTTGACTTGACCTGCCACCCTTCCTATCCCCCATGGTTTTGAGGCCCTCATAGATGGTTCCCTACTGATTCTACATTTTCCTCCCGTATTCTGGGAGATTGGGAACAAATGAGCACTGGCATAGCTATAACCTGTTTTCAGATGAACCTTCCCTTTGAAGTAGCAGGCAAATGGATTAACGGTTTTCTGCCACGCACAGACGT
Source organism: Enhydra lutris kenyoni (assembly GCF_002288905.1). Lineage (NCBI taxonomy): Eukaryota > Metazoa > Chordata > Mammalia > Carnivora > Mustelidae > Enhydra > Enhydra lutris. The sequence goes on along the minus strand of NW_019154107.1, from coordinate 1,758,937 downwards.
TGACTATAGGCAGCCCTAAGAGAATCAAGGAGGCTCATCTCCAGGGACCAAATAGTTCTGGTTAATTAAATACCATACATTTTCACTGTAACCATCCGGCCAGAGCCAGAGGGGTTTGGCAAGAAAGACCCACAAGTTCCTCATTTTTCTGGCATGCCTTCAAACTCTGAAGTGTCCTCCACTTCCTCTGAGTTACGTTGTGTTGGAACAGGATGAGGATTGGGAATTTTCCCAGCAAACTGTATGATGCTGGGTCTGGCGAGATCAGTCATTCACCTTTCTCTCTTCCCCTGCACCTCAAATCCACTGGGTGTTTCAATTAAAAGGGGTGAGTCTCCACATTTGTTTAGTTTACTTTGTATTGTCTTTCTATCTTGAAATAGGAAAGGCCCTTTACATAAATTGAGGTTTCTGACTCAAGAACAGCCTCTTCAGGAATCTGGAATGTGCTCAGTTAAGTTGGGGAGTTGCTGCACCCCCAGCAGTGGTGGCTAATGGATCCCAGAAGCGACCGCCATCTTTCCCATCCCCCACTCTCCCAGGAGCACACTTTCAGAGTCAGAGGCTATTTGGTAAGACTTTTCTGAAGTTCTGTGAGATGAAAATCACAGTGTGGCACCATTCACCTGGGTTCTGTATTAGCCTAATATTGCTAGATGAGCTTGATTTTTCTCTCTCTTGGGAGAAGAAGCTGAGTGTAGAACACGTATAGCACGTTCCCGGAAAATCCCGTTTGTTTTTGGATAACCGATCTGTCTAGATGTCTCTTGACCCTGACCATTTGTTAGATTCGCCTGAGGAGCTCTTAAAATACAGAAACCCAGACCATTGCTAAAGGGTGGGGCCTGGGCATCTGTAATTTTCCTCTCTCCCCAAATTTTTATTTAGAAAAATTTCAAATGTACAGAAAAGTTTTAACAGTATTACAATGAACATCCATCTAGATTCCCCCATTATTAGCACTCTGCCACATTTGTTTTCTCACTCTCTCTGTGTGTATGTATATGTATACACACGTGCGTGCATATATGCCCGTGCGCGCACGCGCGCACACACACACACACACACACACACACTCCTTTTTTCCTTAAACAATTTGAAAGTAAGTTACAGATATCAGGACACTTGATCCCTAAACACTTGGAAACAAGGACATTCTCCTCTGTAGCTGCAACAGGGTGAGCACATGCAGGAAATGTAAAGTTAATATAATGCTATCATCTACTATTGGTCCATATTTAGATTGCCCCAGTTCTCCCAACAATGCCCTTTATAACCTTTTAAAAACCCCAAGTGCAATTAAGGGTCACATTATATTTAGCTGTTGTGTCTCTTTACTATTTTTAAATCTAGAACAGTTTCCTAGCCTTTAAAAAATTGTATGTGATAGTGACTTAAGGTTTTTTTTTTAAAGAATCAGGTCAGTTTCTGTAGACTGTCATCATTTTCGATTTGCATGATTGTTTTCTCACAGTCAGATGTAGGTTAAATGTTTGGGGTGGGAGCATTCTACAGGTGATGTTAAGTCTTTCTTCATGCATCACATGAGGAATGTCATTATTGACGATGTGAGCTTTAAGACTGTATCTGTCTGGTTTCTCCATTCTAAGAGGACTGTTTTCCTTTTGTAATTAATAAGTAATCTCTGGGGAGATACTCTTGAGACTGTTTACATATCCTAATCCCCAACAAGGTTTCACTCAGTGGTTTTAACCACCATTGATTCTGGCCAGAATCACTGGCTGCTTATGATGCCTATAAAATGATGATTGTCTGTTTCTATCATTTCTCCATTTATTAGCTGACATTCTTTTTTTTTAAAGATTTTATTTATTTACGAGAGAGAGAGAACATGAGGGAGAGTGAGAGCATGAGCAGGAGGGAGGGGCAGAGGAAGAGGGAGAAGCAGACTCCCTGCTGAGCAGGAAGCCGGATGTGGGCAGGAATCATGACTTGAGGAGAAGGGAAATGCTTAACTGACTGAGCCACCCAGGCGTCCCTGACATCCTTTGTCTAAAGGAGAGCTTTAGCTTCTTGCCCTGCCCTTATCTATCTAATCTTACCCATTCACCTAGCTAGGTAGCTATCACCCTAGCTACCTATTGAACTTATCAGTCTGGGCTCATGAATTATTTGGAAATGCACAAGTGATAATACAACCCTCAGTACAGGCTGTTACTCTTCTAGATTTGGCCAATGGAAGCCCCATCAAGCTGATCTCTGTGTCCTTTGGAAAGTACCCCTCGAGTGTTTGAGCAACTTCACTGATATTAGCATTAGTGGATATTCTGTTCTCGCTTGGTGTTCTTTTTGCCCCAGTGCTGGAAGAAGCCATGAACCCGTGGAGACTTAGTTCCCCGGGACCGCTACTGAGGTTCTGAAAGCTCCCAGGTGCCAAGATTGAGAAACACTGGTTAGAGTACTCTAAAGGGAGATTACCTGTTCCCACAAGGTATTTTCTCCTTGTCATCCATTATGACCTGTTGTCCCCTGTAATTAATGGCATTGATTTGTTACTGAAGTTTAGAGTTTTGTGGGAGGCGTCCCTTGGTGATTCAGGCCCTTGTGGTTGCACTGGTGTTCTGTCATAGGGGATATGAGACATTACAAAAAAAAAAAAAAAAGGCTGTGTGAGTGTTGAAAGTTTTCAGTTGACCCAAAGACTTCTTTCTACCACTGCATTATTTATTGTTGTATTTTTTGGTCATTGAAGTTTTCACATGTTGTAAGATCTTAGGAGATGCTAAAATATAGATGAGTTTCTAAGGATGGGCCATGGCGCCCTTTTTTAGTTTCTGCTCTGTCATTTTTAGAGAGTGTGCTTGTACTTCATTTCCTCCCCTTCCAGCCAGTTTTCTTTCATTAAAATATCCAGCAGCTCTAGCCTCAGTATCCAGCAGCTATAAGGAAATGCTCCTGATTTGTGGGTTTTCACTTTTCACTTCCTGGTTTCACATCTTAACCGCATCCCACGTTGGCCCAGTGAGTCCTTTCTGCTGTCTCAGGACCCATAGCTGAGAATTCTTAAGAACAGTCAGACGTGGGAGGCAGTGGCCCTGGACTTGCCTCCCCTCGAGCAGTAAGACCTCTGGTAAAACACTCAATCTCTGTGTTTCTCCCTGCTTGGAAAAAGGGGGTTGGGTGTGAGGATTAGGTGGGGTAGTACCTATGCGGTACTCAGCAGTCTTTGGTACACAGTAGGTGCTCAATAAATGCTAGATGTTATTATTTTATTACACAAAGCTGGCCATGAATATAAGGGTGGGAATGAACAAGACCTAGTGTGGACATTGCAGATGTGCCTGCCTTGGCGTCCGTGGCCTGTGTTTCGACATCTGAGTGCATGGCCAGGTGTGTATGTGGCCATTGTGTGGTATGGCAATGAAGGAGAGACCTGTAAGGTGTGCCCTGTCAAGTCTGCCTTGTCCATACATTTTTTTGGTGGGCCGTGTGCGCATATACGCTTGCATGTCCGTAAAACCTGCATGTGTTACTTCTTGCAGTTGTGTCTTGGGAGTTAAGTGGTCCTACCTAGAAAACACACGCAGTGGCAAAGGACGGTGGCAATGGCCCTGACACGAAGGAGGGAGAACATATGTACTCTCCTCTTTCTAGTTGTTCTGATATTGATTTGTATTGTTGGCCATGATCAGCAAATGCATTTAAATTTCTTTCAAGATCCAGTTTATTCCATAGAAAAAAAGCCCAAAGTAATGTGTGAGAATGAGTTCATGTGGATTGGGCTCTGGGAGTGAAGGTGGTAGCTCAAGTTCAGGGATGCTAAGCCACGGCCTTAGGCAAGTCATCCTTATTCTTCTCCAGTTTATAGCAACTATTGGAGGGAGATGACATTGTCATCTATGTACCTCCTCAAGGGAGGTCAAGACTGAGTAGTAAACATCAGTGAGATGCTGGGAGGGGGAGAAATAGCCAATGACATCCTTAAACTCCCTTAAATGTTGGATGGACAGAGGCACCTGAAATGCAGTGTCTCTTGACATTGGCCGCCCACCTTGAACTGGGTTTTAGATTGCGTAGATCTGGCAAACAAGACTGGAACGGTGAAGTGCAGAAGTTGAGGCCTAGAAGAGCAGCGGTCTGGGAATTCGCATGAAAACCTGAGGCTCTGTTACACAGTGTCGCACAAAGCAATTAAGTTCAGATTACAGAGAATGTGGGACGAGATGTAAACAGAATCGGCTCGTCCAACGTTGAAGGAGAGCTCTGAACTCAGGCCAAGCCGATACTGTGGCTCACTAGCTCGGTGTCCTTGGATAAGTCACTGAACCCTGATTTTCTCATTTGCAAAATGGTTGCTCATTCTGGCTCCTTTCCATTTCATTTTAACTCAGGTGGTGGCAGGGTGAGATTGGATGATGGATAGCAGAAGTGCTTTAGAAAAGACCACAAGTTATCCCAGTGCTGCAAGGAATAACCGTTTCTGCCCAGGGTCAGTTCAGGTGGCCTTTACCATCAGCAACCCCTGCATACCTCGCTCTGGGGCTCGCTTTTCTTGGTCCTGTATGTTGGCGATATGTTTGATAGGACTTGGTACCACCAACGAAATAACCTTCTTAGAGGCTTTTAAGAACTATTGATTAGCCTGGCAGATAGAAACTAGTAAACGTGTCATTCTTCCTGATACCAGACAGGGCTTTAGAGAAGTTGGAGGCAGAGATTCGGGTCAAGAGCAATCTGATTATTCTGTTCCAGGTCCCGAGTCTGCGGCGTTAGTCTCTCCTTGAAGAAGTCATCACTCTCTCTTTTGCCATTTGCGTAGCACCGGGTTACATGCTATTTTTTACAGAGGGTTTTATAAAGAAATGAACTTACATGTAACCGCATTTTATGATTTCAGCCAGCACTGGCTGTTCAGATGTTATTTTCAAGTCACTTTTGTCCGGACTGGTGGCTTCTCTGCTGTGCGTTAGGTTTTGGAGGTTTGCGTGTTGACTTGTTCTGTGTTTAGATTTGTATGTGCAGCGTTTGCTTTTACCATAACATCTAGCAGATAAAGCTCTTCACCCATTTAGGGTAGAACTTCATCTTAAGAGGTGTCTATGGGAGGGCAGGGAGTCACAGGGAGAAGGAGGTGGGTGCCGAGGTCGCCTTGCCGTCGTCTTGACCTTCTGAGCTAGAACGGGGAATCCGTACCCTTTACAACAAGAGTGCTGTATTTGCCTCTCATTTCATCGGACACCGTGGAATCGCGGGAGAGTGCTTGGCCCCGGACTACCACTCTTCCTCACTCCCCACCAGGGAGAAGCCAGCTGGGATGCGCCTTCACTGCCCGGGAGAGTTGGGTCCTCTGTGGGTCGCCCTGTGCCGCCTGCGGACAGCGCTGGCGGCACCTGGCAGTCAGCCCGAGAGCTCTGCCTTTGTTCTCATCAGGCCCAGGCGGCTTGTGGTTTTGTACGAAGGGGTGGAGTGTATTTGTACAGTTGCCAAAGATGTGATTAGACAAGATATCGATTCTGAACTTCTGCCCCCTTTCTTCTGTTTGACTCGGTTCTTCCGTACTGAGGTTTAGGCAGAGAAAAATGGAGCGGAGAGAACTAGGCCACTGGCTTTTGAAACATATTGATCAGTGAGCCCATCAGATGGAGCAAAGACCTTCCCCTTTGTTTGACGTCATGCTGCATGGGGGCCTCAGTATGGCCTGTGATCACTCCTGCAGGGATTTGCTTTCGCAGGGAAAAGACTAGAAAAGGAGAAGAATCACTGTAGGCAGTATCCAAAAATAATATCAGCATTTCTAAATGTGTTTCCTTGAAGTCGTTGATCCCTTTGGTTTTCTAGGCCATGTGGTGGCAGGAGGGAACAGTGTGAGGTGGTCAGCCTTGAGCGACAAACTTTGGAGCAATGCGGGTGTCACTTCTTCTCTGCTATCCACCTCTCCCCGGCTTGGGCCTCTGCTGCTGCCTATCTGTCTGTCTTCCTACCCCACCCCCATCACACATACCACATGCATGTTCTTTCTGCCCACGGTGCATGTCTGTGGTGTGGACAGTCACATCTGTACTTGAACCAGCTCTAAGCCAGGGCCTCCCAGTTGGGCTGCTCTGGGTGAGTGAGATGCTGTGCCCTTGAGTGCCCTCTGGTCAAGTGAAGTGTGGTTCTGGCTTTTATCTTCATTTGCCTGGGTTGGCTCTGTGTGAGCAGCCAGGGATCCTGCTAATGGGTCCCCTGGGACAGAGGGAAGAGGACCGAAGTGGATTTGTTGAAGCCCTGTGGGGCATTTGAAATGGCACCAAGGGCAGGCTGAGATCTACTAGCCTTCGCTTATCACGCCTGAGTTCCAGCGTGTTGAAAGGGTGATGATTAGTAAGAAAAAGGCCAGGCTACTTTATCTTTTCCTTTGCACATTTGGGAAAAATTTCCTCTGCCTTGCTAGCATTAGAAGCAGACCATTCTTTTTATTCTACCATATCACATCAGCTTCCATTAAAAATCAACAGCAGCAAGTACAAAGCCCCATCCGTGGAAAAGCGTTTAAGGCAACAATGTGCTCCAGCGCTTCAGGGGAGGGCTTCTTGCCTTCTGCACCAACGGATCGGTTTCTCATACCCATGCCTTTCTGACCCAGCAGCTTTTAAAAGACCAAGAAGCCTTGCTCTGCTTTCTACTGCCTCTCTCTGAGACCAGAGCTGCCGTGCCTCTAGCCATGTCCCAGAGAGCATATTTGAGACAAGTCAGCTTAATTTGCCTGCATGCCTAGGAAGCCTCTCTTTAAAAGCCAGTTTTAAGCCAAGAGCTGTGTCTAAATATTTTGCTTTTCCCATTCAGGCGAGCGACGGAGGCGCCGCTGCCAGGTGGCATTCAGCTACCTGCCCCAGAATGACGATGAGCTTGAGCTGAAGGTCGGCGACATCATAGAGGTGGTAGGAGAGGTAAGTGTGCCAGGCGGATGGGTGGGTGACCTTGTGCGGGCGCTCAGGACCCGCCCCTGGTTGGCCTTGCTGTGGCGGATGTTAGAGCCTAAAGAGACCTTAGACACTATCTGGCTGAGTCTCTTCCCTGAGGAACTGGGTTCCCAGACAGGAATGCCACCAAGCCCATTAGGAGCAGGTGTAGGCCATTTGAAATTACAGCCTTTCTCACACAGTGGACAAGGGCTTCTGAGATCCTGGGCCATTGCCACAGCTCTTCTCCTCTCCTTCAACTGCCAGTAGACTCTGGCTCTGCAGAGTGACCCTGAGCTGTCTCTTGAGCATGAATTCAGTATTCATCGTGGGGGACACTGTGGATTCAAAAGGAAGGAGAAGAAGGGACATTTATAGAAGACTAGTAGTATGTGACAGGTGTGACAAGGTTCTTTACACATCGGCCCATCAGGTGGCCCATCGCAAGCACTTCGTTTTGTGGATAAGAAAAGAGGCTCAAGAGACTCTAGAAGGAAAAAAAAAGAGAGAGACCCTGGAAGAGTCAGGGCTGAGGGTTGGAGCCAGGCCCACCTGGCTGGAGACCCATTGTTCCCTCCACTGCACCGCATTCCCTTATTGCTGCTTGGTCCTGGGTACTCGGGGCCACGCCTGCTGGTGGAGTGTCCCACCATGCACTGACACAGGCCTCTCGGGCTCTGCTCCCCTGTCCTGGGCAATCCTGGGCTTCAGACTTAGAACCTTATCATTCATTCTGATTCAACTCATGTGTCTGTATATAGAAATACAGTTCTCCAAGAGCTTTGGTTTCATGAGTACCACTGGACCTTACAGAAACCCATGATCAAAAAAAGAAGCTAGAAGTCAAGGAGGGGATTAAGTGAACTGTGACTTGGGTCCAAGTAGCAGGGCTGAGGCCTAGCCACCAGATTCCCTGATGCTTATATAAACAGAAAGTGAGCATGAGTCAAAGTTTTATTTAACTCATTAACGAGGGGATCTGCAAGATGGTACGGTTGGCTCAAAGAGAATTGTGGAAGAGTATTTATAATGACTGAGAGAGGAAACACTTGATTCCCATTGCTAAGGCAGATGCAGAAGTACATACTACCCCACAGGGCAGTACACCACAGCCTTTGAGGTTGTCTCTTCTCAGGGATAAGGCACTTGCATCTCTGGCTGTCCCAATTTACTTTCATTACTATCTGAACAGAATCATTCTCATCACTTTTGGTTTTCTGCCGGTTAACATCCACACTAAGGGAATCACAGTGAATAGGGTGGCAGACAAAGATACATATCTCTCGAGAATCAGTTACTGGGACTCCCAGTGTGGCACTGGGAGGACACAAAATAACCCCTATCACCTATTTCCTAGTTTTGGAGAATTTGTATTAATAGGGCCATTCACCATTTTGGAGAGAGAGAGAGACTGTGTGTGTGTGCAAGTGAGCAGGGGAAGGGGCAGAGGGAGAGGGAGAGAGAATCTTAAGCTGAGCACAGAGCTTGACTCTCGGCTCACTCTCACGACCCTGAGATTGTGACCTGAGCTGACATCAAGAGTTGGATGCTTAACCAGCTGAAATACCTGGGCATCCCTCATCCATCATTTTGTATCCCTGTTGCCAAGCAGGGCACTTAGGAGACATTTGTCAAAAGCTGACTGAGTAAAACATGAACAGACAACACAGTAGAACATTTATGCTAGTGGTAGAAGGACAAATTTGGTAAGACCGAATCCATGCAAGAAGTTCCAAAGGAAATAGTAAATAGTGTGACTAACTTAAAAAAAAAGTTAAAATTTTGGTATAATTTGAAGAAACTTCAGCAACCCCCCCCCCCGCCAGAGAACAACAAATAAGAAACATTTTATAATAAATGATCATGAAAAGTTATTATATATATCACATATGAAATTATATTAAAAAGGTATTATAACAACGATAAATAGTAAATAAATCTGCCATAAACACAAATCCCACAAAGAAAAACCTTTACCATGAGGAAATGTTCCACACTGCTCTTAATTAAATAAATGCAAATTAAGGCAATAATGGGTCCTGCTTTTGAGAATCCTAAGAAAACATTTTGCTGTTAAGACTTGGTAATACCAAGGAGAAGTGACAACTTTGTATATCTTTATGATCCTAATACGAACCTATTTAGCAGGGTATGGCAAGAGCTGTAAAAATCTGAACTAACATCCTTTGAGCCAGTAATCTCACTCCCAGGAATTTATCCAAAGAAAATGGTTAACAGAAAAAATATATATGAAACATGTTAATTGCTTGTGATAGTGAAAAATAATCGAGAGAGAATAGTTATGTGAATTAAGTGATATTATTCAGCTAGAAGATTGTGAAGACATTAAGATGGTAAACCCAGAGGTCTTTAAATCTGTATTTATTACAGTACTGTGTACTGTAATTTTCTGTTAAATTCTGCTAACCTGAGAGCTTTTCAACAGCAGGGATCTGGTTTTGATCTATCTTAAATTACGTGGTACCTGGAAGAGTGCCTGAAACCTAATACGTACCTTAATGAATGTTTGCTGAATAAGTAAGTGAATAAATGGAAATATGAAAAGATTTTTTTGCAAAAGAAATGAACAGATCAGGACACAAAGTTGCATACACTAGGACACAGCCATGTGAAATACATGTCTGTGTGATTGAAGACTGTAAGGGAATGAGAATTGAAAATGGTTGTGTCACAGAAGCAGTTTTCCTTTAATGTTGTAATAATGTTTTATGAAATACAAAGCAAGATAAGGAAAATTATTAACACATTCCTCGGAGATAGTGCCCACCCTCCCCTGCCCCTTGGCTGTAGGGAATGCGGGCGTGGATCACTGAAGGAGAGGAGGGATCACAGTTGTTAGTTAACTCTTTGCACGGAGATGACTTAGGACATCCCTGCTGCAGGACCAGTGTCCTCTTCAGTGCCAGGCTTCATGATGGTCTTGCTTCCCAGAGGAAAAAGGAAAAATATGAAACCTAGGATATTTATGTAAAATAAAACATAAAGGTTGGCCTTTTCAACCACATTTTAAAAATTATATGATCAAAAATGAGTTTTCTCATTATGTCAATTGACTTGTAATATTACATATACTGGGCCATTGTCACTGCATATTATAAAATATGTCTTTTTATAATGGATGTATAAACGCCAGTGGGTATTTTCCCATTCCACCGGAAACTAAAAATAAACATCCCAAATCAATAAGAACTCTTCAATCACAGAGAGAGATTGAGGTAAGACCATAGTTTTAGCTTTGCAAGACTTGGAAACCAGTCAATCTATTGGACAATAAAAATACGATAGATGATATCATGTATATGTGTCTAAATATATTATTCTTGACTGATTAACAGATTGATTCTACAGTATTGCAAAGCTACACACACACACACACACACCCAGACAACTCTTAGGAGGATTTTGGAGGTATGGACTGGTTTTTTGAAAAGGGTTGAATCAAGTAGAGAATCTTAAAACATGATATTTTATATATATTAATTAAGTTAGATATGTATCTTATTTAAGACAATTTAAGATATTTTATATCTTATTTAATTTTGCCTGAAAATATAAAAATGTACATTCATTTGCCATTTGTCACCATAAGCTCATAGGGTCAAGGTGTTTTCCTTGAATATGGGTTTGTTGGTTTGAGTTCCATCCTCTCTGCTTTCATAGTGCCTCCTTCATGATTTCCATCAGTTTCTTTAAAATGGATTGATACTAACACAAGGAAAGCAACCAGAGTACCCCCTCCTTCTAAAGAAAGTTCTGCAGTACAGTGCCCCCCACCCTGTCTCTTCTGGTTGTCCTTTCTGCACCTAATTTGGCATTAGGTTTTTTTTTTTTTTTTTTTTTTTTTAACTTTCACATCGTTCACCTTTTCCCCTCATCACCACAAACTTTGTCTTCACACTTAGCTGTTTTTTGAGCCACGTAACCACATGGTGGGCTCACAGAGCAGCGGCCTGGCGCAGGTTTGGGTAGATGCAGCCTGACTCCCGCCTGGCAGGAGCCAACTGCCAGCCCCGAGTGCTCAGCCCTGATGGGCATGCACAGGGTGGCTCAGAGAAGGAGTGGGGAAGGCAGGGCTGGCTGGGATGAGCGCACCTGGCAAAGTCACCTTCCTCAGAAAAGCACGTAGAATTCCTCTGTCTCCTGACTACAGACAGGGACCCCGCACTCATCGTTAGATTCAGCTTTGTGAACCCAAAGGAACTGGGCTGCCAGTTCGAAAGGAACAATAGCAGGCTGAGTTCTTGTTGCTGTTGTTTTTTTTTTTTTTTTTTAAGAAAATCACTATAAATGCACACTTGTGTCTTTTTTGTCCAGAGTGGAGAGGACTGGTCAATGCAGGTGAAATTGTAATTATAAGATCAGAGATGGTATATAGACAAGCTTGTCAGGAGTAATGGCATTTGAGGGCCTCTGGAGTTTCAAACCTGGCTTATTGACCTATTTTTTTAAGTGCATTGAAACCTCTGTGTTTTCCTGTCTGTGTTATCCAGAGCCTGGGAAATGAGCCACTTTTCTTCTCGTGTTGGATGAGCTTGATCTCAACCAGTCTGTCTGAGTGGGGCCCAAGGAATATTCAGAGATTCTTGCTTTTATTTGTTCCTTGTGGTTTGTTTTTGAGGTATTTTTCAGTGGTCCCTAGTCAGGCTTGCTCTAGATCAATGGCTTTCATTTCAGATTTTAAGCCTGACCTGGCCTTATAGTTTGCAAAGATGGTAACTTGCACTTTCAAGAAACATAGGCATCTTCTCATACCCACAACATGGGTTTGGTTCTCTCACCTCGAGTTCAATGAGCTGTTGAAATTCTTCAGAAGTTTAACTCAATCAGACAACCTTTGTGGGTACGGATGCGCAGTTATGATATTGTGAATTATAATAAGAACTATATATATCTGGTCTCTGTCTGGCACAGAGCTCCTAAAACTCTTGGAATTTCCTTTAAGAGTGATAAAGGTGTCTTCCCTTATGTTATTGAGGTGACTTTTTGAAACACCTGAGCAAAGAGGCCAGTTGCCGGTGGAGCCAATGGTGGAACTTTCAGCCCCACCCACTGACCCTGGTGAGGGGAGAGGGCCTGGAGGTCGAATCAGGTGCCAGTAGCCAGTGAGTTAATCAACCATGCCTATGTAATAAAGCCTCCGTTAAAAACCCCAAAGGACAGGATTCAGAGAGCTTCTGGGTTGGTGAACATGTGGAGGTGCGTGGAGAGTGGTGCCTGGAGAGGGTATGGAAACTCCACGCCCTTTCCCCGTGCCTTGACCTGTGCATCTCTTCCATCGGACTGTTCCTGAGTTATATCCTTTTCTAATAAATCAGTGACCTGGTAAGTAAAATGTTTCTCTTGAGTTCTGTGAGCTGCTCTAGGAAATTAATTGAACCTCAGGAGGGGATCATGGGAACCTCTGATTTATGGGTCCGGAGGGTAGGTGACAATCTGGACTTGCAAGTGGCATCTACAGTGGGGGGGCAGGGAACAGAGCAGTCTTGCAGGTCTGAGCTCTTAACCTGTGGGATATGCAGCTGTTTCTGAGTAGAGAGTGTCAGAATTGAGTTAAATGGTAGGACACCCAGCTGATGTCTGAAGAATTGCTTGTTGGTGTGGGGAAACCTCTCTCACCCCCCACACACATTGGAACTGGGTCCAGGGATCCCAAATAGCAGGAAATCCTCATTTCATTCTTGGTGTAAGAACTTCAAAGACTTGCTTTTGTTTTGTGCTTGCCCATGAGAAGTCAAGTTTATTTAAAAGCTGATTAGTTACTAGGTAATCCAAGCATACCCAAATTCTTACCCATCAAGGTACCCCTTGCTTTAGAAGGGTTTATCTTTTCCAAAAAAGAGATAACATTAATATAGAAATTTGTTTATTAGAATGTGATAATCCAAAATGCTTAGGCTGCTCTATAGTAATTTCTTCCAGTGATTTTGGGTAGACATGTCTGGTGATGTAATTTGCAGAGGTGACAGAGCATGTGAAGGAGAGGGACGTCATGATTAGAAGAAAAGGTGATTAGATTAGCCTCATCAGCCTGCAAAACAGACTACAACTGTATAAAAGCAACATATTTGCAAGTCGAAATGTATTTATAAGAGATTTGCAAAGCTATGGGATTTATCAACTGTTTGAGCTCTTACTCTGTGACAGAAGCTGGGTTCATGGAGATTTAGAGATTTATTGAGCAGAATCTGTCTTGAAACATGTTCAGTATAGTCAGGGAGGGTAAGATATGCACAGCTAAGAAGGTAACTAAGAACCCAGGATGCTAGGAGAGCAGCAAACGATGGCACTGACAAATGAGGAAGGATTTAAAAACAAAGGCACTCAGCGAAGGTGAAGAAGATACTTCCGAGAACAAGAAGAACTTCAACCACAGGCAAGCACAGGGTATATTGTGTAAGGTGCTCGGCTAGTCTGGGAAGGGGGGGAACAGGATGTTGGTACAGCCTTGCTCCAGAGTCAGGGATGACCTGTGAAGCTTCCGCAGCAGGTGTGGGGTATCAGGAGCAGAAGCTGACCCCTGCGGTAAAATGCACATGAGATAAGTGACAGTGCCTCCTACACTGAACTTTTTTTTTAAGATTTTTAAATTTTATTTATTTGTCAGGGGGAGAGAAAGAGAGAGAGAGAACGTGTGCATAAGCAGGGGAAGCAGCAGGTAGAGGGAGAGGGGGAAGCAGGCTCCCTGCTGAGCAGGGAGCCCCATGTGGGGGTCGATCCCAGGACCCTGAGATCATGACCTGAGCCCCCCAGGTGCCCCTCCTACACTGAACTTTTAAAGGAATACCCCCATGAAGGTATCTTACATATGGGTTTTGTGAGATTAACACAAACCCATAGATAATTTTGTCACCTTTTAGTAGTGGCAGGACAAAGCTTCAGGATCTTGATTCATCAGAAAGGTTATCTTGTTGGCTTGATTTACTCTTTGCTCAGATTTCCAAGTTAGAGTGATAGTAAGGCTTTAGCATAGGGTCATTTAGGAATTGGGGGACCTGTAGACTAGCCTGTAACAATTTTTTTTAAAGATTTTATTTATTTATTTGTCAGAGAGTGAGAGGGAGAGAGAGCGAGCACAGGCAGACAGAATGGCAGGCAGAGGCAGAGGGAGAAGCAGGCTTCCTGACGAGCGAGGAGCCCGATGTGGGATTCGATCCCAGGACGCTGGGATCATGACCTGAGCCAAAGGCAGCTGCTTAACCAACTGAGCCACCCAGGCGTCCCTAGCCTGTAACAATTTTGAAGGACAGAACTGTCCTCTTCTCGAGAACAACCCTATCAAAAACCCTTTCCACTGTGAGGCAAATCATGGATATAGCTCTGTCTCATTGGGCAGAATTTGCTGAAGTCTTAAATGGAAATTGTGTATGTTTTCTTCAGTCATTCCCCTTTGAATTACTCTGCAGATTTCTCTTTTGAGGGGCCTCTTTCATGTGGAATAGGCTTATTCTCAGAAGAACGAGGGAATAAAAAATCACTTTCCTATGTGTATGGAATGTTGTGGCCTTGCCAGAAAGAGGTATTCAGACAGTGAACTACATAGGAATTGGGGGAAAATATTGGCCCCAGCCTTTAGGACCTAGAGAACACTTGTCTGTTTGGCTCAACCAGCTGTCCTGTCCCCACATCAACAGGGATGGTTATTTAAAGCAACTAAAATGGAAAATAATGTAGGTGTTTATGCCATTAGGGAGTGGTTCCCTTAAAAATATTTTTTTCACTAATTCCACTAATAGAAAAAGGTGTTTTCTAGAAATAATTTGTATTTTTTCAGCAATATCCAAAAGGTAAAACTACATGTTAGAACATTTATGTGACATTCTAGAAAAGGTGAAATCAGTCATAGGTAATGAAAATCAGATAAGTGGTTGCTTGTGAAGGTGGATTGACTAGGAAGGGGCACAGGGAATTTTCTGGAGTGATGGAAACTTTCTGTATATTGATAGAGGTATGGGTTACATGGGTGCATATATGAAAACTGATTGACTTGTACTACTAAAACATGTGCATTATATGAATTATACCTCAATTTTAAAAACTTTAAAAAACTAAGTATTTCTCTGGCATTTAAAAATTTTTGAAAATACTTTCCCTTACTTCTCAAAGATGGGTGAAAGGGCCAGTGTGGAAATTATTATTTAATTATGTCTGAATACATTTTTAATTCAGATATAATTGAAATTAAACACTGTATTAGTTTTAGACATACAGCATAATGATTTGATACATGTATAGTATATGTTGTGATGAGATTATAGCAATGATACATAGTTAGAAATTGTTGGGGCACCTCGGTGGCTCATTGGGTTAAAGCCTCTGCCTTCGGCTCAGGTCATGATCCCAGGGTCCTGGGATCCAGCCCCACATCGGGCTCTCTGCTCAGCGGGGAGCCTGCTTCCCCCTCTCTCTCTGCCTGCCTCTCTGCCTACTTGCGATTTCTATCTGTCAAATAAATAAATAAAAATCTTAAAAAAAAGAAATTGTTTTTAAGATCTACTGTCTTATCAACTTACAAATATATGATACAGTACTGTTAACTATAGTCACCTTGCTATACATTACATCCCTGGGATTTATTTATCTTATAAATAGAATTTTGTACCTTTTGACCCCTTCACCTCTTTCACCTACCCCCCCAGCCCTTGACTTTGGCAACCACCACCATGTTCTCTGCATCCATGAGTTTGATTTTTTTTTTTTTTAGATTCTACATAGAAGTGAGATTATATAGTACTTGTCTCGCTGTGACTAATTCCACCTAGGGTCCTACCCTCAAGGAACTAGAAAAAGAACAAATGAACTGCAAGATTGGTAGAAGGAAGGAAATAACAAAGATCAGAGTGTAAGTAAATGAAATCGAGTCTTAAAAGATAATAGAAAAGATCAGTGAAACTAAGAGTTCGTCTTCCAAGAAGATAAACAAAATAGACAGCTCTTTAGCTAGCCTCACCAAGAAGTAAATCAGAAACGAGAGAGGAGAGGTTACAAATGATAACACAGAATGACAAGGGATTGAAGGAGACTAGTCTGAGCAATTATTCACCAACAAGTTGGACAGCCTAGAGGAAATGGATAAATTTCTAGACCTATAAAGTCTGAATATATTTTGAGGAAATTTTTAGAAATGTTAAGGTGTGGACCTTTTCTTAAAGCTTGACTTTTCCATTTTTTCTTTCTGGAAAGAGTGGTAAAACAGCTCTGGGAACAATAAAGCTGACCTCATTTACCTGTGCGCCTCTCCCTCCGCCCCCCTCCTCTGACTGAGATTTGGACTACAAAGGGTTAATTGCACAAAGAAAGCCATAACAGCCCTTAAATGGGTTTTTCTGTCTTGCTACTCACACCCTGAGGTAGACTTTAGACCTGGTAAAGCTGTTGATCCCTTTCTCAGCACAGTTTACCAGGTAAAACTTCAATGCTGGTTAAGTTGAAACTATTCTGAATATCTCTGTACCTCGGACAGCCATGGTCATTTTTGTATCCACAGGCGTTCTCTCTGTAGTGCCTTACACATGTAGATAATGCGTGTAAAATTGGGGGGATGTGTTGACATTTGCCCAGCTGCTTCCCCAACTTCCAGCAGGGCTAAATAGCTAGAGATGAGCTCCTTGGGCTCTGAACCCACTTAGATGCTGGTGACTGTGAAGACATGGGAATTGCAAGGCCCCCAGCGCAAACTATTGAAATGCTTTTACTCTGTCTTTCTTTCTCAAACACAGCCAGGTGTAAACTACCCTATTTCCGGTTCTGGACCGAAGGCAGGGTTCCCTCTTAGGACAGAGCCATGGGCTCCAGATCTGCCTGGGTTGGGCTCAGGGGCGCAGGGTGGAGGCTGTTCTCAGCCCAGAGGCACTGCCGGCGGCAGGCTATGGATAAGTGTATGTTGCGGGGGGGCGGGCATCAATTCCCCTTTATTACTCCCTTTGGGGCAGAAATGGTAAGCCCTTGGTGACATCCATAATCCACAGTTTATTACAAAGGGACACATTTCTTTCTTTCTCTTAAATATAGAAACAAACATAAGCAAGCTTGATTTCAAAGCGGAGGTGCACAGGTTCTGTATGGTCCTTTCTTTGTTGCAGGAGCTTCTCAAGGGCACTGTCTTTGTTTCATTCACCAGTGAATCTGCCCCAAGGCCCTGGAGCAGTGCGGGATAGGTGCTTATTAAATGTAGGTCAAATAGGGAGGGGCGCGGAGACCTGGGTTTGGTGGGACTTAATTAAGAACAGTGGCTACCATCATCCTGTCTCTTGGTCCCATTTGCTCCTCACAGCAGGGCACATCGTTTTGTGGGGTAATCAGGGCTTCAGAGACCACCCCCCCATGGAGGGCTCCCCTAAATTTCCCTGCTTTTCATTTTTATTCATTCAGAATGTGGGGTACAGTGCTTTACTCTTTGAATGAATGAGTGAATGAATGAATGTAATCACTCTGGGCTTCACTGTCCTCATCTTAATACAGGAAGTTGAACTCTAGAATATTGCTGAAGAGGGAAAGAGGGAGAGTGAGCATCATTTTTTTCTTTTTCTCGTATCTCTAGCCTGAATCTTAGAACCAAAGAAGCTGGCTATAAGAAGGGATAGTACTGAAAGGTTCTCGCTGGTACAGGGGCCAGACCCCCCCCCCCGCCCCGCCCCACCCTGCCGCCACCACCACTGTGGCGCCTGTAATGAGAAATGAACCCCCCGGGCCATGAGCCGTGGTTGCGCTGCCTGTCCCTCCACACTGCGTGGCTAATGATAGAGCTCTGCTGCTTCCCTGTTGGCTACTCCTCTCAGACTGTGCTGTGACACTGATATCGGCATCTGGGGGTGTGGTGAGGCAAAGACACCCCTGTTTTCCCGGCAGGCAGCTAACCAATCCCTCACGTCAGGAGTACTTCCTTTGGGGATCTCAGGCTCCAGCCGCTTATTAGTGGGAACAGGGATGTTTTAGATACTGTTGAGCTGAATCAGATGGAATTGGCCCAGCTGCCCTGCGCTGTTGGGGATTCTGCTAGGGACTGCTCATTTGCAGTCCATGCCCTTGGTTTTTCCCTCCTGCCCCATGATTCTGGGAGAAAGAAGGTCATTTTATGGTTCCTCATTCAGGACAGGCACAAAGGATCCCCCACCACGAATCCGGTGACTATTTCTATTCAGGCTCATGGCGAATTTTCCCAACTGTCCTAATCCTATAAAAAGCTGCTTGAAAGAATAACACATATCGGTTGAGTCGGCATAGAAACATGGAATGGTTTCAAGTGAAGTGCTGTTAAATGCCACGATGTGGTATTGAATAGTCACTGGGACAGTTGTTCATAGATGTCTGGATTCTTTCCCGAAGATTCTGTGATCACGCAGATATAATTGCCACTCCGCAAGCCTGCCTCCTGTGAACTCCCTCACAAATGCTCCAGACACCATTCTGATTGTCTCCATTCCACAGGTTCTGTCAGCTTCCCCCTTTCTGGAGTGTCTCGCAAACATGCCCCCCTGCCCTACTTATATGTATCTACCATTTCTCCTCTTCAAGGCCAACCTTAATTTTTGATTTCTTTTTTTCTCAAAGCCTTTCTGTAGCGTCCCCCACCTGGGTGAGCTTGACTTTGTGCAACAAGTTTGTTTGTGCTAAGTCATGGCATTTTCCCCATCTATTTACCTCCCATTGCTAGTTTTTAGTCCCACCCATCCTCTCCCTTTTAACCACATGCCCTTTCTACCTCGGTAGATTGTCATCTGCTTCAGGGAGGAAAAAACCATGTCCTGTACAGTTTTGTGTCCCTAGTATGGAATCATAATACATCTGTCTCTAACACTGATCGAGTGTAGCGTTATCCCCATTGTACAGACAGGAGCCAGGGTTCCTTTGGTAGGAAATGTGAATGAGGTTATGTAACTGCTGAGCTTTGGTAGGATTTGAACTGGGCTTTTTTGACTTTAATATTCTTTATCTTTTTTCATTGTTTTAGCTGTTAAATCCTATTTATCAGTTTGAGTTGGTGTTATAAGCATGTGGTTAAAAAAAAAAAAAAAAACAAAACACAAAAAAACAAGTCCAAGCGTTCAGGGTCTCTTTCTGTTACATTGCACGGCATGAGTAACAAGCATGAGTACGTGCTTGTTCTCAGAATGTCCTGTTATTTCCCTTCAAGAAGCCACCTCGGTGTTCTGACTTGTGACTTCTGCTCTTCTGTGAGTGGTTCCATCATAAAATCTTGGGATGACTTTTTACCTTCCTCTTGCTTGTCCCAGCTAATTGGTAGCTCAAGACCAGTTACTACCTCAAAGGGCCTTCAGATGCATACCTGCCTTCTCCCTTGTCACCGCTCCCCCGCTCCCAATCCGGCCCTCACTCCCCTACGCAGAGGACTGCAGTACGGCTGCTCTCCCTCGCTCCCTTCACCCTGTTGTGCTTCATCTCAGGGTACTCTAGAAGCCTTCTGAAACCTGCAGGGAGTCCTGCTACCTTCCAATTGAGTTCTTAGCTCAGGGCATCTTACCTGTTTTTGTTAGGCTGTCTAGTTAGTTTGGGTAGTCTAGGGAAGCCACTGTCACTTGTTAAATAATGGTTTTAAATGCTTAAAATACAGGATTACAAAAGGGAACCATTGAAATAGCTATCAAGCTATTTTAAAAGCAAATTTTGATATGAAAACCTGTGTGATTTCCTATTATAATTAATAAATAATTCTGTAATGCATATATTAAATGACAAGGTCCCCAGCAGGTGTGGTAACTACCACCACTTCCTAGTAGTCCTTGGGGCAAGCAGTATCTTGAGATCCCCGCAGCTTCTGTGCTGTGATATGAAAATGTCCATCATTTGTTTGGTGACGAGTCATGGGTCCTTCTACTACGACTATCTTATCTTCATTTTGTGACCAAAGGAAATGCCAAATGTCAGTCTGACGTTAGTGAACATAAATTGTTAATTCCTTTCCACTTGTGTTTTTGGCCCCCAGGTTCAGTCCCCCCTCCCACCCCTCACCCCGCCTTCCTAAGTCTGAATCTCAAGACTCTGTGAGGTCTGCGATCTCATTCCCAGTCAGCTTGTAAGCTTTGGGTCCTCCCACTCTCCCTGTGTGGGCTCTGCACTGTGCGCCATACAGATGGGAGAGAAAACTGGGAGCCACGGTGTCTAACCTGAGCTCTGCATCTCTGTTCTTCTGTTTGCGTCTGTGCAGGTGGAAGAAGGATGGTGGGAAGGCGTTCTCAATGGAAAGACTGGAATGTTTCCTTCCAACTTCATCAAGGAACTGTCGGGGGAGTCGGATGACCTGGGCATTTCTCAGGATGAGCAGCTCTCCAAGTCAAGTAAGGAAGTCCCCTGTGTAAGGGGGGTGGGGGCACTGGCGGGTACTGCTCCAGCCTCCCCGCTGTTCTATAGCCCATGCTGGGGGACAGCGACAGAAGCTCACGAGTACACTTCTGCTTGTGCTGCCTTCACCCCTGCAGTGTAGTGGGTTATCCTTGTAAAGGTGTGAACTGCACACCTTCACGCGTGCACAGGCAGATGCTGTCCATCTCTCGATAGGTGACCGTCAGCCTTCGTGCCATTTTAATATTCCCCTATGGCTCATATTACTGTTTCTATACCCTTCTCTCACTGCAAGTGGATCATTATTTTTTAAATGAACCAAATGAGACTGTATTTCTCAGCATCCTTTGAGGAACTTGGAGGAAAATGGCACACGCACACACACAAAAACCGTTGGTGGTGAGAAGTGCTGTGTTCGGGACGACTGCGTGCCAGTTTCCTTACCAGTTTGACAAGACAGCTGAGAGGCCAGCCCCACCTTGGTGAGCATGCGTGTCTTTCTGCGATGGTGAGAACGAACTCTAGGTCTTTCTTTCTCCAGGGCCTGAAGCTCTCCTCCCTCCAGCTTCTCTGCTGCCCTTTCCAGCTCATGGAGCAAAAGGTCAGGACCGGGAAACTTTGTTCTCCCAGTCGCTAACCCAACTTCCCACGTGGGCGTCTGTGTATCTCTTGTGCCGTCTTGAGCCGAGGTCATGGCGTGAATGTCGTAAGAGGCTCAACTGTGTCCTGGTGGCGCGGCACTCTTTGGGGTTGCAGACCTCCCTTTCTAAACTCTGTGCTGTCAAAAGAATACTGAAACATCTTTCTTTTCCGTTTGGAAAAATCTGGCTAGAGCAGTGTTCCCAAGTTAGATGTGTCTCTTTTATTTAACCAGTAGTCCGATGGACAGACTCCTAGTTTGGAGGTAAAGCCACTTCTGGAAAAGTGCTCGGATGACCTTCTTCACTTGGTCTCAGCAGCTCAGACCTGTTTCATAGAAACAGCAGCTCTGGCTGGTTGGCTCACAGGCTTCAACAGTACCCTCTCCCTCTACTGCCAATGCCAGGGACCCTACCCCTGAACTCCGTTCCATCCAAGGGTCTATGGGAGGAAATATGGGAGGTGATTTTGGAGCAAGTGAAGTACCTTGGAGCCCCTGCTGCCTTTTCTGGCTTGGGGTGAGGTTATTCTCCGCTCACATGGCCTGGCTAATGAGTACAGCCAGGAGGGCAGTGAATGTCCTTGAACTTGTGATAATGGGAGTTGCTATAGGTCCTGAACTGCTCATCGATTCTAATTGTCTTGGTGTCTCCTTTTATACATGGGAATAGTGCCGTACCTGGTAATTGGGTCCTATGATAAGAATACTTTACCTCAGGGGTGTTGTGGATTAAATGGGCTTTCTTGGAGGGAGGACCAAATCAGGTCATCATACCGTTATTTCTGTGGGGAAGTGCATTCTGAGTTCTAATAGCAGTAATGTATATAAATCATCTCACCCATATGAGGCTGTCCATAAATGGTCACTTTCATTGTTAATCATGATAAACTCTTGGAATATAACCAGTTTGTATGTTGAGGCTGATGTACACTGATTGGTAACCTGCTCACTGAAGCATTCTGTTTCTGCCTGTGGAAATTACTTTGAGATTCCTTTACCGATGCAGAAAAGGAGATCTAGAGAGGTATGGGACAACCTCTCTGGGAGAACCTTGACTTCTTGGTGTTCTGCCATGTTAGCTATGCTTTCACAGCAGGAGGGGCAAAGAAGTAGTGCCTTCTGTATTTTGAAACTATTGAAATAAACTGCCTCCTCTTGCTCTAATTTAATATGGACCTTCGAGCCTGCCTGCCCCCCTTGGCGCAAAGTGCATGGTGCTGGAATTTCTGGGACAGGAGGTTAGGAAACTGAGTGGAATGGTCTCTCTGGGCACTTAGCCTTCCTTCACATGTTCAGAAGGGGCTGCTTTTCTTAGAAAGGTGTTCCACCAACACTCATTCAGTTAAAAGCCCTCCATTTCAGAACTAGGAGAGCCCAAAAGTTTCAGCAGCCATGTTAAGTTACCACAGAAACTGTCCCTTATTGAGGGGTTTTGAGGTTCCTGAAGAGGCATTGTCTCCTAACAAAGAGGATGATTCTGAAAAAAACTACATGGCCTTGGCAGTCTTCCTGTATATATGGTTAAGGACAAGAGGGCCCATCTCTCCATCTCTCCATCTGTCTACCCATATCCTCCCTCCCACCCTTCTTTCCTTCCTTCCTTCCTTCCTTCTTTTCTTCTATTCCTCATTCATTCAACCTTTGCTGAGCCCCTGTTGTTACTGAGATATTCCACAAGACACTGAAGATACAAAGTCCCTGCCATCAGTGAGCTCACATTACAGAAAGGGAGTACACAAACCGGAAGTTCACGAAGGTGCCCCAGGTGCTCCATGAGTGTCTGAGGAAAAAGGTGGAAAGGCCAGTCCTACTGGGTTGTGGGAACAATGGTGGTCACCAAGGACTTCATACAAAAGCAGATGTGATTATAATGTCCCCGGTGCTTGCTGAATAGAAGTAATCCCCTGAAAGAGAAATAGCATCTCTCAGCATTCAGGCTTTTCCATAGCTATTTACACTCTGATGATACAATGTCTGTCAGGATGGTAGAATGTATAAAATGCAGCCCAGATCACGTACAGAAGGGAGGTGTACTGGTAGGATTTATCTAAACAGAGCCTTTGGTTTTAGAATGATTCTGTTTATTCCCTATTTGTAGAGAATGCCATCAGTAGTTTCAGTCTGCTTTACTTTAATTTTTTTTTATTTTAAAGGAATTATAGAGTCCCAGGAAGTTGAAAAAACAACAACAACAAACCCAGGACTGTACAGAGAGATCCCATGTACTGCTTATCCAGTTTTCCCCAAGGATAACATCTTGTATAACTGTAGGAAATACCTATTTACTTCTATCATAAAACTGAGAAAGACAAAGGTAGTTCATGCACAAAAGAAATCTAGGTTTTTACACTGGTACGAGCTAAACTGTACTTAATCAAGGTCTCTGTTAGACCAGTCCACTTAGTATTCCTAATGTTTATGCCATTTTGGTAACTTTTAGAGAGCCTTGTGGCTTCATATAAAAAATCCTCTTAATTTAAACGCTACTAGACATCAGGCTGAGTTTTTTAAGACAGGTAAAATCTGTGTCCTGGTACATATAAAAAAAACTTTGTATACATTGTATCCTTGTATATATCTTTGTTGTACACACACACACACACACACACACACACCCCTATATGTGCACATAATTATTTGGTATTTGTACTCTTCACATTTCTATTTCCGGAAAGTATTTCAGCATAGTTATTAAGTTGAATTTTGTCAACCGATGAATGAATGTAATACAAAAAACCTGGCATTATATTTCTAAGGAAGTGTGCCCAGACGGCTTGACACATGGCAGGTGTTCAATAAGCACTTGCTGAATCCTTTCTTACTCTAAGGTGGCATTTTGATCTTTGAATGACAGGTGCAAATTCCTTGAACTTGCTTTTCTTTTACCCTGATGTATTTTTATATATGGCGGTTGGTTATGAAACTCTGAACTTTAGATCTTTGTTCAGGGTAGTCTAATCTGTCAAGGAAAGAATTACAGCAATTGTATTGGTTGAAACGTTGATTTAAACCTTTTGCCTCAGATGAGAACATTCATAGCTATGTAGTAGCAGAAACATTTTGTTCCATGTTTGAATTTGAAAACACTATTGTATTTTATACAATTTATGGAATATTAAAGGTACTTTTTCACAGAGGTTTTTATTATAGAGAATTTCTAACAAATACACAAGTCAAGAGAATAGTGTAATGAAGTCCTGGTGGTCTCAGCACCCAGCTTCAACATCCATTAGCCTATGGCTTCTCCATTGCAATTATATCACGGCCCTGTCCTCCCCCATGTTATTCTGAAGCAAACTCCACATAGCATATAATTTCAGCCATGAATATTTCAATATGTATCAATAAAAGGGGGGGTATTAAAATCCTTATCAGACCAAAAAAAATAATAATGGCAGTTCCTCAGTGTAATTAAATATACAGTCAGTGTTTACTTTCCCCTCATAGTGTTCTATTTTGTTTGAAGTTTTATTAAGTGATCTCTACACCCAACATGGGGCCCGAACTCATGACTCGGTCAAGAGTCGGATGCTCTACTGACTAAGCCAGACAGGCGCCCCATAGTCTTCTATTTTTAATATAGTTTGTTACTTTGAATGTGCATTCAGAGGGGGTGCATGCATTGTGGCTTGTATCTGATTATAATTAAATGTGTTGCAAGTCTTTCTAAATCTATAGATTCCTCCATGTATCCAGTTTCTCTTGTAATTTTTTTTAATTAATTTATTTCTTTGCTGGAGAGATAGTACAAACAAGGGGAGTGGCAGGTTGTGGGAGAGGGAGAAGCAGACTCCCTGCTAAGAGAGAACCTGACCTGGGGCTCAATCCCAGGACCCTGAGATCATGACCTGAGCCGAAGTCTTAACCGACTGAGCCACCCAGGTGCTCCTCTCTTTTAATTTTTTACTGACCAAACTGAGGTCCTTTGTCCATTAACTTCCCACCATCTGTCTTTGCTGATTTCATCTCTTTTATATTCTTGACTCTATGTTCGTATATATTGATAATCACATCCGGGGGCTTGATTAAATTGAGGCTTGAAATATATGTATATATTCGTATATATTCGCTAAAATGTCATAGATGGTGGTGTATCATCTATATGGAGGCTCATAATGTCTAGCTGTCTTTCTTTTCGAATGTTAGCAGCCACCGATGATTCTCATCCAGATCTGCTGGGACTTCCCATGTAGCAGACCAATGGTGAAAAATTTTGAATAAATTAGGTTTTTTTTTAAAATTATGTTTTTTAAAAAGAAAACATCCAAGAGGTTGTAATAATAGTGTAGGCAGAATCTTACATTAGGAATGGAAAGTCATTCAGAGATCTTCCAGCCTGGTTTCAGATAAGAACCCTGAAGTCCAGTGAAACTGAGTCCTGGATGTGGCATGGCTTATGAGTGACAAGGCCACAATTACATGCAGGCTTTTTGCACACACTTTGGTATTGCCTTTATTCTGGCCTGCAGTTTACCATTTCACAGAGCATCTGACAAATTTCAAATTTGAGTAGAGTTTAGATTATTTCTACTTATTATTGCAGATCATTAATTATACTGATATTATATTAAGGTATAATCAGAGAATATCCTGAATCCATAAGATTTATTTGCATGCTGAGGTAAATCCAGATGTTACTGTTTTTCAGACAAATTTTCCTTCACATTTAAGACATAAATGTTCCTTTCATTTCTTTTTTTTTTTTTAAGATTTTATTTATTTGTTTGACAGACAGAGATCACAAGTAGGCAGAGAGGCAGGCAGAGAGAGAGGAGGAAGCAGGCTCCCTGCTGAGCAGAGAGCCCCATGCGATGCGGGGCTCGATCCCAGGACTCTAAGATCATGACCTGAGCCGAAGGCAGAGGCTTTAACCCACTGAGCCACCCAGGCGCCCTGTTTCTTTCATTTCTAACTTCTTTTTAAATATTACTGAATATCTCAGATTCTAAAGTAATTGTTGTAAAACAAAAAAGTATTCCTGTTAGCTTAAAAAAAATCCGCTACAGAAACTTTTTCAATTGTTCTCCATAATTTTCAGAGGGACAAAATTTGCATTTTCTTTCTATAACCGTTAATAACCAGGAGATTTCAGTTTGAATTGACTTTGTTGTTTTCCTAATTCCTTGTCTTGGAATTTTAGATTCTGAAGCTTTAGTGACTTGTCAGGCTACAACAAAGATGGAAATGGCCTTTTAAAACTTGGGGCAAACCACTTTCATGATATAGAAGTATTATATTTCATTAGTCATAAGATAAAGATTTTTTTTATTTTGTGCATTTTGTTCCTTTTAATATTAGACGATATTTGTTTTGTATATGACCTTCTATTAGCATTGAAGAGCAATTAGCAAATTGATGAAACAGTTTAAGGCAAAATTAGATGCTCGGGTAAGCATATAATTTTCTGTTGGAATTCTAAAATTCTTCCCTTCTAGAGTGTTTGCTGCCTTCAGGTATTAGTACTTAATAGTGATAGTAGAGAGTATATCTCTTCCAATGGAATAAACAGCACTCATATTCATGAACTTTCCAAGTGCCCGTCTCTTTTGCGCTTTAGATAGAATGTGTGTGTCCTCACTCACCTGCGGCCCAGGCTCCATTTCCTGTCACTCTGCTGCCAGTGGACCAGGTCTTTGCACCCACGCCTGGCCGTTCAGAGACATCAGAGCTGTGTTCTCTCCCTCAGTGATCTTCAGACTTGGCCCTGGGGAAGAACACAGGGAGGTGCTGTTGTACTTGGAGGGACTTTATCAAAATACTGATTCTTCTTCCACTTCCTTTTTCTGACGCTGAGAGGACCCCCGCTGTTTAGTGTGGGAGGGCCTCACTTGCAAAACTTCTGCGTTCCTTAGGAATAATGTCACCTTGGTGACCAAAGTGAAGCAGAATAAAAATTACCCAAATAAAACAAGCTGCTGTTATTTGCTCCTTTTTTTCTTTTTGTCATCAAAGTTCTCAAGAATCTTTGGAACACTTTATTGTCTCTCTGGATGATTCTTATGTAGCCGGTGGTTTTTGAACATCTAGGTTTTTCCTTTAATTGGAAGGAGCACAGCACATTTGTCAAAAAGGGCAGATTTCAGAACAAGGGTATCCCACCATGCCTGTAGGACAAGGACGTGGGAAATGCCTGATGGCACTTCAGTTGTCCATCTGGTCATTCACAGTTCTCTTCATGTCTCAGGAGTGACATGGGCCAGAAGCTGACTTGAGTTTTCCATTTCCCTAAAGAACGTTCTAAGAAGTGAGACAAGTTGCTCCCTCCCTATCAGCTCCTCTGTAAACGTAGCCTGCCTTTCCCTCCTCAGACTTACTCTGAGTGAGCTGTATGACTGGCCTCTAGTTTGATAGTTAGCTCATAAGCCATAAGAGAACCTGTTTGTTGGGTAATGTAGAGTAATGCATTTATTAATTGAGTTTCCCTTTAGCAGACCATTTTACCTGCCCATGGTATTCTCTGTAAGGTGTGTGTGTGTGTGTGTGTGTGTATGTGTGTACTCAAACTAGGACAGTGTGTGTATATTTTCTGTACTTAAAATTCCCGAGAAATTTGGGCTTTCGCTGTGTGTCCAGTCCTATGCTCTTGATAACCTCTGCTTGTAACAACAAAATAGAGATAATTTGACATTTGACAGTGGGTGAGTCCTATGTCCTCATGCTTAAGTACAGTCTCATGACTGATAAGGCACAAGCTCAATTAAGGTGTTTCAAGAAATAGGGTTTTCTGCTGTCCTCATTGCTAAGAAGAAAACCCCTTACATCTACGTGGACCGTATTGGTTTCAGTACTCATTGATGAACCACCCCCCAGCATATTAGTACCTTTTCTTGCTGAAAGGTACAAAGGGCAAAATCTGTAAAGAGAATTCTGTGCCTTGTCGAGAATCTTGGGGTCATATATGGTCATGTATATAATTTTGTATTATACAGGGCCCTAGGGGTAGAAGATAAAAGATAATGGGCCTAAATCTATATTACACACGGGTCATACTCTCCAAAGGGGAGTTTGCCCTGTACAATTGAGTTCCTCAAGGAATCCAATTAATTGATGTCCTCTGGTTAATTGAGGTTTTCCTTTTCTTGAGTTAAAATGTGGAAATGGCTTCCAGGTTTAAATTGGGCATAATCTACATGCCAGTTAGCTGCAGAAGCAAGCCCCTCTTCTGGGTGCTCATTGCCATCGTGGTTGCGTGGGGACTTGGGGCTCATTCTATAACATTCTTAAATTCTGCCTAATGGTCTCTAATTAATTTGCCGATAAAACTCTTACAGCGGATTCATTGAAGGCAAGTTCAGTTAAAGACTCTTCCTCTTCCTTCTTTTGCCATCATTTGCTCCCCCTTCCCTCCTCTTGTTTTTCTCTCCCCTTCTCTTCTCTCCATTCACTGTCAGGAAAGACTACCTTTGAAGGGACAATTCTGTACCGAGCTGCACCGGGAAAGACGGAGGGCCACAGACGCTATTACAGTGAGTGACCTTAACGGCAGGAGGCAATTGTAAAGTTACCATCCGGTACTTGTGGTTCTTGACACGGCCGCACTTTCCTGAGCTGCTCATGCTTCTGCCAAGTGTCTGTGTGAATTTCTGATCCAAGGACATGGACTTATTTCCCCGAATAAGTGCTGTCTCCTTGGTGCGTGCTACGGGAGCACCCTCGTCACCAGCCCTGGCGCTTTCTTGTTTGCTTTGTGCCTCTGCCATGTGTGTAACATGCGTGCATGAACCATGCGTGCGGAGAAGGGACTGGTGGCATTTGTCATGGCATACGTCCTTGTACCGGTATCTCTGGGCTTCTGGGGTGGCGTAAGATGGCTTCCCGTGGAGACGTCAACCTCTCCTGGTTACTGCCTTTCCTGAGTGGCTCATGAGAAGCCAATAAACCATTTCTTCCTTGTGTTGTTCAAAGAAATAAGAATGTGGCATGAAAGCCCATGCCAGCAATGGCGTTCTGCTCTGCTCATTCTGCTAGTCACTGCACGACAGACTTCTTTTGGCAGGACCCACATATAGCCTTTTGTGTTGTGAGATAAAGCTGCCAAAAGTTGAGGGGGAAGGACATGAATGAGATTAATGAATGAGTTTCATGAAGCTCTTAGAATGGTTCCTGCCGCTGAATAGCACTAGACACGTGAGTTCTAAATTTCAGATCAACAAAAATGGCTCACAGATCTGAATTGATCCATGCTGGAATATTTATTATGGTAAATTACACACAAGTGTAATTTATGATGTCATTTGGCCAGCCATGGAACGGAGAAAGCTTGAGGCTTTGTTCTTTTGTCACCTGGAAGGCAGAGCCTCCTCCGTCATGTGCAGATACACGTAGGCACACACCCTGTGTCCGCGGAAGTAGTGGAAGAGGAGGTTCAGCTGTGAACGCCAGAGCCATGCTTCTCACACCGTCTGTGGTGAAGCTTGTTTTTATTTCCATCCCCCCCCATGGACGGAGAGCTGGTCTTGCTGTACGTGACTTTACTACACATGCCGTGTGCCGTCTGCATCTTACCACGGGCGTTTGACAGGCCAGGACTGGTCTGTCCCCTGGTCACCTAGATGAGTCCCTGGCCACCCGTCTGAAGTCATACCGGTGCCCAGCGCTCTAAGCGTTTCCAAGCGTGCACACTTTTGTACCGGTCACAACCCCTCCATGACCTGGCCCCAGACCACAGACAACGCTCTGCGCTGTACTGCCTGTGGGTGTCACCTAGCATTCTGAGCATGACATGGGGACAGTTTACGGGAAAGCGTGTGTGATGAGCACCAGTAGCTAAGAGCTGCAGCACCCCGTCGACATGAAATGTCACCTTTCTTTCCCTCCAAAGGGAAGGAACTAGATTTTGAGTTATTTCACCAACCCAGATATTCAGCTATATAATTTGCATATTTAAAAGTGATAGAAGCAGGCTGCCAGAATGTCTGGAAGAAAAATCTGCCGCGTGTTTCCTTCCCAGTCCATGCTTATGTGACTGAATGACTGCCCCCTCTCCCCGTGTAGTGCGAAGAGCATTTCTCACAGTGATTAACAGAAAGTCATTAAGAGGAGCCCGGAAGGCAGCAAATCCCTGAAACCAGAAGCTCGGTGAAATCAGAATGGCAGTGGTTGAAAACATTATGGTTCTGACTAATGAGGAATGATAGAGGACTCCTTCAGATTCCTCTCTCTGAAGAACTGACGCACACTTGCCCTGCCTCCTTCTGCTGCTGCTGCTGCTGCTGGTGGTGGTGGGGAGGGCAGGACGGTGATGGTTTCTTTCCACTAACTCTTTCTTTTTTCCACCCTCAAATGGTTCTTTCCAACCCAGAAAAGAATATACGAGGCATTTATCACATAGAAAGAATCCATACGGCAAAATGAGAACATGTTAAAGGGGAAATGACACAATATTTAGACTCCAAAATTGTATCTCCAGCAGGGATATTTCTAAAAACAATGAACAAATAAACACACGAATGGATAGCTAATCCAGGGGGGTTCTCCATGTTTGCACACTCAAATCCAGTCCTAGAAATTGCAGCCGACCCCACTGCTGCAGGCCTCTTCTCATTGCTCTGCCCTCCGTTCTTGCTCACAAATGCGGTTCTTTACTTAATTAAAATGTATACCGGGGATCTTCCTCCTCCCCCCTTCCTTTTTGGCCTATAAATGCCATTTTATTGAAAACAGCAGCAGCAACAAACACAGCCGTTATTTTAATTTTAAGGATTTGATTTTGAAACTTGTTAGCAATTTATAATGACCTTTTGATATTTTATCTGTTTTCATTTAACAGTTCCTTCCTGCCCTGAGGCTTCTTTATTTGAATAACTTCGACATTTTATAACATTTTATGTGAGCAATTATTTGGTGTATGTTCCTATGTACTAGGAACCCACCTTCCGGATAGAAGGGTAGTGCACGATTGGCTAATACAGAACAAAATTCGATGATGTGCTTTCATCGGGGACATCGTTGTCATCAGGGGATATATAGTAAATGTTCAGGAGCTGTACTACTACACATCTAGAGGCTTTAGAGACAGATTGAATGGCAAACTAGTTTTCCCTAAGATATCCTCTGAATCCTACCCTTTGATGGCCTGACTAATGCACTGACTTTCAAAGTAAGAGTGTATACCCGGAAATTAACTAGAAACAAATAGGCTCTTCCTTTTAGGAACATGATTGTGGGCAGAGCCTGGGGAAAAAAGAATCTGGGAGGTAAGTGTTCATGCTGTCTTACTGATAACTATTTGATGACTTCCAACACATGCCACAAGAAGTCAAAGGAAGGGTGTCATGTCCCCAGTATTCTTCTTTGGAAAGGGATTCACCTTTGGGGAAATGATGGCATTGAAGGAGGAAAGAAGAGCTGGCCTCCGAGAGCAGCTTCCTTTCCCTCTTTAACAACCACAGTCATCTCGCCAGTGAAAGCGTCTCAGTGTCAAGTTTGGTTTAATGCTTTCCTAGAGAAACATGTCTGCATGCATTTATTCCTTGTGAAGGCATCCAAAGAGATTTAATTCTTTGGCAGTCATAATTTTGTGTGGTTTCTTTAATTGCTAATTTGTTTAAATGGCTTTTAGCTTTACAGTTTCCCTTTAGGAAATGTTACTTTCATTGCTAATTGCTAAT
This sequence comes from Enhydra lutris kenyoni, assembly GCF_002288905.1. Classification (NCBI taxonomy): domain Eukaryota; kingdom Metazoa; phylum Chordata; class Mammalia; order Carnivora; family Mustelidae; genus Enhydra; species Enhydra lutris. The sequence goes on along the minus strand of NW_019154107.1, from coordinate 1,727,468 downwards.
TGCCATGAGTCATAGAGATTGGAGGTACAGTATGTGGTACGGGCGGGATGGGGAGGCGAGGACAGGGTGGGAAGGGTGGTTGCCGCACACAGACTGTGGCAAAACAAGTTTGTATCAGAATCCGGCTCCGGTTGAAGAGTGGTGAAATGTCACACTTACACAGAGATCTGCTTTGAAATTAGAATTTTTTTTTTTAAGAATCTTGACTCACTTCTGTAAATTAAAGGCTGGTGGTGGGGAAATCGAATAAAACTCAGAGCCACCCAAACGCAATGTATTCAACACATGAAATGGAAAGCCCCAGTGCAGGTTGCCCTGTGCCCAGTAACACTTTTAGAGGTGGTTCCTGGCTGGCTGTGAGGCGCTTCACGGCTCTGGCTGATTTCTGAGCTCGTTCTCTCCCCGTCCCCACTCTTGACAGGTTTAAGGGAAACCACAGGCTCCGAGAGTGACGGGGGTGACTCAAGCAGTACCAAATCCGAAGGTGCCAACGGGACAGTCGCAACTGCAGCAATCCAGCCGAAGAAAGTTAAGGGAGTGGGCTTTGGAGATATATTCAAAGACAAACCAATAAAGCTAAGACCAAGGTCGATTGAAGTAGAGAATGACTTTCTACCGGTGGAGAAGGTAGGTTCGACAGTTTCTGTTTTATTTCAACACAGTGCGGAGTACCCAAAAGTCCTGTGTAGGGCAGCTGAGACTTCTTGTGCCTCTTCTGGGGTGTCGGCATCCTCACAGGCTAGCTGTTTGCCTCCTCCCCTTTGAGGCTCTCCTGTGTTTCTGGAAAGTCTCATGCTCTAGTTTGCATCTACTCTTCTCACTGACCTCTCCGTGGAATGCGTCTCGGTATTGTTGGGTCAGCGGGCTCCAGGAGTGCAGGAGGAACAATAGAAATGACCACCAGGTCCTGCCATCTTCCAGCCTCCTCCCCCACCTTTCCTTCACCCTTGACTCTCCCGCCAAAAGGATGTATGCCCAGGTCACGTCTCCATAGGTAACCTGATACCTATGCAGGAAACAGATAACAGACACCTCCCCCCCCCCACCAACTCCCTCCCAGCACTACTTCCCCACTCTGCTTTCCAGAGTCGTGGAACCTCCCCCGAGGGTGCCCACCTCCTCCTGGTGCAACTTTCCTGGCTCCCCTTCTCCTGAGCCCTGAAACTTCGCTGGAGAGCACCTTTAAAAAATCTTGCCTTGCACCCACCTCGCCTGGTGTCGTGTTTATCTCGCCTGTAAAACTTTACAGGTATGACTTTTCAAATGGTCCTGCGCTTCTCCATTCCCCTCCACCACGACACCCTCCCCCCCCCGAAAAGGCCCTCATGCCTGGACCCAGCTAAACACATGACCATGACACTTTCGAGCACAGACCGATCTATTACTTCTCCTTGTCCGTTTCTTTAGTGCTTCGTGCCTGGTTGTGTTGACTGGTTCTGCACTAGACCAAAGGAGTTCTGTGGGTTTTTTCTCTAGGAGTTAGGTGGGAATGATTTCTAGTCTGCTGAAAGGAAATCTCCCACATGTGTGTAGGATGGAGCTGGGCCATGCTGTGACTCCCTGCGTCGCTACCATCAGGAAGCTGGCTGTTTTCTTCTACCTCTCTGGTTCTGGGTTGCGAGAGGCAGACAGTGTGTTCCTGCTGAGTACGCGGTTGCTACAGCAACACACCCAAAGCCATCGAGCTTGTGGCTGTCAGTGACATCTACTGTGGTACACTTCTGAGCACCATAGCTTCACTTAGGACTTGAGAAATACTGTGGAATTTTCCAGATTATAATAAGCTACACCCATGCTGTACTTAAGGAATGTTTGTTAATTTGATTTAGTGCTGAAACTTTTGATGTTTATGCCAGTAGGCTCAGGGGATTGGGCAGTGGCAGCATCTCTAACGCAAGTTTATCAGTGACTTTTACATGTTTTTCATTTTTCAGGTGAGATGAATTTTTTAAAAGTTGCATCACCTTCCACAGCTGTAGAACTTCTAGCTGCCTCTTTCCCCCAGCCCCCAGCAACCTTGACTGGTGTCATCATGCATTAGAATCTGGAAAGGAAACTTTGGGACACTTAAGACCCCTAGAGATGGAAAAGGCAGGAAGGGGCAGAGACTTAGAAGTGAAAGAATGTTCCATTTGCATTCTCCTTTTGCTGCAGCTTATCTGAGCCAGCTTTGTTTTTTTCAGTAAGCAGCCTATGATACCTCTCGAGATCTGAAAGCTATCTAGTTGGTATCCCAGCTTGCGAACCCATTTCTCCATCACATGATTGCTTTCAGATTCCTGTAAATATTTACAAAAGAACAAGTCCCCATCTTGGGAAGAAACAATGGATGTAGTTCTTCTTCATTTTACTCAACTGGTTGAAATGAATGTGACCGTTGACTCAATCAACAAGCAGTTAATGCCTTTTGTTTGCTTTATGATTCTTGGTCTTATATTCTTCTCTGCGTAGGACATCATATGTGTGTGCGCGTGTGTGTGTGTGTGTGTGTGTGCGCGTGTGTCTGTGTGTGTGACTTTTGCCTATTGCTATGAATATTTGTTTTAAGCACAATAGTAAATTGGATCTCAGCCCACTTCTCCGAACCCCAGGGCCGCGTGCCCAGCTGCCGACTTGCACATCTCCACCTGACAATCTTAAATTCTTACTAGCTTGCCCAACCCTGAACTCCTCCTCATTCCCCTCGAACCACTCTGCCCACAGCCTTCCCCATCTCGGGGAAGGCAATGCCACTCCCGCTCCTGCACAGCAGGACTAAAGCCTTGGGGTTTTCCCTGACTTCTCCTTCTCTCACAATCCACGCCCCACCCGCCAGGTGACTCCATCAGCTCCACTGCCCCTGAACGTCAGACACCCACTACCCCGCTCCCCTTCGCTGCTCCCCTGCTCTCTCGCCCGACTCACAGGCCTCTTAATAGGGCTTCCTGCTTCTCCCCTTCCCCTTAGAGTCTCATCTCCACAGTGAAGCCAGGGTGATCCTTCGAACGCCCAAGTCTAGTCATGGTGCTCCTCTGCTCATGTCCCTGCAGAGGCTCCCCTGAGAACCAGAGTGAAAGGCCTGCCCCGGGCCCTCAGGCCAAAGTGACTAGGCTCCTTTACCACCCGGCCTTCCCCCTCACCTTCTCCCCTTGCTTACTCTGTCCCGGCCCCTCACTTTCCCCTAAACATGCCAAGCACTCTCCCACCTGGGGCCCTTTCTCACAGTGCTTCCCTCTGGGTACCTCTGGGTAGATACCTGCTCCACCTGTCCGCTGGCTGCCTGCCTCTTCTGCCTCTTCTGCCTCTTCTCCCCATACTTTGCTCAGACTTGACCTTTTCAGTGAGCCCTGCCCTGGTGCACTCATTCTAAAACCTGCCCTCTTGGCCTGTCCTGCTCACTTGTGCTGCATTTCTTGGTTTCCTTAGCCTGCAACCCTTTCTAACGTAATAGTCATTTTTAATCATGATCATCATTTATTTTATTCCCTGATCTGTGTTCTGCGCTTAGAACACGGGCGGCACACAGTAGGTTAGGTGTTCAGTAAGTATTAGATGTACGGGTACTATCAAAACTGTATCAACATAGCACTCCCGACATTACAGACCTCTATAAAATAAGGGGACTGGGTGGGAGAATGTAACAGTTATATAGTTGGAAATATAGCGGCTGTGTGGTTCGCTGTGTTTTTGTGAAGCAGAGATTTACTGTATTGGTCTTAGAGACATGACACGTTAACGTCATCGGAGTAATATATATGTGCATGTGCATGTGTGTGCGTCCTGGTTCATGATTTGTTTGCAGAAGGAAACCACGTGCTGGCAGCAGTCCTAACCCGCTCCTCGTTGTGAAGCCTCTGGGGAAAACGTCAACTGCCCAGCTTGCTTTACTGGCTGTGGACAATTTTTTACAGCATTTAAGAGGACTCGAAACTATCTCCACCCCTGTCATTGGCACTATGGATGGTGGCATAGATTTACGGAACGAGAGCTGATGAGTGCAATAATGTTTTACTAGTGCACAACCTGGTTCTTGTCACTGTTGAGATGGTTTTGTGTCCAGGATTTGTGTTTGTGGAAGGAAGCTTCCTTTGAGAATTGAGTGCACAGGTTTGATTTTGCGGAAGCACAAATTGGATCTCATGTGACAGTATTTGTTAGGTGAGACCCAGGTGGTCTTCTATGTAGGCTGGGCAGTTGGCCTTCCGAGATGGCTGGTTTGATAATTTGGGTGAAGGAAAAAAAAAAAGGAATCTGGTAATTTTTTTTTTTTTTTTAAAGATTTTATTTATCAGAGAGAGAGAGGGAGAGAGAGCGAGCACAGGCAGACAGAATGGCAGACAGAGGCAGAGGGAGAAGCAGGCTCCCTGCCGAGCAAGGAGCCCGATGTGGGACTCGATCCCAGGATGCTGGGATCATGACCTGAGCCAAAGGCAGCTGCTTAACCAACTGAGCCACCCAGGCGTCCCGGAATCTGGTAATTTTTAACAACTGCAAGCATATTATATTTTTCATTCAAGTTGGGAAGTTTTGGGATCCACTTTTCTCTGTCACTAGAAAATTCTGTGCCTGTTTTCCCTATGTTCTAATCCATACCAGCCTAACCCGAGTGACTAAATGCTGGTAATTATACCAGTACAGATACTATGTAACTCTCCCTGACCCCAACAATAGGGGCATAGTGAGTAGTCTTGCCTCTCAATTTACTGAGCTATAAGGAAGGACCCCGTTTATGAGTCCTTTTATCATTGTGAGTGATTTGTTTGATGCACCATTTACAGATGAAATTATTTAATGTCTGGGATTTTGCTTCCAGTAATTTGGAAGATAGAAGAGTGTGTAGGGCACAAAGGAAACAAGATTGGTCATGAGTTGATAATTGTTGAAACTGAATGGTGTATACATATGGGATCAGCACCCCATACTCTCTTTTTATATATATTGCAAATTTCCCTTGATGAAAGGTTAAAGAAATAAAGAAGAACCTTGGGAAAAAATATAACATTTAAACTAAGCCCAGAGTTAAGTATGTGTTGTATTAAAATAATAGAAAATACAGTGTGTCTAAAGATGAACCAAGTTGAATATCATAAGATTATAAGGGGATGGTACCACTGTCCTAGCTCACTGACCCTGACAAAATCACTTAACCTCAATGAGGCCATATGTAAAATGGGAATACTCTGTATACCTGTCCCACCTCGTAAGACTTTTTAAAAATGTTATATAACAGAAAATACTCTGAAATTATAAATGTAACTAATCTCAACTAGTATTTATTGAGTACTGACTCTGTGTTCAGCACTGGGGACACAGTGGTAAATAAGACTGGGTCACCACTCTCAGGGAGCTGCAGAAAAGTAAATAAGCTGTAATAATACAGTGTAGGACATGCCACAAGTTGAGATCACTTTGAGAACACAGTGCTGAGCTGTAGGAGCCCTTGGGCATAATAGGAAGTGATGAGTTGTGAGGGACACTGGAGAATGAGTGCTCCTGTATGAGTGTGTGTACTTCCTTCCTCCAGGAAGTAATGTTTAGACTTCCTGTAGGAAGTAATGCTCTTAGGCCCACAAGAAGTAATGTTTAGGCTGAGAACCATGGTGTCCAGTAGACATTCATTAAGCCAAGGAGCATAGAGTTATCAAGGTGAGAAGAGCAACATGTCTTGAAGGGAAATTAAAATAGCACAGAACATGTGTTGAGGCTTTAGCAGGAAGTGGGGAAAGGTGAGAATAAAGAAGGAGCAGGGCCTAGATCAGGAAAGGCCTGGTGACTTGTTAAGGAGTTTGGACTTGATCTTAAAGGCAGTGAGGAGCTATCAGTGGGGAGCTATTTTCACCAAGAGAGTGATACAGTCAGGTAGGTGGTTTAGAGAAAGTATTCCAATTTACAGTGGGAGGAGTGGATTATAGAAGACAGGGTGACTAAAATTGAGGAGAGAGGTTAACAGAAACTTATGTTGGCTCTCCCAGTAAGCTCCCCACTGCCCCTACAGTCTAGGTTCTAAATCAGTTAATAAGATGAGTCAGTGGATGGGGAATCAAAATAATACTTTTGCTTTTTGTTTTCAGTATGGATATCCATTTCATCCAGTGTTGAAAAGATCATCCTTTCTGCATTGCACAGCCTTTATCACCTTTGTCATAATTTAAGTGGCTATCTATGTGTTAGTCTGTTTCTGGACTCTGTTCTGTTGGTCTATATTTGTCCTTGCACTTATTCTATACTACCTCAATTACTGTAGCTGTGTAGTCAGTCTTGATACCTGGCAATTTAAGTTCTCAATCATTGTTCCTCTTCTTCAGGATTTCCTGGGCTATTCTTGACCCCTTGTATTTTCATATAAACTTTAGAGTCAGCTTGTCATCTCCCCCCACCAAAAAACAAACAAACAAACAAACAAAACCTTTGGGATTTTGATTGGGGTTGCATTGACTCTATAGATATGTTTGAGAAAAATTGATACCTTTCCAATCCATGAACATGGTATATTTCCTCTATTTATGTAGATCTTATTTCTTTTTGTGAAAGTTCCTCAAAGCTGTACACTTAAGATTTGTGCACCTTTCTCTACCTATGTTATATAGCAATGTTGTTATTGATGAAGGCAAAGTTGAAGGATATAGATGAGTGTGAGAGCCAAATGGGCCTGCCAGCTGATCCCCAGAATTAGATAGACCCACTCACCCACTCTCAGCAACATTATAGTAAAGCAGCCCCATGTGGTCTAACCCTTGGGGGAAGAGCAGAGGCTAACTTCGAAGAGGAGAAAAGAGAAGAGTTGAGCTGAACATGCCTTTATTTTTCTGAAATTCGCCTATAGAAGAAGTCATTTCATTCTCCCAGAGGAAAGTGAGTAAGGGGGCAGAGAGTTCCAGGAGTGTCCAGGTGTGTCCAGAAAGTGTCCATTTGGGATCCCTTTTGCATGGCAGGAAACATCAAGAGAAGAGATAGTTTTTCTCTCTGACAGCTTTGAAGTGTTGTCCTAGATGGTTTGGGGAGTTGCTTTGAAGGTAGAATGAAGAAATTTGATAGTATGTGGAGGATAAAGGAGAGGAAGGACTTGAAGATGATGCTTTGGGCAACTGGCTTAAGCACCTGGATGGTAGTATCATTCCCTGGTTAGAGACTGCTGGAGAAGAGAGATATCTGGGGAGGAGAGAGGTCATGGGTTATCTTAGACTAGCTGGATTTCTTAGGTACTTGTGGAACCATCAAGCGGAGGCATCCAGCGGGCTCTTGGATAAATAAGTCTGGTGACTGAGAGAGAACTGTAGATGTAGGTTTGGGAGTCATCAGCCTAGAGACTGGGTTGGAAGGCTATAAGCAAGAAGGCAATCTGGACAGGACCTTATTCTCATGAATACAGCTGGTACCTTCTATCCTTCACCTGTGGACCCAGGAGGGAATTTCCTCATCAGGCTGCTTCCCTGTGACCCCAGCCTAGCCCCAGTATTTTTGTAAACTCCTTCCCTTTTCATGAGTCACTCAGATGATCACTCTGACCAAACACTTAGGGAAGGGAATGGCAGGTATTATACATGGGTGGGTAAATGACAGATACTCAGGGGAATCTCCAGGACCTAACCTGATAGGCCTTTTGTGGAATAATCTTGGCTTTTTTTTTTTCTCTCTTTTTTGTAAAATTTAATTTTATTTTTTCAGTGTTCCAAGATTCATTGTTTATGCACCACACCCAGTGCTCTATGCAGTACGTGCCCTCCTTAATACCCACCACCAGGCTCACCCATCCCCCCACCCCTCTCCCCTCCAAAACCTTCAGTTTGTTTCTCAGAGTCCACAGTCTCTCACGGTTCGTCTCGCCCTCCGATTTCCCCCAACTCACTTCTCTCCTTCTCCCAATGTCCTCTGTGTTATTCCTTATGCTCCATGAGTAAGTGAAACCATATGATAATTGAGTCTCTCTACTTGACTTATTTCACTCAGCATAATCTCCTCCAATTCCATCCATGTTGATACAAAAGTTGGGTATTCATCCTTTCTGATGGAGGCATAATACTCCATTGTATATATGGACCATATATTCTTTATCTGCTCATCTGTTGAAGGACATTTTGGCTCTTTCCACAGTTTGACGACGTGTCCATTGCTGCTATGAACATTAGGGTACAGATGGCCCTTCTTTTCACTACTGTCTTTGGGGTAAATACCCAGTAGTTGATGCCAGCTCATTCCATGTTCAGGTTTGTTACATTGGTTGCTTACTGGATTCCCCACAAAGAAATTCTCCAAGAAGCTCCTTTCCCATGGTCTTTCTGTCTTAGCTGATTGCCATTTGTGAATTCTGATGTCTCCCTCTTACAGTGATCCTGTTTTCTTTCTTCATTTACTACCATATCCCACAACCCAACGTTGTGTTTGTGACAGTCTCTTCAACTCTAATCATCTTAGATCTCATTTTTCACCCAAATTAATGCCTTTATGATATCAACATTGTAGCTTTCACTTGTAACAGAGAGTGATAGTTAAAATTGTATATAAATGAGCTACTAATCATTTTTTTAATCAACCAAATTGCAGTAAGAGAAATTTTACTATTTTTGTACATAAGCAGTCTTTTTATCCATTTAGTAAAAATTCATCAAGCTGTATACTTAAGTAAAATTAAATATTGTAAACCGTTAAAGTGATGATCTTCATTCATTAAAAATGAGAGATTTATGTCTCTAATCCTTTGAAGACTAGAAATAAGCTCTGGGGATCTTCAGGAGCTAAAGGTGTCTTCTTTGACTAATGAAACACAACTCGGTCAAAACTTTGTTATGATTTCCTGAGACCTATAGTATTGGATGACCCTCCTTTTGGTTGAATGATAAGATTATGTGACATCTCTTGAGCAGTTGGAAAATCCATGGGTTTTAATGAGTAGATGGTGTTAAGATGCCCGCTGGTTGCCTAGGTGAATGGTCTGGGGTTTTCAGACTTTGTTTTCTGTGTTCTCTTTCCCCAAAGTGTCTGTTAAGTTTCCTTATCTAGGAGAAGTAAGGACGGGGGTGTTGGTAGGAAAAGGGAATAAGACACAGTGTTATAGGACTCCTCTTTGACGTGTTAGATGTTGTTTACTGTTCTACATATGCTTGACACAGACTTTCTAAAACACTCAGCATAGTAGTTATTTTCTAAGAAATGTTTAATTGCAGCCAGAATATGACCAAGGATCGCATTCCCGGAAGGCCTTAAATTTGCGTTTTTAAGAGTGTAGAGGTTATAAAGCATGCAGGCCAGATTGTCTGGGTTCACATCCCACCTCTGACTCTTCCTGGGACAGACTACTTAAGCACTCAGTGCTTTAGATTCCTCATCTGTAAAATTAGAATACCAATGGGATGTGCTCCATAGGGTTGTCACGAGGAATGAGTAACACAACAAAAAGGATAGAAAAGTGCGTGGCATATAATCATCACTTGATTAATTTTCATAGTTATTATTGCTGCCCTTCTGGTTATTAGAACAGAAGGAGCGCCTGTAAATAGCAGTGCAGTTTTCAGGATCGTTTCTTTGTCTTTTTCTTATAGAAAAATTCAAACTCACAGGAGGAGAGTTGAATTTTGCTATGTCTGGATAGCTGTTTGTTTGACATCACCAAGTCTTAAATATTAGCCATTAGAAAGTAAGTGCCATGATTTTGGACCTTGCCATCATATTCCTATTTATAACTCCTTGAAAACCCTTGTTAAACTATAGTGGGCCCTCAATAAATATTTGTGGACTGGACACACAAAGATAATGTTTTGTCCTAATCCAACTGAAATCATAAAGGAAGACTCATTATGTTTGGGGTCTGCTTGTGGTCTGGCTACAGATTCACTCTCTCGTTTGTCTATTAATTTGCTCATTCATTCACTTACTGAGGCTTTATTGAATGCCTTTTATGGATCTGCAGCGGCAGCTCTGGAAATTTCTAGATAATAAATGAGCTCAATCCATTTGTAAAGGAGTTGGCTAGGCGGCATGTCTGGATTCTGTATGAGCATGATACATACATATTTTTTTTTCTACCTGGCAGTGTATTTATTTGGGATGAGGTGGGTCTGGTGTAGTTCACTGCAATGGAGTTAACACCTCCTCCCCTGCATCACGCCTTGAATCCGCTGTCACGTACAGGCCTCTCATTTAGTGCTTTGCAGTATGTATGCGTGGGAGAAAAGTGGGCAGGTATAAAAGTCACTGTGATGCAGGGGAAAGGGACTAGCAGAGGTACATCCAAAGCATCAAAGAGAATAGGGGAAGGAGCTACTACCTCTCCTAGACGTCTCGAATGAAGAGATGGGGTATCAGGGAGCTCTTCTCAAGCAAAGTGAGATTTGAACAAAGTATTACAAGATAAAGGGGCTTTCGCCGTGCTGGCAGCGTGTGCACAGACAAAGAGAGAGCGTGGTTATGCAGAAGGGCTGTGTTTGGCTGGAGTGCAGGGGATGTGGTCCCGGTGGTGGAGGAGGAAGTAAGGGGCTGGAGGGGAGGTGGGCCCTCTTCCCCCAGGGCTCCGCCAGCTGCTTTACACAAGCTGTGCTTCTTTTGGGTGACCTGGCCATTCAGCGGAGGAGTTCCGCTGGGGAGTGGCATGATCAGATCGGCACTTTAGAGATAACTGGGGAAGTGCCCAGCAACGTGAACTGGAGATGGGGAGGAAGTAGCTGGGAGAGTTGCCAGCCCCGGGGCTCCGTGGTTGATGACTAATTGGCCAGGCCCCAGGAACTTCTAGTAGCTCTTGGAAAGGGGCAGATGGGCCCACCTCATGTACACTCTTTGAGCTGGGCCGCTGTAGCCTGGGTTGGCAGCAGAACCGATAGAAGAGCCAAGTTTCCTTTCAAAGAAAACTCTTTTGTTATTATGGGAAGCAGAAGTCTAGGACTCGGCATTCAGCTGTCTTTATTGAGAGATAGTCTAAGGATAGAGAGATAATAAATAAGTGAAGTTGGGAAGGCATTGTTAAATTCATTTCTGTAGATATATTCATGAATGTTATCATGCGTCTCTAACTGACACATACACATTTATTTATGTAGCATGTATGTGCAGCCAGCTTATGTGCCTAATTCGCCTTTTAATAAACTTTAATTTTAGGGACACCTGGGGGGCTCAGTCAATTAAGCGTCTGTCTTCGGCTCAGGTCGTGATCCCGGGGTCCTGGGATCGAGCCCGGCATTGGGCTCCCTGCTTAGCAGGGAGCCTACTTCTCCCTCTGCCTGCTGCTCCCCCTGCTTGTGCTCTCTCTCTTGCTCTCTCTCTCTCAAATAAATAAACAAGTAAAATCTTTAAAAAAGCCTTTTAATTTCAGAATAGTTTTAGACTTGTAGGATAGTTGTAAAGATAATACAGTGAATTCCCACAGAATTTTCAGAGAATTCTGTTAACTTCTCCTGTTAAATGGTATATTTGTCACAATTAATGAACCAGTACTGAGATATGATTATTAACCCAGTTCCATCCTTTAGTCAGATTTCCTTAAGTTTTTCTTTTTTTTTTAAAGATTTTATTTATTTATTTGACACACAGAGAGAGATCACAAGTAGGCAGAGCAGCAGGCAGAGAGAGAGAGGGAGAAGCAGGCTCCCCGCTGAGCAGAGAGCCTGATGTGGGGCTCGATCCCAGGACCCTGAGATCATGACCTGAGCTGAAGACAGAGACTTAACCCACTGAGCCACCCACGCGCCCCTCCTTAAGTTTTTCTTGATGTCCCTTCTCTGTTCCAGGATCCCATCTAGGACACCCCATTACAGGACATCTCCTCAGGCCCCTCTTCGCTATGACCTTTTCTCAGATTTGCCATGTTTTTGATAATCTTGGCCATTTTGAGAAAATTTTCAGAATGCCCTTAAGTTAGCATTTGTCTGACATTTGTCTCATGCTTAAACCAAAGTGGGGGATTTAGGGAGGAAGACCACAGTGGGGACGTGCCATTCTCATCACGTCGTATCAGGGGCACATCCTGTCAACATGACTTCTCACTTTTGTTGTTGACTTTGGTCACCTGACTGAGGTCATGTTTATCAGGTTTCTTCACTGTAGGTTGTTCTGGTTTTTTCCCTTCTCTAGATTCAACTTTAAAAAAAAATTTTTATTTATTTATTTGAGAGAGAGAGAGAGACAGAGATAGTGACAGAGGTAGCAACAGAGAACATGAGCAGGGAGGAGAGGGAGAATCAGGCTCCCTGCTGAGCAAGGGGCCTGCCATGGGGCCGGATCCCAGGACCCTGGGATCACGACCTGAGCCGAAGGCAGACGCTTCACCAGCTGAGCCACCCAGGCACCCCTAGATTCAACTCTTTAGGAAGAAGTCACAATGTGTACCTCACACTTGAGTGGGGGGTTCCACTCCCCTCCTTGAGGGACGAGTATCATCATAGATTAGTGGGAATTCTGTGCAGGCAATTTGTCTATCCTCTCCATACTAATTAAGTTTTGATAAGGTGATTTTTTATCTGCCCCCTAAATTCCAGATGTTAATTCCCTCCGCCTGCACCACCTTGCCATTTGCATCCTGCTGACATCTCCCACGTTTGTTTCCTTGTATGATACATAAACGGACCTATGTCTTATTTACCCAAGCAGATTGCATATTTCTTAAGCACTGAGATAGCATCTCATTCAAAACCCCCTATACCACAGGCAGTTACTAAATATTGAATAAATGGCTTTTAAATTAGTACAATTAAAAAATTCAAAAATTCCTCGTAGTTAGGGAAGTGAAACGGGCCCTCGGAGTCTGAGCACATGAGAAGTGTGGTAAGGTGAGGGTACTCTTGACTTGGCACCCTGCCTTGTGATGTTGCCCTGAGTTTGTGATAGTGGCTACTAGGGTGCTTACTTTGTATCGGCTACTTTATTAAGCACTCAACATATTACCTATTTAATCTTGCAGACAACCCTATAGGTTGGTGCTTTTATCCCCATTTTATAGATAAGGAAACTGAGGTGAATGGAGGTTAAATGAGTTGCTCCAAATCACACCCCTGGGAAGTGGTCCAGCTGGGAATTTTTTATCTCAGACACGCTGGCTCTAGAGTTTTGATCTCTTAACCACTGGGCTCTAAATCCATGGAAGTGGTGATTAAAATGGTATCTCATTTGGGGCCAAAACAAGATTGCTAATTAAACATTTTATTCCAGTCTGTGAGGATACTACCACTGACATGACTGGCAACAGTTTTGCTGGAGTTTTCCTAGGGCGAATGTTTCTATAAAGCCGCGGCTGTTTTTCCCCTCTTAGGTTTTTTTTTTTTTTCTCCTCCTCCCTTTCTTTTTTTTCTTATAGAGAGTAATTTCTGTGTATTACCACTAATTTCACATCTTTAAAATACAGGTATTTTTTACCATGGACATTTCACATAGAAATGTCCATATTCTAGCTCTCTGTCACTCCCCATCAGATTATCTGCTGAGAGATAGTGGGCTTTTTATTTTCTCTCTGGTGTTTTTAAACAGAAGTGGCCGCTGGGTCCTGCCAAATAAACACTCCTTCAGTGTGTTCCTTGTCTGAATGGTCACACCTGTGGGTCCCCGGGAGACAGCTACATTCCTGCAGCGAGGCAGGCGAGGGAGGAGGACTTCTCGCAAAGCCACCCAAGCCTTGAATCGGCCCTGGCTTCCTGAACCGTAAACAAATGCGAGCTTTGTTCTCCCTATTGCTCATTTGGTCCCAAGTATGACTCAGGGTTAGGCTGGGTCCTTCAGGCTCTGTGCCTTTGGCTGTTGGAAGGAAGTGGGAGGGTCCCAGGGTAGTTCTGGGACCTTTTCAAACTGAAGAGAGGAGGCTGACTGCATGATGGGAGAAGAGGTATTTCTTTCTTTGCTTTTAGAGATGTAGTAAGTCCCCTTAATCTTGCATCTTGTCTGCGCGGGTTTTCTAACAAGGCTTGTAATGGGTTTGCCCTGGTAGGTTCCAAGAAGTGTCTGCCGGCCAGGATCCCCCTGGGGGTGGAGTGGGGGGAGCTGTGAATATTGTAAAGAAGAACCTATAGTGCGGAGGAGTCTTTTCTCAAGTCAGATGTTGCACTGGAACTCTGTAGCTATTTTAATCCCCCCCACCCCCACCCCTTTGGTCAATCCGGCCATTGATTTTTACAGATGTTTTCAATTTCTCTGTGTCTTGGGTTTTCATGTGCTCACACTGCAGAGAGTCATTTAGATGGGCAGTTTGCACAAGCAGTAACTGTTACACCATGCCACCGAGAGCTTTAGCAATTACAGATGTTTGGGCAGTAAACAAATCCAGCTTGCTCTTCAGGTTAATTTAGGAGAGAAGAGTATGTCCTCGCAGAGTGGGCCAGCTGCAGGGCATTTCACTCTTGGGAGGCATGGACATTGGGAGTTTTCCTGGTGAGTGGAGAAGCTGTGAGTAGTGACTTCTGGGTGCTGCTGAGCTGGTTTTTTGCTGTTGTTGTTGTTGTTGTTGTTGTTGAATTTATAGAGGTAAAGATATTTGGCTAATTGTGTAGGACTGAGCGTTTATATTCATTTGCTTATATATACAGTCGAATAAAGACACTCAATTATTTGACTTTTCTAAAAGTTTGCTAGTGATAAGTGGTCTCGTTTCTCTCTGTGACTTGTTCATATTTATCTACCTAAAAGCAGAAGTCTGTCATTTTCCAAACAGAAAATAAAATTCCCTAAATAAAGCACAGGATAAGTAAGGCTTGCAATGCGTCATATGTCTTCCATATTCCTGTCTCTTGTTGAAAAAATTGTAAGGGGGAGAGTGGATGATATCTATAAAATATGTCTCTTTGTGCCTTTTTCTATTGGCTTTAACTTGTAATGTCTTCAGAATTACATGAAAAGGAAGGTAACATGACAAAAGGAAACACATTGTTTTATCACATTACTTTAAGAGTAGGAGAACTTCTTGAAAAGTTTTTTAATGGCGTCTGTAGCTTGTCTAGAAGGACGTGAGTGCAGACAGCAGCTGGCTAAAATAAAAAATATACTCATCTGTGATGGATTGAGAGAATTTTCTTGTTGAAAGCTATCTTAAATTTGCTGCTAATTATTATTATTATTATTGCCAGATAGCATTGTTCTGAGTTCTGAAAAGTAGACACGACAATTAGATATTTACATGCAAAATTCAGCTGGTGCCTGAGAAAGGAGTGAAAGTATGTTGATTGTAAAACGTGACCTACAGAAAAGGCTCAGCAATGGTACTGGGCTCCCGCAGGAGCCTCTCTGGCTCCCTCAGGCTAGGGCCTGGAGGTGACACAGACAGGGGAGCCCCTGGGACCCTTAAAAGTTTTGTGACGTCCAAACTACTAATTTGCATTATTGAATGCCCCCTCAATCCTTTGCTTATTTGCTTCTCAAAATGGAAATAGCCCTATTACTTCTCTGACTACAGGAGTTCTTTGCAATAATTATTATAATAATAAAAACTCAAAGTTAAAGAATATGAATAAATTGCCCTTAATCCTCTTATCCAGGAACAACCATTTAATATGTATCCTTCCAGACTTTTATCACAGCGGTAGTGTCCGTGCAGTATACCCCTGAGGTCATATTAAATATTACCTGATTTTAGAACTTAACATATAATGGGCCCCCCTTTTCTTTCAGACAAGTGCACGGTCATCCCTTGTACAGGCATACCACCATTTATTGGACCGATCCTCCTGTAATAACTATTTAGGTTGCCTCCACATTTTTAATATTAAAAATGGCATTCTTATATATGCATCACTGTGTCTGCCCTGGTTATTTTTTTGGGCTCAATTTTTAAGAGAGGAATTTCCAGGTTAAAGGCTGACCTAATTCTGGCTGGTTTTGTTTGTAATGAAAATAACCTAAGTACATGGTAAAAAAATTCCAACAGAACAAAAGTAAGACTTTCTCAGTCTCATGCATTCAGCTTTAATTCCCAGTGGAAATCCCCCATAAAAGCTTTCTTTGTATGCCTATAGAAATGGAGAATGTTTGGGGGTGCTTGGGTGGCTCAGTTGGTTAAGCATCTGCCTTCAGTTCAGGCCACGATCTCAAGGTCCTGGGATCGGGCCCCACATGACGCTCTTTGCTCAATGGGGAGTCTGCTTCTCCCTCTCCCTCTGCCTGCCACTCCCCCTGCTTGTGCTCTCTCTCTCTCTGTGTCAAATAAATAAATAAAATCTTTTTTAAGAAAGAAATGTAGAATGTTTTTATTACAGTAAAATATACATAATACCATTTATCCATTATTAAGTGTATAATCAATGGCATTAAATATGTTCATGTTAATGTGTAACCGTCATCACCATCCATCTCCAGAACCCAGAACTTTTTCGTCTTCTCACAATGAAACAATGTACCCATTAAAACACTAACTTCTCATTCTCCCCTCCTCCTAGCAACTACCTTTCAGCTTTCTGTGTCTGTGAATTTGACTCTGCTGGGTACCTCTTATAAGTGGAGTCATAAGATATTTAACCTTTTATGCCTGCCTTACTTTACCTAGCATAATGTCTTCGAGGTTCATCTACGTTGTAGCAGGTGTCGGAATTTCCTTCCTTTTTAAGGCTGAATAATATTTCACTGTGGCTATATCACAATTTGTTTATCCATTCTTCCATTGATAGACATTTAGGGTGTTTCTGCATTTTGGCTACTGTGAATAATGCTAAAATGAGTACTGGCCTACTGATACCTATGTGAGTCCTGGCTCTCGGTTCTTTTGGGTATATTCCCAGAAGTAGAGATACTGGATCATATGTAATTCTATTTTTAATTTTTGTGAAGCTGCCATACTGTTCTCCACAGCAGCTACGCCATTTTGCATTCCTACCGGTAATGCCTGGGGGTTCCAGTTTCTCCACATCCTTATCAGCACTTGTCATTCTCTGTTTGTGTGTTTTGTAACAGCCATCCTAATGGGTGTGAAGTGGTAGCTCATTGCTGTTGGAATTGGTGTTTAATGTATGTTCATGTTGCCTATCACAAAGGAAAAAAGATACCATTCTTCTCATCATAGAATAATGAGTTGAGGAAAAGGTCCTCTGTCTGAGAAGCCCCATGAACTAGCATGTCAGTTACACAGTCCCAAGAGATCGCAGATGGCTTGAGGGAAGGACTAGGCCCCCTGTTCCTGAGTCCCTGAAGAAAAGAGGAGCTGGGAACCCTGAAGAAAAGAGGAGCTTGCTTTCCAGGTTTTATGGTGACCAGGATTGCTTCTCTTCAACCCACCCCCCAAAAAAAATATTATGGAGAGTGGATTCAAAAGAGTTCTTCTGTGAAAAGATGAATTTCTTTTTTGTGCTATCATTAATTCAAAATGATAGTACCTCATTTATCCTCCAAAGTAGGGAAAGCCAGTTTTATGATTGACTTTTTCTGTCCTTACCTTCTGCTCTAGGATTCTTTGGGGATAGGAAGTGAAAGTCCTTTCTTTTGCATATTCACCGAATCATTCGTTTGATTCAATTGATATTTTTCAGTGGGGTGGACGAAAGTATCTACAAGTATTTCGTTGTGGCTCTCTTTTCTTCTTTACTTACGTTAATAACTATTTCATAATATTTATAATCTTGAAGTTTGTGGATGCTTTGCATTCCTGAAAGTCAAGGTTTTATAAATCTCTGTGTGGCCGTTAAAAAGATCAGGCATATGTACCTCACTGGTCTTTTTCTTGCTGATATTCTCACTACCTGTAAAATGATAGTCTAGACAACTGAATTTCAGTGGGATGGTTTAAGTTGAGTGCTCTATAAAAACTGGCAACTTTATTTTTGTTAAAATTGTATCTATCTATTTATTTATTTATTTGAGAGAGAGCATGCATGCGCTCACCCTTGAGTCGGGGTAGGAGCAGAGTGGAAGGGAGAGGGAGGGGGAAAGAACCTCAGGCAGAGTCCATGCTGAGCGCAGAGCCTGATGTGGGGTTCATCCCACAGCTCCGAAATCACGACCTGAGCCAACACCAAGAGTCAGGCGCTCGACCGACTGAGCCACTCAGGCATCCCCAAACTGGCGACTTCCAAATAAACTGTCCAGCTCACTTTGCACGATGATGCACCTTTTCTTACATTTAGAGAATTTAGATCACGAAGCTTGTTAGTCAGCAACCTGTTTTGTACTTTTCTGTGGCATCAGAGGCCATTTAGAAAGGATGAGATGACAGCCTATTCTCGATGCAGGCTTTTAAATATGGCGGCCAGGTCCCAAACAGATGTGTGCCCATAAACCCTCTTGAAGCAAATGCAAGCGGAGGCACAGTAACCCCTACTTACACCTCTGATGGAGCTTTCTCTTTCTTTCTCTCAACCTGGGCTATAAAATGAACAATTAACAAATTAAGAGTGAGCAGGAATTGCCTTAAAAGCTGCTTCTTCATCAAAAGGCCATCGTCAAGCCACTTCATGGATGGCCCCTGACTCAGGAGTCTCACCTCAATTAAATTTACACTTGAACCTTCAGGAATAGAGAAGGCAGTGTTTGGACAACTAAAGGCAGGTGTTTGGGGTCTCTGTCACTTAGAAGCCGTATTTCTGTTTGCCCATTTAAGATGAGGAAGTTAGAAGTGGTAAAGATGAATTTACTGCCTCATTTTCTTTTTTCTTCTTTCACTTGCTAAGCATTTTCACCCACCAGCGATTTTAATATGTTTTGCTCCATTTGTTTTGGTAGCATCTGTTCAGTCTGTTCTTTTTATTTTGATTTCTTAGTTGGGTTTTTCATTTTCTCTCTATACCAGAAACATTTTTTCCAAGAGTTCCTGAGTACCTTTTCTAGACTATTAAGAAAGTGGATAAGAGAAGTAATGATGTAAAGTATCAAGACGTTCAATCCTGGAGTAGTCCTGACTTGCCCCCCCAACCCCGTACAGTGCTAGCCTTGTCTGGTGGCTGCACCAAAAGAGCTGCCCATGTTATGTGTCCTGTATGTCTCATTTCAGATAGAGCTCTTTTGCTTCAAACCCTAGTACCCTCCACGTTCACACGTTGTTAGAAACTGAGAAAGTCCGCTTGCTCATAATTTAGAATCCTATTTTTTTTTCCAGTGATGGGAATACAGCTATTGTTGTTTTTTTGATTTGAAAGAGGCTGAAATGTTACAAAGCTGGTAACTCTGTGCCCAAACAGGTAAGTGATGTGCCCAGGCGAGTCACGTCACACCGTCTCTTTGCAGTATAGAGGTGAGCGGGACGTAATGGATGGGCGACCTTATTGCGCTTTCCAGGAAGGGGGTAGGATCTGTAACATTTTGGTGTAATTTTTGTGTGCACTGCCCGAGTTCAAACAACTCCAGGTTTTCCCAACTAGAGCCTTCAGTCATAGGTCACTAGGCAGGAGAGCAGAAAAGTGTCCAAATAAGACATGAAAAGAGGCCTGGACAAAATTAGTGAGGCCAAAAGAGATACAGCCAGGTCAAGAGAGGGATCGCTGTTTCCAAGTGCTAAGAAATGATTTTATGGGGCCGTAGAGCAGTATGCTTGCATGTAGCCCATCCCTGACTTGAGTCTAGAAAGTCTATATGAAGTGAAGATTCTAATGTGGGTTGATCATCTCCTTATGAAACTCAATGACTAGAAAGAGACTGGGGTATCCAGAGAGGCAGTGACTGAAGGCAGTCACTGGAGTGAATGGAAATGGTCAAGAAACTAGAAATCGGGAGCTGTGGTCATCGTTGCAAAGAGAGAAGGCTAAATGGAGTTTGGGAGAAAAAGAAAAAAAGAAAATAAATAAATGGTGCTTGGGAGGAAGTGAAGAATTACGTGGGGTTTGAGGGTTGCTTATTCTCTGGTCCCCCGGTGGCTGAAAAGGGGGAGCCCTCTATAACCTGAGGCATGGTGGTCAGGTTAGGAATAAGGGAGAAGTGGCCAATACTGAGGGCTGATAAAGTCTTCCTTGTTTATGGCAAAGAGGATGTGGAAATCTTTTCCTGAAAGTCCTCATAGAATTGGATAGATAGATAACATCTCTCTGAAATAAATTAAGTGTAGTAACTCAGGAGTTAGGGAATAGGTTAGAAACTCCAGAAGTTCCATGCTTGCTCTTTGTCCTCCTTTGTCACCGTCTTCTGTGAATCTATGTTGTTTTCCCTGCACGGAGCCTGTAGCGGGACTTTGTGGAAGGCACAGAGAGGAACTGCTGCTCTCAGGACCTCAGAAGTGGAAAGCACTGAAAAGAACGTTCTCCATTGTAATAGAAAAGGACAAGAATTTCTCAAGGCCAGAAAATGCATCAGCTGGGAGATTTTACTGTGCACATTCTCTGCCCCCTACCTCTCTAAAACAAACAAAACGTACCTTTAAAAAAAAATAACATAGAACTATAAAAAGTGCCATTTAAGAAAGCCCATGATTAAAATAGGTGATTTCATGTTTGGTTTGGTTTTGTTTTCCAAATGAGGGTTTTCTTCCTCTCTATTTTGTGTGTGTTACAGAGAAAGGAGAAGACAATGGGGAAATATTTTAAGACAGGAAAATGAGAACATGCAAAATGAGTAATGAAAGATGTAGCATTCCTTCATTTAGTGAGGATCTAATTTGCCTAAAACTCATCATGTACCCTAGAGAGAATTTTGAGCCTTAAGAGAACTCCTTCTGTACCTGAGATTTGCTACTGAAGAGACTTGTAACTTTGAGTGAGTGAGTGAATACGCCTGATCACCCAGCATAAGGCTGAACTGAACTTTTTCTCCAGCAAACCAGAAATCATTCCACCAAAAGATTCCTCTTAAAAGTGCATTGAGTCAATCCATCCACGCCCTCAACTCAGTTCCCCTTAAAAAGAAAAAAAAAAAAAGCGTGATTTTTGAAAAGCGCAAAATCAAAGTATGTTCACATTAAGTGGAAATGGTTGTCAAATAGCTGAGAAAGAAAAACAACTGTGAAATCTATGTGATTTTAAGATTATGATACACTTAAGTAGTTTTTAAAAGCAGGAGGAAAAAAACCTCAAAATGGGGGGGGGCCCGGTTTTCATCACATTTGTTTTTTTCTCGCATTTGAGAAACTGTAATCATTACTTTGATTTGTGTTTAGCAAGAGTTTTTTAAAAAATTAAAATAAATAAAAAGGGTTTTTCTTTGTGAAGGACCGGAGAACCATTAGAAAACAGAACAATAAAGCCATGGACCCCATGCAAATAAATTCTACCCTTTCAATTAGTACTTCTTCAAATGCTGGGAAATGAGGAATCTAGAAGTGTTGTCTTTGATCATATGTGAAAAAGTTACAAAGTAAACTCACTTTTTTTTCCAGTTCCTTTCATACATGTGAATAGGAATTCATGGGTTTAATTAGAAGAGCAGGAAATATTTTTTTTTAACTTTGAAAACATGATACAATACCTTGATACTTTATTTGACTAAGTAGATGATATGAAATCATTTCCAATTATTGCCTGCCATTTATCACCACCCTTTACTTTGAGTTAATCATCGGCTGACTCATTTTACATCTGATATTCTTAACATCCTTACTAATGACTTGGAAGAGGAAGTATAATGACCCACTAATAAAAGCTCCATGTGATTTCTAGTTAGGAGGTGTCGCATATCAAATCAGACCTTATGGAAAGAAATCAATAATGTGGAGAGGTAGACAATCCTTTCTAGTTAACGTTAGTGTTCCTTATTTTCTTAAAATTTTATTTTTTTCTCATTACAAAAGTAGTAACTGGTTTGTAGAGACACTGGGAAGCAGAAAAATATAAAAGAAAGTAGAAAGCACTGCACTGTAATTTAATCACCCTGGGGTGAACCCTGTTGACTTTTTTGGTGTGTGTGTGTATGTGTTTACTTCCAGCCCTTTTGCCATACATTTTTAACTGGTTGAGATCATACCACACACATAATTTTTTTCACACACACCATCCTTGTGCGTCTTTTCCACTTAGCATTATCTAAAATTTTCCATGTCATTACAGACTTAGTGAAACATCTCTTTTAAAGGCTGTAGAATGTTTAGTTGTAAGGCTTTAGATAACCTTGTGGATCTGGGAGAACTGGAATTTGGTGGTTTCATTGACTCCCATCAACATGATGTTTAAATCTCCCACTTTATAGCTGAAAACACAGCATCTTCTTGAAAACATGAAAAGAAAAATAATGTAGGAAAGCAGTCTGGGCTTGTGGGCTGTGTAGTGGTGGGCATTCTGCAAAGGTCTGTTGAATTTGATGTACTACCTATGGGATAGGTAGTATAGGGTCTGTAGGGTCTGAACAGAATTCCAGTTGTCCCATCCTTGCTGATAGTGAAAGAAACCTTCAAGAGCAGCCTTTGGCCAGAGCCCTGGCTGCTTTGAGGTAGGAGACTGGGAATCCCATTTTTTACATCTAAGTATCTGTCAGTAATTTTTGCTAGTGGCTTTAGATATCTGTACCACATGAGTGTATGGTCTCATTTGGCCCATGTTTCTTAACTGCCTTGGGAGGAGTATCTGTTTGGCCTAACGATTTAGGATTTCTTCATCCATTATTGAATGGATGCCAAGCTTTGTAAAAGATGGCTCGGAGTGATTTTCTATGGTGGTGTGTTTGCTCCTGAGTATCAAAATTCTCAATAAAAGGCTTTCTGTTCTCTGACAACAGGCCATTTTCCCCAGACACACGCCTTGTTGTTTTTCTATCGTTAACAGTAGATAACAGTTTGGATGCAGCCAGAAGCAGTTGGCATGGGCCTGTATTTGAGGGGCTTCTGGAACAGTCTTCCGGCCACTCACTGTAGGGCGCCACCTTAACTGAAGCTTTATTGACCTGAAAGCTCTGTGGGTTGTTGGCTCTGGCCTTAGTTGTTTCTCTGATTTTCTTTGTTCTGTCTGCTTTTCCTCCCAGGCAATGACTATATGGTGATTGCTGTTGCTTTTCTTCGTTGCTCATTTTTCAGAATTATCGCTTTGCTCCAAGCATGTCTCTGCCATGCAACTGTCTTGTAAAAGTCGCTTCATGCTCTCCATTCCCCAAGCAAAGGAATGGGCCAGTTAACCTGCTGTTTTAAAAAGCTGCTGTAGGGGCGCCTGGGTGGCTCAGTGGGTTGGGCCGCTGCCTTCGGCTCAGGTCATGATCTTAGGGTCCTGGGATCAAGTCCCGCATCGGGCTCTCTGCTCAGCAGGAAGCCTGCTTCCCTCTCTCTCTCTCTCTCTGCCTGCCTCTCCGTCTACTTGTGATCTCTCTCTGTCAAATAAATAAATAAAATCTTTAAAAAAAAAATCTTTAAAAAGCTGCTGTAATCGAAACAGTCATTCTTTGTAACTAGACTCATAAAGAGGCATTATGATGATTGATTTTTTTATTCAGTAAAATTCAATAACAGTGATAATGGCTAAGCACTTTATATACATTTTCCCATTTAATCCTCCTAGAAAATCTATAAGGTACGTAGTATCATTTCCATGTCAGACCAGGAGACAGGGGTATAGAGAGGTTAAGTAACTTGCCCGGGATCCCGTAGCGGTACGTCTGTGCTCTTAGGAATCCTACTTAATACAAAGTCACTCGTCTTGCTAGATGCCATCATGAGAGGTGGGGAAGCTTTATTCATTCCATTGGTCTGTCCCTAGCATCTAGAAGAGGCATTGCACACAGTACTTTCTCCATAGATCTATTTTTGATGAATGAATTTATTGTTGACTAAAGTAAATTATGAATATTTAATGCCTCCAATGTGCAAGACCACCAAAGGATACAGAGATTACCAAGACACCGTTCTTGCCCCGCACCCACTTATATTTTAGTCCGTGAAACAGGCATATACATAAGTAGTCGCAAATCCAAAGCAGAGAGGGTAGTGAGTGCTGTTCAGGAGATTCAAAGCATCTGCAGTAGGAACACGGAAGTGGTGAGAGAGTCCCAGTGGTTGACATGTAGGACGTTTTCATGGAAGGCACAGAATTTATGTTCACCCCTTCTTGTTGAATATGGCATAGTAACTGGTAACTAGAGTGCCCTGAGATTAATTTGACCTCTCTTTGAGGATTTCCATTCTTGAGGCACCTCAGGGTCTTCTTTCTAAGTATTTCGCTCTCTATCTAGAAGATGTAACCAATGTGTACTTGACCTCTGCGTATATTTAGGAAGTTCCTGTTTTGAGTAAGTATGTGTCATGAACTTGTTCTTTCCAATGAAATAAAACATAAAGATGATATTGAGTCTTTAAGATTTGATGCAATCTTCTCTTCCCTTCTTTAAAATCGGGGAGACCAGATGATTAAAAAAAAAAAAAAGTGTTATTCTTTGGGAATCTGCGGAGCAGGCAATGAAAGTGAAGAATGAGTCCTTTGGCATTAAAGCCTGAGCTCTGTAGCAGTAGCCAGATTGAGAGACTGTCTTTCTGGAAGCAGTAGGTTATCTTTCATAGAAGTGGAACGAGTGTTTCCTGTAGGACTGAACTGAGCTTCTGGACAAAAATGGGTTTGTTCTCCAGCTCACCTCATTTGATGCTGTCTGCACCCCTGATTATTTTGTGGTTGAATATTAAGCAGCTGGGTAACAGAGGCTCATGAGCAGTTTCTTGCCATTCTAGTCAACATTCATACATAGGGAGAGGCTTGTAGGGAAAGAGGAATATACTCTAAGCCTCTTGACAACGTGCTGAAATATATATCACATAAAATTTACCATTTTAATCATTCTTAAGTGCATACTTCTGTGACATTCAGGACATTGACATTGGTGTGTAGCCATCCCCACCGTCCATCTTCAGAAATCCCATCATCTTGCCAAACCAGAACACTATACCCCTTAAACACTGAACTCCCCTTTCCCCCGCCCACAGCCCCTGGCAACCACCCTTCCACTTTCTGTCTCTATGGATCTGACTACTCCTGGTACCTCACATGAGTGGAATTATACAGTATTTGTCCTTCCGTGACTGGCTTTTTTCACTTGCTGTGATGTTTTCCCAGTTCATTCATGTTGTTCCCTGTGTCAGGATTTCCTTCTTCTTTAAGGCTGAATAATATTTCAGTGTGTGCCCTAGCCTAGTAAACAGCAGTTTTGCTTGAAAACAGAACAATAAAACATCGTTGTAAATATTACCTCCTCTCTGATTAAAACTGTTTCATTTCCTTTCCTTACTCTGAAAGACATAAAAGGTTCTCTGGAAATTTCTTTCTTTCTAAGATTTTATTTATTTCTTCAAGAGAGAGCAGGGAAAGGAGCAGAGGGAGAAGGAGAAGCAGACTCCACGCTGAACACAGAACCCAACATGGGGCTCAATCCCAGGGCCATGAGATCATGACTTAAGAGGAAACCAAGAGGGACGCCTGGGTGGCTCAGTTGGTTAAGCAGCTGCCTTCGGCTCAGGTCATGATCCCAGAGTCCTGGGATCGAGTCCCACATTGGGCTCCTTGCTCAGCAGGGAGCCTGCTTCTCCCTCTGCCTCTGCCTGCCACTCTATCTGCCTGTGCTCACACTCTCTCTCTCTCTCTCTGACAAATAAAAAAAAAAAAAAAAGAGGAAACCAAGAGCCAGATGCCTAACTTCCTGAGCCACCTACGTGCCCCTTCTCTGGAAATTTCTTTTGGGGAAAGAAATTTCCCGTTTTTGATTCTAGCTTAAAACATTTTCGGAGACATACTTGACTAAACTGTTTAGTTTAAATTTGTCAGATTAGAAAGATACTTTTTCATATGTGTCATGAGCTTATGTGTCTGTTTTTTTTTTAAATTTACTTTTATTTTTTCAGTGTTCCAAAATTCATTGTTTATGCACCACACCCAGTGCTCCATGCAATACATGCCCTTCTTAATACCCACCACCAGGCTCACCCAACCCCCTACGCCCCTCCCCTCCAAAACCCTCAGTTTATGTTTCTGTTTTTTAAAAAATATTTTAGTTTTCAAGTGATGGATTTGTGTTTTAACAGTAAGCTAACTGTTCATGACCATCACAGGCCTACTATTTTTTTGCAACACATCACCACACCAGCCTTGGAACACTGAGAACACATTCACTGTGATTCTTTTCATTAGGATAGATTCTCCAAAATGCTTCCCTGAACCCCTGCGTCAGGCTGTTTCGCCTCTCTAATGAGGATCTGAACTTCATGTTGCTCTCAGCACATCACTGGCACCCAGGACCTCTGTAGAATGCGTATATGTAGACTCAAGAATGTAACAGAGTTTGGGTTTTGTCCCTGTATATTCAAACCAGTTCATGATGACTGATTTCTGTGGAGCCTGTGAAGTATGGAGAGGTCTAAATATTTCTCGAACCTCTCTTTTGCATTCTTAGTTTCACTGTCTCGGCTGGATCATGGTGTCAACCTCCTATTTATTAGCTCTTTGACTTTGGCATGTCTTTACTTTCTCCTGCATTCCCCTGATGCTGCCGGACCACTGGTCTTAAAGTTGCATATGTGATCATGACACTCCTCTGCTTACTACCAGTTGCCTTGAAGATAATGCATGAATTTAACATTGGCCCCAGCTTACCTTTCTGGCCTCCTACCCAAGTAGCTCTCCGTGTCTTCACCCATGACCGCACCCCCTTCCCCACACACATTCTCACCTTCGCTCCTGCTTCTCTTCAGCTAGAATACCCCTTCCATCATTCTCTGCCTGGCAAGCTTCTGCTCACTTTTCAGAATTTGTCTCAAGCTTTGTCAATCCAGTGAGACTGATTTCCAGTTGTGGAACTATTAATGGCTCCTGTTTTCTCTTCTAGACACTTTTATTGTAGTGTTTATCCCTTTGTATTATGATGCTCTGTTAGAGTCCATCTCTGCTGCTCAATTTTGAACTTAGTAAAGATCCAGGACTCTGTCCATCTCATCTTTGTTAACCCAGCCTCCGGTAATCATGGCTCATGGCAGTTCCAGAAAAGAATGCTGAATAATGATTAAATGGAAGGAAGGAGCGAGTGGAGAGCAGGAGCAGGGTCAAGGGAGGGAGAGAGAGGGGCAGGCCAACCTTCACTTTTGAGGTATAAAGGAAAACTAGTAAGTGTGGTTTTGCCCTCAAGTATGTTATAAAAATGTCATGATCCATTGTGGGCTGCATGCCAGTAGAAACATTACTGAAACCTCATTTGTTTAGTGATTTGGACTTCACTTGAACCTTAAAAGTGAGATGGGATTCAAAGACACTGGGGAAGGAGGTGCCATCTCAGGTAAGGGAGATGACCTAGACTAGGTTGTGATTGAATAAATAAAAATATTTTAAATCTGGATAGCATCTTTCTATGTTAATTGGATTCATAGAGCTACTTTTTAGGGAAATTTGGACTTGGAAAAGTACAGCAAGTTTCCTGTTAAAGCTCTGGATGAACAAAACTCAAACCAGCCCCATGGCATTCACTCCTGCCTGACCGTACTTCTCTCTCCCTTACCCATACTCTTTTTAAATTCTCCAGATGCATCTAAAAAGAGAGCTTTGTTAATCAAAAGATAAAACTAATCCTCTAGGAGAAGGAAGGTTTACGTTTTCCTTTTATCTGTCATAACAGAAGAAAATAGTCTTTTAGAGTATAATGGCGAATTGTATTTTGTCTAAGTGGTACATGAAATGGAAATTTACTTTGGCTTATTCATCTTCTGTGAATAAGATGATCCTACAGCAAAATAGCATGCAGGCTTCTCTCTTGGGAACAGTGGGGGTAAAATATAAATAGTATCTTCATATACTGTCAGATGTTTGGAGAGCTGCCTTCTATGATTTTAATGTTGTCTTGAATGTACATTCTCTACCTCATCGAGCCCTTAAGTCGGCTTTGATTCGTTCTTCAACATTGTGTTTCCCCAGCATGAGGAGAAGCCCCTGCTAAACCTTACTGTGTTTTGACAAAAAGAAAATCCTACCCTACCTTTGAATGTTTTCTAGGGCCCTTTCCAGTTTTTTTAGGGCATGGTCTCTAGAGCTCTTCAGAATGCAAACAAATGACCCAAAAGATCAAATCCTGGCAAAAGATAAAGTTCGTGATAAATGATAGAATTGGCTGAAATTCACAGCCATATCTTTCTACTGATACACACAAATGCACACATAGGTCTCAGGGAGAGAGAGAGATACTAATATAAAAACAGACTTCATATGTACACGTTCAGTAGAATGACAGATACTGAAGTTTTTATTGGATGGATTGAAAGAGTAAGCCCCAGGAGGCCTAATGGAAGCATTTAAGTTGGGCTTTGGTGTTTTATATCCAGAGAAAGTTTGCTATTAGTCTTTTTTTTTTAAAGATTTTTAATTTATTTGATAGACGGAGATCACAAGTAGGCAGAGAAGCAGGCAGAGAGAGAGGGGGAAGCAGGCTCCCCACTGAGCAGAGAGCCCGATGTGGGGCTCGATCCCAGGACTCTGGGATCATGACCTGAGCCAAAGGCAGAGGTTTTAACCCACTGAGCCACCCAGGCGCTCCAGTTTGCTATTAGTCTTAAGAGCACAAGGGAAAGACACCAGCCCTTGAGAGATATGGCAAGTTGCAGCAACTGGAAGTAAATTTCTTCAGGGCTTTGGGAAGTTTTATAAGCAGCCATTAAGTAGCAGTATATATCCTGAGTGGGTTTTTTAACCTGAGTGATTTGAAGTAGATATAGTAAGGGGTGATGGTGGAGGTAGACTAAAAGTTGAGTCTCGTGCGAGGTCAGAGGAAGTCGCCTGAATTGAGGAACAGGATCCTTGTCTGGAAAATTAGTGAAACAGTCCCTGTGCTAGCAACAAGGCTCTAGGCAGGGGTCAAAGGGGAAGGGGTAAGTCTGAAAACAGGGCCTTGGGGGTGCATTTGATATGAGAAGATACAGTAAGAGGGTCATCAAGGGTGGGTTCCAAGTCATGAGTCTAGGAAACAAAGAGGCTGAGCCTGGAGGGTTTAGGAAGTAGAGGTAGTGATGTTTATCCAGCTTTTCCATACACTCTTCATTCTTGTGATGTGTGTTTGGGTAGCACAAGGATTATCTGTTAAGTTTGGAAACCACTTAAGTAATGTTAATGATAGAGTTAAGCAGTAACTATAGGACTTCTCAGAGACTTTAATATGCTATTATGCAAGGATTAGACCAAGTGTTCTATGTTTTCCATATTTACCAGAGTGTGGGATTAGGTGAATTGGAAGTCGGTTCGTTGGTGGAATATCTTGGGAACATACTTTGGAAAATTATTTCAGAATGAGAGGATGGTGTGTGTGTTCTAATACCCAAATGATAATGAACCCTGCCTATGATGGTCTTTTGATCATAATAGATGGGAACTTGAGGGAATGTGAGGGAACAGGCTAGGATGAATATTTGGAAATCACAGGCAGAGAGCTGTCTACCAGAAACATGGCTGAGATTGAATTCTTCTTTATGGTGGTGACCAATAATTAATAGGAGCTTAGGGGCATGTGCATGGGTACAAGGGAGTAAGGCAGGGGCAACAGAGGTCTAGGAAGATAACCTGGAAAATATGCTGTCACTTAAAACTGTGCTGGAAAGATCTGGTATGTGGCAGTGACAAACCGGGGGGCTCCAAGAAGGCCTCCTGGTCTGGTTTGTCAAGAAGGACATCTCCCCTATTCCATCAGTTGTGTTGTGGGGGGGTTGCTAATGCTAGGGCAGAGGGTGAGACCATGGTGTCCCCAAGCTCCCTTCTCCATTCATCACTTACTGACCCTTCATATCCTTTGTGGAGATAAGAGAATAAATAACATCCAGGTCCTGCTCTCAAGGAGACCACTATTTCTGAATAGAAGGAGGGAGAAAAGCAGTTTAACTTCTAAGTGTAATACAGTTAAATGCTTCTAGAGCATCTGTGATTCTGACAAGGTCTTCAACCATGATTGGGCGGAGGTTTAACGTAACTCAAATTGTTGCTAACTTTTCAAGACCACTGGGGAAATAAACACTATATGAATGAACTGTAAGTCGTAAGCCCAATTTTATAATCAGAAGATTGCTTTAAAAATTGTTTTTCTTATAGCAAGGTTTAAAAATGGACTGAAGCTTTCCCCTTTGGAGGTGTCAGAATTGACATAGTGGTATATGAGTTGTTTTAAAGGTGACCTCTGTCCCTCGAATGGAGCTACAAATATATTTTTTCTTTGACTGGACCATGCATTTTATCTTTAGAATTTTGAGTTGTAATTTACTCTGCTGTATGTCCTGTTGGTATCAAATAGTTTAAGCCGAGCCAACCAAAGGCGGGCAAATTGACAGTTGCTAATGTAAATTTCCCAGCGAGTAGAAAAAGCTTCCATTAGAAGCTCACAGGCGCCCATTGTAAGGATGCTCCTTTGTGCTTTTCTCTTCTGGCTCTGACACAAGCTGGCCCCCTAGGCTTCGGCTCTGCTTCTACTGCTTCCTGGCCGAGCACCAAGAAGACTTTTCATAATACCATCAGTTATAGGTGCTCATGAAAAGAGTGTGTAAAAAGAAATATTAAAAATTTACAGTGCGTTTTAATAGTTTGTGTTTATTTCTGAGTTATGATGGTAAATGAAAGCTAAAAGGGTATGGATATGGTTATATATACATACTATTTCGTCTTTTCTCCTGTTACTATGTCCTGTAGCCTGTATCTCTCTGTATCCTATGCATGACGAACATTTAGGATAACCACGCCCAGTGGCTGGACGCTCCTCGGCACAGCAGTCCGGAAAACCCAATGAATTGCTGTTTCAGTGTTTGCAGTGATATGCGGCATCGTCCTGCCTTTTTGTCTGCTTCCCTGCCTCGCACTGAACAGGCACTTAATGAATCTACACTGAGCAGAAAGGGAAGGAATGCTATTGGACATGAGTGCAGCGACAGGAATGCCTAGAAAGAGCCATCCTTTAGCTTATATTTTACCAGCTGTTTGAAAAGTCGTCTCTTGTGTTTGGCTTTCTGTGAGGACTTGAGTAATGTCTACGTATAGCTTCTCAGAAGATCACCGTCTTCTAGAATGGGTATCCGAAAGCCTGGTCTGCCAACAGAGAGGCTTCCCTGACTGCTAGAACATAGGGAGCACTCTCTCTCTCTTCCCCCATCCACTGAACCTGGTTGCCTTTGTGATTAAGAGTTATGTGTGGTATTCTTGGAGAGGAGACTTTCAGAGATGAGACTTAAACTCTCTTTAACATTGTCCTCTAATTAGAAAATTTTATACACTCAAGGAGTTTGCATCTGAATTAGAATGAAGTCACAGGAGTGACTTGATCTGAGCAGGACCTCGGTCTCACGCTCCAGCAGTCACAAAGAGAAACAGATAAATTAGTCATTAGGGAACTGGATTCCACTGGGCTCAAATCCAGGGATTGTCTTTCCTCCAAGCACTAGTTTCTTCATTTTGGCACAGAAAAGGCAAAAAAAAATTACTTGCTCCAGTAACTGAAATCATATGGGGGTTATCCTTCCCAATGCTGTATAACCAGATCTTATAGAGCTAGGAGTAGATATGATGCACCTACGGGACCCAAAACCCCAGAAACTTTATTTAGTACTTTTGTCAAGAAAGCCAATAGGAGAGAGACTTCTGGTCTTAAATCTTCAAAGGAATGAGTTTTTTGAAGTATTTATTTATTTATTTATTTATTTATTTTAAAGATTTTATTTATTTATTTGACAGAGATCACAAGTAGGCAGAGAAGCAGGCAGAGAGAGAAGGGGGAGGAAGCAGGCTCCCTGCTGAGCCGAGAGCCCGATGTGGGGCTCGATCCCAGGACCCCGAGATCATGACCTGAGCCGAAGGCAGAGGCTTAACCCACTGAGCCACCCAGGCGCCCCTGAAGTATTTATTTTTAAAAGTCGTTTTTAAATGGAGATTAGGGTGTGGTAGGAGAGACAGAACTTGAGGGCAGCCTGGTGATGACTGTATGTTGCAGTAGATGATTAGCAATTGTAGGTCACTATCAGCGGCAATCAATCATTGTCTGTTTGTAGAGCTTTCACCTCTCTGCAGCCATCCATATATATGTCTACTCCCAGACCCAACAGCAGCTTCAGAGTTGGGGGACAAGCAGAGCACAGGAGCGTAGATGTGGGTACTAAGAAGTCTTTAGGACACAGCACAGGGAAGAGAAAATGCTGGGCTGAGCTGTGGAGTGGAGCTGCCGAGTGTTCCTTCACAAGGCAGATGGTAAAATGGGCCTGTTGCCCAACTCTTAGGAGTGAAAGAGCTGTGTCCTGAGCAGAGTCAGCACAGCCCCCAAGTGCATGGCCAGTCCATGTCCTGGATAAGCCATCTTCTCAGGAGGGCAAGAACTCGGAACTGTGCTGAGGAAGCAAGGAGTAGAGATCCGGAATCTTCTTCCACAGCTGCCGGAAGCCTAACATTCTTCTTCACTGCCTATAGGGTGGATGTGAGATGTTTGGATGAGATTCCCTCATTCTTCTGTCCGCTTGGGCCTGGCTTTCAATTGTATATGACCTCTGTGTGTGCTGGAGCTAGGCATTGCCCTTTGCAAGTTGGGGTTCTGTTCACTTTTAGCCCAGTGGACCCAAGATGTTTTCAGAGGTGTAGGGGAAGCTGAAAGCCTAGTGGAAAAGCAGTGTTTCATTGCCCTTTGTCTTTGTTCTTGTATTTAGAGGAAGGGCAGGAGACAGGGGTTCTCGAATGGGGTGTTTAGAAAGGTGGGGGATGTTTGGTGCGGATGCATTGATTAGGACCATTGTGGGCGATCGGGGGCAGCACGCAGGTGGCCAAGTGTCCTTTAGTGTGTGAGACAGTCTCCTACAATGAAGAGATGTCACACCTAACATGCCCATAGAGAGACACACTCTGAGGGAGCCGCAGGATTTGGCTGTCCCTGAAGGTTAGTACAGTCATGCAGATCTGCCCACTTGGCCGTCAGGGTCGTCTGAGGCTAGGAACCGTCTTCCATTGTTGATACAAAACCATCTTTCTGGCCATTTATCCATCTGTCCCTTCACCCATCCATCCTCTCAGGGCTTCTTTGGTGAAGGACCCCATAGCCATGTGGGCTCCCCATTCTTTCCCCTCAGTGATAGAGTCCCATTGTCAGCCCCACTAAACTCTCGTTCCTTTCTGAGCTGACTGATTTAGTATTGTTATGCCAGCTGAGAGCAGAGAAGGTAGAAGGCATTAAAGCCTACTGGAAGGAGCGCGAGAAGAGGAAGAAGAGTGAAAAAGATGGTTTATGACTTATCTGATTATGAGAATAGGCACTGCATCGTTCACCCAAGAAAGGTATTTGGTCAGTGCTGTTGGAATCCCACCCACATCTAGGTCAGTGCTTCTCACTCTTGAGCGTACACCAGCATCCCCTGGAGGGTGTGTTCAGACAGACTGCCAGGCACCATCCCCAGAGTTTCTGATTGAGAAAGTCTAGGGTGGGGCCCGGGAGTTTGCTTTACTAGCAAGTTCCCAGTGATACCAGTGCCGCCCGCCTAGGAGCCATCCTTCGGTAGGCCTGGAGAAGAGAGAAACAGCTGAATGATTCCTGTCTCTGGGGCACCTCGGGGACCAGGCTGAGTGGGGAGGAACTTGCCTTACTCTTGACCTTCAATCATGGCCCAAGAAGAAGAAAGGAAGAGTTCATTTAAGTCTAGCACCCCTGGCAGACGCGCCCATTACCAGCCTCACTGTCACCCGTTGTTGGGAGCCACATGGAGGCCAGTGTGCTGTATTTTCTGAAATAGTGAGAAAAAGAACAGAGTAAGCTCTGCATTCACGTGTCTTTCCGTGACAGAAGTATAGAAGTAAGTGCACTTAACTGGTGGCCTTTTCTTGAGGTCTCTTAGCTTGCACTACCCTGTAAAGTAGGGCATCAGACCATGGGCAGTGCTTCCCTATGTTACTAAATAAGGGGAAGTTATACGAACACACAACCTGTGAAGGTTTCCCTAAAGATAGGCATCTCTGGTTTAAAGCCCAAACCATTAGAAGCTTCCTTTTTACCCAGAAAGGAACCCCGAGTCAGGATTGAGCAGTATTTTCCTGACTTCCTCTCCCCACTGTCAGTAATCACTCAAGGATTAATAGTTTTGCTTTTCTTCTTCCTAATGAGTTAATGACAGTGATGCTTTGTTCCAGTGGGTCCATAGGGGAAGAACGGAGACGGAGGGGGCACTGGTGGCAATGTGAACAGGAATGTGAACGACACTTTTGACAATGACTCCTTTTACCTTCACTTCCTGATTTTTCAAGATAATTTCTTAGGATGGTTTTTCGTCAAGTTTGACCTTACGGCCGAATAACAACACACTTTTTCCCTCCTTGATGCTTCCTTGGAATCACAACATATTATTAATCTGAGTACTTCGCAGCAGTTGAGGGTGGCATGGTATTTTGGATTTCATTTTTTATCCCATTTAGAAGGCCCTGTGGCACTAAATAAAAATGTCACTGTGTAAAATGTAAAAGCTTTCTGTCACAAATGTTTTTAAAAATTCATGAAGGGCTAAGGATTTGATTTATCTTATCCTCTTTCTGTGATTTATTCATATTTAATGTTGGTTTCAACATTTGAGGCATGAAGAACTTTTTCAAATTAAAAACAGTGGTGAGTTAGTTTTATTTGAAGCCACATTCTACCAGGCTGGTTTTTGAATTCTGTAGTTCATTCCTCTTTGTGTGTTCGAGGGGAGGATATGTTTGGTTTTCCCAGTGGCTGGAATTCTCACTAGGGAAACCGTTCATTGCTGTGGGGGGGGGGGTGATTCCCCCAGCTCCTTCGTTTTGACAGCTGTTTTCCTGGTATCCATAGACCTTCTCCTCAGGCATCACACACCAGCACGCAAACGTGGTGGCAAAAGAGAAGAGCGGGCAGAGACCTCACCTTTGGACCCATCATTTTTGGACCCCCCAAAAAAAATCTGTTTTTTTGTTTTTGATATTTTGAGTCTCTGAGTCGCCTGTGTTTTCAGGAACGTCTTTAGTCAGAGACAATATTAGTCTTTTCCGTGGATCATTTATAAATAATCAGTGGTAATAGAGTTAGCTTTGAATGAAGGAAAGAAAATAAACTCCAAACAAATTCATCCTTTTTTTTGGGGGGGGGACTAGTAAATAAACACCTAAGGTCTGTGACACTGGTCGCTCTCAAAGCCCTGGAGGGTTAAAAGGCTAGTGGGAAGAGGGCCTCCGGGCCTCTGTGTTCTGTCTTCAGGGCAGACAGAGCTGTCCTCGGGGACGTGGGGGTATTTACTCCTACCCTGCAAGGGAGGCTGGCTTTTCGGTGGCTGGGAGATGCGGTAAGATCCCGCTTCTCTGGACCCTCTGGCCTCTGCCCAGCCTTCCACTTGCCCGTCCACCTGACCTTCTGGCTCTCCCTCGCTTTATCCTTTCCCTCTTTCTGCCTTTTTATTCTTGCCCTCTTACTCCCATTCTTCTACTCTACAGACCCTTGTGGTGCCTCCTCTGGGCCCGGGGCTGTGCCTCCACAGCCTCTCGTAGCCTGAGGGGAAATGTGCCTGTCTAGTCTGCTGAAAATAATCAACCTTTTAATAAGGACATCGAGGAAGAATGGGAATAAAAGGTACTGAGTGCCTCCAAGGATAAAGCCCTTGCTTCCCTGGTTCTCCCACTCGTTTGTCAGCGAGGGTCCGGCCTGGCAGAGAACCGCAGCCACTAGACAGAGCAGTGAAAACTTAAGTGTGTGGTTTTTTGAAGCATTTCTTCATCATGAACTTGATTTTATTTCTTTGCTTAATGGAGAGAATCATCTCGTTAAGTAAACTGCTCTCTTTCCTCCTCAGACTATTGGAAAGAAGTTACCTCCAGCTGCTGCAACTCCGGACCCGTCAAAACCAGAAATGGACAGCAGGACAAAGAGTGAGTTTCCTTGTTTCTCCATTTTACGCTTGGAAGCAGTTAAGTGTTTTCTTGTCATTGAAATGCCTTTGAAAAATCCTCACATAATCTGAATAGCTATTTCACTTTTTTCTTAATGTTAAATTTCAGGGTAGTTAACATATAGTGTTGTATTAGTTTCAGGTGAACAATATAGTGATTCCGCAGTTCTATACCTTACTCGGGGCTCATCATAATTAGTGTACTCTTTAATCCCCTTCACCTTAATGGCTTTCTTAAAAGCATCAGAAAAATACTCCAGATGTATTTCACGAGGTCCTGCTAGTGGGAGGCACAGGGTAGGTTAAAGAACTCCTGGGGGTTTTCTCCTTTCTGGAATGTGGTTCTTTCCTATGTATACTCAAGCACTTTGCATAGTTCAGAAAGCAGGAAGATTCTAGAGAATGACAACTCAAGCAGTTTGGGGATTCACGGGCCTTCAGGTCTGGGAGACCCAACCTTCTAGCCTTCCCCCACAGCCAACACTCCCAAAGCCTGCCTTCCTGCCAGCTTCCTCCATGCCTCTTGGCTGCAATCCGTCTACATGCAGATGTCTTTCTTTCATTGAGTCAGATATGCTCGTCCAGTGATTTTTACCCATGAATTTTAGTTTCTGAGTCTATATTGATACTAGCGCATTTTTCTCCTAACAGCTCTTTAAGTATTTTGAGGCGAGCTATTGCTGCACAACCTTCCCAAAGAACAGTATTCCCTACTCTAGATCGTCACCAGTTAAAATATACGATGTCTAGGTACATTTACATTTCAGATAACAGCGAATAATTTTTTGGTTATGAGTAAGCCCCATGTGCTATTTGTTGTTTATCTGAAATGCAAATGTACCTGGGCATCCTGAATTTGTAGTTCTTAACCTGGCAAGTCTCCAACTCCTTCTGTTATCCTTCCAATAACTAGGGCATTCTGAGCAGGCTCTGGTCAGAAACAATTATTTCAATTCCTTTTACAGATTTTATGGTTTTTCTTTTCTTTTTAGCCTCAGATTTTCTTACAAGGATAATGGGGACAGACTACTAATCTAGTTTGGAAAGCCCAAGATTGAGAGAACATAAATCACACATATATAATTATGATTAATATAAGAGCAAAGCACAGCTCTATTCTTCTAATTGCAAAATAATATACCAGAAACTCGTTTTGCAGGGCAAAACAGGTAGCTTCTAGAACAAATGAGTGCTAGTGCCTTAGACTTAAGAATATGAATTTGTCGGACTTGCCAAGCCCAAAATGGTGGCTTTGATAAATAAGTACGTGGATGATACGGATGCAAATGCTAGAGCTCTGCCTTACTGCTTAGGGTTCGGATGAGTTCCACACACCTTCTGTCCGGCAATGCTACAGTCAGACTCCTCATACTAGCAGAAAGCCCGTCTGAGGCTCTAACCCTGCGGTTCTCACACTTGAGCGTGCTCCAGCATCACCTGGAGACCCCCACATTGCTGGGTCCCACCTCCAGAATTTCTGAATCACTGGGTCTGGGGGAGGCCTGATAATGTACTTTTCTAAGGAATTTCCAAGTGCTGCTGCTGCCTCCTGGTTTAGAGCCCACACTTTCAGAACCACTGTTTGGAGCTCCTACATGTTCCTAAGGAGACACTGGCCCCATATTTATTCAAGCAGGTTACAGGGTTATCATGCTGAACCTGCCTTTAGGCACTGAAGAATTTTGAAGAATTAAACATTAAATCATGTATGCAAACATTTGTTTTGTTGAACAGTGGCCTGCCCTTCCAGTCAACTGCTTATTCTGTAGTTATGGTTATTAACAAATTTATAAATGACCAGTTATTAGCAAAGTTGCTTAGATGGCTGGAATGGGGAATAGGCAGGAAAAGGAGAAGACCCATCAAGCTTCAAAGGTGATTGGAATGTGGTCTCTAGGACAGGCTGTCCTCATGACCTGCGACAGCCAGTGGTCTTTACCAACCTGACTTGTTTGCAGAAATAGTAATCTGAGAAACAGAGAATTTTTCTTCATGGGAGTTTCCGTAGAAGTTTCCATAGAAGTAAAGTCAAACTAAGAGTTTCCATAGAAACAAAGTTGAAATTCCCTGTAGATTGGGTGACTTGTGGGTTGCTTTCGGGGGAGGCTGAGCAGTAGGGACCCGAGGGGTCACTTGTTGGGATGTGGCGCAAAGCAGGACAGTCTGCGGGGCCTGCTTAAGTAGGCTAATCCTCAGGTCTCAGGAACTAGCCCTAGGATAAGATCATGTCCTTGATGCTTTCTTTTCACCCTCTGTAATGTCTGTAGACAAGACATTTGAGTCTTTTGGGAAACATTAGGTGGCTGGGGGAGGTAGATAGCTGTGTGTTAGAGCAGTGCTAGCTGATAGAAATACCGTGTGAGCCACATACATAATTTTACATTATCTAGTAGTCGTGTTTTTGAAAAAGAAACAGGTGAACTTGTTAATTTCAATATATTTTATTTAACTCAATATATCCCCAGTGTTATTTTTCACGTGAAACCCCTATAAAATTATTAGGTGAGATATTTTTATTCTTTATTTATATGAGTCTTCACAAGCCAGCCTGTATTTTTTATTAACAAATAATAATGTATTATTTGCTTCAGGGTTACAGGTGTGTGAATCATCAGTCTTACACATTTCATAGCACTCACCATAACACATACCCTCCCCAGTGTCCATAACCCAGTCACCCTATCCCTACCCCCCATCCCTCGAGCAACCCTCAGTTTGTTTCCTGAGATTAAGAATCTCTTATGGTTTGTCTCCCTCCTGATCCCATCTTGTTTCATTTTTTCCCTCCCTATGCCCCACGAACCCCCACCCTGCCTCTCAAATTCCTCATATCATGGAGATCATATGATAATTGTCTTTCTCTGATTGACTTATTTTGCTTAGCATGATACCCTCTAGTTCCATCTGCGTCGTTGCAAATGGCAAGAATTCATTTCTTTTGATGGCTGCATAGTATTCCATTGTATATATATATCACATCTTCTTTAGCCAGCATGTATTTTACATGGCTCATCTAACCCAGAGCAGCCACATTTCAAATGCTCTGTAGCCACATGTGCCTGGTGGCCACCATATTGGACAATGTAGTTTGAGAGTAATTCTGGGACCTAAGATAGGCTTCCTAGGCATAGGTATTAACACAGATCCAAATATTCAGGTCCTTTAAGCATGTAGGAGGATCCTGGCTCTAGCCAAAGCCTGTCCAGTCCTACAAGTATCTATTAATTATGTCCATCCCCCAGCACCGCTCTGGAAGCATCATGGTGAGGAGACGGGTTGCTAATGACGAGTGTTTTTACAGAGGCTGGGTGGTATGTTCTGGCTCAGAGTTGGCAGTGAAGACTCTAGGGCCAGCTGTGTTATTCTCTAGCTGTGTGACGTTGGGCCAGTAATTTTATTTCTCTGGTCTTGCTCTTCATTGTCTGTGTTGCCCGTAAAGTCAGAGAGTTGTGCTAGCAAGTACCCCCGAGGTTGCTCCCAGCATCCTCATCCACTGATTCAAGTCCAAAGCTTTACGGTTTAGAGTAAAAAGTTTCTGCATTCAGAGAACAGAGCAGCCGGATGGGAGAGGCAGAAGAAAGAGGGGAACGATTCAGTAGGAATATGAGATCTCATCGGGTATGGGGGTAGGTATGCGTGTAAGTGAGTAGCAGGTCAGAAAGAGAATTCTCACTGTCAGCGAAGGCCTGAAGGATGTTTATTGACAGGGGTTTTTCATGGACTCAGAGCAAGAATTTTTACAGTTTATCTCCCCCAACCTTCTTTCTGGCTTTCGTTGTCAAGAGCAAGTTTTGAGGTATTTGTTCTCCCTTGATTTCCCCGAAGCACCTAAGTCCACTAAAAAGCCCCCTGCAGTGGGAACATTTTGCTGCTTTCAGATTTTGATGCAAATCCCATGTTCAGGTGGAAGGACACAGAGCACTGACTATTAGAAATGACCGTGAGCTTGGGAGCAGGGCTTCTGATTAGCAGACACATCTCTAACAACTGTCCGGCAGTTCAGAGGAGAGAAGTCCCTTCCTCACGTCTCTGTCCTCGGCTGGCTAAAGGATTAAGTTATGATGATGCAAAAAATGTTCATGTAGATCGGTCTTTTTGGAGGGAAAGTGAAACTCAGCTGATCAGGGTTTATTTAAACAACGAACATTATCTCCCCTCCCCCAGTAAAGCCTTTATGATATGGAAACTCATCTGAAATGCATGCTGGGGAACAGATTGCCATGATTTTCATAACAAGAGGGAAACTGTCTAAATATTCATAAATGAAGTACCCTGAGATTCCTCCAGCTCATCACATCTGGAATTTCTCTGATTCTTACTCCAATTGATGCAGATTTGTGGCCTCTGGGGGGGTAGAAA
The DNA here is from genome assembly GCF_002288905.1 of Enhydra lutris kenyoni. NCBI lineage: Eukaryota > Metazoa > Chordata > Mammalia > Carnivora > Mustelidae > Enhydra > Enhydra lutris. The sequence goes on along the minus strand of NW_019154107.1, from coordinate 1,687,495 downwards.
AATAGCCCGGAGAAATGGCTAGTTAGCATCTTTCTGAACAATCAGTTCAGTCTCAGAGATTCGTTGGACCAGTTGAGCAGGAGGGTTAGGGAAAAGATAACCCTTGATAAAATTTGAACAAAGGCAGGTCAGGCTTCAGAACAAATGATGACCGTGGGGCAAAGGCTAAACCCGCCCTCCCTGCCTGACCTCCCCTCGCTCCATCCCTGGTTTTTGTACCACCTTTCTGGTCGCTTTGTTCATTGACTCACTTCTTAGGAGTTGTGCCCTGTGGTGGTAACACATGGTGGCTTGTGGCTATCCTTGGTCCCTCAAGGCAGGGGCTAGGTCTCTACTCGATATCCCCAGCGTACAGCCCAGAAAGGTGCCATGGAGTCACTGGGCTCATAACTAGTGATGGTTGAGCGCGTGGAGAATTAGAAATGACTTACAATTTAACCAGGCTCTATGTCGGACAGAGTCTTGCAGAACCGACGTAGTAGCCATGGGCCCCCTTCTCAAGTTCACAGTCACCAGTTGGAAAAAGACACATTTGTTCACATAGACCCTCGAGCTTATTTGGGGTTTCTGAGGGATTAGCAGTGGTTGCCAGAGTTCCCTGGGGCTTGACAGACCCTTTGTTCTTTGCAGTCCCTGCTCTAGACGGATCAACCCAAGAGCACCAAGACAGACCCTTGTCTAACAAAGGTGTATTGGCTCATTGCACTAAGGAGACGGCATAGGAGAACCCGTGCAGCCCCGTGGAACCAAACAAAAAAAGAGTAGTTATCAGTTTGGAGGAGGATGAATGCAGTGAAATGTAAATGAAGCAGTATTTTGCTAGGCTCCAAGCGATGCACAGGGCTGTGCAGAAAGGGGTCATTATCAGGTCTGTACCGGGAGAGGCACCCAGGTCATTTCTTTGGGAACCACCAGTTGAGGATAAGTGTTCCTGCTGTGTTGAGAACTCTCTAAGTGAGGCTCCGTACTTGCATGTGTCACAGTGACTTCGTTCCTTCAGTTAAGGGTGGAACATTTCAGGGACTGCTGGGGGGTTCAGTCGGTTAAGCATCTGCCTTTGGCTTGCATCATGTTCTCAGGTCCTGGGATTGAGCCCCCAATCAGGAGCCCCTGCTCATGTGCTCTTGTTCCCTCGCTCAAATACATAAATAAATACAATCTTTAAAAAAAAGAGTGGAACATTTCCTTATGACTGATATGATATAAACAAAAGCAAAATTTCTGATAGTCCGTGGTGTTAGAGGACAAACTTTCTCTGGGAGTAAGAAAGCAGTAGTACTCGGAGAAGGGGGAGTTAGGACCCTTTCCAGCTGCAGTGCGTGCCTGGGAGAAATACTATTTCTCATTTACTTTGCAGCTGGTGGTGACTGCATTTGGTATGCCCGCCTGATGAATGACTAGGCAGATTTTCACTTTTTCATTCTGAGCTAAGTTTTGCTTTCTCACCACATGTTGAAATATCAGAAAAAGGGGTCTATTTTGTTATGTTCGGTTTTTTTCCGCCAGCTTTACCTGGGAGCTCTTTTATGCTACCTTTTCTGGGGAGGTGTTTTTTGCTCACTTGTCTCCCCCAAAACTCATGTGAGGCATGTCCAGTTTGAAACAAGTGTTCTTCTCCACATGGTAGTGCCTCCCACACTTGATGTGTCCTAACACACTCAGGCTCAGCATCCCAGGGTCGCATCAAGTATCTCCAACACAGACCTTGACAGGTGTTTTTCATGGACCCAGAGCAAGAATTTCTGTCCTGATTCCGAGTGGGGGTCCCTCGGGGAGGGTGCCCAGGCCGCCCATGCTGCTGGAGACTTGGTTTTCAAGTACAATCCTCTTGGAGGACAAAAGCTAACTCCCTTTGTGTTATCTTTGTGGATTTCCTTTCTCCCAAAGGCCCAGAGCTTCCCCTCACCTGAGCAGGAGAAAGTGCCATCGAGGGCAGCAGTGATGAGCTCTAGACGAGAAGACAGAAAGGCTTTGCTTGTCAGATTTTTTTTCTTTTTCTTTTTTTTTAAATTCCTTCTTTTAAAGCAAGAGACTAAATAGTGCCATAATTCATGGTTGTGAGAGAATTTGAAAGTCAATTTCCCAGCAGGACCTAGGACTAGAGATGGTCGTTGTGATTTGGGGTCGCAGTCACCTTTTACGTGGAGGCAGGCCTTGGGCTCGAGTTGACAGCATAGTGATGTGTGCCTTGTTTTTGTTTTCCTGGTCTGGATTTGAGTGTAGGCCAGGGTTTTTCCACCTTGGCACTATTAATATTTGGACCAGATCACTCTTTGTTGTGGGGACTGTTCTGTGCCCATTACAGGATGTTCAGAAGCTTCCCCAGCCTCCATTCCCTTGATGCCGTTTGTTGTTACCAACCCCTCCTACTGTGACAACCACAATGTCTCCTGGCTTTGCTGGTGCCTGCCCGGGGAGCAAATGAACCCTATTTGCAAACTGCTGGTGCAGACTTCGACTAAGCTCTACAAGGGCACTGCCGCATCTCTGCTGCTGGGCGCACAGCGGACGCTTAGTTAATATTTACTGAGCAAATGACAAGCGAAGATTCTTTCCAGCCCTCCCTGCTAGCCCTGGATCCTCAAACAGACCCAGGACTGGCTTTTCTGTCTACATCTGTCCTATACCACACCCAGCCATGGCACCCCCACCACACGGGCCCACCCTCCGGGTCCCCACCGTTGTTTTGCTTCTCTCTGGCATTGAGTGTTTGCTAACACCCTTGGCCGCATCGGTGGCTCTCACAGCGTGCTCCCTGGACCAGCAGCATCAGCATCACCTGGGAGCTGAGACATGCAGATCTCCAGGCCTTGCTCAACCCTCCAGGATCAGGAACCTCGGGGGTTCTTTTTTCACACATCCTTCCTCTGATGCTGATGCCCACTCATGCGTGAGAACCTCTGATGTAGACTGTTCCTTAAGCTTCCTTGTTGATGAGAATCGCCAGGGCGCACGTGGATTGCTGGTTCTGCCTCAGACCTGTTGATGGCGGCCCCCAGAGAAGGGAATCTGGGAAGGCATAGAAGAAACAGATGCCCTACATCATTCTTGTCATCAGGAATGGTTGGGAAACACTTCCTCGACTCCTACTCCTCTGGTAAAAGTCCTAGAACATTCTACAGAGCCCGGTGCCATTTTACTCCTCTAAGAAGGGAGCCTGACTCTTTCCTTTGGGAAATGATTCCCCATTCATGATCCTCTGATGCTTTAAGCTGGAGACATCACTCTATCCTTGTCAGGAGCTCTGTGCCTCATTCCCTCTCCTTGGTTATAAGCTCCTTGAGAACCAGCGCCCAGTCTTATTTAACTTAGTCTCTCTCCTCCAGAATGTGACCCAGGTCCATACCCTTATTGCATTTCCAAAATACAAAAAGCTGGAAAACTAAAAGGTTCTATCTCTTGTTGAGTGATAAAACTTGTCCTGGACTAACATGCATTTATATATAGTCTTTATTTATCCTAGTTGGGGGGACAAATCATCCATTTATTGCAGAATTTTAATGTATTTGATGGTTGGGTATAGCCCCAGGCCCCAGCTGTGAGGATGTTACCCATTGCGTGGATGTAATACATTTCCTTTCTAAACTCTGAAAAATTCTATCTCCAGGGCTTCTGGATAAGTGATTATGAACCAGTAGTGCCTCAGATAGTATTTGTCACTTTAATGAAAGAACTTTAGGTTTTGATGTTGGTGAAAGTAGAAACGCTGAGCTTGACACTTTTGTTCTGGTATTCCAAAGGAGAAGAATTCTAAGCGTGACCTGGTACTTTCTACCACTGCTGGAAGTTCTGGAAGGCTTCCTACCAGCCTCTGTGACACATGGGATTTCAATCTTCATGTCCTAGAATTGAGCCTGGAGAATGGTCCTGCATTTAATGTTATTTCCTTGGGGTGTGTGTGTGTGTGTGTGTGTGTGTGTGTGTGTGTGTGTGTGGTGTGTGTGCGCGCGCGCGCGCATGTTCTGCTTGCTGATATATTTATTCTATTTGTTCTGCTTTTATTTTTTTTTTAAGCTGAGGGAATTTTTTTAATTTGGTTTATTTGCTTTTGTATGAATAGATTATAAAACCATCTGAAGGGAGTCATGGGCTGTGGGCATGTGAGTTCAGTTTCTTAAACAGTCTGTTTTTAATCTCATGTAAATTTCTAGAAGTCTAGAGATTGAAGTAATGTAGTTTTTGTTGGGGGGTGTGATGTGAATCATGACTGGATTTCTTGGGGGTTTTAATAGAACAACTTTCTTAAAAGTGGAATGCCCATCAGTACTTAGAATAGGGGATCTTGATCTGGAAGTAGGCAAAGGTCTCAGGGTCCTTGAACCTTCTGATATCTTACACAGCATTTTCTCTGCACCTTTGAATGTGTCTTTTTTTTTTTTTCCTTTTTCTGGAAAGAAGAAATTACTATTTTTTGTGTTTTTTTTGGGTTTTGTTTTTATCAGGTTCTTAAAGGACTCTGAGACAAAAAGCTTAACAGGTGCCTGGCTGCCTCAGTCGGTAGAGTTCACAACTCTTGATGTCAGGGTTGAGTTCAAGCCCCACACTGCATGTAGATATTACTTAAAAATAAATACATAAATATTTTGAAAAAGACAAAAAAGCTCAAGAATTAACTCAGGATTTCAGTCTTAGGCTAATTCGTCAGTTTTATTTTAAATCTTTCTTTGAAGATAGAGACAAATTCATCTCAGTTGCTGGATAAGTTGTGCTTTTATTTTTTTTCTGCGCATGGTGGCATCTATGTGATCTTGGACTAATTAAATCCATCTAATTGATGAATAAATGGAAAATGCCTGCCTCCAAAATTTCATTCCCTTCCTCTCCCTCTCTGTCTGCTACTCATTTAAAATTTCTAATCTTCCCCATCCAAAAAGCACTTGGAATTATATTCTTCTTTCAAGACATATCAAATGCCTCCTCCTTTGTGAACTCCCTCCTGAATGTAATCATGCCTTCCTCTGCAACACCACAGCCATACCTCGTCAGAGTGACTCTGTGCTTCCTCTACTGTTTGTCCTTTCTTCTTGTCATCCTTTACCCTCGCCTTTCCTCAGGCATTAGTTCGTCACTTCTACACGAGGGTGCAATGGGTAGTGACTTGCATATCACAGGCTCAAGGACTGACAATGTCTTTTTCGTGGTGGTCCTTCAAGAAATGTTTGAATTAAAGTAGGGAACATCTTTGTTCCATATACTCTGAAATTAAAGTCATAGTCTCAGAGTTAATTCATTTTTTCACTTATTTTTTAGTATCTTAAAACCACCGGTACATCCAAACTGACAACATGTTTTTATTTTCCAGTAGTGCTGAATTAGGACCCAAATACCTCAGTGGTAAAGAGAAAATCTTACTTTAAATATATCATGAGGGCTTAAAGTGGGAGTCTCTGGTTGCCATGTTTGATTGGAGATAGCTGAGTTTCAGTGCCCGTGACTAGAACCATGGAATGTCAGAGGTGGCCAGAACTCAGGCCTAGTCTGGTGTGGTTTTTGGAGCCTCCAGAGCTTCACTGAGATTGTTTCAGGGTCCCAGGTGGGGGATGGGCCAGCCCCACTCTCTAATTTAACCAGAGCATCTCTGTTTTTAGTTGTTTTATATTGGAGTTTTGGAATAAGTTGAAGTTTGCTAAAAAGTGCTCTGCGGAAGTTAACCAGACTCTTCTCTCATCCTTCCTTGGCCAGTCTCTCATTTTACACCTAAGGACACCGAAGTCCAAAGCTACAGCGTAGCTGCCTCTGATTTTATGTTCAGGACAGCCCAGCTGGGACTGAACCTAGTCTTGACAGTCCTGACTCCTGGCCCAGGACACTCTCCTCCTGTTTAGCTGTCCCTCAAATTTTCCTCCACTTTGTAGATATCACTAGGGGATCAAGAAACGTTGAGTGGGAGCTGCATCAGGTTAGGGTAATGCAAAAAGGGGCAAGTGTGATATCAAAACCTGCTTCATGGACAATGGTAGTTGAGAGTAGCCACTGATACCCGTATCTCCTCCTTTTATCTGAAATTGGTGCCTTCCAGATAATTCTTTGTCTAATGCCTCACACATAAAATCGCGTACATGGTGGGAATGTTTTAAAACTAGGTTATGCTGATGGTCATGTAACTATATACTTTATTAAAACTATTCATAGCATGTAACTAAAATGGGTGAATTATCTGGTATGAAAATTATATGTCATTAAAGCTGTTTTTAAAAAAGGGGGGGCAGGGGTATACCTGCCCTCCTTAACTAATAGCGAAACTGGACAGAAAACAAAATGGCCCTGTGAAACATTTTAAAGGCAGACTAGTAGTTTTTTGTAAATATTTTCTCACTATGTTGGTTATAAGTCAATCCCACAGTCATTTGTTGATCCCCTGCTATGGGCCAGTTCTTGAGGTAACAAAGGAAGAGATGGGGGGAGAGGGAGTGACACAGATGCATAGGAAGTGGATTTCTGAGTGGAGGCAGGTTATACTCAAGAGTTTCAGGGGAGGTAACTGGAGATGTCCTCTTCTACGGAGTTCCTTCTTGTTACAGTACCTTCTACTTTGAGTGATAAAGACCTATGGAGCCACAAAGTGGCAGTAAGCAGTACAGTTTATTGGAGTCAGGTAACAAGGGATCCGGAGACAGGCCCCCTAACGTTGGTTAATCTGACAGACATCTCAGTGGTGTCAAGACTCAGAGTCCCCTCCTCTGTGATTTCCCTGGCTTTCCTCTCATGGTTGAAATATGACTGCAACAGTGCCAAACACTATGCTGTCTTCCAACAAGGACGAGACAGTGTTGAAAGCAAAAAGGCAGGGGCAACTGTTTTCCTCACAATCCTTTTTTTAATCAGGGAACAAAATCTAACAGCCTCACTCCCCCTCCCAGCAGATTTCCTCTCGCATCTAAGTAGATCACATCTACAATCATTGACAAAGGGGAGTGATATTAACATTATTTGCCTAGACATATCTCACTTATTTCCACAGCCATGGGTGTGGGGGGATTCCCTGTTCCCAAAAAAGTACCTGATTGCAGCAGGGTTATATGAACTGGGAAGAGGATGGGGAATGGCTCCTGTGAACAAATGTCTGCCTCACTTAATGAACTTTTTTTTTTAAGATTTTATTTATTTATTTGACAGAGATCACAAGTAGGCAGAGAGGCAGGCAGAGAGAGAGGAGGAAGCAGGCTTCCCACTGAGCAGAGAGCCCGATGTGGGGCTCGATCCCAGGGTCCTGGGATCATGACCTGAGCTGAAGGCAGAGGCTTTAACCCACTGAGCCACCCAGGTGCCCCCTTAATGAACTTTTTTGATGGAAAGGAATAGAAACAATGCTTCTTTTCCCTTTGTTGACCACAGGTGTCTTATCTTGTTTGTAAAATATTTCCATGACTTCAGTCCAATGAATTATTCTTCAGACTGGGACTCTGCAGGGCAGTTCTTCAGTAATGCTGTATTTACTTCAGTGTTGGAAGTTCTGAGGTTGGATAGTCATATTTCACTAGCACAGTCAGTAGGAAAAATGGTGAAGAGCTGTCATTATCCAATTTAAAGATGCTTAGCTTTTTCCCTCCTTTTAGAATATTTGGCTGATTCAGAATTTGGGAGGTTTGCTATTACTAATTAAAGAGAGATGAAACATAAGTAACTGTGGACCTAAGAATCTTTAGGCAGATTAATATTTTTTAAATTTTATTTTATTTTTTCAGTGTTCCAAGATTCATTGTTTATGCACCACACCCAGTGCACCATGCAATACGTGCCCTCCTTAATACCCACCACCGGGCTCACCCATCCCCCCACCCCTTTCTGTTCCAAAACCCTCAGCTTGTTTCTCAGAGTCCACAGTCTCTCATGGTTGTCTCCCCCTCCGATTTCCCCCAATTCACTTTTCCTTTCCTTCTCCTAATGTCCTCCATGTTCTTCCTTATGCTTCACAAGTAAATGAAACCATATGATAATTGACTTTCTCTGCTTGACTTATTTCACTCAGCAAAATCTCCTCCAGTCCTATCCATGTTGATATAAAAGTTGGGTATTCATCTTTTCTGATGGAAGCATAATACTCCATGTATATATTGACCACATCTTCTTTATCCATTCATCTGTTGAAGGGCATCTTGGTTCTTTTTTTTTAAACTTTTTTAAAGATTTTATTGATTTTATTTGACAGAGAGAGATCACAAGTAGGCAGAGAGGCAGTCAGAGAGAGAGAGAGGAGGAGGAAGTAGGCTCCCTGCTGAGCAAAGAGCCCGATGCGGGACTCGATCCCAGGACCCTGAGATCATGACCTGAGCCGAAGGCAGAGGCTTAACCCACTGAGCCACCCAGGCACTCCAGGCATCTTGGTTCTTTCCACAGTTTGGCGACTGTGGCCATTGCTGCTATGAACATTGGGCTCCATACATACATTGGGGCCCTTCTTTTCACTACATCTATATCTTTGGGGTAAATACCCAGTAGTGCAATTGCAGGGTCATAGGGAACCTCTATTTTTAATTTTTTGAGGAATCTCCACACTGTTTTCCAAAATGGCTGCACCAACTTGCATTCCTACCGACAGTGTAAGAGGGTTCCCCTTTATCCACATCCTCTCCAACACTTGTTGTTTACAGTCTTGTTGATTTTGACCATTCTAACTGGTAGTAAGGTGGTATCTCAATGTGGTTTTGATTTGAATCTCCGTGATGGCTAATGATGATGAACATTTTTTCATGTGTCTGATAGCCATTTGTCTGTCTTCTTTGGAGAAGTGTCTGTTCATGTCTTCTGTCCATTTTTTGACGTGATTATCTGTTTTGTGTGTGTTAAGTTTGAGGAGTTCTTTATAGATCTCGCATATGAGCCCTTTATCTGTATTGTCATTTGCGAATATCTTCTCCCATTCCGTAGGTTGCCTCTTTGTTTTGTTGACTGCTTCCTTTGCTGTGCAGAAGCTTTTTTTCTTGATGAAGTCCCAAAAGTTCATTTTTGCTTTTATTTCCTTTAGGCCAATTAATATTGATGGGATTTAAAACCAGTGCCCCTCAGCATGGCTTAATGAGCAAAAGGCATCAGGGGCCCAGAGTACCTAAAATGAAAGGTTTGTCCAACACTAGGACAGGGGATGTAACTGATATACTCTGTCCATTGGACAGAAAGCAAAACTATTTACCACAGAAAGTGAGTCCCTCTCTTTCCCAGCCCCCTCTCCCTCTCTCCTCCCTGCCCTCCCATCATATCTGAACCAACCCTAGACCACAGTGTGTCTGTATTACAGATCTTTTTATTGCCTTTATTTTATATATCACTCTCTTTGATTGATGTGACATTAACCATAATAAAACCCGCCACATTTCAGTCATATAAATTGTGCTAGGGACCATATAATTAATACTTGTGTATATAGCTCTAAGTTATGATCTGTCTGCAGGAACTGGCCTGATCCTTGGGAAATATCTAAGGCCATCTAAAGCCATTAGGATTGTTGACTTAGCTGCAGAATAACAAATGCCTGTCCCAGTAGATACTAATTCTCTGGAATTTTCCTTTCTACCTTCAATCCCAAGTCATCGAACCCCACTTTTCCAAGTTTTACTTTCCTGGATACCTGACAATGTTTTTGCTCTCTTCTAAACTGGTGCTTTTGCGTAAATAGAGAAGATTTAACATCAGATTGGCTTTCTTTTTTTTTTTAAGTTTATTTATTTACTAATGCAATCTCTACACCGAACGTGGAGGCTCGAGCTCATAACCCCAAGATCAGGAGCCATACGCTCTTCTGACTGAGTCAGCCTGGCGCCGCTAACGTCAGATAGACATCAAAAGCATATAATTGATGGCATGTTTGAACTGGTTTTCAGTGTTTTTCTGTCTTTGGGGGACATCCTTGCTAATGACCATCCTCACCTAAATAGTTTCCCCCAGAGAGGCCTTGGGACATATTTGAACAAGTTTGTCTCCCCAGTATACACATGTATATAAAGAACATTTAGTGAGTATTTGTTGGCTGTTTGTGGTTGACACATGTTCACATAGAAATATCTGTCTCAGGAGATAAACCGTAATGGAGTCTTTTTTTTTTTTATTGTTTTGAGTACCTTGGAAGCATTTAACATACACACATAACCTGTTTCTGATTTAGTGAGGTGTGGAAGAAGGCAGTGAGGGCAGAATTTAAGCTTTTTGCTCTTTGTAGATCATGTCTGCTTATACATGCCCCCAAAGAGTATAGAAATTGGTATATAAAATAAAGAGCACATAAAATATACACGTGAGACCAAGGAAATCTTTTTGGATTTCTGCCTGAAAGACGCAAAGCAGTCAATGGCACTTGATGACATCACATGATTTGTGAAGGGGAAAAAGTGAAGAGAATAAGTAAGCGTGAGCCCCAGATGAGCAATCTTAGGTAGTTTCTCGCAGGTGACCCTTTCTTTGTTCAATCCTTTTATCCTCTCTGTTAAGTGTGCTTTTCCCTGAACTTAATGTGAGAGTTGGCATCTTTTCCTGAGCCATCCATTGGAAGAGGCATTGTAAAGGTTGTGTTGTCTTTTCTTCTTACAGCCAAGGATTACTGCAAAGTAATATTTCCATATGAGGCACAGAATGATGATGAATTGACAATCAAAGAAGGAGATATAGTGACTCTCATCAATAAGGTAAGCAAAGCTTCCCCCTGCCTTTGAAATGGCGAGCCGCTCAGAGGCATTGACTGGACAGTACAAGCTTTTGTTTTAGGCCTTTAAACATTTTATTTTCATTTCCTGAACTCCCGAGAAAGACTCTTGCGTCTTTTCTCTAGATCGGGCTAAGCCCGACACATCCAGGTGAGTGAACGAACTTGAAAACCAAATAGGTTCTGTTGGCCTTGGAGCCAGCAGCAGATTGGCACGGCCCGGTGGAAAACTCCATCCCAGAGCGGCTAACCCAGTAGGCGGCCTGCTTGGCTGGAGAGCCCGCCCTGACCTGAGGTATCCAAAGAGGGGCTTTAAAAATGCAGGTCATACCTCACGGGCAGCAAACGTGTAAAGAATGTGTGCTGTTCCGATCAAAGACAGGTAGCATGGCTGAGAGAATTTTGCTTGTCTTGTCTGGGCGAAGAAGGTTGGATGATTTTATCATCACTGCAGGCAGAGCTCTATAAACATACAGAGAGCTATAAAAATCTGTGTGAAGTGACACAGCTTAACAGGGTCCGAACCATGTACTGTTTATGCTTTCATGCAATGGTACTCACCAAGTAGGTGGTTGAAAGATACATTATTTAAATGATTCCTGGAATAGATGACGTTTTGTCTGAGATACAGGATTCTCATGATGGTCAGGTATGGTGAAAAGCTGACCCACCTTTCAGATGTCTAAGTGGCTTTATTCTGAGGTCCAAGTGAGTGGCCCAGAACACGTGATGCTCTCGGGACAAGCGTGACTTGGGGGTCGTCATGGCTGCCTGTGCTCGTGCAGGGCTGGAAAGCATTGGCAGGGTGGAGAGTGCAGGGAAAGAGGAGAGAGAACAGGCAGGGGTTAGGGTGAGGGAAGTAGGCTCTGGGTCTTGCTCCTGTGGCCATTACAGAGAAGGAGGGGATCACAGGGTTTGCCTACACCCCCTTCCCGCATCCCCAAGTGTGTCCATAAAGTGGTGGAATTCCTTTCTGGCATAGCAAACTACTCCCAGTGCTGCTGAGAGGCCAAGAACTTGACCATTGTTTTACATGTAAACTGTTCTCCCGCATTCATTTTAGCGTATTTCTCTTAAGTGTTTTCTGTGGCAGGAGGAAATCAGAGCCGGGTAAAATGCGGCCCGTCTTGTTCCTTTCTGCCAAGGAGGCAGAGCAGTTCTTCTCTTTCTTTACCACCCTTCCCCGTCAACCTTCAGCCGCGCCTCTCTCAGGTGGCTTCTGCACGGCGCATTTCCTATTTTGAACCATACCCTGCATGGAACGTTCGGAATAAAGAAGTTGCTAAATAGGTGTAAAGCATAATATGAATAGTTCAATAATCAGCACAGATAATTGGTGTTAGTCCTGCAGGGAAAGGGGCAGATCACTTTCTCCTGTGACGAGTGCCCGGAGAGCACAGTAACCCATGCTTTGCAATGGGGGGAGGCACTCTACTGTTTTTGTTTTTCTTTTCATTCAGAGGGGGGCAGCCTCTTTTTAACCGAAAACCAGATGTACCAATAATATTTAATAAAGTTTGGCGGGGGGAACCTACCACGGATGGTCTGTTATCTGAATACATCTATTTCTACCTTAATATATTATATTCCTGTCCTTGTCATTTGATTACCTATGATGAGAACACATTCATCTTGATGTTTTTGTTCCTACCAGCTTGAGATCCAGTCTGATAAAAAGAATTGAATTTTTCTAAAGAGCTTAGTCAGAAAGAGACTGTCTCCTGGTTCCATCCTCCATGTGCACGGCCGGGAGAAAGGAACGGACGGCTGTGCAAGGCTGGTCTCAGTTGTCCGAGAGATCGTGCCAGATGTCCCTGCTTTCGTAGCTTCCTCAGTTAAGTGCAGTTTAGAAACGGAAGCAGCTTATAGATGATGTTATGACATTTGCAAAACGTGACCTCGTTATCCTTGCCATACACTTGGCCCCTTGACTTGGCTTACACCCTGCTCCCGCTCCTCAGGCCAAGAGTGCCTGTGTCACTTTCACCCTTGCTCCCCCTCCGTCAGCCCTGCCCCCACTCGTGAGCCCAGCAGCGCCAGAACCTAGCGATTCTGCCTTCCTGTGTCTCTGCCTCTTCATGTCCTTGGGAGAGCCAGGCCCAGGCCAGAGGCTGTACTTCCTTCCTCTCCCGGCTCCCTCCATGGCACCTGCTCCAGAGGAGAACGCTGGGGCAGTCAGGGGCGGAGGGATGCTGGCACCCCAGCCCCCTCGTTTTATCATCTCCTAATGGTACTTTGCTCATGGAACCCCTCTGCTGCAGTGAAAGTCTTTAGCAACTTTCCTCTCCTTTATTGTCAAATCCAGCTCGATTCTCCTGGCACCCATGTGCCCAGGCGCTCTGGCCTCAGTCTGGCTTTTCTGGCCTTGGTCCACATCACTGTTCTACAGTAAGCTCTCCTGGGATGTCCCCAACCTGCTCATGAATCCTCCCTAACTTGACCCAGCCCATGTTCCTGCTGCCCAGGATGGCCTCTGTCAACCCAGTTAGCTGGTTTTTCAATAGCTAATAATACAGTCAGTCTTAACTCATGCTGCATTATGTACCTGGGCCCATTTTTAGCTTGTTACTTTAAAATGTCCCCTGTGTACTATCAATTTTGTTTTTATTATTCTTTTATATGGTATGTGAAATCGGGTCTCTTGATATCCTGTCCTTCTGCCGGTTTTGACTCTTATTCCCCAAAAATATCTGCCACCCTTGACCTAACATTCCACTTGGTTAGAAGCATTTTAAAATGACAAGTGCCATGTAGGCTGCCTGCTCAGAGAAACCAGGGTTTGAATCCCAGCAACACCATTCATGGCTGTGTGTCACTGGGCGTTTCACTTAACCCCTCTGAGCCTCAGTTTCCTCAGCCAGAAGGCAGACCTCACAGGGCTGCTGTGAGGATTTGCTAAGGTGCTGCGTCTACATAGATCGTCGCTTCAGCTTTGGTTGCTCTTTCTCTGACCTTGGAAATGGGGAAGGAAGGGCTCTTGTGATTGGGCCCAGTTTGCTGCTGGGGCAGGAACACCATGTTATAAGGGGGAGGGGGGTAACAGTGGTGGAAGACTTGCCTGAAAATAGCTCGGAATTCACAAGGGGTGAGATTTCAGCAAGAATTTGGAGAAAAAATATGCCGTTAAGTATTTTACTTGCTGAAAAGTGGGGGAAAATGGACTCTGAGTCTGTCATACCCTGCTGACGTTATAGAAAATTCTTACATCTTCCTCAGAGTTAAAGAATCACCTATAAATTCATTTAGATGAATGTGTGCTGTTGATACTGTAAAGAGAAGAGCTTCGCTTTGATTTGTTTATTGTGTATTTTGATGTGCTGCTTTATTATGTGTATGAGTTGAGATGAAAGACCTGAATCATTGTTGTCTAAATTCAACTTCTTTGGCTGGAGAGGTTCTCAATTTACCCCAAATTCCATCGGTGTTTTTGTTTCAGAGTTAGCTAAGGTGGTTTCCCTTTGTCCTGTTTTTCTGGGCTGTGGCAGGAGTCACAGGGCATGCATTGCCCTCGTTTTTAGCCCTAGATTGTCGTTTTGTGTAGCTTTCTAGAAAATGAGTCAGACACCCTTAGTGGGTGCCTGTAAGCCCTCCACGGTTCCTGAAATAATGTGCAAAGACCTGAACTATTTGTGTGTGTCCCTGGAAACTAGGATGAAATGTGGCAACCCAAATGGTTTGTTTTTTTAGTTTATTTATAAAGAATTCTTGTGGATTTGGGAACATTTCCATTTGCACAGAACACACCTGTGTTTAGCTTTTATTTCCAGTCACTCAAAAATAGCTCCTTCATCTGTGTTCCTGCCGCCCCCATCCCTGCCTTCGTGATTTGTGCTCAGAGCATGGTTGAAAGGGTTCAGAAGCCTCTGGGTCTGGTTTCCAATGAGAGAAGCTCCCTAAAGAAAGGCTGAGAGCAGCCTGGTGCAGGCCGGGCTGGGGTTCAGCTGTAACGGTGGCCACCTCCGGGCGCTCCTTGCTCAGACCGCTGCCACCTGGGGGTAAGCGAGCCCAGCTGTGGAGAGGGCTGATGTTCCTGACCTTGGCCGACAGCCTCTTGGCTTTAGCCCCCCTAACCTGGAAGGAAGGGCTTCCCATGTGAGCCCTTTGTAAACAAGGATCTTTAAGTCTATATTTCTTATTAAAAAGCTCCCCTGAGTAGCTGTGTCTTTGACCCCTAACAAAGCAGACACCCCCCGCCCTCATTTCTTCATGGGTATAAGCCTATTTGAGAACATGAAAGTAAACACTATGAAAGATAATATTATTGATAAAAATCATGGGGCATGGAGATGGAAGGAAGGGGAAGGAAACTGATAGGTGTGCCCTAAAGAAAGAAGGAAGCCAGAAGATTAGATAAAGGTAGAAATAGAAGAAAAAATACAAAGTGGGGTGCCTGGGTGTCACAGGTGGTTAAGCGTCAGCCTTCAGCTGGGGTCATGATCCCGGGGTGCCAGGACCGAGTCCCGCCTAGGACTCCCTGCTCAGCCAGGAGTCTGCTTCTCCTTCTGCCTCTCCCCTTCCCCCCCATCCCGCTCGTGCTCTCACTTGCTCTCTCTCTCTCAAATGAATAAATTAAAAATCTTTTCAAGAAGAGAAAAAAATATGAGGTGAGAGTTTTACCTTTTCCTCAGGATATTTCAAACCAGGGACCGTTCAATATTTGGAGCTGGACCTGCTGTGAGGGTGGAGTTAGGACTGTAGCTTCCTTCATCTCTACACTCTTCCTTTCTAGACAACTCTTGAGCACCTCAGTTAATAATGGGTCAGTTTATGTGTGCGACCGCAGCTTCCCAGTGCAGGATGCTTCCAGGGTAGCTGGCAGCAGCAGCCCAGGGCCCCTCGTCGCCATTCCTTTCCCTCATGGTGGCCCTGGAAGTTAGGTAGGACCACGGGTGTCCTGTGTAGACCACGGGGAAGGACCAGAGGCCTAGAGCGCAGAAGTGACTTTCCCAGGGTCTCCAAGGGGCAGAACTAGGGCAGGGTTGTGGGGACCAGAGGCCTAGAGCGCAGAAGTGACTTTCCCAGGGTCTCCCAGGGGCAGAACTAGGGCAGGGTTGTGGGGCCTGAGCTGCCTTGTGGGGCTGTCAGATGCTCTTAGAAGGTGGGGCTCAGCCGCTCCCAGAGGTGACTTGTCTACTCACAGAGTCATCCTCTGTTGCTGGATATCTAGGGCAAGTGTCTATCAAATTTGCTTTCTACCTTAAAGATGTGATCATCATTTAATCAGGGAAACGGTATTACCATGCCATTACCCTGTCTGCTTGTATGTTGGTGGTATCCATGTTTGTGATCTCTTTGGTTCAGGATCATCCGTGACTTTCTGATTCCATCCCCTCCACAGAAATGAAATGATCATCAGTGCAGAGGAGATGATGAGCTCAGCTCAGGGCTAATATTGGTTCTTTCTGTGCCTGAAGCCCTCTTCTCCCCCTTCCTTCTGCTTTCTTCCGTGCCGGCTGATTTTGCCTTCCTCTTTCTTCCCACTGGGTACCACTTAGTTTTCTGGTTGCTTTTAGCATGAAGAATGAATGGAAGGAAGGAAGGAAGGAAGGAAGGAAGGAAGGGAAAGGGAGGGAGAGAGGGAGGAAGGAGGAGAGAGAGAAAGAGATAGGTGGGAGTCCTGAGCTCCTGCTTAAGTCATTCTGTGATTATGTGTTCTTTTGTTTGTTCTAATGTTTATTTTCCCTTCCTGCCTCCCTCTGATTAATTCATTAATTGGAACACTTATTCACGAGAGAAATGTTTTCACACTTCCTTGCTTTCCGCCCCATAGGAAGTAAGGATGTTTCCTCAAAGAGAAGAGGTTTTAGGAATCTCAAGAAAGGTTCTCAGGCTGGTATAAGAAAGCCCATCAGCTAATAGATTGCTGGCCTTGACCCCTTCTCTCTGCACTGCTGAAGCTTTTAGCAGAGCTAAAATGCTAGGATTAAGTGTGGTTTCAAGGGTGAGGAGTAAATTAGCAGGTGTCACCCTGAAAATGATGACACACTGACAGACCCATTAGAAGGACATGTTTCATGAGTGAATGAAGAAGTTAAGCACAGGGCCGGGATCATCTGGGCTTACACACATTTGAAGAACGCCAGTGTTCACCAAATGAGTCTTTTGTGTCATAGGACGTATTTTTTGTGGTATGGCCTGCCTTGTTAGACTGCATATGTCCTTCCTACGGACAGAAGCCACAATATATCTCCTCCTCAGAGCATTAGAAATCCCAAGGAATACCGTTTGCTTCTGTTTTGTCTTCCTCTTTAAAGTAACCAGAACACTGGAACCGTTACAAAGAATCCTGATACCGTAAGTACATTTGATCAAAACTCTTCCTCACTGAGCTCATTTATTATCCTAAACACAGTTTTAAATTAGATGAGGTTGGTAAACGTAGGACTTGATGTGGTAGAAATTTTCTCTTTCGTTTATCAGGAGACAGCCAAAACAGTACCACCCCCAAATTCTGACGGCCATGATGGCAGATTTTTGATAGAGGAGTTTGCCATTGAAAAGACTCCCCAGCTTTTTATGCCCCCGCAAGTGATGCCGAACTGTTGAAAGGGACCCTGCGTTTGTTCAGCCTGACGGTCACCCCTGTCCAGAGTGGCAGGAAGTTAGCAATCCGTGCAACACCGCCACAGGATCCTTTTCTCCTGCAACACACAGAAAAACCTGCAGGTGTCTCAAGGAATTAGAGAAACTCTGTTTTCCATTGCCAACCTTTCTGTTTGTATTACTCAGAGAGGGCCATTGTGAGAATTAAATGAGATGTTGTGGCTCAAAGGGCTTTAGAAACATAAAAGTTGAATTCTCGCTAGTGTTCTGAGAAGTTATTATGGGAAGAAGAAAAAAACAAATGCCCAGTGACTGGAAGTTTTTACTTCATGTACTGAACTGTCCTGAAATTCAGTTCAGCACTTTCCCTGAAATTCCCCTTTATTATCTATTTTTTGACTTTTGTTAGGAAAGAAGTAATTTATTATAGTTATATAACCTCTGTCTTATGAAAGTATCACAAAGCTCTTTACGTTCACATTTACATTTTACTAAAATATGCTTTTCTGAGACGGAAAGTGGCATGGGATGTACTTTTAGATAGTATTTTAAAATTAACATGAGTAATACCTACTCTAGGGAAAAAGTGAGAAGAATAACAGATAAACAGATAAATACCAGGAAAAGTCGAAATCACCTGTGACCTTACCACCTTCGGTACCTCTCAGTATCTGAGCTGTAGTCTTCCAAATGTTTTACACACAGAGACAACACACAAATTTCAGCTTAAAAGAAAAATAAGATCATATACACACACATTATTTTGTAACCCTCTTCTTTCCAAACATATCATGCCTGTCTTCGGCAGCATAGTTAAATAGTTCCTTAGAGTCCTATTGTATGAAGTACTGTGGTTCTCTTTTATGTTTGTTTCTAGGTTTTCCTTATTTTAGACCATGTTGCATGCGGTCATCACTTTGTAAACTCTTGCACGTGTAATTGGTTCTACCACTTTCTACTACTTGTATAACCTTGGGAAGATTGCTCAGTTTCTCTGTGCCTCAGTTTCCACATCTGTGAAGTGGGGTTGATATTAGTACTTACCTCCTGGCATTGCAAAGATTAAATGAATTAAAGGAGGTAAAGCACTTAGCATGCCTCGCTCAGAGTGAGTGCTGTAAAAATGTTAATAGTTATTATTTCTTGATGATAAGTAGCTAACTGTAATGCTGCCTCAGTTCCTTTTAAATATATTTGAGTGATGTTATGAAAGATTATGCCAATTTAGCCTCCCCAGCAGTGTGTGCGAATATGTTTTCCTATCCTTGTCATCCTTGGATATTATCGTTCTTTCTAATCTCTGCTAATCTGATAGGTGTTTGCATTTTTTAAAATGATTACTCAAGTTGAGAATCTTATGTGTCATTTTCCAATTGATTTTTATAAAAATACCTTATATTCATGACATTAACCTGTCATCTTTCACATTATAAGTGTTTTTTCTTAGTTTATGACTCAGAGAGATATTTAAGAAAAACATCATTAAAAATAAATACCTTTTAGACTTAAATTTCCTCCATTTTCTAGTTAACTAGATAATGTAGTACAATTCATCCTTGTAAGAATAGTTTTACTTCAGGCTTTTATATTTCAGTCCTAGTTGGAAAGGGTAGCTGGCTATTAAGTGCATTCCTTTTCTGCCTTCCTCAGGGCTTTCAGAGGTTCTATTTAAAGCTTCTGTCCTTACAAGCATTTTTTTTTTTACAATGGCATTCAGAGAACCCCCGAGGTTCTGCATGGATATATATAAGGAGCCTCATATTCTAGATCAGAGCTTAGCCAACTTTTTCTGTAAAGGGCCAGGGAGTAAATATTTTAGGCTTGATGGTCTTTGTTGCAACTATGCAAAAGCAAGTCATAGAAGCAAATGAATGGGCATGGCTGAGTTCCAATAAAACTTTATTTATAGACACTTAAATTTGAATTTTGTGTGATTTTCACATTCCTTGAAATATTCTTCTTTGGTTTTTTAAAACCATTTAAAAATGTATAAACTATTCTCAGTGGGATGAACAGAAATAGGTAGCAAGCCAGATTTGGTCCATGGGCTATCGTTTGCTGGCCCCCAAGATAGAATGTCTAGAAACAGACCCAAAAAATATAGCCAATTAATTTTCAACAAAGGTGCAAGGAGAATTTCAGAAAGAAAGGGTAGTCTTTTCAGAAGTGGTATTGGCACCATTGGAAATCCATAAACAAAACAAAAACAAAAATACCCTAACCTAAACTTAACACATCCTACAAAAATTAACTCAGAATGGACTGAGTAGATCCACGTGTGAAATAGTTCTACTAAAATGTAACATAGATCTACATGTAAAACCAAAACCGCAAAATGTTATTTATGAAAACATTGGAGAAAGAGTTATTAGACATGACACCAAAGGCACAGTCTATGAAAGAAAATACTGCTAAATCGAACTTTGGCAAAATTAAGAACTCACTCTCTGCAGTGCTACTGTTAAGAGAATATTGATTGGTCTGTTTTTCTTACAAGGTGATTTGAGACTAAGTAATTGCCTGATAAGTAATTGCATGAATTTCAAGGACATTGGTTTTGTCCTCAGTCTTCCTGGGAATATTCTTTATAACACAAGACCACAGATCTCCCTTGTCAGAACCTTTTCCCCCAAGGTGGCAAACAGATGTAACCACATGCTAACAGTCAGGCTTGGGCTCAGCTGAGCAGCCTGAGGGCCTATATTTGACCTGGGAATTGTATTTTTCACTCATTGCACATGGCCTATAAGCCAGATTCGCAGAGTAGAGAGAAAAAGACCACCAAACAAATTTTTATGCCAAGGAATAAGTTTTCCTTTGAAAACTGAAATATAGATATGTCTGGTGAAGAATGGAAATGGAAGGTAGGCATTTAGGAATTTATGAATAGTTGCTACAGCTGGCTTGGATGGATGATCTTGACGTTCATAATGGTCATGGGCATGCCCTTTACCTCATATTCCTTCCTGGTCCTTATCTGTGAAATGAAGATACTCCCCCACCTTCATCCATAACAGCTTTCTTTGTTACCTCTTAGAGGTAGGGCAAGAGCTAAGAAAATCTCTTAAAACATAATATAAGATGCTTTATAAATGTCAGTGTCTCTGTCAATGAAGCAAAATGATTTTTGATTATATCTACTACCATTTTAATGGAAGAAAAGCATGTGTCAAGATGGAGAATCAATACAGTTTTCTAAACATAAATGCAAATGAACACTCAGCTATAGGATGAACATCCTTGAGAGGTACACTGTGTTACTAGCCACGTGCTGTGGATGAGCCAAAAGTATCATTAGAAACAGCTTTCAAAATTTAGCATAAAACGGACACCTGGGTGGCTCAGTCGGTTAAGTGTCCGACTCTTGCTTTTGGCTCGGGTCATGATCTCAGGGTTCTGAGACTGAGCCTCCCGGCGGGGTCCGTGCTCATCAAGGAGGCTGCTTAAAGATTCTTTCCTTCTGCCCCTCCCCCTACCTCTGCATATGCACGCTCCCTCTCTTTCTCAAATAAATAACTCTTTTTAAAAAATTAGCATTAAATTGTCATCTCAATGTAAATGACTTAACAAGTAGAAAATGGAAAATTTCTATGGAAAAAAACTTGCATAATTTTGCATCCTTGATTATGTTTAAATAGACCCCCCCAAAATGTAAAAGTGCTTCCTTAATGAGTTGCATTTTGTGTATGACTTGTTCACGTGCCTTTATGTGTTAATGGCACATGTCATGCTTAAAGCCCAATCATAAGTACATAGGAAAGGTCCTCTCTGCAAATATCTCCTTTTCACATGATTACTAATTTTTGAAGTTGATTTATGAGAGTAGAAGTTCTTTCATTCTGATATTAGGAAAAAGGCTAAAAGCACAAGTATCTCCTGAAACTTAAGATTGTATAGCCTGCAAATAAAATAATGAAATCGGTAAGCTATTCTTGTATATTTGTCTATGCGCAACCTCAATGGCCATGCCCCACACTTCCAGGAGATGCCCAGTATGAATGGTGACCCTGGAGTTGGACCAGTATAGAAGTATCTGTTGGGTGCCGTTCTCTGAAGAAGCTTCAGATAGAAGCATCTTTTTCTAAGAGGGAAACAGGCTGTGAGTAATGAGGCCTCTGGGGCTTCCGCTCTGGCTTGTCCGCTATTAAAATCCCTTCAGGCCTTCCTCATCCCTGCCTGCTGCCTGCCTCTCATAATGTCTGTGGAAGTTCTGTTCTCTTTCTGGGGACCAAGATTTGAGGTCAGCTTTTTGCTCAGTTCTTAGTGACATCTGGACTCAAAGTTAGGCAAATCCTAACCCATGTGCTATGAGTGGGTTATGGGAGTATAAGGTGGTGATCCCCTCAGCTCTCCAGGTGGATGGAAAGGGACTTAGGTAGCCCGAAACCCACACTGGGTTGATGGCCTTCAACAGCGTTTGGCTTCCAGCGATATGTCATGAACATATTATCATTATATATGTGTGCCATTATCTGAAAAAGTTGGGTGGCACTGACTTACTGCATGTATTTAAATTTTCCATATAACGATGTTTAATACTGACTCTACTTTTCCTCAGGGAACATTCAGCCTTCCCTCTTAGAGAAAGGTGCATACGACTAGCAGAGGAGACTCTAGGATAATTAAAAACTCTCGTACGCCTTTTCATTTTAGAAATTCTTTCTCTAGGACTTCTTTTGGGAATTAGACCTTGAAATAGCTCAGACTTTTAAAGATAGAGCTTCAAGTTCTATTAAACCTAGAAAAAAAAATAAATTCTAACTAAAGAAACAGTCTTTTTAAGCAAACCTAACTTCTGGTTATAGCCACGATGGAGTCAAAGGTGTGAGACTTACCCTCCTGCCAAAGACAACTTTTAAACTGGACAAAATACATGAACCCACTGTTTTTAGGCACTGGGTAATACACAGCGTGGGGATGTAATCCTTGAGAAAAGGATTTCACATCAACCCTGGCTTTCTTCTAAATTGCAGCAGAGCCCAGTGGAGCCCCAACAGAAAGCAGAAGACTCATCGGATAGAGGAAACAGGTTGTAATTCAGGGCTGCCAAGGTGGCTGGACTTTTCAGGACAACGAATCGCTGAGGAGCGAGCTGTACAAAGGAAGGGCTCCAGAAAGCTATATATAGGAGTCCTTTGAGGCTTGCCAAATACTAAGCAATGCATCAACTGGGCAAGACTCCACCAGGCCTGGAAGAAAATAAGCCTGGGGGAATATCCCAGAAGTCACCAGGGATGGGAGATGTTGGAGTTCCAGCCAAGCAGGGTGGGAAAACTTTGCTGAACACACCTGGCATCTCACTGGGAATCCAGAAGGGGCAGTCACAGGAACAGCGCTCCCCTAACCTACCCTATAGCCTAACAAAGCTTTAAGCCACGCCTTGACAGGTCAAGCTGATCCGTGAGCCACTTGCTCGCCATTAACAAAACTCAACACTCTTATAAGGAAGACCTCAAAATCCAGTCTCAACAGTGTAGCATGTACAGTTGTTGAAAATATACAATCACAAAGTATGTACAAAGAAGCAGGAAAATGTGAGGTACGGTATGGGTGGCTTACAGACATAGAGGCATTTCTGCATACTTTTCAGGCATCCATCCCCGCTTCCATTCATATCGGCATGACCGAGCGGAGCCTTGATTACTGCTCCTTGTGTTCCTCATCCAGTTTCTCATTGCCAGTTATATAATATGTACAGTGACAGAAGCAGAAGTTAGTGTTGCAAAAGCCGCTAAGTTCTTGCCCAATAAAAAGTCAGGATTTTTTACAAGTTAGATAAACTCTTTGAAGTCATGAGCTCCCAGGGTCACGAAACAGTGAATGACTCCCTAAGCCTTGATGATCCTAGGATGTTAACATTTGGAATGTGACATTTTTTTTTCCTTTAATTTCTTTCATCAGTGTTTTTGTAGTTTTTGTGGTAGAGGTCTTTTACCTCCTTGGTTAAGTTTATTCCTAAGTATTTTATTATTTTTGGTATAACTGTGAATGGGATTCTTCTCTTAATTTCTTTTTTTGGTACTTCATTGTTAGTGTATAGAAATGCAACAGATTTCTGTATATTAATATTGTGTCCTGCAGCCTTACTGAATTCATTTATCAGTTTGAGTAGTTTTTGGTGGAGTCTTCAGGGTTTTCCATATAGAGTCTCATGTCATCTGCAAATAGTGGAAGTTTGACTATGGCTAGGACCTCCACTACTGTGTTGAGTAGAAGTGGGGACAGTGGACATCCCTGTCTTGTTCCTGACCTTAGGGGAAAAGGCTGTCAGGTTTTCCCCACTAAGGATGGTGTTAGCTGTGGATTTTTCATATAAGGCCTTCATTATGTTCAGGTATGTTCCCTCTAGACCTACTTTGTCAAGAGTTTTTATCACGAATGGATGTTGTACTTTATCAGATGCTTTTTCTGCATCTGTTGAGGTGATCGTTTGGTTTTTAACCTTTCTCTTGTTAATGTGATGTAGCACACTGATTTGTGACTATCAAACCATCCTGGCAATCCAGGTATAAATCCCACTTGATTGTGGTGAATGATTTTTTAATGTACTGTTGGATTTGGTTTGCTGATATTTTGTTGAGCGTTTTTTAAAAATTTTATTTTATTTTTTCAGTATTTGAAGATTCATTGTTTATGCACCACACCCAGTGCTCCATGCAATCCATACCCTCCTTAATACCCACCACCAGGCTCACCCAACCCCCCACCTCCCTCCCCTCCAAAACCCCCAGTTTGTTTCTCAGAGTCCACAGTCTCTCATGGCTCATCTCCCCCTCCGATTTCCCTCAGCTCACTTCTCCTCTCAATTTTGCATGTATGTTCATCAGTGATATTGGCCTATAGTTCTCTTTTTTTGTAGTGTCTTTATCTGGTTTTAGTGTCAAGGTAATGCTGGTCTGATAGAATGAATTTGGAAGCTTCCTTCCTCTTCTATTTTTGGAATAGTTTGAGAAGAATAGGTATTGACTCTGCTTTAAGTGTTTGGTAGAATTCCCCTGTGAGACCATCTGGTCCTGACTTTAGTTTGTTGGGAATTTTTTGATTACTGATTGAATTTCATTGCTGGTAATCAGTCTGTTCAAATTTTCTGTTTCTTCCTGATTCAGTTTTGGGAGGTTATATGTCTCTGGGAATTTGTCCATTTCCTCTAGGTTGTCCAATTTGTTGGCTTATAATTTTTCATAATATTCTCTTACAGTTTTTTGTATTTCTGTGGCGTCAGTTGTTATTTCTCTTCCTTCATTTGCAGTTTTATTTATTTGAATGCTGTCTTTTTTTCTTGATGAGTCTGGCTAAAGATTTATCCCTTTTGTTTATCTTTTCAAATAACCAGCTCCTGGTTCCATTGATCTATTCTATTGGTTTTTTTTAGTCTGGAATGTGACATTTCCATGAGTGAGTTCATCTCTGGGGCTGTCTCCTTGGCTTCTCTCACGAACTGTGGTCTGCCAGGCATTTCTTCTGACACTGAGGTAGACAGTAGTCTTCTTTTTCCCCTCTTACCTCATAAACCATGATGTTGATAAGCCTGCTTTAATAACTGACTGACGGGGATGTTGGAAATTCTGAGCAGAAATCCCAGCCATGCAGAATAATTGCATCTCTTGGGGAGGTGTTAACAAGCAGAGGCAAAGCTGAGTGCTCCTGGGCTCTGGCTTCTATGGATCTTTCTCTCAAGGGCCCCCCTGAAGCTCCACGCAGAAGACGTTCATTAGTAAATATTAAACACTGCTTTCTCTATAGCTGGTGGGATGCTGAGGGTGTAAGACCCCCTCGGGACACTCTGAGGCTCACTTAACAGCCACACTGAAAGTGTTCAGCACTCACTTTCTCCTGGAGCTGTATCTCAGTCATCAGAGAAGGCCATGAAAAATTTTTTTCAGCCATGCTGGGTAACTTCCGGGAAATTGGGAATTTCTGGGGAATGTGGGGACAGCTGACCACCAAGAGAAGTGACTGAGCAAAGTGCTTTTCTTTTCATTTGGACCAGCGGATGAAACCATTTTAATCTTTCCATTGTTTGGTTTGATATGTCCATTTGTAAGCTATGCATTCCCTTCTGAACTCAAATATTTGGTGCACTTACCATGTCTGAGAAAATGTGGCCTACATTTTGGAGGTACTTTTTAAGTTGTTTCCACAATTAGGGCGCCTGGGTGGCTCAGTGGGTTAAGCCTCTGCCTTTGGCTCGGGTCATGATCTCAGTGTCCTGGGATCGAGCCCCACATCGGGCTCTCTGCTCATTGGGGAGCCTTCTTCCCTCTCTTTCTGTGCTTCCCTCTCTGCCTGCTTGTGATCTCTGCCTGTCAAATAAATAAATAAAATCTTTTTTTAAAAAGTTGTTTCCACAATTACAAACAAATAATTAATGTGGTACAGACCAACAGGTAAGCCAGATCATATAGATGAAGCTTTCTTTTTTTTATGTGACTTTTTTTTTTAAGTAATCTCTACACCCAACGTGGGGCTTGGACTCACGACCCTGAGATCAAGAGTCAAATGCTCTACCCACTGAGCCAGCCAGGTCCCCTTAAATGAAGCTTTCTTGTGTAGCTAATCTATACCTGCCTCTTCCTCATTCAACTGAACCTCACTTCTGATGTTTGAAAATTGAGAGAAGTAGATCCATAGTCTGGGGGAGGATTGGGCCATCCACCATTTCATCCATTCAGACAACATTTATTCAGAACTGGTATTTGCTAGGCAATGTTCTAGGTATTTGATGGCTGCAAAGGTTATAAAGATAAGATCCTTGTTTTCAAAAAGTTTACCATTTTTGAGAATCTTGCTACTCAGAGTTGGTCCATGGACCAGCAGTATATGCATCACCCAGAAACCTGTTAGAAATACTGAATCTCAGACCTGTTCTAGACCTGTTGAACCCAAATTGGCATTTTCACAAGATCCCCTAGTGGATAGTATGTGCATTAAAGTTTGAGAAGCCCTGGTCCAAATCAGCGATTGTTAATCTGCATATTGGAAGGACCTGGGGAACCTCTAAAAAGTGCCAATTTCCTGTCCCACCCTCTAGAAATTGTGCTCGAATTGGTGTGGGGTGTAGCCCAGGCATTGCGAATTTTAAAAATTCCCCCAGTGATTCTAAATGTGAAGCTAACTTTGAGAAACCCTGAACTGTTAGGTTGCTTTGCATTCTCGACAAAAGGGAGTCCAGGACGAGGTTGTGGCTCATTGTTTTAACCAATTTACAAGTCAGGTGGCAAGTTTGTCTTTTCTCAGCATTTGTAGTGCCAAGACTTAGATGCAGATACACCAGCGCTCACTGGTGACTTTTGGCCAACAAGTTGTCCATCAGGGAGCGGCCATGAGCCGGCCCTTGCTGTGGTAACCATGGGAAGTGCTGGAATACTTCAGACACATTCCACAGGGGCTCCTGTGGCAGGATCGAGTGGATGAAGGCAGGACATTGGGGTGTGGGCAACTTCTCCCTCCTCAGATGCGCCCTGGGGCCTTGGTGTCCCTCACCTCGTTTTCTTCCAAGTATGTGAGCTGCGGCCACTGATGGTTTCACCCAAGGGTGGTGACACATGTGTGTGAGCTTAATTCAGAAGCTTTCATGGCCACAGTGTCCCTCAGGTTCCCTGGGACCAGTCCATAGAATTGCTGTAATGCTGATAACCACCAGTGGTCATATCGCTCTTTACGCCTCGCCAAGATTTTGTGTGTCAAGAAACCGAGACCCAGAGTTTTTATAACTAGTGGAGCACTCAAGTCTCAGCTGGCCCCAGTTTGCTGTCATTCCCCTGTCCCTGAGATAGCTCCGATAACCTGACAGGGCGCAGAATGTAGAGGTAGGGGTACAGCAGAGCTAAGGCTCTGTTTATTCATTCCTTCAAAGGAAAAACATCATTTGTTTTTTATAAGGAAAATAGCATATTTTACTCAAATACCTGCCTGGTGATGAGGCATAGAGAAACCATTTTGGGTACTTGGTCATAGAAGAGTGAACATTCTCTGTCAGAAATACTGATCTTTCCACACTCCAGGTTCTTGATAGAGTCCAGGTCTACATTCCTCTGCTTTCATGCTGGTAGAGCTTATTTCTAATTGTCGTTGTTCTGGAAACTTTCATCTACATGCTGACCTCTCACTCTTTCCCACTGCAAACTCCTGCCTCATTCAAAAGCCACCCCCTCGACTGCCTATACTGTCCTGTCCTCATTGTTGGAATCTCATAGTCTGCTAGGGTGATCATCATCTTGGGTTGTATCTGTGGTACTGGTGTGATTATTGATAGTGTCCCAGGTTTGAAAAGAATGTAAACAGTCACCCTCACATTTTCCAGTATCTTGGCCGCACTGCCTCTCTCCTCACTGGTTGGCCGCTATCTCATTGTCCTGCTTTCACGCGCCTCCCACCATCCTCCTTGGGGACATCCACTCCACCCTGATGACATTCTGGCCTCACAAATCACTGACCACCTGTCCCTCCATTCTGCTCCTGCCACTTGCGGGTGCCATCTTGCCTCACACCTCACATAGCTGTTCAGTAGATATTGGTTGGGAGTCCCCTGGGAGCCAGGCACTGCCTCCATCCTAAGTGCCAGTTCTTGAATGTTCTCTTCCAAGACCCTGACTTCCCACTCTCTCTCTTTCCTTCCTTCATGCTCCACGATCCTGCCTTTGACCTTTCTCATTGCTTTGGTTCACCCCTCGTTCCCTCTTCGGGCTACCTGGTTTTTCTTGGACCCACTTGTTTTTAAATCCGACCGAGCACTCCTGCCGGTGTTTCTGCTCCATAGTGATTCACTGTCTGCCTCTCACACTAGGCTCTGAGCTCCAGAACCCTGTTGAGGACTTTATAATTTTCTCTTTCATCCCTGAATTCCTCTGCTATCCTGCATGTTTTCAGTTCTCAGTAAACAAATTGAATTTGGTGTTCTTTTATACTTCCAGAAGCACAGCCCTCATACAAATAATTGTCTCTTCATCTCTACCATCAGAAGGTTTGTTCTTCTTCCTGGTTTGTTGACGAGGAGGTATTCTCCTTCTCATTCTGCTGTCAGAATTGTTCCTGTTTCCCTTAAATTAGCTTCTCTTGCTAGGGGATAAGAAGGGCCTGCGTTTGCTCTCAGTCTCTGTCCCTCACCAGGTACCTTGACTTGGGCTGGCTTCTGTCCTGCAGTGCTTCCTCCATGTCCTAAGACACACTGACCATTTTCTTTTTGGAACGTGCTTATCTCATCCACGAGCCTTGTATTTGTCCTCTTAACCAATCAGAACAGCAAGACAGGTTGTGTTCTACCTTCACGCTTTCCCTGTGTTACCTTGAAGTACACAATGATTAGTACTGTTAATGTTTTCCTTAAGAAGCCAAGGAGAGATGAGCCATCCAAGCCATTCTCCACTGATGGGAGGTGTAATAAATATGTCCTATGCCCTATTTTGCCCTGTAAGCATGTATAACTTCTAAAGTTACTCTGGATATGCTTCTGCTTATTAAAATTTTCTTCATTGTTTTTCTCACATGTGAAGGAAAAGGGTTCATTACAATGATTCTTGGATTAGTGCTTGCAGAAGACTAAGGTGAGGCATGGATTTGCACCAGTTGGAAAGTTTAGAAGAAAGCTTTTGAAAAGAAATGTATCGCTAAACAATATTTGAGTGCCTTTTATGGATGTAATTCTGTATCAGGTGCTCTGAAATGAATGTGCAGGGAAGTTCAGTCCACACATAAGCAAACGCTCCCCCCATGACAAGATTTAAGATGGTTTGAAAAGCTGTTAATGATTTTCTCCTCTTTGGTACCAGAACTCTTCGTTGATAAAGGTCATCCAAAGGGACCTTGTATAATATGGTGGGGGGCTCTTTTGTGTAAATCTCTAAGCTCCCTGGAGTTAGGACCATGTTCTTTGCCGGTTCCACATCTGGTGCCAACAGAAGGAACTTTAAGATACTTTGCATTTCATGGATGTTTGTTGAAGTGAATATCATGAAATACAAATTAACACAGTTGTGAGTGTTCAAGAAAAGATAAAGCACTCATCATTATCACTTTCCTAAAGGTAAATTTCAAGCTGGGTTTGAGGAGAAGAGGACTTGTCCAGAAAAAGAGGAGAAAAAAAGGTGCCAAGCATTTCCTCAAAAATCAGAGCCATCTGGATTGAAAGATTTAATTTCTAAGGACTTAAAAATAAAGGAATGTCACCCCCTACTCCTTGGCAAGATTTTCTGGTATAGTTGATGACAAGATCTTCTCAGAGCCAGAGGAACATCAGAAGCCATCGTCCTTTGCCACCATCACAGTCCCCGTTCATGGATCCTTCTGTGGGGACTGATGCTAGATTGTTTAGGGAGTGATGTGACCTGAGCAGGACCAGAATACCTACCTGGGCTTCTCTTATCATTTTCCAAGAAAGATAAGCATTCCCTCATGTTGTCTTTTGAACCTCAGTTTGTCCTGAGTAAATCTGAACTTGATGCTTCAAGTGTCTGTTTTTCGGTGTTGGTCAGGACTAGAATTCACCATCCATGATTAAGGATCCATTTCTAGAACCCACACCTCTTCTAAAGAGTTCATTTATCTTTGTAACAGACGGCTGGGAGAAGGGAGGTGGTGCTCATTTACTTCTCACCTGAGATGGACTTTTTCTTATGTAAAATCATCATGAGTTAAGGTCTCTAGAGTCTACTTTGTCCTGATTGCTGGAGATCACAGAACTCAGGGTTAGAAAAAGTCCTCATTGATTCCACAAATACTTATTATTATTGGGCATTGTGTGGTGGGCTGGAGGCATAAATGGTCAAAAAGCCAGATACGTTCCTCACCTTGCTAAGATGTATGATCTCACATACACTGTGGCCCTCGGGGGTCTACAGTGGGGCCCTAGGCCCGCTGCGCATCTGCAGCTTGGGCCCTCCTGGCCCCTTCCCCACCCCCACTGCCATTGTGGAGGACCATGAGTGTCTCTCCATGGGCCCTGAGCACGATCTCCTCCCTTTGTTGAGTGAGCTTGCCGCGCTTCAGACGTGTTACTAACATTTTCTGGAAAGCCTCTGCTGGTTCTTGGCTGTAGCAGGAATTGTTGGTCACAGTCTGAGAATTGGGTTTTTACTCAAGGATGATACCCAAGAGCGGGGTGTGTACATTGTCTGCACACAGGGCAGGAAGAAGCACCCAAGTGAGGGGGTTTGCAGTAGGCCGGGTGAGTCTTGGACCGGGGGGCAGAAGTGGAGTTGGAGCCAGAGGACAAATGTGAGATACAAACTAGAGCAAAATAGAAATGGTTCTGTGGCCTGAGGTGGAAGGCCCAGGAGAACCACAAGGCTGTGTGGCTTGGGTCAGAAGCTTGGCACAGTCTCGCGCTCTCCCCGGCACCTCGCACGAAACAGGCGCTCAGAAAGCTTCTGACGAGGGAATGAACAGAGTAGGGTAGCAGGTTTGAACCGGAAGAATGAGTAGATTTGTTCTTTCATTTAGTGAGCAAACATTGAGTTCTGTAAGGTGAGGGAAGGGCTTTTCCCAATGACAGCGGTGCCCCATCAGCCCGGAGAGGAGAAGGTGAGGAAGGGCGGTGTGTTCACAAGCTTGCCAAAAGTGTGATTCTTCTTATGCTTGCCTGACTGTCGTAAGGCGTCTTTTTAATTTCCACAAGATTTATGTCAAGCCAATCAATGAGGACATTTGTGCATGTGATATTTCCTGAAGCCACGTTTGCGGTTAATGAAATTATTTTAAAGATTCAGCAAAATTAAGATGAAGAAAATACATATTACCATCCCATCTTTAAAGAAAAGTGGATCAGATTGATGCAGGGCCTCTGACAGCAGCCCTGGGTTCTGAGTCCCAGCCCACAGCGCTGGCACACTTGTGCTTTTGTTCTCCTGTCTGACTTTGGAGATTTGTGCTGACTTCATCTCAGTAACCACTGTTGCACTGATAGTGGCCTCAAGGAAAGGGCCTCCCTCTATTTTCTCTAAAAGGGGTGTGGGACCAGGGCATCTGGGTGGCTCAGCCGGTTAAGCGTCTGCCTTCCAGATCTTGGAGTCCCAGGATCGAGCCCCACATGGGACTTCCTGCTCAGCAGGGAGCCTGCTTCTCCCTGTGCCCCGCACCCTCCTTGTATTGTCTCGTTCTCTCTGTCTGTCTCTCTCTTAAATAAATACAATCTAGGACGCCTGGGTGGCTCAGTCATTAAGTGTCTGCCTTTGGCTCATTTCATGATCCTAGGGTCCTGGGATCCAGTCCTGCATCGGGCTTCCCGCTCTGCGGGGGGCCTGCTTCTCCCTCTCCCTCTTCTTCTCCTCCCGCTTGTACTCTTTCACTCTCTCTCCCTCAAATAAATAAATAAAATCTTTAAAATAAAATAAAAGGGGTGTGGGACCTCTCCAGAGGGTGCTTGCCCCATTTCTCACTGTCTGCTCTCCCGTTTCCTAGGACTGCATCGATGTGGGCTGGTGGGAAGGAGAGCTCAACGGCAGACGAGGAGTGTTCCCTGATAACTTCGTGAAGCTGCTTCCACCTGACTTTGAGAAGGAGGGCAATGTAAGTCTTCCTGGCCTTGAGGTCAGCGTTCCACATGCCGTCAGCATGTGGCTCCCATGATGGGTCTCGGGAATCCCAGCGGAGGGAATTTAGTGGGCCACTGAAGAGCCCTGGCATTTTAGTTCAGTGGACCAGCTTTTGGAGCCCTCTGCCTTTCAGTAGGCTGGGCACGAGTGTGAATGCATTCGTTACCTTCCCCTAGCCTCAGTTTCCTCATCTGACAGCTGATCACGGTGATCCTTATTCTGGTGTTGCTACATGAATAAATAAGATAGTGTGTGTAAAGCCCTGGGTGTGGTGCCTGGAACATATAAGCACCCAAGTGGCAAGAACTCTCGGGCACTCCCTTTGGTAAGCGGAGTGCCTCCCTCCTCTGCGGGGTGTCCTCGGAGGGGTGGGGAGCGGCCCAGTGCTGGCCGGGTGGGCGGCTGCAAAAAGCATGCTGTGAAGTGGAGGGCGCAGAGCGAGGCCACCGATGTTCTTACACTGTGGGTACACATGTGGCCTTGTATACTTGCGTTTGTCCATATGTGTGTTTGCTTACGCCTCTGATCTGTTTTCTCTTTGTGGGGACCCATTTTCCGAAGCTGTGGTTTCAGTGAGCCAGCCCGTCTTTGCCTCACTCCAGGTGTACTGTCTCTCTGATGAGGACGGAACAAGAAATTTTGGAAAAGTTAGAAGCACGTTGTATCATAAGGGGGCAACAATTGGTCTTTCCCATTCTGCTCTGTACCTCAGAGCTGTTTGCTCAGGCTTTGCTTGACTTCTCCTTGCCTTTCTGGACTGGTTCCTGTTTACACCTGCCGGGGCACTGCTACTATACCATGAACCTAGCCTTGACCCATGACCATTCCAGTAGAGTTGGAGTTTATGAAGGGTTATCCACCCTGGTGGATTGGTTACTAAGGATACTGAACAGCATCGATGGTGTACGTACTGCTTTGATGAATGAGCGTGTTGATTCAAGAAGCTGCGGTGTTGGGACCCACCAAGGTCATGCCCTGCCGATCTTCAGATTGGTGTGAAGCCTAGGGCCACCCCCTTAGGCTTTAGGATAGCTTGCTTTACTGTATTGTTCAGCGGAAGAGTGTTCTGCTCCACACGTGTTATTCTTTCTTGGACCTGAGTTTGGGGTTCAGAGAATCTGGATTCTGCTTCCTGGTGTTTTCTATATCCCTGACTCTTACTGCTGGTCCACGGGCCACACTGTACATTACCTGGAGCTTATTGGAAATACTTAGGCCCCACCTGCGACCTGGGCCTCACAACCCACATGTAACAAGACCCTCCGGCAAACCGTTTCCACATTACAGCTTGGGAAGTGCTGCTATAGAAGCAGGTATCTGTCTGAGTGATGACAGCTCCACCTTCCAGTTCCTGACTATATCGGAGGAGGGGAATAAATTCCTAGAACAGAGAAGGGTTCTCCATTCAAGAAAAAATTTCCAGCAAACAAAATCACTGGAGCCATTTTTATTGGCAGGTCAAGGTGTGGTGGGTTATCAGTGGACAGAATCCACCCCAGAGAAAAACAGATGCCAATATTTAGTACCGATGGGATAGTAAACATCTTGAAGCAAGAGGACACAGGCGTGAGGTGTGGCAGCCATGTAGAGAGCAGAGTGCTCGTGACTCCAGGCCACAGCATCAGCTGGACCCGGGCCTGACCGTGGCCCTGTCACTTACTTGTTCTGTTCAAGGTCACCTTCACAGGATGTGTCTCAGCCTCAGTATCTTCATCTACAAAACTGTAAGAAGAAGTGTACCTACCCTGTTGAACTGTTGAGAAAATGGGAATTCTTTATCCTGGCGCCTGGTGCTTGGTAAAGGCCCCACACAGGTCAACCCTTCCCGTCTTTTTAATTACCGTTCGCTCGAGTGTGGGAAGGCCTCAGCGGAAACTGGGCTGTAATGATAGACGTCGGACTCTGGTTCATCTTGTTTCAGCCGGTCAAATCAACACAGTTATCCTGACGTCTTTATGAGCTCCCCTGGGAATCCAAATGCATCTGAGAACTTTGAGGCTAGCCTTCAAAAAGAAATCTAGTACTTTAAAAAATACATTTGTAGAGACAGGCAAACACCGAATGGCATAATCTTCATGTTGGTTCTCATATTTTTTTCACGATCTGCTGCCTGGCAGTTATGTTTTATGTTTATTTCTTCATCCACCGTGTGCGTATTGGGTCCCTCCTCTCGGGCTGGCCGCCGTGCTGACTGATGAGAAGGGAGGAGGGCACGCTGCTGCTATCCTCGTGGGCTTAGCGTCAGGCAGCAGGTCTGATGTTCGGAGCCATAGAGACCTGCTGTACCTTTCCAAAAGGACACTGAGGGTGGGCCTCTTCCAAGGAGTGGAGGGGAGAGGGCCGTCCAGACTGCCCGTCTGACCCTTCTCACCAATCTTTGCAAGCCTGGTAAAAAAGTGTTCACGTCCTGAAGCATTCGGATGCTAAGACCTTCCTGGTGACTCCTTTCCCTGTGGCCAAGGAATCGTAGTGACATGCTGTCCTGCTGGCCGTTTGCCACCTTGCTGGTTCTGTGGGAGATACTGTGATTTTGAAGGCTGAGGTAAAATCTGGAGAATTCTTTTAACAAATGGGCCCAGTCTTTGGTTGCCTCTACTGTGGCCCCTTGCTTTCTAGTTCCTAGTCATATTTTAGTAGGGTAGTAATGGCACCAGGTGAGAGTGATTCCATGGCATACCCTTCTAGAAGCTCTGCTCTGTTACATAAGATATTAAGGGAAGGCTTCCACCGAGAGTGTGGAGTTGTCAGTGAGGAGTGGACTCAGCTTGCTCGTTGAGGTGTGCACGCTCTTTTGGGGCCCTGTGGGCATCTTGCGAACCTGGACAAGCAGCCACCATCTCTTTGATAGGTCTCTTAACCACATCCCTAAGAAGAAGATGACTCGGCTGAGGGAAACAATAGTCAAACCTGTCAGACAAAGTAATACCCACAGCTGAGGAGTGGTTGTATAATGTGACATTCAGCTTTTAGAACATGTGAAGTATTACATCCTTTTCATCCCCCCCCACCTCAGCCCACAAAACCAGCCAGCCAGCTTTGCACTGGCCGCTCTAGCAGCCTTTATCGCGGCGCGCAGAGGATTGGTGAGCTGGTGACAGCGTGGCAGGAGCTGGGGCTGTTGTTTGCTGAGTTGGCTGTGTGAAGATGATTAGAATCATTAGCACAAATGCACTGTGTGAATGACAGAGTCTGCCACCAGTTTCAGCACATGTCATCTTGTCTTGCCAGTGGCTGGGGCTGCAACCGTTCACCCAGAAAAGAGGACGGGCTGGGGTGATTAGGGTAGACAGCAGCAAAGAGCATTTATTCGGTGGCAGACCTCCTGAATCAGTAGGCGTCACCAAAGCATTCTGAGGAGTCTGGCTCTTTGCTGCTGCGGCGGTACGGACTCAGGTGGTTACCACAGAGCCTTCTGGAATTTCCTGGAGGGCTTTTGTTCAGAGTTCCCAGCAGATTCTCTCTCATTAGGTGACAAACGCTTTGGGGCTTTCTCTCAAGATGTTCCTGGTGGTGGGGAGAGTACCCATTGGTCTCTTGGTGCATATTTTAGAGCAATTATGTAAGCTATTTATGAGAGAACCTAGATTTGATGGCTGGCTGTTTATTTTGAGACTTGACAGTAAAATTGAATATCAAAATGGAAAGATTAAATATTCTGAGAGCTCCAGTGAAGCGGTGCACATGCTCTGTCATCATTATGGAAGGAAAATGGGGAACTTGAACTCTCAAGAACAGCAGAAAACTCACCGTCATTGAAAAAAAATAGAATAGATATCCTGAACGATAATGTTCCTGAACGATTGCTTTTTAAGAAAAAGTCTCGAGCTCTAGAGCCGTGAAGAGAAACTGTTCAAATCACCCGAACAGGACGTTACTATTCTAGGGTCCATTGACATGAAGGACCCTTCTGAGTTTGTAGACCATGTCAAGAACCAGCGCATTGCCAAGGTTCCCCAGTGAACGTTCTACAGCAGAGGATCTGCCTCTCAGGTACACAGAAACCTTCCCTCAAAATTTTCTAAACATGCCTGTGGCTGCGATGCAGGCTCACCTTTGCCAACTCGCAGAGACTTACCCAGCGAGCAGACTGCCAGCTTACTAATTGCAACAAGAACTGAAATGTCAGCCAGTCTGGAACACATGGGTCTGCCTGCCCAGGGCGTTCGCTCCCTGCGGGCCGGGTTTTTTAGAAGCCAGATTTCACAGGAAACCACATTTATTTGGTGCTTTCTGCGAGAGCTGGTGGCCCTCACCACGGGTCCTGCAGGTCTAGCTGGAGGGCCCCCTTATGCACCAGAGGGTGGGGTGCACCCGGGGAGCTGTGTGTTGAACTCAGCTCATCCCAGAGGCTGCTGGTGAGCACATGGCACCCTCGGCCTCAGCAACTCTCCACGGCTCTCGGGGTTCACAGCTGACCAGACCCTTCCTGTTCATTGTCCATCTCCAGGCACGCTGTGCAATCCAGTATGTTCCCCACTTTCTCAGTTATGGTCAAGTGCCGACCTTAAGATCGCTCAGCAGTTTTGTCCAGACTTTCACAGGAAAGGAAGACTTGCTGGATTCCCACAATGGCTAGTCTGCTGGAGGGGGATTTTGCCAGTGTAGCTGTGACTACATTCTCTTTACCACCTTCCTAGGAGGCCCCTTACCTTAGCCCCCATCGTCTGACAACCCAGTTTATAAAACCGACTCAACCCAAATTTTCTCTTTTCCTAGCCATGTCCTTCAGCCTTTTGAGAACCAGTACTTCTAGTTTCTAAAGATGTCCAATGAATTATTTCCCCCAAATGGTCTTCCAAAGAGAAACAAATACGTGCTTCCAATTTTCACCATTGTGAAAAAAAATTCACCTACAACCTTGTCTTTACGTGTAGTTTTCTGGGTAATGTCACCTGCAGAGATGGGGACCATGAAGGCACTAATGTCACCCAAGCATAACCTAATGGTGGAGCCCTAACTGAGCTTCTCCGAAGTAGCCTGGATGGCCCCCTTCTCTCTTCTCTGCTGATACAGCCTGTACTCGCTCAGTTGAGCCCCCCATTCAGTTGTACCCTTGCCTGGTGTGCTTCTCTGTCACTGCTCTGCCTGAGCGGTCATCTCTTTGAAGGCAGAGCTCGTGTCCCAAGCCTCTCCTCCATGGGGCCCAGAAGTATGTGTCTTAGTTCAGACTGCTGGAACAGAATACCATAGACTGGGTGGTTTATAAACAATAGGGCTTTATTTCTCACAATCCGGATGCTGAGAAGTCTAAGGTCAAGGTGCCAACAGAAGTAACATCTAGTGAGGGTCCCCTTCCTGGTTCATAGATGACTGTCTTCTCGCTGTGCCCGCACATGGCAGAAGAGGTAGGGGAGCTCTCTGGGGTCTCTTCTGTAAGGACACTGATCCCGTCTTTCAGGGTGCCACCCTCATGACCTGGTCACCCCCTTAAATGCAACACCTCAACATACCCCACATTGAGGATTAGGTTTCACTATAGGAATTTGGGGTCCATTCAGTGGACAAACATTCAGCCCATAGCAGCATGCTCAGTACAGGGTTGGCTCTCAAGATTGGCTTGTCATTTGGTGACCATGTGTACCTTCCCTTCCTTCGACCCCTCCCCTCCTACTTAACTGCTCTCTCCTGCACTAGCATGAAAGAGGAAGGGGAGGCAGGGAGAAGCCAGGTCCCTTGTCAAACTCCTCCTCCCAGACATAGTGGAGCTCGGGTCTTTCTATCTGGATGTGAGGTCTGGGCATGGAGTTCAGGCTTCACTTTTGCAGTGGGTGGAGGGAGCAGAGGCATGAGCCAAGGGGGTAAAGTGTGAGAGCATCTTGGGGAGAAGCCAAATATCAAAGCCTGCATGATTCCCCAATAGGCTAGCATTCTAGATGGGCCCAGCCAAGAGGGAGACCAGGGATGCAGGCCACCGGGCCAAAGGTGAAGGAGAGGAAACTCAAGAGAGACCCTGCTGAGAGCAGGTTTTTGTGGTGGCCCCTGGGGACCTCGTGTGCTAGGGACTCTGTAGGGTGCAGAGGGGCCCTTGCTGTAATCACAGGGAACCAACGAGCAGAGTGGAGGCCTTCATGTTGTTTCTAGAGCTGTGAGGGATATCCTGGTCAGGAACTGTCCATTTTTGTTCCCTCTCCAGCTTCACACAGACACCTCTAGAGAACTTAGCTGGATACCTGGAGGAGGGCTTCCCAAGGCTGAAAATCAAGCCAGGGTTTGCTTCCCTCTAGCAAAGTGCCCCACTCAAGAGTACCTGGCTGTCAGGAGTGCGCTCCTCTGGTTATTCTCAACAAACCACATGTGTGGGGCCAGAACTCTGAAGGCAAGAGGCCCAGTGGCAAATCAGAATTCCTGCCAGGGAGGCCGGTTGAGCCAGCTGATGAGCTCTTTGCCTGGGACTGGCCAGGCTTGCCAAACAAAGGGCAGAGTCAGCTCAGAAATCCATCAGCAGGAAGTAAGACTTGCCTTCCTGCTGTCTTCACTCCAGAACATTCAGATCTATTTCCTTCCTGGTAATAATGGTAAGAAATCAGATCTAGTTAATGTATCCTTTGAAGGATGGTGTTTGCTTAGTGTCCAAGCCAACGGCTCGACATTGGCAGACGCACACGCAGGCACACACAGGCCTGTACACCCTGTGTATGGGAAGACCGCAGAACGCATTCTGCTCTCCTAGAAATCAGAAAATGTTGGCTCATTGATTTTGTTAGGAACATTTTCATGCTGACTCTTAATGAATTGCCACGGTCTGGACATTGAGGGATATGAGTTCTGGGCTCTCTTTGGCTCCTGCCCAGTGATTGACCCAGCCCCTCTGGGCCTCAGTCTCCCCAGTGTAGAGGGGACCCTGTGATCGTTCATAGCTCTAATATCCTCTGTCTCTAGCATTGATCTACAAATCGAGCAGGCTGAAGCCATCTGAATTTGGATCAGGAGTTATATTTCCTCTGTGGAGGGAGGGATAAAGAGAAGAAATAGAACAAGTGCCTCTAAAAATTCATGACTTAAAATACTCGCTTGGGTTGAAAGGGTGTTTCTGACTGCACACCTGTGGCACCGGCTAATGCCAGTCAACTCAGCAGAGCACGTGCTGGGCTACTGCTTAACCTGGAGGTCCCCTCCGTGCTATTTCCTTCTTCCGGTCACGGTCGGACATTTTGGGGAAAACCGACTAAGCGACGTGCTTACATCTTTTGATTTAAGAATCATGAATGCCTGTGCTGAAGTCTTTCCTGTCACGTTTTGCTACAGATTTTCCCAGCCTGCCTTCTCAGTTCTCACTGCCCCGTCTTCCTGTTGCATTTAAAGAGGAAAATCCTTGTAGGCTCCTGTGCAGTCATCTGTTAATCACTTGGGGGACAGTCTGGAGCTGCCCCTGAACCCAGGCCCCAGTTTTTGTTTAGAATTACCTTCAAAGACCTCTTCTTTGAAAACATGGCATCATTTTTCCTCTAAGGAGGCAGGAAGGCTAAGTCTGAGGGCATCATCGAGTGAAGTCAGTCAAAGAAAAAAAACCAGGAAACGTAGGACAGCCTGTAAACCCATTCTGCTCATAAGCACAGCTGGCCCGCAGCCAGCACGGATCAAACCTGGTGGGTACAAGGCACACAGTCATAGACTGTGCTCTTCTTTCAGAACTGGCCCCACTTGCCTTTACTACCGCCAGGGCCCCTCACGACCCCTCACACCTCTGCCTCCTGCCTCTACCACTGTCAAGCCCACACTTCCCATGACCATGCTTGTCACACTCAGTATCTTAGCCTAATGCTTCCTGTCCTCTCTCTTGGTGCCACTCTGCCCTGCCCCAGTCACATTCTGTGTGTCTGCTCCGTGTCCAATCTGACAACACTGAGGGATTTTTTTTTCTTTGCACAGTAATCTTGGAAAACATGATGACTTGTAATTGTCTCTCTTTTTTTTTTAATTTGGGGTCCTGTGGTTTGAGGCAAGGTCGCTGGGGTAACAGCCTCAGCAAGAGGAGGCTCATGTGAAATTGGTTATAAAATGTTTCAGAGGAGCAGGAAGCGAGCAAGACATTCACAGGGTAGGCATCGCTGGGGCTTGGCCAGGAAGAAGTAGCCCACAGGGCGCTGTCTGTGAATCAGAACTTACTCTGATCCTGGAGTAAAGGAAGGTTAGTTGGCAGAGTTTCAACAATAACTTCATTAGGTAAACACACATCTGTCCCCAGCTAATTTGTACAAGGGTAGAAAAGGGAGGCAGAAAAAGGAAGAGGCTGGAGTGGAGAGCTAGACGGGGCTGGCAGATGGGAAAGGGCCTTCCGCCAGCGGGACGACGGCCTGCGTGCAGGGCAAGGGGGCCCTTAGAGCATTTTTCTGTCTCTTTTTTAGAATGACGTTAGCCAGTACTCATATAGGCAGCACCGAAACATATTAAGAAGGAAACACACACACCCACACGTGCCCATAATCCTATACTAGTCAGGTATCACGCTATAAATTGGTTCCTTTCCAGTCTTTTTCTCTTTCTGTATATTTTGTAACATAATTGATCTGAGCTCATATTGTAGCTACAGCATAATACCCATATTTTCTTCCCCCTAACTTTCACATGATACAGTTCCCTGTGCTTTTGTGTATACTGTGTGTCGTATATGGCCGTGTTGTGGGCTGTCTTGTGGATGCCGTCTGGCAAGGCGGGTCCTTTGCAGTGGCTCAGAGCAGACCTGTGGGTCAGACAGCACAGGGCTGGGCTCCCAGCCCCCATGCGATTTAATAGCATGGTGACTTGGGGAGTGGCTTCATCTCTTTAAGCCTCAATCACTTCATCTGCAAAATGGGCATACTAAAACCACTACTTAAAGTCTTGTCATGAATATTCAGCAGGGCAGTGCTTACTGACTCCCTGTGCCTGTGAAACTACCTCCTCTCAAGAGGGAGGTAATACCATTGCCATTTTCCATATGAGAAGCTTTAGCTAGGTCAGTTCACCTGCCCCGTGTCCATGGCTGAGATTTGAAAGAGCCAGGATTTGTCATCAGTCGGGCTCTGAAACCCCACATCTTGGCCACCACGCTGCACTACTTCCTCCAGGTAATGGCCACATCAGCCAGCTACTGAAGAGCAGAGGTGACATGTCACAGAATCCAGAGCCTTCCTGTTGTGATGCCTCCTGAGAAAGTTCTTCACCGGTCTCCTATTCTCCGGGTTTTACTCGAAATCATTTCCTTCTTCATGCTAGTACCATAGCAGGCCCCGGTGGGCCCCAGAGGGTAGGGGCTGGGGACTGCAGGGTGCTTTGGCTGGTCCTCGTGGTGATGTCAGACTGGTACGGTTTCAGAGTGCAGGAGAGACTCTCTAGACTCTCTAGAGTTGAAAAAGTCACTGGTGTGTAAGGCCCAGAGAGGGTCGGGGGAGAAGTATCAGCGGCAACGTGGATTCAATTCTCAAATCCTCTGGTTTCTATCTTTCCTTAATGACTTTGATATTGAGAAGGTTTTCTCCTCGCCTCTGGCTCCCCTCTCCAAGTATGGTGTCCAAGAGTTGTGCCCTGGCTGGATTCTTGGCCCCTGAATCACTTGCCAAGTGCAGCCTGACCCTCTTCCTCCTACAGTCAATCCTGGGTGAGCAAGGAGAGGCCCTGGAACCGGTTCAGGGGCGGATGCCACCGACTGCATCGCTGCCTCGTCACCTACAGAGTGACAGGTTGTGAGAGAAAAACAGACCACAGCCAATATGCAAAAGAAAAAGCTCCATTACACTTTCCAGGGTACACCTGGTCTGGGGGGGCCTCACAGGTGGCCTGCCAGCCTTGGGGTCAGAAGGGCTGAAGGTTTAGAACCCACTGACTCCCAGCCACAGCAGCCCCTTGGCCTGCTTTTGGTGAAGGTCCCCTGTCCAGAGCAGATCTGATTTCATGCTGTCCCAGTGACTCTCCCGAATCACTTGGTTATTCAGCAGATTAAATCTTAATTGCAAATGCAGTTTCAGTGTAGGAGTACCATTGTGCTTGCTGGTTGCAGGCCATTTTTGCTGAGCCGTGCTTTTCCAGAAGGCTGTTACAAATTTAGAAAGGGGGAAATGGTATTTCATTTGTCCATCAAAGTTTTGTTTTGCAGACTGAATTTATTTTAGTGTTGGTTTAAATGTGCCAAAACCTGACATCCCCAGAGAGAGATTTGCTCAATTTTTTGGAGAGTTCCTCTGGACTGTCCAAACTACATCTAGAAAACAATGTCTTCAATCCTTATGTGACAGGCCAACAATCTCATTGGCTTGCCAACAATCTCATGTGTTATCGTTTTGACTCATTTTTCAGAGACCCAAGAAGCCGCCTCCTCCGTCCGCTCCTGTCATCAAGCAAGGGGCAGGTAATGTGTTTCCGTTCTGGACACAGCGCGGGGCTTTCTGTATTTACAGCACCCTCGGGAGAGCTCAAGGTTCTTAGGTTCAAATGCCACGGATCACCAAATTGGGAACTTACCACTTGGTCTCAGCAGGCAGATTTTAAATCTGTTGCTGCTTCTCCTAAAAATTAAACATACCATTAAAATGTATCCCTGGTACAGGGAAAAAAAAAATCTAGCCTCCCAAGTTGAGTGACCAGAAAGACTGCTCTGGAGTAAACCAGTTCTTTTTACACTGTTGTTTTTGTTTTTGTTTTTTGTTTTTTCTCATCAACTGCTTTTAAGGAAAGAAGAACTGAATTGTCCTGCTTTGCCCGCGCCCACCTCATCTCGAGGGTCAGCTTAGGGAGGATTGCTTCCACGGGTCATAGCCTCACCATGCATGTACAGTGGGGCTAAATTTTTAACCAAAAAAAAAAAAAAAGCGTGGTTAACCAAAATGTGTACTTACTTCACATACCCCCCCCCCAACAAAAAAATGTTCTGGCAATAAATATCTTTCCTCATGAGACTTTTTTCATCTTAAAAAGAGTCCAATTCACTTTTTCTGTGTAGTTCAGACATTAAGGTTGAATAACATAGGAAGATATGACATGATTGGACGTTTGGTAACTCATTGCGCACAGGGTTCTCATACGTAGAAAAGATCATTCATATTTCCCCATTGAACTCTCCTTTATAATTCTTAAGAACTAATTACGGGGAGAAATTCCTGCATGAATAACTAGTTAAGTGGCATTTTAAAAAATTAACAA
Organism: Enhydra lutris kenyoni; assembly: GCF_002288905.1. Classification (NCBI taxonomy): domain Eukaryota; kingdom Metazoa; phylum Chordata; class Mammalia; order Carnivora; family Mustelidae; genus Enhydra; species Enhydra lutris. The sequence continues at coordinate 1,644,676 of NW_019154107.1, read as the reverse complement.
CTTAGAAGAAGAGTAGGGGTATTTTTAGTTCTACACATTAATAACTGTGATATTTCTATAGCATTTAAAGTATGAATAAATTTCCAGATTGGTTTATTCACAAATTTATTAACGAGTGATTTTTTAAGGCCTTTTGGCCACTGAGTTTGGGGGGTAATCAGCTTGACCCCAAATTCCTTTACCATTCCCTTTAGGATAGTTGAGAATTAGTGAGCTTATGCCCTGAAATGAGGTGTTAATTACGTCTCTTGCTCCGCCCCCCCCCCCACATTGTAGTTTGCATTGAGCAGTTTAATTTTGCCACCTAGTGGTTCACACCGGATCAATATTTTGTTGTGCTGAAATTAAAGCTGACTCTTGTTTTGCTTTTCTCTGACGACACTTTTGCTCGAGGCTTTGGTGATGGATTATAGACCAAGGAGATAAGTTGAGTGGCCCAAGGCTCAAGGAGCCTAGAATGTAACTAGGATTGGGTTCTTCATGGCAGTAGGATCGTCTGTTCCTCCTGTATCTCTAGGAATAACAAACATCTTCGTTATCATTAGAAGCCTAGATTGTAGCACAATAGGCAAATTCTTTTCCTTTTAAAGCAGTTTTATGTAAGGTTATGCTGGATCTCTGTGGGGCAAAGCAAGATGGCATTTGATTTTCTTAGATTCCTACTGCTCATCTATTTTTTTAATAATTTTTATGATGTTATAGTTTTTGTTGTAGAGTTCCATGATTCATTGTTTGTGTATAACACCCAGTGCTCCATGCAATCCATGCCCTCCTTAATTTATCCTGCTGAATGATCCTGGGAATTGCTTTGTGACAGGGAGGTAGATATTTATATTTTCCTTATCATCAGCTTTGACCAAAAAAACCCAGAAAAGTATGGAATTGACAGAAATTAGATACAGTGTTTAATTTGTAATGAGTCATTAAGGAGATTTCGGTAAAGTGTGTTCAGTGGATTTTTTTTTTTTCAGTTCCTTTGGCTTCTGATACTGTGTCATTGAGATTTTAGTTCCAGGTTCCCATCAATAGGGATGGGTAGTAAGGAATTCACCGAGCACTCAAGCAAGTCTCTAAGTCTGAGGAGAACTTGTGATTGGTTTTATGCTTTAGCTGTTTTGCAAATGTGCTTATGCACCTGAGGCCACGGGCCCTGCTGAGGACCCCAGGTGAGGGAGCAGCTGCAGTCGGCAGAGCCCTGCAGGTATATTTGGGAAAATGTCATATGTAACATTTGAGGGATTCAGGCACAGATATACTGGACTGAAGGACAACCACAGATCTTCTCTGCACATCCCTCTACTTAAGAATAGGCTCTCGTTATTATCGCTGCCTAACAAACCACCCCAAATCTGGTGGCGGAAAACAACGATCTTCTTATGCCCATGGCTTCTGGGATCAGAAATTTGAACAGGGTCTGGCCGGGACATCTGTCTCTCTGCTCCTTGGTATTTGGGACCTCAGCTGGGAACGCTGGGCCAGTGGAAGCTGGAGGACCCACTTTGGAGATGGCTGCTTTGCTGTCATGTCTGGCTGTTCTTGACAGGAATGGCTGGAGGGCTGGGCTCAGTGGGGGCATGTAGACCATGTCTACACATGGCTTCTTCAGCGGGCCTTAGGTTTGTGGACTTCTCACACGGACATTCAGTGTTCTAGCAAATAAAGCATAAGCGACACAGTCTTTTATGACACAGCCTTGGAAATTATATGATATCGTGTTGGCCCCTGGTTGAAGCAGTCACAAGCCTACCCACATTCCAGACAGGGGACATAGACCTCACCTCTTAATGGGAGGGGTAGCAAACGATGTGAGGCTACAACATAGGATCCAGATCCCTGTGAAATTTCTTTTTATTTGTAGAACAATCGCCAGTGACCCATTATTTGCATATTTTGATGATTGACTTGCCTATACATATTTTCCACCCACACCCAGTGATTTCCTGTGACTGTTTTGATGTCTAAGGAAGTCAGATTTAAATATCAGAAAATATTAATGGCATCCTTGTAAATCAAGGACATATAGGCAGGCAAACTTAATGACATAGGCCAGAAATGGCTTCTGCTGTTTTCTAAGCGGCTTATATTTGCCAGGTAACACCAGCGCTCAGCTTAGGGGGAGAAAAGTCTATTGACTTTGCTGTACCTGATAAATATTTAAAATGCTGGTGTGTCTAATAAATGGATAGAGAAAACATGTTCTGATCACTGTTATCCTTTCCCCCTTAGGTACCACTGAGAGAAAACATGAAATTAAAAAGATACCTCCTGAGAGACCAGAAATGCTTCCAAACAGAACAGATGAGAAAGGTATGAAATCAAGTCTTCACTGGTACTGCTCGAACAGCCGGAGACAAAGCCGTCGGTCAGGGGCTCGTCCATATTACCCACAGAGTTTGTTTTTAGGGGGGAATATGGTGATTATGGTTTTATTTTGGTTGCTTTTAAATATCCCATTGCTAAGGAAATAGGAGAGAGGGTTATGTGGTGCTTTTTTGGGCCAGAATTCCTCACCAAATGAAAAACAACCAGACCAGTCACTTAACACATCAGGGTTCTTCTATCCCAGTCTTCCTGCCATTGCCGCCCTTCCTACACCAGCAGCATCTTGAAGCCAAGGTGCCGATCAGAAGTTTCCTGAGGCCCTGGATGTATCTACCAGAGTTTCCATCCTACCCTCTCCCGTGCCTCGTGCCCCAGGGCACTTATTCCCTGTTGACCAGTGCCTGTGACTGAGAGAAATTGCCATCAGGACAAATGAAAGCCGTCATCCTCGGTCACTGCTGGACTTTTGACTCTGGCTACTATGTCACGGACACATGTCCTTGGTCAAGAATGCTAGGGGGGAGGGGCATGGCAAAACTGGGAGAAGCAGCTCAGGGCCCACAGTCCCCTGAAGGCGGTCAGGAAAGTCATCTGAAGGGGAGTAGCTTCCCGGGACTCACACAGTCAACTTTTACAAATGTTTTTGACTCCCTACTGTTCTGAGTACATCTCCCAGAGAAATCTGCATGCTGTGGAAGGACTCATTTTGTTAGGTGTCTAAGATTTGATTGATCACACATTTTATGGGGAAAGTGCTATGTTATTATTATGAACAGGAGGCAGAGCAAATTCCATTTTAAAAAGCAGTTATTTGGAAGTCACAAGAGAAATGCTGAATTAATGAATGTAATTATTTGGAGATACTCCTGGGTGGCCTCATGAAATTTTATTGTGAAGTTTCATATTTTTTTAATCAGCCTGCCAAAAGTTTTGCCAACATTGCCAGCTCCTAAAGAAGTTACATCTCTTTTCCTGCACAGTGAACACTTAAAATCTAAGTTGTGGAACCTCATTGAAAGGGACACAGGTCTGTGTCCCAGAGCAGTGAAAAAATAGCCATGTGTATATCATGCAAACAGCCCTTTGAGGAGAGTGTGTGCTGTGACATAACCGAACACTGCCCCCTGTCCACACGGAGGACACATGACTAGTCTCTGGCTGACAACCAGACTCCAACACAGGAACTTCCTGCTCTGTTCCATGCTGACTGACATAAGGACTCGGCTTACATGTGAACAACTGCCCTAGTTGGCTGGCCAAGTGACCACACACTTCTGGTTCCTTCCACTCCTCTGATTCCTTGTTCAGTGCCACAGTGGGTCCAGAAGGCAGAAACCCTGGTCATAACAACAGGGGAGCCAGAGAGCCAGCCCCACCCTGAGACTTGGCCTTCCCTGTGAGGTGGGCACAACCCCCCCCCATTTGCTCAGCACACGCCAGAGAGGCCGCCCCCCAGTACATTCCAGCGGGAGGAGTCTCTGCTCCTTTGCATCTGAGCCAAGCCCTTCCTCCTCTGGTCCCCGTGGACAGTGAGTGAGCTCCCAGCGTTCCCGGATGGAGCGTATTCCCCTACTGAAGTGCGGGGGTGAGCACAGTGGTGTCTGCATAGTAACTGGTGGGCTTTTTAATGCTTTGCCAATCAGCCTGGGCACCTGAGCAATATGAGTGTGTGTTTGCAAGCAGAACTGTTCAGAGTTCCAGCTTATGAGTGAGCATAGGGAACCGGCCTGTCCTCCAGTGGGCAGTTCTTTGAAGTTCCATCTTTATAAAGAAGAACGTGGATGTGTGCTTTTTACGCCACACATGGGGCATGGCTAACTGGGGACAGAAAACACGAAGCTGTCAGTCACGCTGCTGCTTAGTTGGCCGCCAGATCTGACTTTAACTTCATTCTAATAGCTGACTCGAAAAACCCTTGGAAACCAAATACCTGTGAAACCCCAGTTTACCTTCCAAGTTCAAATTGTGCACAAAAAGAATCCAGAATTAATTCTTTGTTCCCAGAAATGCCCCCCCCCCACACACAACTTACTGGCTCATGGCCCTTTACACAGGCTGACCTGAGAGGCATCAGGCCTCTTGCCTCCTCACACCCAGCAGGTCGTGTGGGTTCTTGAACAAACTCATCAACCATTTGCTGAGCACCTGCTATGCGCCAGGCACCAGGTCAGATCTAGAGAGACGACCAGACATGGGCCCCGCCCTGGGGGACTGACGGCCTACAGGCTCTGCCAGGCATATACACACCCGGAAAGTAGCCAAGTGGAACCCATCTATGAAGGGCTGCCTTTCTGGGCTCAGATGAGGGAGTAAGAAAGTCTGCCTCTGAGGGTAGGTTCGGCTATTGAGAAGGGAGTGTGACAGTGTCCTGGTTCAGCCAGGCCAATGAGTAGGCCTGAGAAAGGATCTGTGGGAGTTCACCATGGGTGGGCAGTGGCCGGAAGGGCCCTCCAGGCCAGCACGGGCAAAGGCCAATGGTGGGCTGCAGCTGTGGAGGGCATTTTCCTAACTTGAGCCAAAAAATAAAGAAGGCTCTAAAAATACATGAATAAATACAAATTAAAAAAAATAATGCTCTTCACCCTCCAACTTCACCTTTGCAAGTAGCCTCAGTGATTTTTTTTTTTTTTAAATACAGGAAACGAGCAGTCTGCCCCTAAGTACTGTCACTTACGCTAGATCTCCCTGTCTTCTTTATGCTTTTTAAACAATGACTTAAAGAAAGACCAGAGAGAGAGCCAAAACTGGATTTACAGAAGCCCTCTGTTCCTGCCATACCGCCCAAAAAGCCGCGGCCACCCAAGACCAATTCTCTCAGCAGACCCGGTGCGCTGCCCCCCAGGAGGCCTGAACGACCAGTGGGTCCCCTGACCCACACCAGGTACTGCTCTGCTCTTGCCACGGGGGGCGGGTGAGGGTTGGCCGTGGGCCACAGGAGAGGGACCTTGAGTGCGGCCAGCTGAGGGAGAGGGGACGGAGCTGCCCTTCCACCTTCTAGCAAAGCTGTCTGAAGACTCCAGCTACTTCTGTTCTTGCTTCTTCTGTGCTTGGACAGAAGTGGGTTGGAGGCCGGGATGCACAGTGCGGGTTTTAGGCTGAGCAGATGGGAATCAGGTATCCCGCATGTAGGCTCTGCTCACACGGAGGGGTTTTCCCTGAGCTTCTTGAGGGTGTGCCAGCCGCCCTTCAGACTGGAAATGTGGGTATCACGACCCCCGTCATCCCTGGATGTCCCCCTGGCCTCGGGTACGCACCCACTGGGAGCTCCATGCCCTGACCCTCTCCCTGCTCTGCGGTGCCTCTTGCCCCAGCCCCAGGCTCCCTTGGCCCTGGACTATGCAGCCCTATTGTGGCACCAAGGACCCGTCATTGGCAAATACTGTTTTAGTGTACGTGTCTTCGAACTGTGAGACCCTCAAAGGCAAGGGACATGCTTTGTTCAGGCAGCGGTTCTGAGGTGTGCCTGGCACAACTCACATTTGTTCGCTGGCTGGCTGGGCACACAGGTCGGGAGTGGGGAGTCAGAGTTGGATATTGTGCTCCAGGGCCCGAGCTGCCCACCACGGAGCAAAGAAGTGTTGTGTTAGTTCCCCGAGTTAGCTGCCAGAACTTTCTCCTAGTACGTGTGTATTATGTGTGTTGGTGTCATACAGCAGAGCAAGCTGTTGGCCTGGAGGTCTTGCCATGTACCTGTCAACACACAGTCACTCACCAGATTTTTGTTCTTTTGAGCCAAGTTTGCCTGGTGAGTCGCATGGGGCTTCAGCGCCCTTGGGCTAGAGTCAGCAGGCTTCCTGGTTTGCATCTCATCTTGCTCATAGGTGGGCGGGCCTTGGCATGTCACTGCTCCTCTCTGAGACCTTACTTTTTCTGCCTATAAATTGGGGATAATAATGGAATGCAGACAAAAGGATGGAACACGACAGTCCCCAGGTGTGCAACCCCATGCTTGTAAATCAACGTTAGTTCCATTGTCATTCTTACTTTTTTTAAGATTTAATTTTTAAGTAATCTCTACACCCAATGTGGGGCTCATTTACTTCTTAGGAAACAAGGTTTAAATCGTGGTAAATACACGTGACATAAAATTGACCTCCATAGCCATTGGTCAGTGTGCAGTTCAGTGACATCAGGGACATCTGCATTGTGGGGCAAATACCCACATCCATCCACAGACCTCTTTTCATCTTGCAGAACTGAAACTCTGTACCCATTAAGCACCAACTCCCCTTCCCACTTGCCCAGCCCCTGCCAACCACCAGTGTACAGTTGACCTTCGAATACGCAGGGTAAGGGGTACTGACCCCCATGCAGTTGAAAATCTATGTACAACTGTGCCCCCCCCAAAGCTTCACTGCTAATAGCCTACTGTTGACCAGAAGCTTTACCAATGTAAAGAGTCGATTAACACAGTTTATATGTTCTATGTATTATAGACTGTATTCTTACAATAAAGTCGGCTAGAGAAAAGAAAACATTATTAAGACAATCATAAGGAAGAGAAATTAGATTTTGCAGTACTGACCTGTATTCATTGAAGAAAATCCACGTATAAGTGGACCCACACAGTTGAAACCCATGTTGTTCAAGGACCAACTGTGCTTTCTACATCTGTGAATTTGATTCTTCTAGATGGCTCATGTAAGTGGAACCACATAGCATCTGTCTGTTTGACTGGCTGATTTCACTTACCCTGATGGCCCCAAGGTTCATCCATGTGGTAGCAGGACCCGTTCACTCTTAATACAAACCCTGCTACCGCCCTTGCCCAGATGTAGGGGCAGGTAGCTCTGTGAGTGGCTGAGCCATGTCAGAAGCTCCACCAGCTGTGGTGGACGCACGATGGCCCAAGCGCGGGAGGCCAGCTCCCCAGCTGACCACGCAGCCAGTGACCTCAGTGCTGGCGGGCCCATCGGAGTGGCAGCTGGCTCGCCCGCGTCGTTCTGTGAACAGCTCCCAAGGCCCAAACAACTGCCCCCATGTGATGGCCCATGGGGAGACTCATGAGACCAGGGCCACTGTTGAGCGGGTCAGGCCCTACATGTCATGCCCTCTTCCGCCGACAGATAGAAGCCTGTGTGCATATGCGCAAGACAGGGCCATGTGACCACCCTGGTGACCTCAGCCCAGGGCTCAGTAGCATGGCTGGCCCAGCAGCTAGCACTCCAGAAGAAAACAGTTATGTAAACCAAAGTGCTTCTGAAGAAAATATGAGCTACACAGAGAAACTGGAGAGCAAAGGTTGTGCATCTCTTTCTGGTGGGTGAAAGGGGAAGGGAAGGCACGCTCTGCCAAATTCTGTTAGTCTTCCAGAGGCTACAGTCATTTCCCTGAAGTCAGTAACAATTTCCAGAATATTCCTGTTCTAATCTGATCTGAAGAGAAGTGCAATTCCAATGGCTTCTTTGCCTTCAAAGGTTGTTCTCAACCGTCTCATTGTGGGATAGGTACAGGCTTTGTGAGGCCCCAGTTGGACCTGAATGCAAGGGGAAAGTGAATTGTAACTGGGACCTTCTGGACTCCCAGAAGCCCCCTTCGCATCTCTCCTCTGTCTCGCTGTTCTCCACCTCCAACTCTCCCATCATCCACTTGTCCGTTAGAGGTATGGCTCGCTGGGGAAGACGCATGAGAAGGGCTGTGTATATAAGCCAGTGGGAAATATCACTGTTCTTCACCTGGGTGGTCTCCCACTTAGCCCATGGTGGCCCAGCCCTCAGGGCACAGGGTTTGCAGAAACGGGACAAGGGAGGAGAGGCGCTGGCTTCCTTCCTGACAATCCTAGAAAGTGGCAGACTCAGGCAAGGCTGGGAGCATTTGGGAAACCAATACCTCCTTTGGCCGCTTGCTCAGCCGGCTGAAGGGAGCCCAGTGCCTACTCTAACATGGTGGTTAGAGCAGGCTGTCAATTTCGAGTGTGGGTAAGAATCACCTCGAGACCATGTTCAAACAGATCGCTGGGCCCCGCCCACACTGTTGTGGACTTGGTAGTTCTCAGGTTGGACCTGGGAACTTACATTTCCATCAAGCTCCCAGGTTGTTATCTCCATGCTGCTGGCCTATGTCCACACTTCGAGAACCCCTGGTCTCGATTATCCCAAGTTTTTGACAGTGCCCTCCCCTTCCCTGGCTGCCTCTCATGCACCTATTAATGCTCCCCGATTTCAGAGCCCACTTAGCACACCCAGCTTCTGGAAGCCTTCCCTTATGTCTCAGGATTGCTCTGTCTTCCAAAAGCCTGACACCCCGTTGTTTAGCCTAGTGTGGGGCCCCATGCTATGCCACTTGGGATGCTCACACCCCCGGACTCCTTTACCAGATTTAAAGCAGATCAGGAGTGTGTTTTGTCATCTCCACATGCTCTACAGGGTTGAGCATATGGTAGTGGCTCATATAACACACTTGTTGAATGCCATGGTTCCTACAAAGGCAGGGAGGTGCCAGTGCTGACATTTTGTTCACTTTTGCCTCTCCCGTCATCCTTCCCAGGCCCTGTACAAGCTCTGCACCATGTGGGTCCCATGTTCTGTACCTAGCGTGCCATGGATTCCAACATTACAAAATTGAAGAAGATCACAGAAAGTCTTACTATTTCTCAGTGCCTCACGCATTTCATATTTTTGCTAAGCAATTACATTGGACAACCAGCCCTTATATCGGTCTATGAACTTGGTTTTGTTCCACCCAATTGGTTGAGGTAGGAATGTTAGCAGCACTCAGACAGTTTTGCATCATGGGTCCTCCAAAGAGAAAGTATTATCTACTGTAGGAAGCCAAATCCTCTCTAGGATTTGCCTGACTGGATGGTGGACAGAGAATTGAACACATGGACACACGGTCATTATTTGTTCTCACCAGCCAGAAACCTCCTGCCAAATGTGGCTTCCAGGAGAGATTGGTTTCTTTCCATTTAAATAGGAAGTAGTATCTTTTAGAATGAAGAAATGCACAAGTTTAAGAAGAGGGGGGTCATTTTTGGATACATTTGCTTAACAGAAATGTATTGAGGGGCCACTGTGTGCAAGGCACTGTTCTGGATCTCTCTAATCCTGGGGCTCAGCCGCAGGTCGGTTTCCAGGAACCACATCTGGGAGAAGTAGAACGACGCCCTTGCAGTTTTGTGTCCAGCCTGAGCAAGTGGAAGCATGCCATTAACATACTTACCCACTGGTAAGAATAGTCTTCCAATTTCCAAAAAGTAAGTTAAGATGGAATTATAACAGGGAAAAAAAAAAGACCGTTAAAAAAAAATTAGTACCAGAGTTGATTTAAAAATTGAATGAGGGGAGTGCCTGGATGGTTCAGTCATTTAAGTGTCTGACTCTTGATTTCGACTCAGATCACAACCTTAGGGTCATGGGATTGAGCCCCACATCAAGATCGAGCCCCACTTCAAGCTCTGGCCCAGGCGTGGAGCCTGCTTAAGATACTCTCCGTCCCTCTGCTCCTTCCCCTGCCTCCCTATCTCTTAAAAAAAAAACCGAATGATGAGAGGAGATTCTACTAGCCCCTAAGTGCCTCCTTCATTTGAAGGTCTGCACCTTGGCTATGAGTTCGTTATTACTTCCCAGTGTGCGAAGCCAGAGTGCTCATCTTGTCCAGCCCGCTGTGCTTCCAAGGCAGTGGTGGTGGGACAAGCATTCTGTCCACCCATATTTTCACACTTGAGAAAATGGAGGCTCGAAAGTATAGAGCCTTCTCACTTATTTTGATATTTGATCATAAAAATGTTTCAATCGACAGAACGTACCTAAACCTTTTTGTATGTGTGTATACACACATGAACATGTGATATTATATGTTCAATAATGTGTATTATTGATGTAATAAACATGAGCCCTGTAAAAGGAGGTCCTGGAACTTGGGAGATGGTCCAAAAGAAAAAAAAGGAAAAAGAAAAATCCAAGGAAATGCTGGAGGGAAGCAGGTTGCTCTGAGCTCTAGTAATTGTATGCAGTGGGAGGCAGCGAGCCAGAAACCTGAGGGGCAGGACAGGTGTGGGACTTCAAAAGAATAAACCCAATAGGGAAAGAGGTAGAAGCAGGCTAGAGCAGGTCTGTTAATCCTCCCAAACATAAGTACCCCAATTTGTAATATTTTTTTCATTTTCTTCCAAATAGCAGGAAAGCTGGAGCAGAACCTTTGTTCCGAGCTGCGGGGGAGTTTTGGCCGGTGTCTGCTCTCCCGTGGACAGCACGGAGCAGCGTGTGCTCTCCAAGTAGAGGGGGCAGGGGACTGGCAGGGTGGGGCATGGCAGGGCCGGTGCTCCAGAGGCCCTGAGTAGTAGACAGGAGGTCTGGGCTGGAGGGGCAGGAAGTGAAGCCGAAGGGCATCAGGAGGAGGAGAGGTGAGCGAGCACGGAGTGGGAAAAGCTGATAGCCGGAAGAACAGGAGATGTTGGTCAGAAAGGAGAGGTGTGTGCTCACAGCTTTAGAGGCGCAGTAGGTCTGAAGATGAACTTAACCACGGAGAGAGGGGCCACGAATCTGGGTGACTGAACGTGAGTGAAGGTCATAAGTGAAGGGACCAGGGAAAGGTGGGGCTGGCATTGGTGGCTGTCATAGGCTCAGGAAGATGGCAAGAGCCAAAGTGAGGTGAGGCTGATGTTCTAGAAGCTGGTGCCCTCCCAGATAAACGTCGGTGTATTCTGGGAGTTGAAGACAGCCAGTGATTAGAAAGATTTCATGATCAGGGTGGTAGTTGGCCATTCAGAGAGGAGGTGCTAGATGTGGGGGCATTGGTACCGTGGCTCAAGCATCCCGGAGGGCACCATGCGTTGACTTCAGATGTGGAAGCATGTGTCGGAGGAGGGATCTCAGTGAGAAGGTGGGCATTTGGGTCTCGGACACCAGGTTGTGTGCAGGAGACCTGGTGACTTCCCAGACTTGTGCCACTCAATAGACGGCTATCGCTTTAAAGGTCAACCCATGAGGTACTTTTCCTGGGAAGGGTTGAAGGCTCCACCACAGAAACTGAAATGCCGTATCCAGTGGGAAGGACAGTGGAACTGCAAGGCTTTTACTTGTAATGAAGATGGAAGATGGATTTCAGAGACACACTGGGAGATAAGAGGCTGCAGAGCTCTGAGACATTTGAGCTGGAGGCAAAGATTAAGTAAACATTTATATGCCAAACATCAACTCGGTGCTTAGGGAAGAGCAGATGTCTCTCTTGAGACCAATTTACCCACACGGAAGTTCATTTTTCTTTAGATTTACACAGGCAGCCGGGCTGCTCCAGCCCCTGGGGTTAGAACTGAACAGGAAATGAGCTTCCGGGTCTCAGTGGCTCTGTGAGGGGTGTCGGCCCCTCCCCCGCTCCCCCACCTCTTCACTCTTACTAGGTATAAACCAATCCACCAATGGATCAAAAAGGAGGAAGAGAAAGGTAGCTAGTGCAAGTGTTTGGTGTGCTTAAGCATTTGGGTGCTTTGGCCATCATTGTGAGTTTGGACTACTCAAGTATTCAAAATGCCTTTCAAACAGTCTTAGTGGTGCATCATGTGGTGTTTGAGTGTTTCCCCTCTTTTCCCCAAATCAAGACCCAGCCATGTCTTTGGAGAATTTAAGAGAGAGGTCTTGGCTGGTAGTTGCAGAGGTGTGTGCCATTGGCTCATGGATGGTAATTCCAAGTGCGGAATGGTCCCTCCAGGAGATTACAGAGGGAGAAGAGGAGAGAGTGGAGCCAATATTATTTATAGGGTGGAGGAAGAATGAGGAGCCTTCAAAAAGGGTAGATGGTGTAGGATGTCATGGAATCCAGAAGAAAGGAATATGGAGCAACTGGAGATGGGTGGGTCTCACACCTGAGTGTATACTAGAATCACCTGGAAGCTGGTTAAAACATAGTTCGCTATTCCCTAAAGTGTCCAGTTCACTAGATCTGGGTGAAGGCCTGAAAACCTGCATTTCTAGCAAGCTCCCAGTGCTGCTGCTGCTGCTGGAGGTTAGCTGACCACCCTGTGAGAACCCCACCATGGGTACAACCAGGAGACTGAAGGGCATCCATGAGCTTTGGTCACTAGTGTTGGCCCTGGCACTCCCAGCCCAGGAGTTTCTATACAGTGGTTGGTAGCCAGAGACAGCGCTGGCGCGAACTGAAGAGAGAATGGGCAGGTGGCCAAGCTTATGTAGACTTGGCTTGTGAGAAACTTGGCTATGGAAAAAAGATGAAACGTGGGAGCTTGTAGATGGATGCAGTGATGAGAGGTGTGTGTGTGTGTGTGTGTGACCATCCATTACAGATATTCATCAAGTACCTATATTTCTGGCTGGGCCTTCTTCTAGGGGGCAGTTAACTGTGGTAACCAGCCTAGGCGTGGCTCCTGCCCACCCATTGCTTTGGAGCTGGCACAGCAGGACGGACAGCCCACTCCTCTACTTCCCTACCTGGTGACTTCGGGCAAGGTGCGCACCTCTCCGCATCTCGGTTTCTGAGTGGTAGAATGAGGCCCGCCTTGCCCAGGTGTGCAAATTTAAACAAGCTGCCGCACTTCAGGCCCCTGACTCTTTGCCTGGTGTTTGAGAGGCAAATCCGTGTGTGCTTCTCTTCCTCCCTTGAGATGCTCCCTGGGTGACCTCGGTGGGAGAGGGCTTCCACGTGGTGACAGGCAGGTCATGTGCTATAGCCCTGAGGGAGGGAGGAAACATGGACACTCTCGGACAGCACCTCAAGAGGTCTCTAGGGTGCGGAAGCATGAGTAACCTCCCCCAGAAGCAGCTAGAGATTCAGGGAAGGCCATGACTGAGGGAGGGGAAGATAATTTATGGACCAGAGGACTCCCATAGGGCACAGGGGATAAGACCTTTCACACTGTAGGGATGTCTGCAGTCTTTGCTGACCTCATTTCATGTGTATGTCTACCCTTCTCTCTTCCTTCCACCCACCCCTAAAATGAATTTTCTTTCTTGCTGTGAGAACCAACAGTAACGATGGGGTTTTAGCCCCAGCCCAGAGGCCTTGGGCCTTGACGCACACTGATGGTTCTGCCAGTGATGGTCCAGATCAGGCAAGGGACCAGTGGGAGACCAAATGCCTCACACGGGCCCAGTACTGGTTGGGTCATACAATGCTTTCTTCCATGGGCTATTTCTTTGAACACATTCCCTCAAGCAGCACCTCACAAACTTTTCTGAGTTGGGTGAAGATGAGTTCCCCTTCTTCTTGGCATCTTTAAAGCCCCTTGCCCCTCTGAGATGCCCAGCTGTGGGTTTGCAGATGAGGGCTGCTAGGTGCTCCTCCTTTTGCCTTTCGGGAGTTGTGGGTTTGTGCTCTGGATGGGCTCAGGAGAGAGGCCTGTTCCCACACACACTTGCAGAGTCTGCACAGAGCGCAGAAATTTGGAGGCGAATTAAGTGGGCAATGTCCCATCACCTTCCACGGCATCTTCACCACCTATAAATAGCCAAGCTTGTTTGTACGCATCCAAACAAGGATGCAGTGCAAGGGGAGAGCTGCCAGCAAAACTGCTCTGGTTCCAGTCAAAAGTGCTGGTGATTCCTGGGATGTCTTTGGCCGCCGGGTGGGTATGTAGGGACCCACAGATATCAGCAGCACCTTTGGACCCTTATTTCTCAGAAAGCGGAGGGCGCCTCCTCCTGCCCTCCCTCTGATGATTGAAGGAAACTGGGCTTACCGCTGTTACAATTTTGTCCTTTCCCAACAGAAGGATTCTACCTCCCCAGGGCAGTGACATCCCAGGGCGGAACTCTCCTAAAGGACTGGCTTCACATCTGCTACCTTTACAGATGGGTAGAGTCCTCTTACAGTTGCTTATTGGAGACAGGAGAGAATCTCTAGAAGCATAAAGCATGTGTATGCAGACACGCATTTGTTTATTGCCATCCCAAGTGTGGTGGGCGAAGATCGGACCGGATGTCAAGAAGCATCCATCTGGTTTCAGCTCTGCCACTAATTAGCTGTGTGGCCTCGGGCACCTAACTGCTGTCCTTGGAGCAAAGACCCTTGTCTGTAGTAAAATAGGGGCTTGAGCTGGGCAACACATACCCAGTTTTAGCGGTCAGAGCCTAAGTGTGCAATGTCACAAGCAGGCGGGCAGGGAGCGATCACTTCCTTTGGCCTCACTTCCTTGGTGCACATTTGGACCAGGACGAGGCAGGTACACAGTCAGGTGGGGTAGTTTCACATTAGAAGGGGGAAAAAAACAAGGCTGTGTAGTTGGAACAAGAAAGAAGACAGGGTAACACGTCATTTCTCTATGATCTTTACATTGACATCTGCCACCACCCAAATGTGTTGACACCTCCCGAGTGGGATGAAAGCTGGAAACAAAGCAGGACTTACAGGGTGCGCCTCGGTTTCCTGAGCATGAGTTCAGGCCATTTCTGTTTCCTCTCCTTTCCTTTCCTTCTCAGCTTTTTTCTTTGCCCTGTAACAATTTTTAGGCAGTTAGAGCCCAAACATTTACATCAAGGTAATAAATCCTTCCGAGAGTGGTCAGGAGGTCTGCCAGAAAGAGTCCTCACCTAGACTCGAGATTTTCCTTCAGTGGGGATCTGTGGATTCCCTCTTTTCCCCTTCAGCCCCATTCACCTCCAAAAGGGTCATGGGTCTCTCGGGTGTGGCATTTGATGCCTGCTGTTAGTCCTGCCGTCCGTTTATTTATTTGTTGATTTGCTTGCCTCGGCTTCCTGCGTGCTTCAACGCCTTTTCCAGACCACATGTCTTGGCTTAACTGTCCCAACTTGGGCTAAATTGGGCCATGCCACTGGCCGAGCTCATGTTCTCCAGGGATGCCCATGGCGCGTCTTCCGCATTTCCAACTGTACACGCCCTGTCTCCTGTCTTGGGTCTGAGCAGCCGGAGTAGGCACCTCTGGGCTGGTTGAGTGTGTGATTCTTGTTTATAAGGAATCCTTTTTAATTGGGGAGCAAAGGCGATTTACCCAGCTGGCAGTGAGCTGCACTGACACAGGCTGCCCAGCCTTCTCGATGACTCACCATCCCCATGACCAGAGACTGAGGAAAGCAGCTTTGAGGAGTGGTCAAGAGCATGGGCTCTGGAGTCAAAGTTAATAGGTTCAAATCTAGACCCTACTTTAGTGACCTTTTGTTAGCTAGTGACTTCATGTCACTGAGCCTTCGTTTCCTGATCTGTGTAATGAAAATAAAGGGCATCACAGGTGGGGATCGTTAGGAAGCAGGCCCCGAGGCAGCATTTAGTGTGCCAGCTCTGTTTAGGGTTTAGTGCCCATGGAAGGGAGCAGGGAGCAGCGTGGGGCCGAGGGAGAAGTCAAATTGTGATAACGGCTCACCGAGGCCCTGGCCGACCACAGGGAGGGGCTGACATGGCCTGAGTCGTCCTGTGTTGGGCTGATCTGGCCAAGATTTTTATACTGTGGAGTGTGGGCTGCCCTAGAAAGGACATGCCTTGGCCGAGGAAGCTCTCTGTAACTGAGGTGGTCCCTGGAGAGGACAACAGCACCCCCAGCGGCAGGGGCAACCAGCCCTTTACCAAAGGGGGCTCTGGGCAATGTGGCTCCGTATCCTCCATGCAGAGCAGAGACTCGAAGGGATGGATGTGAAAATTGAATAACGGACAAAAGGAGTTTATCCTGGTGCCTCGCTCAGGACAGGCATTCAGTAGGCAGTAGCTGCAGCTCTTACTTCTGTGTGATTGTGGGTTCCACTCACTCCTGCCAGTGTCCTTGAGCTAGTCCCCCCATCGTCTGCAGTTCAGGCCCCCTGTCCGGTAGAGCAAGGAGACCTCGCGCTGGTTGCCTGTTCAAGTCAGGTGTTTCAAGGGTCCGTAACCAAAACTGCTGAGAAAAATACAAGACAATAGCATTGTTTTTTTTTTTTTAAGATTTTATTTATTTATTTGACAGACAGAGATCACAAGTAGGCAGAGAGGCAGGCAGAGAGAGAGGAGGAAGCAGGCTCCCCGTGGAGCAGAGAGCCCGATGTGGGGCTCGATCCCAGGACCCTGGGATCACGACCTGAGCCGAAGGCAGAGGCTTTAACCCACTGAGCCACCCAGGCGCCCCAATAGCATTGTTTTGATTTAAAAATCAGAAAGGAGTAAGGGCAATCTTGTTCTGGTATCTTTGGCTATATGGGGATATGCCTGCTTTCTTTTATTTTCTCTTTTTATTCAACAGCTGACAGCATGGAAACTCACCATACATAAACCCTCTCAGGAGCTAGTAAATTCCAAAAGGATCAGATTTTTCTTTTCTCATTGAATTTAGTAACATCCTTTTTGCCAAAATGGTACCCATGTGTTGGGCAGACTGGAGGAGAGCAGAGACCAACCATCGAGGGCTGCAGCCTCATTGGGTGTCAGCTACTCCAAGCGTGTGCTTTGGAGAATTTCAAAAATTCTGGTAATTTTCAGAACTGAAATTCATTAGCATTATTGTAAGAGTCTATAAATACAGTGAAAAGCATTTACAAATAGACATTGTAAAACGCTTCCACACCCACAGTCTGAACACTGTCAAAACACCAGCTGCAGCTTCCTTACTTGGAAGGATCAGAACCTTTTTTAAACGACACCTACTGTGTTTTCAAAATAGGCTTGCTTCTGGCCCTGGATGGAAGATAATTTCAGCCGAAAGCCTGTGTCTGGCTCTTGACATGTGGGATCAGGGCTCAGAAAGATGGAGGGATCCTCAGTTCCTTCTTGTCAGAATGCCCCTGGATCTTTAGCATCTGGGGACAGGTCGCTTGGGGATGGTACTTCCTCTTTCCTCAGGTGATCCCTCAAGGCTTGGGCCTCTTGGTCTAGGATTTGGAACTCCACACACCCCCACCTGGTTCCCAGGTGAGCTCCAGGTGTGGGCCCAGGTGATCACAGGGGCACCTGTGGTCGGGGAGGTTCTTTAAGGAGGGTTTATAGGCAAGGGCCAGACCATCTCTTGTCTTGGCAATCAGTTGTCCTTGGCAATACCATTGGGGAGAAAGGAGAGGGAACATAAGCTGCCTGAATTGTATGAGTCTCTGTTGTTAAAAGTGAACTTTAATGAAGGAAAAATTTTACCTATAGTCTTATATCCCAGAGATAACTACTGATAACATTTTGGACTGTTTCTTTCCCATCTTTTTCCCTACATGTGATTTGATTTGTTTTTCTTTGGTTTTACATAGTTAGGATCATACTGAATATCCTCCAGCTTTGGGGGTTGGGGGGAATTGCATCTGTTGTAACAAATGCATAATGCATTCCCCTTTGAGGACAAAGGCAAATGCTTATGAATTCCACAGGTGTTTTTGAGCCTCTGTCGTGTGCCAGGGGCTGAGCTGGGTACTAGCAGTCACCCACCACACTGGAAGAGTCACCATAAATATTCTTCCAGTCTTAAAAAGAAATAATGATCCTTCTTCATAATACCTAAGCAGGGCTTGTGGGTGTATGTACACAGAGAGTAGGTCACTTTTAATTTGTCTCTGCCCTTTGCCACTGTCACACCAGCCTTTGTCCTTCCTGTCATGTGTTTCTAAATATCATTTTCATGGCTATATAAAAGTCCATCAAATATCGGTTATTCACCTGTTCCCCTCTTTATGAAAGATTCTAGTTTCAGTTTTTCTTCATTACAAATAGCACTGTGGTAAACATACTGATCTCCAAAACCCATTTGGTCATTTCAGACAATTTCTTTAGCATAGCCTCCCAAAACTGGGCCAAAGCAGATGCCCATTTTAAATGCTGTTGATATACACCCTATTCTTAGAAATTACTTCTCTTTACCCTGAGCCATTCCCCAAAGGCTCTGTGGTAACTTTCCAAAAATGCATCTGTAAGAATAAAATAGTTGAGAGTGACAGTAAGGGGGCAAATAAAGGTAGAAAAGTAATACAGCCTAGGATACGATGAGCACAGTAATGAGCAGTAGCGTTTCTTTACAGTCTATTCAAGATAGGCTCACAGTTGACTGGAAGCGTCTAGCTGTCAAATCAAAGAGGGAAGTGGCGGCTCCGAGAGTCATAGTTACCAAAATGCACGAATAAACCACATGTTCAGAAGCAGCTGAGCTGAGCTGTTCTGAGATACAGATCATTAACTGCTACATAAAGTTCCTTGTCCCACCAACACGCCCTCAGATTCTGTCCCCAGCCATCCCGCCAGGGCGTCACCTCAAACCAACTTTCCTCTTGGCAAAAAAAAAAAAAGCCCAGTGGAATTAACTAGACTTTTGTTGCCTGAGTGACCTTTCTCCCTGGACAGAACACGTGTTCTCATAGGTTTTGGTCCTTGGTGTGTTCCCAAAAGGACAGGACTGTCTGGCTCTGGGTATAATTTGAGTTGTGTTAGTTTGGAGAATGACAGCACCAAAGCATTGCAGCTCTGTAGTTAGAAAGTAATAAGATCAGGAGTCCTCAAGTAGTTTTCAAAATGAAAATCCTTTCCTACTAATAATGGTACATTTCCCAAAACATTTCATTCAGAAGGTTACCTTCTAATTAGTAGCCACTGGGGCCCTGCCAATAAAATGTTTTGAAATAAATTTCCTCAGTCTCACTGCTCCTATTGGCCTGAGGGTCTGTCCAAAGGAGTGTGTCCTGTGGGACCTGACCTTTGGTGGCCGGGGGATGGAGTCTACTCTGTCCCCCCAGTCTGCTACAGTATCCTGGCCTAGGGGACTCCACAGCCTCAGGAGGTGGGGCTGAGGCGGGAAACAATGCTCTGCTCTAAAGCTTAAGCTGCTTCCCCCTTCCAAGCACAGTGGTCCATGCTCTCCTTGAACTTGTACTTTGGCCGAGCTCTGAAAAGCCCAGAAAGTCTCCTAATACCCACCCACAGTTTTAGAGCTGTGTTTTCTCTCGGTGGAGGTCAAGCCATTTGGCCCAGCCCTGTTGGCCCAGAGTTCTTACTTTAAGACGTTTACTTTTAAAGACTTACAGGTCAGTCTTGTTTGTTTGGGGACTGACGGGGGCTTACCTCCTTCCACTGGGTCTTCTCCACCATCACAAGGATATGCGAGTCACACTGAATGCTATGACCACCCCCCCTTCTTGACTGAAGAGACATAGGGGTTGACCCTATCAAGTCCCTCCCTTGTCCCCTGGTTTATAGGTCTCTTTCCTCAACTGTCTTTCCCTCCCTCATTACCTCCAAGACAAACAGAACCTTCTAGTACTCAGCCCAGCAGTCTGACCTTTGCCTGCCTTTCTGCTCTTACTGCTCTCTGGGGACCTCAGGCTTCAGCCCAGGGAACCCTGGCCACACTGGGCACTCCCACCTCCCCTGGGGTCCTTGCTTAATCATGCCTTTTACTGATATATCCTCTCTCCCTTTCCCACCAAGGCCCAGCTGGAAGGCCACCTCCACTGTGTGCCCCTGACCACACCACACAGATCCCTCGCACTGACCCAGTCCTTTCGTCCCCTACGACTTCAATGTGCGTTTCCCTTGCCCAGCCTGTGCCGTGTGGGCCTGTGTGTGTGTCTGTCTGTTTCTCCCATGGAGACCGTGAGCCCCTCCAGAGTAGGAACCACCCGGCGCGGCCCTCTCCATATGCCTTGCATGATGGGTATTTGACAGGCGAGCCTTGAGTAACTCTGCTACTCATTGTGTGGTTTGGCTTCAGGCCATGGTGACTGCCCAGAGCCACGAGATGGCCTATTTCTGTTGCTTTTCCAGAACAACTCCTTGGCTTCTCCCTCTCGCTTTATGGGTGAGGATCTTTTCCTCTTTCACAACCATCACAGACCACAGATAATCTCGTTCGGGGCTCATCCCCCTGAAAGGGTCTAGAGATCAGCCCTTTCGGAGGAATTCGGAGGCACCTTCTATTCTCGCGCGAGGGGGCTGTTTCTCTCCTCTTCTCAGAGGCCTGCTCCCACCCCTCAGAGCTGTTCCTTGCCCAGATACAGAGGGAAGTCACTTGTGTCCTGACGGGTATGGGGGCATCTACCCAAGAGCCATCTAATTTTACAGGCCTGGGCCCCAGCGCCAGCTTTCAGGCTGCCAGACCTTAAACTCAGCCCCTTGTGCCTGTCAACACCCCAGCTGATGCCTCCGACTCA
The DNA here is from genome assembly GCF_002288905.1 of Enhydra lutris kenyoni. Taxonomy (NCBI): domain Eukaryota; kingdom Metazoa; phylum Chordata; class Mammalia; order Carnivora; family Mustelidae; genus Enhydra; species Enhydra lutris. The sequence goes on along the minus strand of NW_019154107.1, from coordinate 1,624,367 downwards.
GGCCAGAAAATCTTTTTCTCAAGGTTAAAAGTAGCCGACCTTTGACAAGCAGCATTGGCTAAATTCCTTGCTCCTTAAAAGGGAGGCTCTGGTTATCATTTGCTGGTGCTTATTTGGCTATGGGGTGGGAGCAGGCCCCGCGTCGTACCCTGTGTACCAGCGGGAGGGTTGGTGGCTGAAGGTGTATTGCTGAACAGTCATTATTAAAATAGCCCTCTCTGAAAATGTGTGCTGGAGAGGTGGGCATCCAGTCTGTCGGCTGGTCTGACCGAGGCCCATGCGGTTGGATAGGTCATTGGCTCCCACTGGCTCCCTCCCAGACAACGGTGCCACTCGCCCCATGCACAGCACACTCCTTAATGTGTGTGCAGCGAGAAAGCTGACACAATGACAAGGACACACACCAATTATTAAATGCCTGGACTTGTGTTTTTAATGTAGGGGTGACGGTCCAAAGATTGACTTGGTGGGCAGTTCGATTTCTGGCATCCTGGACAAGGATCTCTCGGATCGCAGCAATGACATCGGTGAGTAAGGCTAGCGTTCTGGCTTCTCTTCACAAAATTTTCAAAAAACTGCAGCGTTTGGGTTGCCCCTTCTAGCAGCCTGGTGAGAACGAACACAGCCATTTAAAGGGAAGGCTAACAGCCCACCGTCGGTGTTAGAAGTCGCGGTTTTGTAAAGGGGATGTGATGGTGATTGCCACATTAAAACAGAATGCCTGGAATTTTTACTCTCCCTGACCTTAGGAGAACAGTCTAAAGAAAAGAGGGATGAATAAGCCTTTTGTAAAAGTGGGCATTAACACTTATATTCGTATTTTCCAGTGACTTATGTATTTAATGTAAAAAGGTGAATGGGTGAGAATGCAGAATGGCCGAGTTCATTGTAGTCAACACTCAGTGTTTTGAGTTTGAATTTAAAATGAGCTCTGGCGTGATAATTGCTGATTAGTTAAGAACATGGGTGAGTTTTTCAAAGGTCAAGATAGCACTGTGATGAAGGGAAAGGTAGCCAAAGTCTCTGTGGGGATGCAAGTGAGAGGGTCTTCTGGGTGTGTGCGTGGGTGGCACGAGGTTGCATGTGTGCTGGTTGAGGCCACTATTGGTCTGACTCAGGTGACAGCCCTTTTAAGAAGTCTAGATTTGGGGGCTAAAAATTTTTTTTTAGCTTTACATCTTCTATTTGTACCTATCATGGTCATAATATTCTATGTAATAGGGCTACATTTTGGAATTTGCCTTTTTAAATTAAACTTTTTTACTTTGAAATAATTAAAGATTTGCATGCAGTTGCGAGAAGTAATACAGAGAGAACTATGTACCCTTGACCGCTTTTCTCTCAATGGTAATGTCATAATGAAACTACAGTCTGAGATCGGAACCAGGATATTGACATGGACATGTCTACTGGGCTCCCTGCTTTTACTAGTACCTGTGTGTCTTTAGTTCTTTATGGTTTTGTCACATGTGTTAGGTCTGTGTATCTTCCCCTTCGGTCAAGATACAGAACATTCCGTCGCTACCAGGATCCCTCCATATTGCCCTTTTATAACTACACCCATGTCCCTCCTGTCCCCCACCCCTTCCCAAACCTCTGGCAGCCACTCTCAGGGACTGATTTGCCATGGAAGATTTCGAGCATCTTTTGCATTGGCTGCTCGATTTAGAAACAAACATCTGACCGTTGGCGGACCCATAAGTTAAGGCATCCGAGTGCCTAACGTGAGCGTTCCTGTCACCTGGGGTTACTCCTCCTTTTGGGGCTGCTGTATTTTTCCAAACCTGCTAATAGAGTTGTGTCTTTACAACTGCTGACTGCAGTCTCTGGTCTGATATTATGAAGACTTAGTGGTAGGATTTGTCATTGTGACTGTAAACACCAAAAATATTTGCTCTGTCTGCAGAGGCTTTTTGACCACCCCAGCCTTTGAGAAGTGCAGTCAGGGAGTGCGACCAAAGGCTTCTGACAGCTTGGGCTGATGGAATAATAATAGAAATGCCGGCCTGCTGGAGCTTTCGACCTGGTTAAAGGGCAGAGCAGAGCAGGGCAATGATTGGCTATGAATGAGACGGAGTCATCAGAATGAGCCTGATGAAGTTCTGGTCTTGCCACTGTGGTTTAACATTCAGGCCCACAATTTAAGGCAGCATGGCCAGCTGGTGAAGTGGCAGAGAAGGTAATGTGGGACCCCCCACAGGAAGGGAGGTGTTCTCCCTCCTTCAGGACACAAAGGGCTGTGCCTTGCCTGGGACGAGCGTTGGCCTTTGGCTCTTGTTTTCTTTGGGTCTGGAGATGACTTGGGTGACTCTCACCAAAATATGCATTTCATATTTCTCAGTCTGACAAGCTAGTTTGGAAATGTTGGGGGCCTTGATCGAAGTGGGTTCATCTACGGAAGCTCTCATATGTGGAAACTGGGCCCCTGTTCTGTATATTTGGGAGCCCAGAAAGAGCTGCTGAGGCTTAGTTTGCTCTCATTTTACCAAGAAGACGTTAATCCCCGAAGGCCGTAACTCCTCAAGCTAATCATGTCATGCATATTGTTTGCATTACAAGAAACTATCCTCGGTGGCCTTGTAATCAGCCACTAAATTCTTGAGTATCTACTCAAGGGCAAGGCCGAATGGCTACCAAGGCCCTCATACACAGGCCCTGCCGTCTAGCAGCTTTGTGTCTCTTTGGGCCTCTGGGACAGCAAGTGGAAAGTGAGGAAACACTAGCAGACTGTCTCACTGACCACTGAGTGGTGGAAGGTAATGCCAGTCACAGTTGGGGAGGCTCTGCGGTGCCCAGATGCTAGGGCAGGCTCCCTGAGTTGGGGGCAGACTCCTCTGGATCTAGAAGTTGGATTCACTGAGGCAGAGGCAGGCAGGGAGATCCCATGGGAAGTGCGGATAACTGAACACAGATCAGCCTGGCCATAGGAGAGCGTTCTCGGCGGCACGGAGGAAGCTGCCCTATAGATGGAAGTCTGGGCTGGATTCGGCAGAGGAGGGACGCGTCTGTGATTTATTCGGTAGGCTGTGGGTTGACACTGAAGTGACATGATCAGGTCTAAGCATTCCGATGATAACTGATGGAGCTCTGTGGGACCAATCGGATGAAGGAAAGATGGGTGTTGCGAAGTCAGGTTATTCGTAGTGCGGGTGAGAGGCAGTTAAGAGATACCCTGCTTTAAGCTGCCCCACAAGATCGCGAAATAAGGGCTAGATGTGGAAGCAGCAAAGCAAAAGAAGTGTTGCCAGGCCTTGGGCCCTGACTGGGTTGGGGCGCAGGGAGGAGGAGAGAATCCCTTGTCAGCTGTGAGGTTTTAGGATTAGGGAAAAGCAATAAGCATGTCTGGGGGAGGAACCGGTCTAGGGGGAAATGTGGATTTATTTAAGCCTGTTGACTTTGAGATGTGGTCAGATGTCCCCGTGTTAGTGCTGGATGAGGCGGAAGCCAGAAGGTCGAGGCTGGGGAGAGCTGAGGTTGTAGAGGCCAACGGGGTTTGCAAGTAGAGAGGAGGACCTTCTAGGAGACCAAGCGCAGGGCTGGCACGTGCAGACCCGAGCGTGAGGAGCGCAGAGTGCTGCGTCCAGGCCGGGAAAACCTTCCGTAGTTTACACCGCCTCTCCCGCCCCTCCCGGCTGCAGCTTCTTCACTGCAGAAGGAAACGGACATCTCTCCCAACTTCCTCACCTTGTCTTCCAGAGTTCTGTAACGTCCCTTCATGGGCTGCACGATAGAAATGCCTATTATCAATGCTATTGTCTGCTTAGAAGGGATAGTTAAGTCAGGAAGATAAGTAAAGGCCTTAGCAGTAGAAAAGGGGAAGAAGGACCTAGAGCTTGATGACCAAACCAGGCACAAAGTCCCCATCTAAGGGAAAAGAGGAATCTGGCAACCTCTCAGAGGCCAAGGGGGGAACGGATTTTAAGCAGAATGTCATTAGGCTCCGGGGCAGAAATGCTCTTGTTAGATGGGTGGATCAAGGAGGACAGGATACCTCGGAGGGGCTGGCACCTTTCAGGGCTGCTTTGTGTCTCTGCTTTTGTATCATTTGCTCATTGCTTTGACATAAGAAGAAAATTATTTGTACCAGAATGTTTTGTTTGTGAGTCAAACAATTGAAGCTGTCCAAATGTGGGCCGCAGTGAATAGCCCAATACAGCCCTGGAAGCCCTTAGAAATCATCAGTGTTAGCTATAAATAAACTTGTTTCCTCTTAATAAAGCTATAATTTTAAATTATTATAATATTGAATTAGAGAACATGGTTTTTTTCCGATCTCCTGTGAGCAGCTACCAGCATCTGTCAGCCCACAGTAATTTAGAATGAAATCAGTTAGTCCAAAACGAAGTTGTTGATGTTGGTTCGAGATACTGTGTATCAAACTTCAGGGCCATATTTCAAGGAACATAATAGGAGCCATGGATGAGCTCCAGAGCAGGCCTGCGCATGAATAGAAATGAAAATTAAATTGTCCAGTTTTCTCTTGCTGACGGAAGACTCTCTGCTCCGATTGAATGGGAGATTATAGGCCGAGGAGTCAAGTGCCATAACATTTACTTTTATTATGCCATATATTGTGATTCCCACGGCACGGCAGGATTTATTATTACACTCCAATACCACAGAGATTTTCTGACTCTTTCCCACTAAAGCATGGAGATAGCAGCGGGCCTGAGGTGGGAAGCCGCCTGGGAGCTAAGCCATCCAGAAGCAACTGTTTGACTTGGAAACAACCCTTCCCATTTCTCGTCTGCCACTTGCCTTTGTTGACTGTCGTTCCCCACCCATCCTATTCAGATCTCATCCCACTGTCCCCACTTCTTTCCCTTTACGAGACCGGCACCCCCTCTTCACGTGGGGAAGCTGGGAATTTCTCCTCCGGCTTTCCAACCCGATCCACAGATACGCACTGGACATGGCAATCAATTTGGGGGCCAAGGGTTGCCAGCTTTAAAGTTGATGGACTTAGGACATAAAACTGGTTTGGAAGATCTAAGTTTAACTTCATCCTGTCCTCAGATCTCTTACAGATGCCTCCTGGCCTGTGGTTCATTTGGACCAGGAAATGCAAAAGCACTTCCCTGCTGACACCCTGGCAATGCTAGGAAGACCTCATTGATTTGGGATCCTGGAAAGGTTCTGAAACTGGATTGTCATGATGGTTACACAGCTCCATAAATTCACTAAAAATTATTTTTTTTAATATTTTATTTATTTATTTGAGAGAGAGACAGTGAGAGAGAGCATGAGTGAGGAGAAGGTCAGAGGGAGAAGCAGACTCCCCGTGGAGCTGGGAGCCCGATGCGGGACTCGATCCCGGGACTCCAGGGTCATGACCTGAGCTGAAGGCAGTCGCTTAACCAACTGAGCCACCCAGGCACCCAAAAATTATTAAGTTGTATGCTTAACCTGGGAGAATTTTGTGATAAAAAAATGATACCCCAATAAAGCTGTTAAAAGCAGCTCTGGCTCCTATCCAGGGACACAGGACACAATTCCACACCAACTTATGTCAGGACTATTTGAGAAGCTATATGCATGTCCCCAGTGTGACGAAAAAAAGCAAAAGAGATTGGGCTTTCTAGGGTCATGTGCTTTATACCAAGGAAGTGAAACACCTTGAACTTCTGGTGGATGATCTTGAACCTAGTCAGCACTCTGAGCATTTTTGGTGTCCTTCCTGCACTTTGGGACACTTGGCCTTGGCTCCAGTTCATTTGGAAGAGGGTCTATGCCAGACCTCTCCCTGCAGTGTCCCCATGTGGCTCCCCACCTCTCCCCTAAGACCATTAGGGCTTACAGTCTAGGTTGCACTGAGTAAAGGAGGTCAAGCTGGCAACCAGTACTGATTTCAAAATCAGCTCGCAGTCCTAGAAGAGATGGGCTAATGGCAAGGCCTTGTCCTTCTCGGCACTTCCAAGAGTCTGGCCCCACGTGAATGCTGCGGGTGTTGACAGGCAGACATTTGCAGTTAGAAACACCAGGCCACACCCAAACCGGGACCCTTCCCCCTGCCTGCCCAGCCCCCACTAGGGCATTCCCAGTCTTCGGCAGTCTGTGGGGTTGGCTAGGTCCATGCTTAGTTTTGATGGGTTCTGCAAGCCTCTTTCATCCCACTGCATCCAATAAGAGCAAAAGTGGTGAACGTTCAAAGTGCCCACAGGAAAAGGCACACGAATGCTGTAGAAACAGGTGGGGGTTAAACAGATCAAAGTGGGGAGATGATGATACATGTTTCGCCCCATGAGAGCAATGTGTTTGGCGACATGAATGATTCTAAAACAGAGGGAGCAGTGCCATCCTCCCCGAGGCACCTCTAGTCGTCTATAGGCAACAAGGAAAAGGAATTGACGGGTGAGATGAGCAGAGGGACGTTCGGGTGTTCAGCAGATGTGTTCCAATGCCTCTCGGCTTGGAGAAGCTCACAGTGCCCACTACCCATGTGGACCTGGGCCCAGCCCCAGAAGCTCACCTGTGCACAGAGGCAGTGTGTCCTGCTCTGGGATTTTGGTCGCCCACCTCGACGGCCAGGGTTCCTGCAGCCTTTCTTCAGCCCAGTGGCTCGAGTGTCTCTGCTACATGCTGAGACCATTGGCACCTTGAAGAATGCAAATGCGGAGGGATACCCAGTGGGGGCAACGTAGTCTATATTCAGCAGCGAGACTTAAACAGTAAGCTTTCTTACTTCCACACTGTGCTCGACTGAGGCCTCGGTGCTGAGAACGTACGTGGAAGCAAGAAGGGAACAGGTGACGTGCGCTCTCGGGTTGCACATGGCCTTCATTTGGCCTGCAGTGCCCTCTGCCCGCTGGCCGTGGGCTCACAGATTGGCAGAGCCCTGTTACAGCTTCCGTTTGACTTGTAAATATCCAGAGGGATCTATGACCTGCCAGAAAACCACACTCAAGGACCTCTTTGTCACGCTAAAAGCATTAGAGACAAAACTACACCTCATTAAGGGGGACATTTGAGTTATCAAACTCCCTTCTCTAGCCAAGGGCCCTTGTTAAGGCCTGATGTGGATGCCTTGGCCGAGACCACCTCCTGCTACCTCAGATTTATTAAATGAGAAAAGTGATGAGCACTTAGGAGTGAGGTTGGTGCGCCCCGCTAAAGGGTAATTGGATCTGGTGGTGACAAGCTAAAGATGAGGTGTCAGTGAACAGGGAGCCCTGATTTAGAGCCGGAGAAGCCACTTTATTTAGCTGCATGGTGACCTGCGGTGGCGCTCCCCACCTCCCCACGCTTGAGTCATCTCTCCCTGAGGTTGTTCGTGTTCTCTAGAATTCAAAGACTTACACACACACAAAAGGCTTTTAATTTGAGGGACTACTGACTTTCATTTTACTAATTGAGGACATCTTAAAAAGCAAATGCCATTGCTTGGTAGATTTAAAAATTGGACAAATTTAGCTTACTGGGAGACTCACAATGTTGACCTTCTTTTCCTTGGCACTTTATAGACAGGTGGTAGCTTTGTCATGGACTCACACCAGTTCTTGGGGAGGCTTCTGAAAATTACAGGTCTAGCGCATATGTGCAGAAATGAGGGTCTGGGAAGAGAAATGTCAGGGACAAACTAAAGGCCCCAGAGAGAGGCAGGTGTTCAAGCCTGGGTGAAAACTCAAACTGCCCAGAAATGTACAATTAGCAGATTAATTTTTTATAGGGTTACAATTACTTTTTTTCAAATCACTCATGCAACGTCAGATTTTAAAGGGTGCTTTTTTTTTAAAGATTTACTTGAGAAAAGAGATAGGGAGCATGAGCAGGAGGAGCAGAGAGAGAGAGGGAGAAGGAGAGACACAGACTCCACACTGTTAGGGGAGCCCAGCGTAGGGTTTGATCCCAGGACCCCAAGATCATGACCTGAGCCCAAACCAAGAGTCGGCCACTCAACCAACTGAGCCACCCAGGTGCCCCTAAAGGAACCTTTAAATGCTTTGTACCTCTGTCCTCTTCCTTCCCCAAGCCTGGAGAATGGAAGCCTCCAGTTCTAGAGGGGTCTGTCCCTCCCAGTGTGGTAACAAGAGCACTGGGCTTCGCACAGAATGTCTTTTCTCCATGAATTTTTTTACTTGGCATTTAATTTTGGGTTCTGTGTAACTCTAGGCATTAGGATATTGTTGTTTCACACGCAAAAATTTTCTTTTATGAGTGAGTGTCTGACTACTCATCTTGTCGCTCAATAAAGTGCCTTTGAATGAGATGAAATGCCCTGTTCCTTAGGTCCCTGAAAGGGGACGTGTCCTCCGGACGCATGCCCCACTGTAGCAGGCCGTCCACCATGGCACACACCTCTTTGGGTCCCGATTTTTTTTTTTTTTGAGTAGAGTTGACACACAATATTTTATCAGTTTCAGGTGTGGATCTTGGTTTCTCATCTTTAAACCAGGGCCTTGGAGGAAATGATCAAAGCGGCCCAGTTCAGCCTCACAGGCTTGTCTGTCAGGCTCTGTTTCCTTTAGCTACATTTTCTGGACATTAAGAAAACTGCTCTTTTTTGGTAACCTCTGATTCCTCTTCAAGATTAAATAGCTTATTCTTTTGTTTGTCTCTTAACTGCAGTTCCCTCAGTTTTGTTAGTTCCTTTAACCTAGAACTGCTAATTTGGCTCTTTCTAAGGTCTCATCTAGGGTTTTCTTCTGCCTGAAGATTTTTGCTTATAAAAGATTTGCTGGCCAAGGTCCCTGGATGGCTCAGTTGGTTAAGCATCTGCCTTCAGCTCAGGCCATGATCTCAGGGTTCTGGGATCAAGCCCTGCATCAGGGCTCTCTGCTCAGCTAGGAGTCTGCTTCTCCCCCTCTCTCTGCCGCTCCCTGCTGTTCGTGCTTTCTCTCTCTCTCTCTCTCTCTCTCTCTATCAAATGAATAAACAAAATCCTTAAAAATAAATGAATAAAAGATTTGCTGGCCAAACAGAAGTTTGTGAGCTAACAGTTAAGACATTACTTTTTATAAAGCTTTTAAAATTATTCATTCACCTTTTAAAAAATGTATCATGATTTTTGAAAAATATTGATGGGTAGGATGTTTGCCGTCCTAAGTAAATTTGACCTCATAGAGCGAACCCTTATACAGAAACAAGATCATCCCACAGAGTCACCGAGTATGGGGTGTGTTAGAGACACCATGGGTTCCCAGGTTAGGCACACTTGGATTTGAAGGATAGCTCTGCAAGTTCCAGGTTGAATGGCTCTGAGCTCCACTTTCATCTTAGGTATCACAGGATTAGTAATGCCCCGCTGCATTAGAGGGTTGTTGTAAAATGTAGACCTGATGATTTGAAATGGTGGACACAAAACAGGGGCTTTCCAAGTGGTAGTTGGCGTAGCTGTAGTCAGAGGCGAAGAACCAGGCATCAACCTACATTCTCACCAGGACTACTATTATTAGAAAGCAGGAAAGTTCTTGGACACATACCATAATCAGCAGACTGAAATTCCATAGCGGCATCTGAAATCGTTTCTTACATGATCTACTCGGTTGTATTTGGATTTTAAAGAACTTCTCCTCACCCCACCCCCAGTTACAAAGGGAATAGGTACTTAAAAAAAAAAAGAAGAATGCAGGAAGGTAGAAAGTGAAAGTCCCCTCAGGGTCTCAACCTCTCTTTGAGATAATCACTGTTAATTTGTTGTACAGGCTTTTAGACTTCTATCTTTCCATGATTGGATAGATGGATGAATTTTTACAAATGTGATCAGGTTGTACATACCGTTAGGGTCCACAGTTGTTTTTTGAAGTGAATAATGTATGTTTGTATCTTTCCATATAAGTCACATAGGTCAACCTTATATTTTTAATATCAACATAATATTCCATGGTGGGATTCTAGCAGAACCAGCTCGCTTAGAGCAATGTTGCAAAGAACAGCCTAGGACGATGATCTCTAGACAGGGACACCTGCACCATGGGGGGCCACGGAGACTCCCCAGGCCATGGATAGTGCCTCATTTCTTATGTGCTCTTTCTTCAAACTCTTCTCCTGGGAGACCCACTGGCAGGCTGCTTCTCCCCTTGCACTCCCCTTTCCCAGTGACCCGATCCCAGCTTACACAACATAGCCAATCTCTTGCCCACTCCACAGGTATGCAAACTCCCGCTGCAAACTAAGAGACACTTCCAAGATTGGTGTTGGACTTGAGAAATCGAGTGACTTTATTGACTGGACAAAAATCCACTTATAAGTTGGTTGGTTTCTAATTCTTTGCTTCCAACAAAATTGAAGGAGGCACCGACTGAGTTGTTCATTGATAGGTTGTTCAAAATAGTTCTTGGTGATGCTAGACCACTGTCTGATTTTGCCATATAGCTTGGAAAGAGTTCAAAGAATTGAGTGACGTTGTGATAACAGAATTCTTTCCATTCCTATATACTTCGATTTATGTGAACAAAGTTTCTTGGCACTTATATCTATAAAATGAAAAATAGGAATAGAATCAGTACCAAACCATGTCATTCTCATGTTAAGTAAAATCATACACATGTGCATAAAGTTATCTGGGGGGAAAGACCAATAAGATTGCCCTCTTTTATGCCAACAGATTATGAAAATGTGTGGTACGTGTGTATACATTTGCTCTGATCATTTATAAACTACTAATAATTGTCATGGTAACTCCTTCCAGAAGAAAAACCATTACACTTAGAACCTTAGAATTTCAGGAACTTAAGAAATCATAAATTTCTATTTATAACCTTGTTTTTTATAGAAGAAAAGATAATGAACAAAAGACAAAATTAACAAAAGCACAAAAATGCATTACATTAGAGTAAAATCCAGCAGTATGACAGAAGTACAAATTCAGAGAGGGAAAGGGGTGGTGCAGAATTTCCAACTGCTAACGAAAAACTTATTCCTGATTTTTTTAAAGATTTGTGTATTTTATTTGAGAGAGCGAGCGAGCACAGGGGGGAGGAGCAGAGAGAGAGGGAAAGAGAGTCTCAAGCAGATTCCAAGCAGAGCGTGGAGCCCATCATGGAACTCAGTCTTAAGACCCTGATATCATGACCTGAACAGAAACCAAGAGTCAGATGCCTAACCGACTGTGCTACCCAGGCGCCCCAGCTTATCCGTGATTTTTTAAGATGGATGACAGCAGTTGTTAAGCTGTCATGGCATTCAAATGTATGTGGAATATACTTAAGAGAGCAATATCATAGTTATCTTTGAAGTATAGCAGAAATTACATCTTTTGTGACAAAAACATCTCAAATTTTAGATGTCAACTTAAGATGTATAAGGGGGCACATGGGTTTTCAAAATTATTTTAGGAGGTGTACCAGTAAAACAGTTTGAAGACCACTGGCCTCGTAAATAAATATATCATTCTACACTTACATAAATATTTCTCTTTTTTCAGATTTTATTTATTTACTTGAGAGAGAGAGAGCACAGAGGGAGAGGGAGAAGCAGACTCCCTGCTGAGCAGGGAGCCCAACGTGGGGCTCAGTCCCAGAACCCTGGGATCATGACCTGAGCCGAAGGCAATTGCTTCACCAACTGAGCCACCCAGGTGCCCTGACATAAACATTTCTGTGGATCAGTTTCTAGAAGTGAACTATCTGAAAGTGTATGCACTGGCATTTTGTGATAGGTATTGCCAAATGGCATTACGAAAAGGCTGTGCCAATTTATATTCCTATAATAATAGCATAACCACTATTTCCAGTAAATACATTATTTCCTAAGCTATTTTGCATAACAAATACGGGCGTGTAGTAAACAATTTTTAAAGGAAAGCAAATCTGAAAAGTTATTTTTCCCCACTTCTCGTTGCCTGTTATCAGTCCCTGTGAAGCACTTTACCTCTCCTCAGTGCTATACTTCAGAAAGCCATGCCCCCTTCCCTTACCACTTCTCCATATTTAAATTAGGTTCCCATGCTATCATTCCTAATTTCATCTTCTACCTTTCTTCCATAGTAGCTAGCAGAATTTGTAATGATATGTATAAAAGACCATCGTTCTTGGGGGCTCTAAGCTTTGTGACGCAGGGACCATGGCTATTTTGTTCACCCCCGTATCCCTCCATGCCTAGCCCAGAGCCTGGATTGTAGGGCTCACTTAGTGTATATGCGCAGAATGAGTGGACTGAGCATAAATGAGAAGAAATGCCAATACCATGATGTAGGATCGTGATAGAGATCGTCATTGCCACTAGTCATATGCAGCTATTTAAGTTTAATTTATTTTAAGTAATCACACTTAGCCATATTCCATGCACTCAGCAGCCAAGTGGGGCCAGTGGCTACCATGTTGGATGATACAGATACAGCAGGTTTCCGTCATCACAGCAAGTTTGAATGGATAGTGCTGATAGAGAGTGATTGTACTTTCATTCTCCTAATTGTAGCTATGCTTGGCACACAGTAGATATTTAATAAAGATTTGATTAAGTGAATGAGCAAAGAAACTCCTTATCTCCCTCTCTTACTCTTCAGCTACAAGTTTCCACATAAAAGTTACTTTGTACTGAATAGCTAAACGGTCTGACTTAACTTGCCTAACGCCTTCCATTTCTTACCAGAAATTTCCTTAAGGAAGCCAGTCCCTTTTTCTGTCCGCTTAAAAACACATTGGAATAAGTATATTTTTATAAGTAGACTCCACGCTGGATGTGGAGCCCGACACCAGACCTGAACTCACAGCCTTGAGATCAAGACCTGAGCTGAGATCAAGAGTCAGGCGCCTAACCGACTGAGCCACCAAGGCTCCCCCCAGAACACATTGGAATAAAATAGAAGAGCTTATTATAAGAGCATAGAGGGGTTTCTTCACATACACAAGATTATATTCCTACTATACATTCCTATTACAGTCCTAGTATCTTTTCTTGTTCTTGGTGTAGAAACAATTCTCAGAATCGGTTAAATCAGAGTTCAGGTAAAATGTTCCTGCTGTCTTTTCAGTGCTCCATAGTGGAAGGAATTCCACAGACATGAATCTGAATGTGGGCCCTGTCACTTTCTGGTTGTGACCTTGGCCAATTTGTCTAAACTCTGATCCTCTGTCTCCCTTTGTGGAAAAGAGTAGCCTACCCCGCATGGGTTTTGCACAATTATGTGAGTGTGCATGTGTGAAGCGTGGCATAGTGGGCTGGCTGAACAGTGGCTCAGACCTGCTTCCTCTCAGTGCTTGTGTCTTCCACACTTCACACCTGGATTACAGATGAAAATACAGCAGGTAATTTGCTATATCCTTCCACATTTTGGAGGGCTTATCTTCCCATAGAATCTAATTGTTACTTAAATGAGAATTTTTCATTTGGTAACTCAGTTAACACAGGTGTTCATGTGACCCCTACTAAACGGCCCATATTTGGTGTCTGCACATGAGTTACACACTAGTCACATGATCTACATGCAGGGTGAGACTTCCTGTCCAGACTGCCTTAAAAAAGGAGGAACGGAGGAAGGAAAAGAGGAAGGAGAAAAAAAATTGTATTATTCTTTTCATTTAGTCTTGCTCTTAGATATCTGTTCTCAAATCCCACAGCTCCAACAATGGTATGCAGAAACAAAATTCTACCTGATGATTTGAAAGCATTTTCATATAATTTCTCATTTACAAAAGAATAACCCTACAAAGCTGATAGCTCAGATAATTCTCCCATTTTTTTCCCTCTGGTGGAAAAACTGAAGCCCAGAAAGGTTGTTTGTTCATTTATTCAATAATCACTTATTAAATACCCACCAGAAGCTGGGAATGACGTTAGGCCCTAGGGAAAATACAGTTAAAAGCCATAGCTTCTTTTCTAGCTGCTGGGGAGAAAGATAAGTCAACAAGGAAAGCCAGTCAGGGTGCTGAGTGCTGAGATTGGAGGGGTGGGTGAGTAGGGGAGCACCCAGGCCAGGCTTTAGGGTGCGGTCTGGCTTTTTGGAAGAGGACCTGGTCGCTCAGCAAAGCCTTGATGGCCCCAAGGGAAAGGGGAGGGGAGGGAAGTCACCCAAGGGACAGAGACAGAGGTGGGCGTTAGCCATACCTTGAGGGTGTTGGCCACGCTAGGTCACCAGGATTTCCTGGGAACTTGGGAAGGATTTTAAGCAGAGAAGGGGGACATACTCAGATCTTCGCCTCACATGTGTGTCTGGGGGCTGCCGTGGAGTGGTACCAGGTTGGGAGTGAGAAGTCCATTATAGACTTTCTAGGCCTGTAGTCCACAAGGAGCCCTACCAGCCGTGATGATCCTTGACAGTGACGTGGAGAATGGATAGCTTCCCGAGCTACTGGGAGGTAGTGACACTGCCACGCTTTAGCTGTAGGAAACTTCTGCTCTAGGGTTCTTTCTCCAGCCCAGAGCAATGAGCTACCAGGACTAAACAGCCATTTAAGAGCTTGCAAAGCTGTTCTTTTGGTAACAGCAGGCGTGTCTCAGACTTTTAACTGTTTCTCTTCTGCGCTCTCACTGGACATGTCGTAGGTCTCCTGTGGTCACTGGTACCATCCCTCCTCCCATCCATGGAAAATAAGCCCACATTTTCTAATTGGACGAAATAGGCTGTGACTGCAGTTGGTGGAAAATGGGCAACTGTGTGTGCCACAAAGAGTCAAACGCCCTTTCCAGGCTGGCTCCTGTCCAACATAAATTATCCCCGTATGTCTGCAGAGGGCTCATCTTTCAAGTATGAGAGGAGCCAAGAACCTCTCATCCTTATGAAACTAACTTTTAAAAAAATACCCACCATTTGCCAGTTCAATAGTTTTGGATTGGCTTGTGAGCATTAAAACCATTTGTTACTAAGAGGAAAAATTCCCAGCCAGGCTGAGAAAGCTTATATCAAGTTTCAGCCTGATTCATTTCAGAAACCATCGTGAAAACTGGGACATTTTCTTCACACCACAATGAGTTAGTCATGGAAAGTCTGCCTTCATGTCAGCTCCCGGGGCCGCAGTCACGAGAGCGCGCTCTGGGCCACCGAAGGTTTCTGCTGCGGGACGACAGAGTGGCCTCCTCCACCATCAGAAAGCTGAAGTGCATCGCAGCTGGGGCTCTGAGGTGCCCTTTGCGGCAGGTGACCTCATACTTGGTGTGGCTCTTTCTTTCTGGAAGTTTCGTGTTGTTGTTTCCAAAAGGTGCTTTGTACAAGCTGGAAGTTCCAGGTAGTTGGATGTGCATGAAGAGGTTAAAAGAGTGGCTCCCCCTGAAGGACTCTAGCCATCCTCTTACTCTTGAGTGACAGGGACGGACGGATGAGGCAGTCTTGTCGGCTGTCTGTCCATCCCTTGAGGAGAAGGGTGGCCAGCCTTCCATGTGTCCGGGTGTTTTCAGCGTGGACCTCAGCCAGTGAGGCGGCAGGGGCCAGCCAAGCGTCCTCTGCAGGCGAGGCCCAGAATGCTGCCTCCCGGCCCACAGCGGCCACCCCGCACCCCATCAGTAGGTGCCCCTGGAAGCGACGCTCCAGGAATCAGAGTTTCTTCCTGGGATGGGTTGTTCACGTGTTGTCTAGTTCGTTTGTTCACCTGTTCCTTCATGCACAGAATAGTGTGCAGGTCTGTCCCAGGAACGTGCTAGACCTTGAGAGCTCAAGGAGGGGTTCCTCTCCTCGGGGCTTCACGGTCTAAGCGCGGAAGGCACACGCCACACCTGAGTCATTCTGAAAGTGCGATTTATTACGGCCACCTTCTCACTCCCGCTGCTGCGTTTCTGACTGGCCCCCAGTCCCCGAGCCCTCGGGTGCCACTTTGATCAGCTGCTCAGGCACCTCTGTTGCCCCGCACACCAGGTCAGCACTACCCAGCGTGGCCTTGGAGGAGCTGTCTGTGGCCAAGCCTTACTCCTGACAGCTCGCCCGGGCAGGCCGTCCCCTCAGAATCCCCTGGTGGCGGTGCCCTCGCAGCCTCGCCTCTCCGCTTGGTCCAGTCCTTGCTTCTCCCTTCCTCCCCCAGCCTCTGCTAGAGCGTTCCTTCTCTACACGGCGGCGTGCTAGTGTCACGGGGGGGGAGACTGAAAAGCTGCCTCGCGCAGGCCGCTCCCCCGGCACATTCCGTCCGTCCCCAGAGAGGGAGCCAGGCCCGAGTCACTTTTTTTTAATTGTCCAGGTGATTTCACCGTGCAGCCACGGTGGAGAACCAGAGTGAATTAGTCTTTAACTGGCCTTTTATCGCTTCACCCTGCTCAGCTTTTGCCTCCAGAGCCTGTTTCAGTTGCCGGGACAGAGTCACGATACAGGCGGGTGCCCTCAGCCCCTGGCCGCACCCAGCCAAGCCCCTGCTCAGCATCTGTTCCTCTCCTCTCCCCCCAGCTCCCCTGGCCTCCTTGTGCCTCCTGTTCTCCACAGCCAGCCCTGACCCCCCACCCACCAGCAGACCTCCCTGACCTGGGCCTTCTTACGCTCTCCCCTTTGGGGAGCCACGTGCAGAACCCGCTAAACTCAGTGTCCGTGGCATGCACGCAAGACTATCTGTGCAGCACTTTCCTATTGACAAAAATCAAAGAGGGAAAGATTTGGAAACTAGGTATCCAACAACGGGGGATTGGTTCAGTAAATCATGAATGGCAGCGCAACAGAAAATTATGCCCCCATCAAAATATTTATGAAGAATTTTTAGAGTCAGGGCTCATGAGATAGGTGAAATAAGCAAAATGCAATATTCCATATAGTGTGTCCCTAGACTATCCACTTTTAGAAAAAGAACGTGGAGGGTAATATACTGAAACACTAATAGTGGTTGTCTTGGCGTGGTAAGTTTATGCTTGACTTTCTTTTGTTACAATTCCATGTTTTTCCTCCAACAGTGGTACATTGAGCGGGTACTACCTTTACAATCAGAGAAAAAGCGATTCACAACTAAGTGGGGAGATATGAATATCAGATGATGACTTGGGGCATCAGATGAAGTATATGATGGGGAATTTTGTCCACCTCTAGACCAGTCACAGGCAAGGAGGAGCAGGATGGCTATCACTGGCTTAGACTAAACATGGTTCTGGAAAGAAAACTGGGACTCCATTAACAAGAGGATGGGAAACAGTTTAGGAAGGCGGTGCCTGGCATGGCTTATGAAACATGATCTACTTGTCAGCCAGAGTTGGCCTTGCCCCCATCACAAGAGCTAACGGGTCTCAGTGTCAGCCCCTTTCTGCCAGCCATTCCTTTGTGCATCCCGAACACACATCCATGCTGACTTGTAAACCCCTGGAACTAGGTAGAAGGAGGTGACCCCTTAACCTAACTATATGTCGAAGAGGATGGATGGGACGGTAAAGGCAGAGGCCTTCCTCCTGGACATGTGCGAGATGTGGCTGTGATCTGGCTGAATGAGTCTATATTCCTCTGAGACCTCTGTCACAGAGACGGAGGCTCCCAGAGGGCAGGGTGCTTTCTGCCATGCTCACTGGTGTAGCCTGGGTACCTGGCCCCGTGTGTAGCCAGAGTAGCTGCTCAGCCATGATGGCGTGAATGAATGAGCGCACTGATGACCGAAGATCACGTCTCCATTGACTAATGCCTCTCGAAGCAGAATGGTGCCGGGCTCCGGGAGTTAGCTGGGGAGGTTGAAGCTTGCTCCCCACCTCCAGGGAGTTTGTTGTCTACGATTAGGGGGATGGCCGGGCTGTGGTTTGCAACGGGAGCAGGAAGCTGCCCTCTCTCCTCTTTCAGAATCAATGATCAGCATTTGTTTGCCCGTGGGTATTGTACCTTGTGATAACTGCTTTTCGTGTTGGGATGACAAGAATGTTTTCTCTAGCAAAATGAACTTGCATTTGTAGAGGAACGGGGATTCCTCCTTTACGCCCTCTTTCTGAAGCTTTTAAAAGACCTACCTCATTCATTGGATGACCAGAGGATGGAAATCGCCTTCATCGATGATGACACAATCCAGATATAAAGGATGAGTATTAAGGAAAAGGTGCTCGTGGCCTGTTCTAAGAACCTTTCCTCACTTCGATTTTTTCTCATAAAACTCTGTTTTGCTTTTGTTTTAGACTTAGAAGGTTTTGACTCTGTGGTATCATCTACTGAGAAACTCAGTCACCCAACCACAAGCAGACCAAAAGCCACGGGGAGGCGGCCTCCATCCCAGTCCCTCACCTCCGTAAGTGTCTCCTCACTCCTCCTACTGCTGGAGAGCAGGTCAGCTTAGAGACGCCAGCCAAGGACTCTGCCGCCAGTGGCTGATACGAGGACGAGCCAGGAGAGGGAGGTCGTGAGATAGACGGCTGACCAAGAGTGATTGGAGAGTCTTCTGGAATCAAGCAGTATTTCTTTCTCTTTGTTCTTTGCACATGTGCCAGTGAGGTGGGCACTGCCTAGTCCCACTTTCCTTCTTTCTCCTTCCAGACTGATCCTTATTTGAACCTGAAATGAAATTGGTAAGAAAAAAAAATGTTGTGTTTTATGGTGGGAGAGGAGAACGAGGTTTGTTTGGTCTATAAACAAAACTTTGCTACAGAATAATCCGCCACTATACAGGTGCTTGACAATGGCCAAGCTTTTTTCTCTCAAAGCCCCATTATTGGCACCCCTCCACAGAACCCCCCGCACACTTTTAGGAGATTGTACACATATGAGGTACCTTGTCGTGTAGGTGAAACCAGTCAGAGTGCTCCAGATAACCATAGAAGGTTTTTGTTTGGGTCATTTTGAATAACTTCTTTCCTCACTGGAAACCTGTAACATATTTGTTGTACCAAATTTCAACAGTGAAACGCAAGAAGATGAAAGTAAGTTACCTGTAATCCTGCTTTCCAGAGCTAAGAACTGTTAACCACTTGCTGTGTATCTGTATTTTATTTAAAATTCTATTTGTATGTATATAACATTATTTCTTCCAAATGGGTTACATAGTACATGCTCCCCCCCCATATTGTGCACTTTCTCCCCAATCATTGCCCATTTTCCATGATGTCACATTTCATGGCTGCCTAGTGTTCCAGCCTGTGGATATATGAGAGTTTATCTGGTCAGTGCACTACTGCTTCCACTTCTTCATTATAAACAATGAAGTGAATGTCATTGAAAAAAAACTTGATGCATCCACGAGCGATCTCTCTCTCTCTCTCTCTCTCTCCCTCCCTCTCTCATATCACATTGTCTTGTCCTTGCTGGGAATGCAGGTCTAAGGTCTTATGATCTTCATTCACCCAGATACACTAAGGACTTAACCTTTTGCAGGTTTTCCAGAACACTTCCTCCTTTCGCCGAGTCACTGATCCCACCGCAGAGGGCGCATTTAGAAGAAAGAGAATGCCACTTCCTTCGAACCTCTTCTCTCCTATCTGTTGAGTTTGGGGGTGGGGTTTGAATCATGCTGTTTTCCTTCTTGGTAGGAAACTACCCTAACCATGTGTTGATACCTTTCTGGAAGAAAGGCTTGACAAACTGGCTTATTTTGTTACTCTTCGTATAGGGTCCTGTGTCACTACCACCTTTCCTCTCCCTGCACCCTCCCCAACATGCCTCACACACACACAACCTGTTTAATTGCCTCTTAGTCTCTCTAAGTGTTTGATCCTATCTCCCACATCTTCTCTATAAATCCTTCCGTTTTGTTTTTTCCTCCAAATTCTTCCCAACTTTGAAAGGTCTAGAGGGCCTTGAGGCATCTGGAATTAAATACAGAGGAAGTCAGTTTACCATCCGCCACCCCATCCTTGGTTCATACATCCCATGCCTGGGGGTTCGTGTATATCTGGGGGCCCGGGTAAAAGCACCTCATCTTCACTCGCTTTTAACCTGTACCTTTTTTCACTCACTTTTTCAACAAATATTTATAGGCTTTTATGATGTGTGGACTCAGCTCTGAGCCAGGTACAAAGGCTATGACTGGGAGTGAGACATACAAGGTCCCTGCCCTTAGGAAGCTTATGGTGCCATGACTCAAATTTTGGCATTCTGTGTGCAACAATTTCATGTGTAGACTTAAAATAACAGGATACATTTGTGCTTTAAAGAAGTATAATTACTCCCTTCCCTTTATCCCCATCCATCCCCATGTGGATGGACATTTCAAATTCGTATTGGCTCTTCTTCTACTTAGCACCCATAGGTTTTTCATAGCAAAATGGGATCCTGGATATGGACATGTTCCTACCAGGCCATTGGAAGGAATGACTGCGGAGATACACCGGTCAGAATTAGCCAGCCTGGGACCTCTCGCCCTAGTCTGAGCTTCTTTACATTTATTGAATTCAAAGAGGCGATTTGATTGGGGGCTCATGAACTGTAGGTTACACAGAAGGAAACTGGCTTTTTTAATAAAATCTCCAAGTGAAGGGGTACATGCACTGCAATGTGGTTAAGCAGTTAAGCTTAGAGTAATAAGAAAGCTTAGTTGGGGGTATTATTCTAGGTAATTGGATTTTCAGATAAAACAAAGATAAACAAATAAGACCTTTTAATTCTAAGACTTTGCTTACAAATCCCTAGATATATTAGTTGCCTGCCTTAGAAAGTAGGATAAACAGAAGAAAATAAACATGGGGTGATGTGGGCATGATTTTTCTGTAATGACACCAGTGATGATTCTAGATAGGATGATTTTCCCACCACCAGGGTAGACGGCACAGACATGAAGCTAAATGCAAGCTCACCCAAAGATATTTCTGGACGATTCTTCATTTTTAAAAAATCCCTTGCCTCAGAAACTCTTCATTTTCATTTGCTTTTTGCTAAAATAGCGAAATTCTAGCACAATAATCATTTACTTCCAAGTGAACTCCACTGACTGGTTCACATTCATCCAGCTTTTTTGATCTTCACAGTGAGGCAGGAAGGGTAGGAGTATTTTCCCCATATTCCACCAAAAGATGCTGCCATTCTGTGCCCATGAGGGTGGAGATTTAGCCATAAGTCCCCCAGTTAGAGGTGAGCCGGCCATCGGGCAGGCAGGGCTGTGCCCTGGAGTGCGGAAATGCTACTCCCTGGCCCGCAGGCCTGTGACCTCGTGCCCCCTGGAACGGTTCCTCTCCGACAAGTTCTTGCAAGCACTTTGCTCTGCCTCAGATTTCGTGGTCCTGGAAAAGGATCCAGAAGGAATGGAGGAGAGACAGGTCAGAGGTAGCCTCCTCTTGCCCTGCGTGTCCCTCCCCACTGGACTGTCAGCCTTGTGAGAGCTGGGACCGTGTCCGGCATGTCACCTAAGTTTAGCACCGCTCAGCGCTTAGCACACAGTAGCAAGTGTTCACAGAAAGAAAGGAGGCTCCGAAGGATGGAGGGAGCAGGAAAGGCTGGGTGACGCAGGCCCGGACAGCTGAAATGCCCGACAGACATCGGTGCCAAGATCCCATGGAAAGATCCCTGCTGGAGGAAATCTCGCTTCTTAGTCCCAGTTCTGCCACTATCTCTAGCGCACAGATAATAGCACCCTTTCTGCCTCTCGAGGTTATAATAAGGAGACAAACAAAATAGAAGTGGCGAGTGCTTTGAAAAGCATACAGCATTATGTTAACAAAAGCTCTGTCAGCTAAGGTGTAATTCTGACAAAAGCATTTTCTTTTGGCTTTATCCAGTCTTCCCTTTCAAGCCCTGATATCTTTGACTCCCCAAGTCCCGAAGAAGATAAAGAGGAACACGTTTCGCTTGCACACAGAGGAGTGGAAGCATCAAAGAAAACTTCAAAGACTGTTACCATATCCCAAGTGAGTGACCAGCCAAGGCAAGGGTGTCCAGACAGCACGGACCCCAGCCTTTTCGGGTGTGCTCTGATGACGAGTTACAAACCTGCCAAGGATCAATAGATAGCTTAGTCCGTTCGGGCTGCTCTAACAGAGTCGTAGATGGGGCAGCTTAGAGACAACAGAAATTTCTTTCTCACGTTTCTGGAGGCTGGAAGTCCCAGATGAGAGTGCCAGTGTGGTAGGTTCTGGTGAGGACTCTCTTCAGGGTCGCAGACCACCAACTTCTCATTGTGTCTTCACGTGGTAGAAAGAGGGAGAGGGAGCTAAGTGAGGTCTCTTTTCTAAGGGCACTAATTCCGTTCGTGAGGGCTGCACCCTTATGACCTAATCACCTCCCAAAGGCCCCACCTCCTAATACCATCACAACGGGGGGTTAGGGTTTCCACGTATGAATTGAGGGGGCGCAAACAGTCCAGTGCAACAGACAATGCAAGTTTTTGTCACTCTTCTGTAACAGTTATTACTTTAGTCCTCAAAATCCCAGAGGCACGTTACAAAGTCCCTGAAGCTGGGCAGAATCTCTGAGATACAAGTTGAGTGGTTGATTTTCCATGTTTTCTCTTGTGGTTTGATCTCTTCATACCAGCAGCCACACATAAACATACACTGTCACATGTCACTACTGCCGCCACCGCCACCACAGCCCAAGCAGAAGGGCTTAGAGGTGTAGAGAAAGAGTGCACTATGTACATTAAGTGCTGTGTACTCTGCCCGCACATCTTGGCTTTTGTGTTCAAAATTGATGATGTCACAGAGTATGTTTGGCAGCAGCACACGACTCTGACTAACTAAAGAGGGTCCCTCAAAGAAAAGCAGCTTTGGATTCATTTATTATGATCAGTTTAGAGTCTAAAAATATTTTCATTTCGTTGTGTGCCCCGGGAATGGTATAGCTATTTTAAATTACCGGCTTGTGAGAAACAAAGAAGGCAGTGGGTAGCACCTGCCCGGGACTTCTGGAAGATACCTGGTATTCGTCCTGTTCATCCTCGGAATGCATTTTCTGGTGCTAAGAGAACCCAGTCAGTTGGAATTATTTTCTATACACATTAGCAACTGCTTTCTGCCCAACAGCAGAAAATTGCAGTCCTTTTTTAAAGACACTTGAACCAGGAATTAACACAAAGAAATTACAGGGTATGTAAGGATTTTCCTTCTCGCACATTTAAGAAATTACACGTCTGAATTTTCTTAAAAACCCGGTCTGGTACACCAAACTGTGATCCTGGAAAACACATCAGTGGTAGTTATTCATAAAATTGAAGCATTTTTCCTTCACAAAAGGGTTCCATTTGCAGAAATTGGAATTAGCGCCGCTCTTTCTGATGATGGGAGGGTATACCTAGAGTTGCGGTCTCTCTGCCGGCCCCGGGGTGTCTCTGTAGTGACATCTACTGGTGGGCAGTGGCTTTGCAGGTTTCGGATTCTCCGTTCCGTTCCAGGAGCCCGGTTTCCTTCCCGGGAGTTGGCATGTTGTTTATCGCTTACTATAAATTCCACCTGAACGAATTTGGGCAGGGTGTATAGTGGCCAATACTGTGTGAGGACTTGCAGAAGTCCTTGTCAGCTGCAGTGGGCTGGGACAGAGAGTGAGGTAGGAAATGCTGCAAGACGCATTGATGGAAGAGTTGCCTGCAAGTCAGTCCGTGAGGACATTGGTAGGTTGGAAGAGGCACGGGGGGAGATGAAGAGCACGAAGTGGGGAAAAGTGTGAACCCCAGAATAGGAAAGAAACAAAGAAAAGAACGACAGGAGAGCATGAATCGTCATGCTCAAGGCAGCCTCCGTCGTGGTACGGGGCTCCAGCGTCCAGTCGGCAGGGGAGGGCATTGAAGCCCAGTCCTGCCAGTTATTAGCCGTGGACTTGGGGAATTTCTCCACCACGTCCCTAAACCTCGGTTTCCTGCTCTCAAAAGTGTATGCCAGCCGAGCCCTGTTTCAGTCATTTAGCTGATGTCCGGCACGTGACCAGCGCTCCATAAATGTCAGTCCCTCTTCCCTCTTACTACAACTCCTACAGCAATAAGCACGGGATGGCGGATCGCTGTCCCTGGCAGTAGAAAGCGCTTTTCCTCAATGGTAACTTGGCAGAGAAAAGGCGGGCGGAGAGGCTGGGAATGATGGCCCATCTGCTTCTGGCTCACTCTGCCCAGTCTCTCCCTCTAGCACAGCCGGAATCCTCACTCTCCCTCCGCACCATGCCAGCCAGCCCCTTCTTGGCTCTTGCCCTGGGCACCTGCTGCTGGACGAGTCCCAGCTGTGTTGGCAAGCTTCACCACCAGCCTCAACTTCCCCATCACTCAGCCCCTCGCCTCCCAGCATCCCGTGCTGCTTGCCCTCCCACTCCCCTGCCCTAGGTCTCAGGATCTCACCTTCCTTTGCTGCTGCCTCCTCCCTTGGGCTGCCCCATGCCCCTCTTCCCTCCTGCCTGTGACTGTCCTACTTCCTGTGCCCTCTCAGCCTCCTCCTGGGGCAAGACACTTCTCCATCAGGCCTCCCCGACCTGTCTCCTCTGTCTCCAGCTTGGCCCTCCCTTGGTCTTTTCCATGAGGATATCGTCCAGCTCAGCGTCTCCCACATCTTTGAAAGCAAACAGAACCCTTGCATGATTCCGTCTCCTCCTGAGGCTTCTCCGTGAACGCTTTCTCTTTCTCCCATCCTCCGTCTTCAGCCAGCTTTCTGGAAAGAGAGTTCTAAATTTGCAGGCCACGCCTCTCTGCCTCTTCGGGTGCTGACCTGCCGTGATTAGGCCTCAGTCTCCCTTGTGGCACCAAAGGCCCCCCAAGCCCTGTTTTCCTCTCAGCGCCCTTGACCCGCTTATCCAACCCTTTTTTTTCTTCCGAAAATCTCTCAGGGGACTTCCGTAAGCCCCGCCCCTCTTCTGGTCAGTGCTCTTTGTCCCTGTCCCCGACGTCTCTCCCTACCTCTTCAATTCACCAAGTCCGCAGGTCGCGTCGCTGGGCCTCTTCTCCCCCCGTCCTGTGTTATTCACCCCGTGGTGTCGCTTCCTCAGGCGATCTCTCTGGCCCAGCTCACTTGTTCACTCCTTGGCTCTGCCCCCTGGACGTGTCCCCTTGGCTATCCCTCAGGCTCCTGAAACTCGGAATGTCCAAAGTGAAATTGTCTTCTGGGCCTTCAGGCTGTTTCTCCTGCCGAGAAAGGTACAACCTCCCAGTCTGCTTCCTCCATCCCCGCCCCCGGCCCTGCAGCCTGTCCGGACCCATGTCCCCCTCTGCCGGGGGTCTGCTCCCCGAGGCCAGGCACTGTGTCTCTCGGTGGGAGGAGCCTGCCTTCGCCGCAGCTCTCAGAGCTGTCTTTGCTCTCTGCCCTTGGCCGCTGTCTGTCAGACGCCCACCATTCCTGGCTTTCCTTGGATGAGAATCTCCCAGGAATTCCCTCGGCCTCCAGGCGTGCCCACCTTTAGGCCCTTCTGTAGCCGGAGTCATTGTGAGCTTTGTGCAGGATGTTTTTACCCCTTTGCATGGCCCGCTCTACCTCCCCAGCCTGCACCCCGTCTCCCGTGCCGCCCCAGCTGCCAGGCGACCGCGTGCCGTAAATGTGCCTCATTCCCTCCCTCCTAGAACCGTCCTCTCCAATCGCCCTTCCTCTTCTGGCCGCCTCCCAGTCCTCCTCCTCCAGGATGGGGCTCTCAGCAGCTCCCCAGCGCCTTCCCTCTGGCTAGTTGGTCTGTTGTGTGTGCTTCATGTCTCCGCGCTGACCTCCCCGTGTGCAGACCGCCCCCCGCGTCTGCAGTGTGTCGGCTGGTCTGTCTGCTCCTCACTGTGTTCTGAGCTCTCGGGAGCTAGGAAGATGTTTTGCTCACTTCAGAGTTTGCAGAGCCTAGCAAGCAGGTGGGCCTCCAGACTTGCACGTTAAACCAGTTAGGAACTACCAGGTGGGTGGTCGAATTTAAAACACGTAGGGGGAGGCTCTTGAAGGGGGATGCCTGTGCCAAGTAGGCCCTCGGGGGCCTGTGGGTGAAGGGGTGAGTGACGAGTGTGTTTCAGGAGACGGGCGCGGGGATATAGACGGGGACTTAACCGAACACGGAACACGGATCCCCGGCCTGAATCCTCTCCGCCTTCCCTCATCGCAGGTGTCCGACAACAAAGCGTCCCTGCCGCCCAAGCCAGGGAGCATGGCTGCAGGTGGCGGTGGTGGGCCAGCCCCTCTGTCCTCGGCGACATCTGCCCCCCTGTCGTCCTCTTTGGGAACAGCTGGACACAGAGCCAACTCCCCGTCTCTGTTTGGCTCGGAAGGAAAACCAAAGATGGAGCCCGCAGCCGGCAGTCAAGCGGCCGTGGAGGAGCTAAGGACGCAGGTCCGCGAGCTGAGGAGCATCATCGAGACCATGAAGGACCAGCAGAAGTGAGTGCCTGGGGCCCCTTCTTCATCCACCTCCCAAGTTGCTGCCCGCTGGGCCGGGGCCGCATTCCGCAAGCCTGGGTGTCCCACCCGCGCGAGTGGGCGGCCTGCTCCCCCAGGGTGGTGGCAGCAGGGGTGAGGTGGGTTTGAACCCGAGGGGCTTCATGTCCTTCAGCTCCTTGTGTGACCGGATCTGCAGCACGCAGGGAGGTCACGGGCTGGCTGTGGGGCGGACAGCAGAGTCACTTACCAGGACTAATGCACCCAGCAGGCTGCTAAAAAGAACGATCTTTAAATTCCCATAAAATACAGTATGCGCTTCTACCACTTCCTGATTAGCCCAACAGCCCGCGTTCCCTCCAGCAGCAGCAAAATTGCCATTTCTTCAGCTCGCTGTCTGACGAAGTGATTGGCTTGCATTTAGGGGCTGGAATGGGTGTGAGAGATGCGGGGATTCTTTAAACCCAAGACTTTACTCTCAGCAAGATGTTCTCCCCATGAGACTTGGGGCTCTCTCCATGCGTGTCTACAGATACTCTCTGCACCGCTGGTCCTCGGGGAGCACTCTGACGATGAGAAAGACCTGAAGGCAAAAATAAATAGCACACGTAACTGTTACCCAGGATACCGCATGTGGTTACAAAAACAGTAAAAGGGTTAGAAGTCGGGCAGTTCTTATCTGAGTAAACTGAGGCTCAGAGTTTAGGGATCAGTTAGCTCTTTCTTAGAGGAGTTAGATGGGGAGGCATCTATGCAGGTGTTTCCTGAACAGAATTTTGAAAAACGATCTAGGGTTGCCAAGAGCAGAGCCATGCAGCGAACGGAACGGGCCAGGTAGGGGCTCAGGCACACAGAGCAGCCCCAGCTCCTGGCCTCCTGGAGGGGGAGGTCCCCGGGCAGTGGCGGGCTATGGACACCTGCCGCCCTGCATGGAGCTAGAGGCCCTGATGTGTCTTGTGGCCAGATACTTTGGGGAGTATTGGGTTAAACATAATTGATTTCTTCTCCAAAAGGACAGCTCTGAGCCTTCGCTGCACACCAGAAAGGTGGAGAGGATAATGTACGCTATTTTTCTGGAACATTCCTTTTTCTGTAGAGCACCCTAGGACAAGGGTTATAAGGAACTCACTTGGAGCACTGTGGCTCTGTTTGGGTTCTGCTCCGCTCCAGCTGGGAGGGGCCGAATGAAATTGGGGCCCCCTGGCCTTACCCCCCCAACCCGGAAGGTGCCCATTGAATATGCAGAATCAGCTGGATGGAGCTAGAAAGGCTCTCTCACGGTCAGCCAGGCCGCCTCTCACTCCTGAAAGTCCCCAGCTCTTCTCTCAATCTGCGGGTTACAGGCTTGGGGAACCACGGGCCCCAGCCGTGTCCAGGTGGTGTGTGTCTCCTGCCTAGACAGTGACCCCATGGCCCCAGGACATCCCAGAGCACTGGTTCTCAGCCTTCTGAAGAGGACCATCGTTGGGGTCAGTCCGGCCCAGATCCAGGGCTTTAGCCCTTTCAGTCCTCTGAGAGGGACCAGCCACATCAGAAATGGCCTGTGTCTGCCTTAGAATGAAGACCCGCCATTGCTTTGAGGCCGTTCTGCCCCACGTTCCTCCCCACTGGGAAGCCCAGGCATATTTGCCCATGACCGTCCCTCCCCAGCCCATGTCTTCTTGAATCGACATGTCAGAGAATCCCCTCCCCCATGCCTGCCTCTCACAGTCGTCCTGCCCAGGGCCACTGGGTCCCTAAAACCTCCGGCCCTGGGTCCCTAAAACCTCCGGCCCTGGGTCCCTAAAACCTCCGGCCCTAGCTCCCTAGCTCTAAGTGTCCCTTCCCTCTCAGCCTTCAGCGCAAGTCCCTACTGACCCCCCTCCTCCCCACATGTGCTGCTCCTCACCTCCCTGCTCCCGCCTTGGCTCTTCTCCAGCAATCCCCCCGTGTTCCTTCCTCCTCTCGGGCTCAGGCCCTCTTTGACCAGTTCAAGACTTCGTGACATTCTTTGCATTGGCTTCCCCAGCTAACTCCTCCGACCTGCCATAATCTTCCTGGAATCACGCCATCTGTTTCGGATCTCAGCTACCTCTCTCCTGAGCTCTAAGTAGTGCCCGCTGACATAGAGGTGCATGGCGTGGGCTGGAGTAAATACGGTAACGAGTAACAACCCATTAGCATCCTAGAACCCGGTGCATCATCGGCAGCAGGGCCCGGACACTGAGCCACATATAGGGACCGTCATGGGGCTCATCTGAAAGGAGCAAATGCAATATAACTTATACCTTAGTTAGTATACTCTCTCTGCAGTCCTTGTTTTTTTGATTTTCCAACCTAGTTATTAAAAATGTGCACATAAAATGGAGCATCTGCTACCCTAAAATGCGATACTGTTCTCTGGCCGGAGTGGCGACAGTTGCAGTTTCCTGAGTAGAGTGCTGAGTCTGCAAGATGATTAACTTCGTTCTGCTTCATTATTTAATGTTGTAAAGGGCATTAAACTGTGTACCCTAACGCATGTCTGCTTTCTCTGTGATGTCGTTACCATATGGTTAGTTGAGCTATTTTCACTCCGAGATTTCAGGTGTTACTCTTTGTAAGATTTTGTGAGAATCCATGAAAACTTACCAGTAACCTTTTATTAATTTAAGACTCTGTGAAAGTAAGACATACTTGGGCTGCAGTGAAAATTATTATGTAAATACATCTAAAGACCAGTGATTCTATAACAAAGGGCCAGCGAGAGGGAGGGTAGCAGAACCGGAGCCCGGATCCTCAAGTCTAGCCGTTGGACAAGTCAGGCCACCTCTCTGGCCTCACCTTCCCCATCTTCTCCCTTCAGGAGAAGCTTAGACGAATGGATCTCAAAGATCATTCCAGACGTCCTGTTTGATGGCCACATATTTGGGGAGCCCAGAAATAATAGCGAGCCTTTCTGTCTGCAGTAAATGCCAAGCAGTAACAATGCAAAGAAAGAACACAATGTTGTGTCCATGTGTTCGCTGTAAAATGCTCAGATGGATTTGGTGGTGGTAAGAGACTTCTTAGCTCTTACTGCCAAAGTCCGGGCTTGTGTTTAATTTCATGGCCATTTGCTTTTCAGACGAGAGATTAAGCAGTTACTGTCAGAGCTGGATGAAGAGAAGAAAATCCGTCTTCGGTTGCAGGTGGGTACCTTGGGGTCTGGCTGCCTCGAGAGAGGGCCGGTCAGGGGTGGTGGCTGCCTCAGGACTTCATTTTGAAAGTAGACGACTGTCCCTTCTCTGTAGATTCCGATGCACTTCCTGTGGCCATTTTCTTAGAACGTGTAGGCTCACTTTAATCCTCGCCTGCGATCCAGGAAGTCTTGGGGGAAGGGAGGCATGAATCCATGTGCGCCCAGTAGGGTTTGTCATTTGGAATTTATCTGAAATGTCTCCTCTGTGGAAAGTTCCCTCCAATTTCCAAAGGTCACATTACAGTAACTGCCAGAGGGCGTGGTGCTGGGGGGGGCCCCATTGCCAGCTGGCTTCTGTCATTGGAACTCCAAGATCCACAGCTGTCCACAGTCGGCACTCGCTTTTCTGTACTTCTCACCAAGAGCCACGTCGGTCCTGCCAGGGCATCAGAGCCCCATCTCCCGCCATCCCCTAAGCCAACTCAGCCCTTACCAAATGAGAATGTGCAGAGAGTTGCATGCCCACAGAGAATATGCGGGGGTTGCAAAAGGCCAAAGGCAGACTTCGAGCTTTCGTCCAGCTGGTGTCCCTGGTGCTGCTTGGGACCCATGCTGCTTAGAGAAAGGATAGGTAACTGCTTCTCCTCACTTGGGGGTTGCCGATAGACACCCCCTTGGGCCCCACCAGAGCTGCCTTCCAACACCGCTAGGTGGCCCAGCACATCGGGACAGCCCGCTCTGCCTTCTGGCCTGGACCCTGGAATTCTTGCTGCTTCTGACAAATTTTGGTTACCGGGAGCCTGAAAAGGCACACACCCACCACTTCCTAGCGCCTCACATCAGCGCGCCCGTTCTTTAAGTTTCCGTCACTTCTGGCCTCGTTGTCCTCTCGTCCTTCAGATGTCACATCACCCATTCCACCTTGAAACGTGTGAAGTTGATTCTTTTCTTTCATTCGACCAGGTTGATTATCTTTCAGCTTCTCTCAATCCAGCGAATTCATTATGCTTTTGTCCGGCTCTTGTTTTTCCTTTATAGATGGAAGTTAATGACATAAAGAAAACTCTTCAATCAAAATGAATACTTGATAAATGAAATGTCACATTATTCATCCTGAGTCCAAGACTCAAATTTTCCGCCCCAGCCAAAATAACCTTGTGCCAAAAGATTAAAGGTTTGCCTCCATGTGTCCCTGTTTGAAAGGTTAGCACAGAAAGTCTTGATAGCACAACACAAATCCCATCTAAGAGGAGACTCCTCCCCATGGAGTAATCCTGGGCATGGCACTGGCTGTGACTTAGAGCAAATTGTGCTAAAGGCTTTTTTACTATGAGATCTCATGCGAAATGAAAACTCAGGCAGTTTAGTCCATAGTGGTACTATTTTGATGATATTTTCCATTAATAAAATGTAATTTCAGATTATTCGTTTACAAGCTTTATAATTTTATGATTTTTTTAATCGTGTTTTGTCACAGATTCTCCCAGTGTCTGTATCACACATAGTCCAGAGCGAGTGTCCCATCCTTTTGCTTCAGGCAGGAAGCTGCCTCGCTTTGTGTGCCCTCTAGGATTCTATTACATATGCAATTGTAGATCCGACCCGTCCCTTCCCCTGCCAGCCAAGCCCGCCACCCTGAGATAAATTTTAGCTTATATATGATGGTATATTTACAAAAAAGAGAAAGAGAAAACCTGGTATTTGCAATGATCTGTGCCTTCTTTTTACCACCCGCTTGATTGGAGCTTTTGTGATGCAGCTACCATGATTCAAAAAAAGACAAAACAAAACAAAAAAAACCAAAAAAAAAAAAACCCAAAAACCAAAAAAAAACAAAAAAACAAAAAAATAAAAGAAAAAAAAACTTTTTTTTTTTAAGCCACTTCTCAAAGTCCACTAGAGGCTACTGTCTTCAAAGCTTCTCTCACCTAGCCAAAGGTCCCAAGAGGAGACAGCTGTGAAGTTGGGCGCGCTCTGTGGTACCCGCTGTGACGTTTAACTTCTCCTAGTTGTAGGTTGTTCATGGAACTAGAAATGTCACCCCTGCTTGATTTTTCATCAGCCAAGTTAAACCCCTGCTTCCTGTCTTTTGCACCTTTTGCGTGAACAGAATATGCATTATGAAAGCAAAAATAAATAAACGTAAAATGCAATGAAAACAAGGGGGGGAAGTTGTGTTATTTCCTGCACTGGGTTATCCATGTGTGCTCTTGTTTAAACTGTACTCACATAATGTCATTTGCCTTGTTCTCTTGTAACCCCTTCCTCAGGTCCAAGAGAATGGTGGGGAGGGGAGCTCTTGTTGAAGTGTAGCCATTGGCTTTTTCCTGCATTAATGGAATTGCTTTTTCCGTCCCAAGGAAACTGGTGTTTGCCTGTCTGCTCTATCTCTGTAGCAAATGAACACCTCAGGCTTAGCCTATGTAACTGTTTCCTCATCCTTAGCTGAAAACAAGGGGGCATACTGTATTGCAAGATTGTTGGGGGATTGGGGGGTGGGGGTGGTCCCATCAGGGCCCCGATGATGTTTTATGTGTTTCTCAAAAGCTGCTTTGTCTATTTCCTGAGTTTTAGAGTGAAAGTACTAAATATTAATGGATTTGCACAACCACAAAGAATGAGAATTGATAACACGGAAGAAGTAATGCAAAAAAAGAAATCAACACATGGTATCGATTATCCCAAGTATTACAGATAAATGTCTCCTTCTTCATCTCTCCCTTCCCCACCTTCCTCTTGCCTACATGCTCATCCTTGTTGCTGGAGGCTACTTCTCTCGAGTACTGTACTCACCGAGTCTGGTCCCCCTGGTCTTCCAGGATGGTGGGCACGATTAAGGGGAAGGGAGTATGTAAAGAAAGAAACCTCCCATCCTGCATTCCCATGTCTGGACATGTTGCCTTTGCAGCAGCCTTGCTCGCAGTGTGCTTGGGGCCGGGAGCACCAAGTTTCCAAGGGCAGCATAAAACATTCCTGAACCCCTTCGCTCTTCTAAGCATTTCTACGTTAAACTTAAAGCCTTGAGAGATTTCCCACTGCCTAGTATAAGAATAAGGATTGAATTCTTTGACATTTGGATTTCTTATTTACTCATCGTGAAAATCCCTAATGATATAGTTTTATACGATGTGTATACGAAGTAGGATTGTTAATAATTCAGTTGAGAGGTTGAGTGCCCTGGTGGGGCACTGGCAACCTAGAATGTCGAGGGCTGTCCTCTTCCCCTCATTGAAGCCACAGGCTTTCTTTGTATAAAGAGAGGGAGAAGTGATTCTAGAAGGAGGAGTTGGCATATCTAGCTTCATTCCTGCCCCTTGGGCTAACCAGCAAGAGGATTCTACATTATGGACCTGACGAGCCACTGCCCGAACAGCCACCATCTTTACTCTTTACAAAATGGACCCGTCAAGAATATTGAAAAGTGTGGAAGGATCACTTTTGAAAAAAATTCTTTTGCATTCAGCATGGACTCGACCAGCATCTATGGAGATTATTTTTTTGCTTCATTTTCTAAAATTGTATTTAGAAAAGTCTTAAGTATTGTGCTTTGTAAAGAAGATGATTAAAATGAAATTTTGTGAAAATATTTTTGTTCAAAGTTGTCATGGTCCAAGAGCAATGATTTCTTGGAATTCAAACCATTTTTTCTCCATTTTACACAACTTGATTACTCTTACAGAAATGTCTTTGGAAGACATGGAAGATAGTACCCCTCACCCCACTTATCTTTGCCAAGTGAACAGAAACAACCCATTAAAATCTGTGGCTTTGAGTTCCATTTTTACATTGTTCGATTTAACATTCATATTTTGGCAGAAAATTCTAATTAGGCCTATGTTGTTTTTTAGTGTAAAAATCATTAAATTATCATTATTTGAATAATTGTGTAAAGCCACTTTTATTCATCCACAGCCCTCTAGACAGCATACTCAAGTACATGATTTGTTTTCTCCTATAAGGATAGCCTGTATCTATCATCACACGTGTGCCTTTGGCTACTAATGGCAGAGTTTTATTTCCTTTCATAACCAGCTCCTTGATGGAAAAACCACAGGGTGTGTAATTTATTGCTCACAGTTGCCACAGTCTCTATTAAGAATAATCCCCAGGCCCCACAAAGGCCTTTGTATCTTAACCTGAGGTCACCAGGGTCTCTTTTCCGTATTAGATTAGGTTTTCGTTCTTTAGCTATTTTCACACAAATTAATGTCAAGATGTTGAGGCCCCAAGAGGGGTTGGTGAAAAGCTTTTCTTTTTGGTTTAATACAAATGAGAAGTGCAACAAAGCCACGCGTGCGTGGGTGCTAGGTGTTCAACACGGCTGATGACGGCATCCAACAGAGCGAAGTCTCGGTGCCTACAACCCAGGCCTGGGGAAGAGGATGCCGTTCCCAAAATTCGGTCTAATGAGGGAACACAGTGGCCAAGGTAGAGAAACTCTTTCCTGGCTGGAAATAAATGTTTGTCAGTAGCGTAAGGAGGGAGAGCGGGTCATGTCTCTTAAGGTGATGAGCAGTTGCTGTCGTTCCTAGTTCTGTTCCTCGGGTCACTGAGGCTTGATTCCCAACACATGGAGCAGAAGGCAGCCCCTGAAGCCAACGAGAACCCGTGAAGTAGCTGCAGGTCCCAGGGAGGTGGTTTATTTCATGTTGTTTTTAATCATTCCCACATTGGAGTGGCTGTCGGGGGGGGGACAGCCTTTCCTATATATGACATTGTGTGGTCATTATGTTTGTGAATTAAGAGTTCACGGTAAAATGGGCTATTCCTTTTTTCTTGTTAGAGCAATAGGTGAGAAAATACTTATTTTTTAAAAAAGATTTTATTTATTTGAGAGAGAGCGTGAGCTCGAGCAAGGGTGGAGGGGCAGAGGGAGAGGCTGATGCTTAACCAACTGAGCCACCCAGGTGTCCCTTGGTGATAGAATACTTCAACCGAACAATAGAACAAGGTCACCTGGCAGGCTGTAGCTAGAATTTTCTGAGGAAAAAATAGAAAAAGAAAAAAAAATGAAAAAACAAGAGAATTGAATTCCTGGGAACCCAGATTCCCCGGGGAAGTTTTCTTTAAATGGCAGCAGGTTTAATTAAGTGAGGCAGATACAGCGCTGTCATTGAAGCCTAAGTCGTGAAAGCTTCCCTCCCCTCTCACCCCTGAAGAATGTTACTAGGTCTCCAGGAAATTAAGATTTGTTGTCAGGCGTTGAACTTCTTGATGGGAAGGTGCCCTGGAAATGCAAAACTCCATTATAGTTTCTATTAACTAAAAAAAAAAGTTTAGAGCGGTTTATAGACCAACTTTCAGCAAGCCGATAAGACCATCCTGAAGCCAAACAGAAACACCAGGAAAAAAATCAATAACATTTCCGTGGTTACTCCCCAAAAGTAAAACAGATGTTTTAAGATTCTCTTCAAGCTTCATCATTCTTTCTCAGTCTGAATCTCAATCTGAGCGAACCAAGAACTTGGCTGGGGCAAGTTGAACATGTGTCAAGTCCTTACGATGTGCTGGACACCAGGATAGGTGCTGGATGCAACGTAGCCCCTGTCCTCCTGGAGCTCAAATTGGGGGAAGCAGGCAGATGAGTAGGCAAGTCTTCCACAGTATGAGGACATGACCTCAGAGAGAAGTCCAGGGACCTTGGAACTGGAGCCTTGACAGTGGGGAGGACAGAGGAAGAAGGGTACTTTTGGTTAAATCCAATTTTTAAATTTTTTAATAGATTTATGTATTTATTTTAGAAAGAGAGAGAGCACAAGCAGGAGGGACAGAGAGAGAGGGAGAGACTCTCAAGCAGATGTCACGCTGAGCATGGAACCTGATATAGGGCTCGATCCTATGACCCTGAGAGCCTGACTTGAGCTGAAACCAAGAGTTGGAGGCTAAACCAAGTGCACCATCCAGGTGCTTCTAAATCCATTTTTTTAAATGTTGTAAAGCTGTGATGAACCTCTTTGGGCATAAATCTATGTCCACATTTCTGATTTTTCCTGAAGATAATTCCTAGAAGTGGAGTATGGTATGAATTGCTTAAGGTTTTAGCAAGCATAATTTTTGCACAAGCAACAAAATCAAAAATAAACAAGTGGGACTATGTCAAACTAAAAAGTTTCTGCACAGCAAAACAAACCATCAGCAGAGTGAAATGTCAGCCTATGGGGTTGGAAAACAGTATTTGCAAACTACACATCTGATAAGGGGTTATATCACAAACATAAAGCATTCATGCAACTCAATAACAAAAAAACAAATACCCCAACTTAAAAACAGGGAAAAGATCTGAATAGACATTTCTCCAAAGACAGTATGCAAAAGGCCAACAGGTACATGAAAAGATGCTCAACATCGGTAGTTACTAGGGAACTACAAATCAGAACCACAATGAGGTACCACCTCCCACCTGTTAGAATGACCATCGTCTAAAAGATAAGAGATAAATGCTGGTGAGAATGTGCAGAAAAGGCAACCCGTGCACTAACAGTAGAACTGTTAGTCGGTGCAGTCACTATGGAAAACAGTATGGAAGATCCTCAAAGATTAAAAACAGAACTACCCAATGATCCAGCAATTTCACTTCTGGGAATATATCCAAAAGTAACAAAACACCAACTCAAAAAGGTAGCTGTACCCCCATGTTCATAACAGGATTATTTATGAGAGCCAAGTCATGGAAACAGCCTAAGTGCCCATTGATGGATGAATGGATAAAAAAGTTGTATATGCAATGGAATATTATTCAGCCATTAAAAATGAGGAGGTCCTACCATTTGTAATACCATGGATGTACCTCGAAGGCATTATGCTAGGTGAAGGAAGTCAGATGGAGAAAGGCAGATACTGTATGATCTCACTTATACTTGGAATCCAAAAACCAAAAGCCAAACCAAACTCATAGAAAAAGAGATCACATCTGTGGGTGCCAGAGGTGGGGAGGGGGTTTGGGAGGAAGGTAGTCAAAAGGTACAAGCTTCCAATTATAAGATAAATAAGTACTGGGGGTATATAGCTATCACTGCCGTACGATATATAGGAAGGTTTTTAAGAGAGTAAATTCTAAGAGTTCTCATCCCAGGGAAAATTTTTTTCCTTTTATTCTTCTTTCTTTTTATTCTATGTGAGAAGATGGATATTAGCTGAACCCATTATGGTAATCATTTTACAATATATATATAAATCAAGTTATCACGCTGTATGCTTTAAACTTATACAGTGATCTATGCCAATTATATCCCAATAAAACTGGAAAAAATATTCATCCATATGGATAAGTCCCCAGAAAGGAAAACAACATAATGAAAGTGTTTGTTTCATTAAGGTGGTGAAACTGTGAGCTACAAAATGGTTTTCTTTTAATATTGTTATTATTTGATAAAGAAGATAATTATAAAAAATGTTAGAAATGTAAGGAATAACTCTTGTCTGATTATAAACACAGTTGAATTAACATTAGTATGCAAAAGTGACTAACCCCCCAGATGTCCCCAAAGTTCTATTTGCCTAAACCTCTGTGGGTGTCAGGCTTGGGTCTCTTCCTCCTGGATAGTCATGGCTCACAGGTCACCTCATCAGAGAGGCTGTCCCTAACCCCCTAAACCGAAGAGCAACTTTAGCCTCGATCCTCCCTCAGACCCCATATATCTATACCCTACTTAACACACACACACACACACACACACACACACACACACACACACATGCACACACACCCATCTGTTTTCTGTCTCCCTCCCTAGAATGAAACCGCCATAAAGGTAATAACTTCATTTCCTTCACTGCTGTATCTCCAGTACCTAAAACGGACCCAGGGGCATAGTAAGCATTTGATATGCATTTGTTGACTGAATACATGAATTGATCATTGTGACTGAAGCCAAGTGGAATTTATTCTATACATTTGAGCAGGACAGTTTTGCCTTTACAAAAACTCTATGTGCAGGGGGCCTGGGTGGCTCAGTTGCTTAAGCGTCTGCCTTCACCTTGAGTCATGATCCCAGGGTCCTGGGGTCGAGACTCGCATCGGGCTCTGTGCTAGGTGGGGAGCCTGCTTCTCCCTCTCCCTCTGCTGCTCCCCCTGCTTGTGCGTGCTCTCTCTCTTCAAATATATAAATAAAATCTTAAAACTCTGTGCAAAAATATAGCATTAGGGAGAATTCATGACATAAAACGGTTACAAAGAACGCCTTCAGAGGCACTTTACTTGTATGTGAGTCTCAGCCAACGCCCGGAGCCTGAAGAGTGCTGACATTACCATGGATATTAAAACAAATTCACATGATCCGCACACTGTTATCTCTAAGACTGTCATCCACTACTAGAAAACCATGGCTACCCCTGTTTTAAGACATAAATCATTCTTTTGTAATTACATTCACGCCGGGGCGCCTGGGTGGCTCAGTCTGTTAAGTGTCTGCCTTCGTCTCAGGTCATGATCCCAGGGTCCTGAAATCAAGTTCTGTGTCCGGCTCCCTGCTCAGCGGGGAACCTGCTTCCCCCTCTCTGTTCCTCTCCCCTGCTTGTGCTCTCTCTCTTTCTCTATCAGATAAATAAACAAAATCTTTTTTAAAAAGCTAGGTTTGCTCTGGAGAAAGAATGAATTCAAAGGTGAACATATTTCTGACAGTTTGCTTTTGGCACTTCTCTGAGGTCACGTGAGAACCTCATCGCTGCCCCTTAGGGCTGGTCATCTGCTCTGAAAGTGATGAATGAGGAGGAAATGCACACGAGTCCTGGGCCT
Source organism: Enhydra lutris kenyoni (assembly GCF_002288905.1). Lineage (NCBI taxonomy): Eukaryota > Metazoa > Chordata > Mammalia > Carnivora > Mustelidae > Enhydra > Enhydra lutris. Next base: position 1,586,508 of record NW_019154107.1, on the reverse strand, counting down.
CCAAGATGTGCCATGGAGTTCTTAGAGTGCGATCCCTGGAAGAGCAGTAGTAGCAACACCAACCAGGAACCTGGTAGAAATGGAAATTCGGGGTCCCTGCCCCAGACCTAATGAATCAAGCTCTGGAAAGGGACCCAGCAATTTGTGATTTAACAAGTCCTTCTGGGGATTCTGATGCACACTCAAACTTGAGATTATCTCAGTTCTCGTGGCAGGGCGGATTATCTCATTCTCCATGAGTTGTGTATAGAATAATTCATAGTAATCTTCTCCAGAGATCTCTATTCGATTGTGGCCGCATCACAACAAGGTGCACTATCCAGAAACTATGCAATAGTCTATTAGGTTGAACCGCATGAAATTGACATTCTTATAGGTCAAATATTATTGAATAGGGCTTCTGGTTTCAGCTCAGAAATGAGAGAGCTACAAGATGTCCTTCCCATGCTTACAATAAGAAAAAGTCTGGACAGACTGGAAAGTAAAAGAGAACTGAGTTTGCAGAGCAAATGGCTGTTTCAAAATCTGGAGAGAGTTTCTATGAGACATGGAGCCTGGACATTTGCTTACCAGGGACAGAAGCTACCAGATGCCATAGAAGTGGATAGGATGATCAAGGTAGAAAACTGAACAGATTGGGGCGCCTGGGTGGCTCAGTTGGTTAAGCGACTGCCTTCAGCTCAGGTCATGATCCTGGAGTCCCAGGATCGAGTCCCGCATCAGGCTCCCAGCTCCACGGGGAGTCTGCTTCTCCCTCTGACCTTCTCCTCGCTCATGCTCTCTCTCACTGTCTCTCTCTTCTCTCAAATAAATAAATAAATAAAATGTTAAAAAAAAAACTGAACAGATTGCTGGAGGCTGAGTGTGGGATAGCTTGAGAGTATGAAGCTCCTAGCAGGAGAGGTTCCCACACTTTGACAGGCTTTTCCTCCAGGACCCCAAGTGGCTCTTTCATGGAGCCACTGAGAAATCCACACAGACCTTTCCCACTTAAGGGACAAAAAGCTTATTCTGCAGTGGGAAGGACAAGGTCTGAGGGTACTGGTGAAATACCATTGCAGCTTGGGGAAGGGAATTTCACTCAAACCCAGCCTCAGCCCCCAACTCACCTAAAAAATAAATATTTAATCCTAAGGCAGAAGGGCCTCAAGTCTGTTGACTGAGAACACTGTTGGATACCCATTGCATCTGCGGGAAGAGACTGGCCAAGGAGAGCTCTATCTCTGGAAGAGGGTCAGGTGCACTTGTGAATACTATACCCCCGAAATTAAGGCTTATAATGTATAAGCTATAATATCTAAATATATGATATTTATAAATATGAGGCTAGTATTACTCTGATATCAAAACAAGGAAAGGACAGTACCCTAGAAAATGAAAACTGCAATTATAAATACATAATATTTAGATATATAATATATTTCTATATTTTCTTAAGATTTTATTTATTTATTTGACAGAGAGAGATCACAAGCAGGCAGAGAGGCAGGCAGAGAGAGAGGAAGGGAAGCAGGCTTCCCGCTGAGCAGAGAGCCTGATGCGGGGCTCGATCCCAGGACCTTGAGATCATGACCTGAGCCAAAGGTAGAGGCTTTAATCCACTGAGCCACCCAGGCACCCCTCTATATGTATTATATATAATATGTAATTAGACTACCCCCCCAATGCTCCACTGGCACACTGACAAAACTTTAGGAATAATAACAGTGGATTACAGCAGGGAGAGCTGCAAGAGACAGGCTTTCTCTGGAGAGCAGCACAAAGGAAAGCCCCAAAACCAAGAGGAACAACAAAAAAGATCGCTAGAGGAGTTAAAAGTTTCTGGTGTCCATAGGAACAACAAACCTCAACACAGCCCAATTCCTGGCTGGGATCACACAAATTCCTACATGAAAGGCTTATTTAGCACAGTATCTGCTGCCTTGTATAAAATGTCTAGCTTTCAACCAAAAGCTACAAGACACGCCAAAAGCCAATAAAAAAGCAATCTAAAGAGACAAAGCGATCCTCAGAACCACTTAGATACGGCACAGCTCTTGGAAGTATCAGAGAAGGAACTTAAGATAATCATGATTACTATATTAAAGGCTACAATGGAAAAAGTAGACAACATGCAAGATCAGAGAGGAGATATCAGCAGAGATGGAAGCTCGAGGAAAGAACCAAATGGCTGGAAATTTAAAACGCACTAACAGAAATGAAGAGTGTCTTTGATGGACTCATTGGAAGACTCGAATGTTTATGTTTACTTGAATAAATACCAGGACTGACAAAAAGAGAGAAGAGACAAATCACCAAGTTGGGAATGAAATGGAATGCCACTGCAGACTTTGCAGCCATCAAAAGGTGAAGAAGGGAATACTATGAACAACTTCCTGATCTAAATTCAGCATCTTAGGAGAATTGGGCCAATTCCTCCAAACTCACAGACTATCAAAACTCAACCAAAATGAAATAAACAAGCTTAACAGTTTTATAACCATTACCAAAAATATCAAATGTGTAATTAAAAGACACTAAAAAGGAAATCTCCAGATCCAAATGGTTTCACTGGAGAATTCTACCAAACACTTAAAGAAGTAACACCAATTTTTTTTTTAAGTAGAGAGTTTTCATCTTTTTTTTTTAAGATTTGATTTATTTATTTATTTATTTATTTATTTGTCAGAGAGAAAGAGAGAGAGCATACAAGCAGGCAGAGAGGCAGGCAGAGGTGGAGAGAGAAGCAGGCTCCCTGCTGAGCAAGAAGCCCAATATGGGACTCAATCCCAGAACCCTGGGATCATGACCTGGGCCGAAGGCAGCGGCTTAACCCGCTGAGCCGCCCAGGCGTCCCAGAAGTAACACCAATTTTACACAATCTTTTCCGTATAAGAGAAGAGGATAGGACACTTCCCAAATTATTTTATGAGGCTAGTATTACTCTGATATCAAAACAAGGAAAAGACAGTGCCCTAGAAAAGGAAAACTGCAGGTCAGTATATTTTATCAACCTAGGTGCAAATATTCTTAATAAAGTATTAGGAAGTAAAATCCAGAAATGTACAAAAAGAATTATATACCACAACCAACTAGAATTTATTTCAAGTATGCAAGTTCAACATTGGAATATCAGTGTAAGTCATGATATTGATAGGCTGAGGAAGAAAAAAATCATATGATATATCAATTCATGTCGAAAGAGCATTTGGAAAAAAACCCCAATACCCATGCACAGTGATGGTGCTCAATGAACTAGAAATAGAGGGAAACCTCCTTAACTTGCTGAAGAGTATCTGCCAAAAAACCCACAGCTAACATCATACTCAGGGTGAAAGACTTAATAGTTCCCTTCTAAGATTAGAACAAGACAGGGATGCCTGCTGTCAGTGCTGTTATTCAACATCGAACTGCAAGTTCCAGCCATAGCAACAAGGCAAGAAAAAGAAACAAAAGGCATGTAGCTTGGAAAGAAGAAAAAATTTTCCCTATTTACAGATTACATGATTGTCTACATGGAAAATCCCAAGGAAAAATCTCACAAACCTCCAGAAGTAAGCTTAGCGAGGTCATGTAATAAGAGAAATGCAGTGCATAGGAACAATTGCATTTCTACAAATTAATAATGAATATGTGGAACCTGAAATTACAAACCACCCCATTTATATCCACTCTAAAAAAAACACTAAATAATTGGGCATAAACTTAGTATGGACGCAGTCTGGATGCTGAAAATGAGAAAATTCTAATGAAAGAAATCAAAGAAGTTCATCTAATTAAATGGAAAAGAAGAGTGCATTCATACATTGGAAGATTCAACACAATAAATATGTTTAATTCCTTCCAAATTGAATCTATATGTTTATGTAATTCCCACCAAAATCCTAATGAGGTTTTTTTGTGGACATGGACAAGCTTACTCTGAAACTTGTGTGAGAAAACACAGGCTCTAATACAGCTACAACAGTCTTGGAAAAGAAAAACAAAGGAGGAATCAGTCTCCCCACAATTAAGGGTTAGTATATAGCTACAGCAGTCAGGCAGTGTGGACTGGTGGAGGGATAAATACACAGGTCAGTGGAACAGAATACAGAACCCAGAAATAGACCCACACAAATATTCCCAACTGATTTTTGACCATGGGGTAAAGGGAATGTAATGAAGGAAAGATAGTCTTTTCATAAAATGGTACCAGAGCAATTGAACAACCAAGAGGAAAAAAAAAAATACCTAAATCTCTACCTAAATCTCACACCCTATACAAAAATTAAGTAAAAGTGAATTTTAAATGTAAAATGCAAAGATACAAAACTTTTACTGTAATTATTATTTATAAGTAGGCTCCATGCCCAGCATGGAGCCCTGTGTGGGGCTTGAACTCACACATGTGAGATCGACACCTGAGCTGAGATCAAGAGTCAGATGCTTAACTAACTGAGCCACACAGCCACCCCTAAAGCTACAAAACTTTTAGGGAAAAAAATATAAAAGAAAATCTTTGTACCCTAGGGCTTGGCAAAGAGGTGTTTTTTTTTTTTTAACATGGAATTAAAAGCATAATTTATAAATAGAAAAATTGATAAATTGGGTCTTATCAAGATAAAAAACACTTGTTCTATGAAAAACCTCATTAAGAGGATGAAAAGACAAGCTACAGACTGAAAGAAAATACTTGCAAACCACCTATCTGGCAAAGGACTAGTATCTACAATATAGAGATAACGTTTAAAATTCAACAGTAAAAAATCAAACATTCCAATGTTTGAAATTAGAAAATGGGCACAAGATATGATCAGATATTCACCAAATAAGATATACACATGGCAAATAAGCACTTGAAAAGATGCTCAACATCATTATTCATTGGGAAATGCAAACTAGAACCATAAAAAGATATTACCACACACCTATCAGAACAGCTAAAATGAAAAAATAACAACCCCAAATACTGGTAAGGATGTGGAGAAACCAGATCACTCCTACATTCCCGATGGGGATGTGAAATGGCATAGCCACTCTGGAAAACAACTTGGCAGTTTCTTAAAATAATTAAACATGCAACTACCATGTGATGCAGAATTTGCACTCCTGGGCATTTATCCCAGAGAAAGGAAAACTTAGATTCACATAAGAACCTGTACATGCATGCCCATAGGATTTTTATTCATATAATCCCAAACTGGAAGCAACTCAGGTGTCTTTGAAAGGATAAATGGTTAAAGAGGCTGTGGTACGTCCATACCATTGAATAGTGCTCAGCAGTCAATGGAATGGATTACTGATGTGTGTAACCTCTTGGGTGTATCCCAGGGGAATTAGGCTGGATGAAAAAAGATAATCCTAAAAGGTTACACACTATATGATTCCATTTATATAACATTCTTGAAGCGACAAACTTCTAGAAATGGAAAACAGATTAGTTGCCAGTAGTTAGGTATGGGGTGCGAGGAGAGAGATGGGTGTGGGGGTCAAAGGGCAATAGAATGTAGCCGTTCCACATGCTGACAGTTGGCATCACTGTCTCGGCCGTGATCGCGGACTGTAGTTCCGCGGGATGTTTCCACTGGGGAAAACTGACTGAAGTGTACACTAGGTCTCTCTGCTTGATTTCTTACAATTGTATATGAAGCTACAATTATCTTAAAATAAAAATGTTTAATTTTAGGGGCACCTGGGTGGCTCAGTCAGTGGAGCCTCCAGCCCGTTATTTCAGGTCAGGTCATAATCTCAGGGATCTGTGCTCAACAGGGAGTCTGCTTGAGGATTCTCTTGTCTCCCTCTGCCCCTTCCCCCTCACTTTCTCTCTCTCTCAGATAAATCAATCAATCAATCAATAAGGGTCACCAGCATGGCTCAGTCCATTAAGCATCTAACTCTTGATTTTGGCTCAGGTCATGATCTCAGTGTCCCGAGATCGAGCCCTGCCTCGGACTCTGCGCTCAGCAGAGAATCTGCTTAAGATTCTCTCTGTCCCTCTGCCCTCCCCCATCATGCTCTCTCTCTCTCTCTCTCTCTCTCTCTTTCAAATAATAAATAAATCTTTAAAAAAAAAACTAAAATAGAGTACATGGGTGGCTCAGTCGTTAAGCGTTTGCCTTCCGCTCAGGTCATGATCCCAGGGTTCTGGGATCGAGACCTGCATCCGGTTCCCTGCTCCGCAGGAAGCCTGCGTCCCCCTCTCCCACTCCCCCAGCTTGTGTTTCCTCTCTCGCTGTGTGTCTCTCTATCAAATAAATAAATAAAATCTTTAAAAAAAAAACCTAAAATAAATGCAGCTTTTTTTTTTTTTTAAAGATTTTATTTATTTGACAGAGATCACAAGTAGGCAGAGAGGCAGGCAGAGAGAGAGGGAGAAGCAGGCTCCCTGCTGAGCAGAAAGCCCGATGCGGGACTCGATCCCAGGACCCTGGGATCATGACCTGAGCCAAAGGCAGAGGCTTTAACCCACTGAGCCACCCAGGCGCCCAATGCAGCTTTTTAAAAATGTTTCATTTTAAAAAGTTTTTTGCACACACAAAACAGCAATTGAAACAAATAGGGAATCTTCTAGAAGAGAATCATCAAGGTGGTGACTAGCCTGGAAATCATGTCATGGAGGAATGATTGAAGGCTCTGAGAGGCAGGGTATCACCTGAAAAAAAGAAAAAAAAAGACCTAAGAGCAGTACTTGGAAAGCTGCCATGTTCAAGAATTAAATTAGAATCAATGGGTAAAAGTTACAAGAGAAGATTACATTTGAATATATGGAAGAAATTTCTAGAAATTAGAACTGTTAAAATATAAGATGATGGAATCCTAAATATCTAGAGATCCTGGACTTGCTGTTTCTTGAACATACCAGGATGCTTTAGGGCCTTTGCACTGGCTCTTCCCTCGGCCTGAACCGCTCCTTCCATATGTATTTGCATGGCTAAACCCTGATCTCATTCAAATTTTTGTTCAATGTCCATTGCAAGTAAAGTGGGTGCTCTGGTTCATGTTATCATCAACCTCCAGGCCATACGCTGGTGAAGCAGGAACCATCTGGAATGTTACTGGTAGCAGAAAGTGGATGGCAGAGAAAAAAAGAGAGCTCTGGAAAGTCTTGCACCAGTAACGAAATGCTCAAAGTGAGTTTCCAAGTGAGGCTGGACATTGCCGGAAAAGGGAATTGGAAATGAGAAGAATATTTTTGGAGAGAGATTGGTATGCTGGTGAGTTCCTCCCTGCCAATGGGGTGTTGGAAGGCTGCCTATCACTTACCATGAGCCTGGGGAAAGGATTCAAGGAGACTTTGCTACATACGTCCCAAGACGTTTTCAGGACAATAGAGGACAGGTGTCTGAATCATACCTCAGAAATCTGGAGGTCGAGACGGCTGGCTGAAAGCTCAAATGAAGGCAGCGAGAGAGAGGCTGGGTAGGAGTGGCCGGCACCCCCAGAGGTTGTGAGGCAAAGGGTCGATGTTTCCCCTGGACCGATGTGATCCCAGCACCAGAGAGCCATCGGGGGGGTTGTCTTAGATCTTCTCCCACACATCCCCACCTCAGAGGGACGGCTAGCAAGGTGGGAGATGAGAGAAGGAGCCCATCTTTCTCCTTTTCATGTCATAAATGCTCAGCCTGTACCAAGCTTAGACTAAAGAAGCACTTTTAATTTTAAAATGATTAAATCTTTTCATCTTATAAGAATTTCAGACTTACGAAAAGTTTGCAAAAATCATGTAAGAAGCACAGCACAGGACAGAGATCCTTGAGAGAGAGCAAGTAAACAAGGCGAGTCCTACAATTTCCCCCAGCTTGCTGCCTGGAGGGAGAGTCCAGGCTATCGAACAGAGAAAGGGAGCCCCCGAGAAGCCCGGTTGCCTTCCTGAGCTGACGAGTTGGGGCTAGAAGGCCAAGGAGGCTACATTTGGAGTAATGGAGAGGAGACAGCTGCACCCAGAGTTCCAGAGTTGTGTAGATCTGGAATCTTCGGCAGAGTGCTGACTAGCACCTGTGTGTGAAGAAACATCTTCAGGCTCGGGAAAGGACTACCTGAATGGATTAGAGGGAACCATCCCTGGAGGTCCCATAGGACCGGAATAGCCTCTGTGTCCACTGGCCGGAATGGGAAAAGTCACAGTTCACAGGACATCAGGTAGAGTACTCAGAGGGGTATCGCCTCAGCACAGGGGATTAATCTGCCTTAGCCTAAAGGCTGCTCTGATCCCACTTGAAGCTCAAAAGCAATCCTCAGAAGAGCCCAACCGTTTCCGAGTAACTTAACTCTATCCTAGAACAAAGCTCAAGAATATTTATAGGAATACAAAAGTGTGCGGTACCATTAAATTTTGCAATGTGTGCCATCTAATAAAAAGTTACCAGACATGCAAATAAAAAAAAAAAGGAAAATATGACCCACAATGAGAAGAATCACTAGAAACAGATCCAGGAATAAAACAGATGTTAGCTTTAGTAGACAAGGGCATTGAAACAGTTATGATAAGAAACTCTATATGTTCAAGAAGATAGAGGGCATATGTGGCATGAGAATGGGACTGTAATGGAGGTCACCCACGGGGGCTCACTTTGGGGGTAATGTAACTGTTAGGTGAGAGATCACACGCTCATGCCGAATGACCTGGTCTTTCCATCCCTATTTATCTGTAAGTAACACTCTTGTTTGTTCCGTCATATATTCCATCTGTAGCATGTCTTAGAGGAAAATAACTTACAATTTTTAATGCACCTCTTGAAGTCCACCTTTCCTCACGAGCTTCTTGGCTACTCATTACATACACTTTTAAAACATCCTGTGAATTTCACCTACATTTTATAAGGCGATATTTTACATACAATCTATGCTTAATACTGCTTGTCAGTTTCATCCATCCTATTCGCTTTTCTTGTATTGTATGGCAGATTACAATACTCTGTGTCCATACAATATTTATAGCATCTACCCAAAAGTATATCTGTCTGTAGTCATATCCATATCTATCGCTCAGTATCTGTATCTAATATGACAGCAGGGAGTTTGGCTGTGTTGTTCACTATGCTATCCTCAGCACTAAGGACAGTGCCTGACATGTAATAGGTGCTCAATAAATCTGTTGAATTACTATATATGTTAAAGTTTTCCCAACAAATACATACACTATTATATAACATGGCTGTTTGTCTTTTGTCACTATTTGTTCTTGATTCTTGGGTACGATGAAAGAAGTAATGAAACTGCCACTCCTATGGTAACTAAAATATTTTTTACAACATTGAACGAGTCCAAGAGCTAACTAGTTTGACCACAATTGATACGAGTAACCGACCTGAAATACAATAAAGGAAATGAGAAAAATGCCTAGGTTTAATCTTGCTTTTTGACTATATTGTTTCCACTGTATTCAACCCACTGTCCTAGTCCAGATGATATCTCTGTGTTGGGGCAAAGTAGTTTCCAAGACACGCACTTAGTAAGGGACAAGGCAGGGGTAAGAACTGAACAACTGTTCAACTAAACAGAAAAGACTAATCAAACAATTTGTCATTTTCTCAGTGTGGCTGGGGCTGGGAGGTAAGAAGGACATCAGGAGATGGGGCCGGGTCTCATTTCAGGTGCGCAAATTACTGGAAACAACAAGAAAGGGCACCGTGTGCACCAGCTGCAGGGAAGGTGCTCGTTAGCTAGGCAGATTCTGGGTTCTTTACGCAGCAGGGTTTGTGTTCAGAGGAAGGTATTATTCAAGCCACAATTCACAAGTCCTGTGAGTCTTACTCAGTCAGCAGGGCCCCAGTGAGAGCTGGAAGGAACACAGAAAGACTGGCATGGGGGCAACAGCAAGACGCTGGCACGTGCTTGTGAAATGGGCATCTGCGGCCTCCCGAAGGCTGTGCCTATCATTGGGATAATCTCAGATAAACAGGCACATTAGGAAAATTACTATTATTATGCATTACAAGTCTCCAAGGAAAATACGTCCATCCTGTCTTTTGAAGCTCAGAACAGAGGTGTTGAAAGTTTTCCCTATCTTCCCTCTTCCCAGTTCTGGTCTGTGTGTTTTTACAGACCTCTTCAGAGCCGTTTTCCATCCACTGACCACACAAGAGGGTATACAATGATGTCCCTTGTTGAAATTCCTAATTTCTGTCAGGACTAGAATTAAAGAAGGACTTCTTCAAAGATTTATACTGGTACTTTCTGCTTTCCTTTGGGGGTGGGATGGAGGCATGGACTGTATTATTACTGAAACATGAAGAGAAGCCAAAGCATGATTTTGTCAGGTAAGTCCCATCTTGCTTTTGTCAGAATGGCTTGTGAGGTGCTGCAAAGGACACCATTAAGAAAGTGAAAAGAAGGGCGCCTGGATGGCTCAGTGGGTTAAGCCTCTGCCTTCGGCTCAGGTGATGATCTCAGGGTCCTCAGGATGGAGCCCTGCATCGGGCTCTCCGCTCAGCAGGGAGCCTGCTTCCCCCTCTATCTCTCTGCCTGCCTCTCTGCCTACTTGTGATCTCTCTCTGTGACAAATAAATAAATAAATTTCTTTAAAAAAAGAAGTGAAAAGAATGCACAGAATGGGGGAAAATATTCATACATCACGTATCTGATAAGGGACTCATATCCACAATATAAAAAGAACTTTTATAACTCCATAATAAAGATGAATACCCAGTTTAAAAGTGCACAAAAGATCTGAATGGACATTTCTCTAAAGAAGTTCTACAAATAGTGAATCAGCACATGACAAGATGCTCAACATCATTAGTCGTAAGGGAAATGCAAATCAGAATCCCAGTGAGGTACTGCTTCGCACTCCCTAGCATGGCTCTAACCAAAAAGCCAATAACAAGTGTTGGTGACAGTGAGGAGAGATTGGAACCCTCATATACTATTGGTGGGGATGTAAAATGGTGGAACCACTTTGGAAAACAGTGGCAGTTTCTCCAAAGGTTAAGCATGGAGTTTTCATATGACCCAGAAATCCCATTCCTAGATATATATCCTCTTCCACACCTTGTTTGATTCCATATTTATGAAATGCCCAGGATAGCAAATCTATAGAGAGAGAAAACAGTTTGGTGGTTGCTTAGGGCAGAGGGGTATCGGGGGAGGAGCAGTGAGTGCTAATGGTTCCCCAGGATTTGCAGGGTGTGGGGGGGAGTGATGAAAATGTTCTAAAACTCAGTGTGGTGATGGCTGCTCAGCTCTATGAATATACTAAAAGCCACTTACATGGGTGAACTGGATGGCTTGTGAATGGTATCTCAATAATAATAAAATGAAAAATACAATAATAAAATGAAAAATCCAAGCCCCAAAACCTTGTGATAATGTCCAGTGCATCCTATCTTTTATTTTTTTTCCTTTTTAAAAAAGATTTTATTTATTTATTTGAGAGAGAGCACACAAGTTGGGGGTAGGGGCAGAGGGGCAGGGAGAAGCTGACTCTCCGCTGAGCAGGGAGCCGTGACCTGACCTGAAAGCAGACACTTAACCACCGAGCCACCCAGGCTCCCCGTAGCCTGTCTTTTAAATAGAAGTACTACCTGCAGTGGTAATACTACATTTTAACGTTGGAGCCTAAAATCGTGAGGCAGGTAAGATCCAGAGTAAAGATCCGTTTGGGTTCACAGCATTTCATAGGTCGGGCAGGCATCCTATTTTCCTGGCATACAAAAGTTGTTGCTGGTGATTCCTGGTGCTTTGTCAAGGTCACAGTGAAAGTCAGGACGAGCAGGCCTCCAGAACGGGGCTCACAAGGGCCATGCTCTTGGCAACTGGGGACAAAGAGTGCAAAATCAGAGGCGATTTATTTATCTTTTAATTAATTCACTTATTTATATACTTATCAAAATCAGAGGCGTTTGAAATTAGCATCTTCTCACCTAAATCCTGGGTTAAAATTACCTCTGCATTTAGTTTGAAATTGAATATTTACCTCCAACCAGCGCTTTGAGTGTTTACTCTGCTTGAAAAGCTTCAGATTGGTTTTTTTTAAATCATTTTTTAAAATTTATTTTTAGCATAACAGTATTCATTGTTTTTGTACCACACCCAGTGCTCCATGCAATCCGTGCCCTCTCTAATACCCACCAGATTGTTTTGAGGGGGAAAAGCCGGGACTTGGGATGTTGGTCAGTCTGGAGGGAAGGCAGCTGCAAAATCCTGAAATTGACAAATCCACCCTCCTCGGGCGCTGCCCGGGGGAGGCGGCAGGGGGCGCCCTGCCAGCTCCTGCCCCGCCGCCCTTCCCAGACCTCCCCCCGCCCTCCGCTCGCCCTCACGTCCCCAGCCCCCGCCTCTCTCTCCTCAGTCTTCAAAGGGCGCTCGGGGGTTGCGGGGCTGCAGCTTTCGTCAGCGGCGGCGGGGCCACCGGCGCGCTCGGGCGCCCGCAGCTGCCCGCCCGCGCCCCGGGAACAGGTGCCGGGACGCTCGTGGCCCCCAGCCGCCCGCAGCTCGTGCGGAGGCGGGACCCAGGAAGGGCGCGCCGGGCGGCCGCATGGAGAGCGGCGGCGGGACTCCCCCGGCCGGGGCCCTCGGGGCGGCGGCCGAGCCACCGCAGTGCCCGCTGCCGCCGGGAGCCGAGGGCGCGGCCGGGCCGGTGGAGCCCGACGGGGCGGCCGAGGGCGCGGGGCCCGGGAGCGGGGGCGAGGACGCGGGCGGGCCGCGGCGGGCTCTGCGGGCAGTATATGTGCGCAGCGAGATCCCGCAGGGCGGCGTGGCCGGCGGCCCCGAGGCGGGGGCGCGCCAGTGCCTGCAGCGGGCCTGCGAGGCGGAGGGCGCCCAGTTCACCTCCGTGCCCTTTGGGGAGCTCGACTTCGGGGAGACGGCTGTGCTCGACGCCTTCTACGACGCAGGTGAGGCGGATGCCCCGTTCACCCCCCAACCCCACCCCGCTCTAGCCTGCCCGCCTTCCTGACCCTGGCCCGTGCCAGGGCCCCGGCCGCCCGCCGGCCTAGCCTCCCCTGACGCTCACCGCACGCCCGCCCGGCATTGTACCTTTCTACAGATAAGAAAACGGAGGCCACTGCCATTTAACCAAGTTACTTTTTCGTCTCCTTAAACGTCAGTTGGCCGAAGAAACAGTCCAAAACCCAGATGACGCAGAGCTCTCCTTCTCCCCCCTCCCCAGATTGTATTTCCTCACTCCGACCGTGTCCCTTAGAGCAATGAGTGGGCCCCTGGCTACACATAAGCATCACCTGGGGAACTTTTAAAACTCATGTCGGGATTGTACCCCGAGGATCCCACAGTCTAAGGCCTCACGAGTTTCCAATGCGTTCCCAGGTGATTCCATTTTGCGGCAGAAAGTGGGAATCCGTGTGCTGCAAGGGAGTGTGTGGGGGGAGGTGCTCTTAGAAATGCCCCAGAGTTCTTTCTAGAACTTTAATTCCTGCCCCCAACCACGCTTTGACATGGGCTGTGCTCTACCACCGGCGTGACAGATCTGTTTTATCCCATAATGCACAAGCTTTCGGGGGTTCTGGGTCTCCTCCGTTGCTGGAATGGGACACTAGCTCTCCAAGCTCCTTGTGATAAGCGTGTGGTAAGAATCCAGTCTTAAAATCAACACTTTTTGGTTGGCAAGTTTCTCCAGGTGTGCAATGGATGGCTGCTCGGATATTTTCCCTTACCGAACGTTTGGAGTCTATGTGACAAGCCTCTGGCAGTTGGGTGATATTAATAAGCCTTGTATGGGGGACGGTAATTACCTGGTTTGTGCCTTGGTTTCTCCACTGGTCAAGAGGTGGTAACCGTGCCCACCCTAAGCCTGAAAGCATGTGAGAAGGTACAGGGGGGAGTTTGAGAACCCCGCCGCCCAAGGGGGAAGCCGCAAGCTGGGTGGATTGCCATCCGTTCCCAGCCAGAGGCAACCCGCTGCTGTTTTCTGCAGAGCGGATCCTCCGCACCTGGAGGGGGGCAGAGTGTCAGGCTTGTTCAAATAAAGCAGCAGCTGAGCGCGTTGAAAACACTCTTGATATTTCTGACCGCTCAGCGGGTACTCCTCAGTGCTGTGCCTTTTTAGAAAAGTTCCTCAGGAGCCCACTTCACCCAGAACCCTCGGTTTTCTTGACCTCTGTTCATTTTCCTCCGAAATCAGAGTTGGGTAACACTCTTCTCTGAAAGGGGAAATGTCCCTTCTGCTGTGCTGCACAATTGTAGCCTCCTGCCTGCTGGTGCCAACTCTGAAGCTGGGTGCGCGGCGGCTTTACTCCTCTGGGGCTGTGCGTGCGTGTGCGTGCGTGTGTGTGTGTGTGTGTGTGTGTAACAAGCCCTCATCTACTAACTGGACCCCCTTCTGGTTGGGTGTGAAAGTTCAGTCAGAAATCTTGGGCTTTCGATTCCACAGCTACACAACAGTCACCTTTTCTTGCTCTGGGTCCAGATTGCCTAGAATTTTCTGCATCGTGTACCTCCTTTGGTTGACCTTGGCTTGGTCTTGACTAAATCATTTCTCGGTATGTCATTATAACTAGTAAATTCTTCTCAGAGGTTTGGCCGAGGATATGTGCAACTCCAGTCGTGGGTTTCTGGATTAAACTGAGATTCCCACCCCCCACCCACACACACCTCTCCTGGCTTCCTGATCTCTACCGCTCACGGACTTTGGGCATCTCCACCCAAACAAAACAGAACAACAACAACAAAAACCCACACAGAACACCAAATCTGTCACTATGGGTTCTTCGTGAAAGTTGTAAAAGCGCGGATCCGACATGGTGGCCGCTAGCCACAGGTGGCAGTGGACACTGAAGTCCGTTTAAATGCAAGAAGTCAGTCTGTTATTGGTACCAGCCGTATTTCAGGGGCTCAACAGGCACAGTGAAGAGAGCATTTTCCTCCTCACAGAAGGTGCCACTGGACTTTGCTGTTCCAGAAAACTGCTTGTGGGGGAGTGGACCGATTGAGATGTCCCCAAATGTATTTTAGGGAGCATGATAGATGAGAAGTGGGGGTACTTCCGGTCTCTTGTACTCCTAGCGAGGCAAAGCCGGCTGGAGCGTGTTTTCCCCCTTGTTGTGCAGTTTTCCGTGGTCCTGTGTCCATCTGGAGGAGAGGTTCGGGGTCGCTGGAGCCTGGATGGTTTGGTGGGGGTGTGAGAGAGCCAGAGGCAGGCCTTCAGCCCCAGCGAGGACCGGTGACTCTGGTGAAGGAACACGGCCAAGGTCACGAGCACTTGGAAAGAAAGTCCTAAAATATATGTAACTTATAATTTGCCATTTAGCCATTTTTAAAAAGATTTTATTTGACAGAGGTCACAGGTAGGCAGAGAGGCAGGCAGAGAGAGAGAGAGAGAGGAGGAAGCAGGCTCCCTGCTGAGCAGAGAGCCCGATGTGGGGCTCGATCCCAGGACTCTGGGATCATGACCTGAGCTGAAGGCAGAGGCTTAACCCACTGAGCCACCCAGGTGCCCCCCCATTTAGCCATTTTTAACTGTGCATTTCCTTGGCATTAAGTACATTCACACTCTTGTGCAGCCAACGGCCACCATCCCCGTGCAAAAGTTTTTCATCAGCCTGAACGAAAACTCCGTGCCCCTTCAACTTGTCACTCCTCCCTCCGCTTAGCCGCTGATAACCACGGTGCTACTTTCTGTCTCCGTGACTTTGCCTGTTCCAGAAATTTCATATAACTGGGATCATAGAGTATTTGTCTTTTTGTGGCTGGCTTATTTCACTTAAGTCAGTGTCCTCAAGGTTCATTCGCACCGTGGCAGGTAGCTGAGTGACCTTGAAGGCTAATGAATGTGCCAGTGGTGACCCCGGCATCTGCAGATGGGACGCTACGGTCGTTTCCAGCTTCAGGCTCTTGTAGATAATGCCATAATGGCCGTGGGTGTTGGAATACCTGCTTAAGTCTCCACTTTTCACTTTCTGGGGTACATACCCACCTAGGGAATTGCTGAGTCATGTAATTTCATGTTTAATTTTTTTTTTTTTTTTGAGGGATCTCTTGTTCACTTTTAGCAGAGGTGGTGGCCATTCCTGTGTGCCTTTGCTCTGCAGAAGGACTAGCTTTTATCTTATTTTTTAAGCATCTGTCCTACGTCTTCAAAGGTGAGAGTCTGGAATTTAGTAGAACTGTTAAATTCTTGGTTACTTTCAGTGCTTGGAAAACAAAGCAGGTCTTCTCTCTCTCCCCTTTCTCTTTTTCTTTTGCCAAAAGAAACCCCTTCCTTTTGTTTAAATGCCCATGTATCTGCTTGAACAGAATTCACAGTCCTGCCTTGCGATCACTACTGCGCGTGTGGAGTGTACGTACCGGGAGCAGCCTGTTCCATGACTCCGGGTACGTGCGGCATGTGTCCCTTGGAGCTTCTCGGTGCTTGTGAACACGGCAAACACAGACTTCCTGCGGGAAGGGAATCTATGTAACTCTGGTTCGTGCTTTCCCATGCATTCTGAGATGGAAATTCTGTTTAACCAGACTCTCTAATCGAATATGCTTACTGTGCTATCAAATCTTTTTTTTTAAAGATTTTATTTATTTATATGAGAGAGAGCGTGAGAGGGAGAGGGTCAGAGGGAGAAGCAGACTCCCCGTGGAGCTGGGAGCCCAGTGTGGGACTCGATCCTAGAACTCAGGGATCATGACCTGAGCCGAAGGCAGTTGCCCAACCAACAGAGCCACCAGGCGCCCCTGTGCCATCAGATCTTAGACGGAGGTCTGGTTCAGTAGAATACAGTCCAGTTACTTCCAAGGAATGCCCCATAGCATTGATCCCCATTTACTCTCCGCTTAGTTGGGTGCTTGCGGACTGATCTAAGTGAGAGCCTCCAGTTGTGTGCTAATTCGTGGCCTTCTTGCCTCAGCTAGTAACGGGTCCCATGGCAAGAACTGGCCCCTTTGATCAAGCCTTGTCCCTACCTGCCCTGGGGCGCAAGTTCTCGTCTCCTCGCTGCTGGGTCTTGGCTCTGCCTAACTTTGCTCCTCTCTGAACCTCATTTAGATGCCACTTTCCTGTCCCAGGGGCCCTGCTTCTGAGGTCTTTTTCTTCAGTTGTGCTCATGGTGATTTTACAGGCGGTAAGGGATTGCCCGTTCGGGTGGAATCCTACAGTTATGGTAGGAAGTCCTTGCACTTCGAGAACATCCATTCAAAAGACGAAGGCCAGGGCTTTTCGCCTCTGGATGAGCTATTTGACTTTGCTTTATCCTGAGGACACCCCTTTGCTGGCCGGCTCCCACAGTCATTTGGAGGATGCCAAATGTGGCAGAGATGGCTGGCCTAGCGGAGATTCACGCTCCTAGTGAATCCTAGGGACCCTGCAGACTGCATTTTCCAGCACCCTCTGAGTCTCGGAGGGAGGTATGACTAGTTCTGGCCAAGGAAACGGAAGTGCGGGTGGTGTCTGTCGCTTCTGGGCCCGGGTATTAGCATATCTTCCCATACTCTGTCACCCTTTCCCCTGGTCCCCAGTGTAGACGATGGCAGTGGCACAAGATGGAAGGCACCTGGATCCCTGAACACTCTTCGGAGGGTAGCTACGGGAGCAGAAATGTTCACTTAGGGGGTTGCATAAGCAAGAGAGAAGCTTTTATGTGGTCCAGCTACTGAGATTGGAGGGTGGGGGTTGTTACCGCGATAAGAGTATAATTTGGATCATGAAAATCTGTCTGCAAGATATGCCTTTCCAAGAGGAAGTCAGGCCTTGGATCTCCCTGTGTCCGGGATCTTCCCTGTTCCTAATCTCCAACGAGCTCTGGTCCGCGCCGCCCTGCTCTGTGCGAGAAGGCGGAATGTGCTGGAGTCACCGGCTTCCCACTAGCAATGGGAGGACACAGTCTACCTTTTGTTGCGTGTCACTGGTTTTGGAGTCTAGGTTATTTTTTTCCTTTTGTGTCAAATGATACTATAGTGATTCTGTCCATTTTTTAAACTGATGGTAATATTGGGCTTTCTGCCAAAATAGGGTGTGTCTTGGTTTAGAGTACAGCCGGCTCTAGTCCCTTCTGCTGCCCTTTCCCTGGGTTACATCTAGCTTCTCCATTGGTGATGTTACTTGTGGATTTTTTTTTTTTTAAGATTTTATTTCTTGAGAGAGAGAGAGAGAGAGCACGAGCCGGGGGAGAGGGAGAAGCAGACTCCCCACTGAGCAGGGAGCCCCACGCGGGCCTCAATCCCAGGACCAGGAGATCATGACCTGAGCCCAAGGCAGATGCTTAACTGACTTAACCCCCCAGGTGCCCCCTACTTGTGGATTCCTTCTCAGCTTGATGTGTCGTGTGGCCTGCAAGCACGCGTATCTTCTTCCGCAGTCCCCAGTCTCCCTTGCAGTTAGCTTGGGCCCTTCGGGAACGTGAGCAACGTCAGCAGGTACCCCGGTGACAGCGAGTGCGACGTTAGCACGCCCTCCGCCTCTCCGCCTCATGACGGCTCACGTAAGGGTCACGTGTTCGAGATGGTAGCCAAGCCCCTGAGGTTGTGGGGCTTTGTCCCCTGCAGCAGCATAGCCGAGCTTACCGGGACCAATAAGGCTTGTGGTGCTGTTCTGCTGGAAATGCCTAGAGGCAGCTCTCCCCTTTTGTGGACTTAAACCTCAGGTGCCTTGGCTTCTGCTCAAGACAGCCTTATAAATGCCGTCCGACGGCTCGTAAGAGGGTGCATTCTCTCCCCATCGCTCTGGAAAATGCAGAAAGTTCTAAGGAAATCAGGTCTGTGGGACGTGTGGGTTTGGCGGTCGTAGAAGGTGCACTTTGTGTGGCATCTCTAGGCGGGCAGGAGACCAGGCAAATCTGGTTCCAACAGAATGTAAGGGCCATAGTTAGACCTTGTCTTCTCTTAACTAAGCGTGCGTGAGCAGAATCACCAACCTGGGAGTCCGGCTTGACCCCAGCCGCTGTCCTTGCCAGAGCCAGCCCGTTGCTTCCAGAGCGAGTCTCAGAGCCGCTTGCTTCGCTGGCTGGACCCCTCCTCCCCGGCCCAGGCATTGTCTTTTTTCATCCCTGTTGCTGCCAACAGGCAGCAGCTTTGTCACCGGCCTCTTAAGGTTGGGTCAGTCTTGGTGTGTTGCCCTCCATGCCGTCTGCTTTGACGCCACTGTACCCTGCAGTCTCGCTCTGCCCAAAACGCCCTCCGCCTTCACGTCTCCGACCTTCCAGGAAGCCTCACAGAGGCCTCACCTGCTCTCTGCCAGCTTCGATTGCACCAAGGTTTTCATTCCTAGCGAGTGACACAGTTGTGATTAAATCATTACTGATCATTAACTCTTCAGCGGTAGGGACCTGGATGTGGTTTTCTTTGCTACTCTTGGAGGGATTCCCTAGGAGTATCTGTTCAGTTGCCTTTTATTTTATTTTTTAAAAGATTTTATCTATTTATTTGTCAGAGAGAGAGAGCACAAATAGAGAGGCAGGCAGAGGCAGAGAGAGAAGCAGGCTCCCCGCTGAGCAAGGAGCCTGATGCAGGACTCGATCCCAGGACCCTGGGATCATGACCTGAGCCCAGGGCAGTGGCTTAACCCACTGAGCCACCCAGGCGCCCCTTTCCAGTTGCTTCTTAGAATAACTCTCAGTGGACACAGCTGACACTTGGTTTCACCTGTTGACATGAAGCGGAACTTGTTTGGAACCCTCCGAAGGAAATCCGATTGTGGTTTCCTGTAGAAACCATGTTGAAAATGGTGGCCGGGCATAGCTACAGAGCAGTTGTGATTTTTATTAGGAAACAAGAGACATCCTGATGGCACATTTCTGGATCTCAGCCTTTCTCCTCAGTGGTACATCTCAAGTAGACGAGAACAGCTCACATTGGAGACCCCGGAATGGAGACAGTGGTTTGAACTGTTCTGAGAATACTGCTGCTGCTTTTTTGTCCACCTGTTGAATGATGTGTATTTTTCATAACGGGATTTTTCTTTTAAACAAGTTCAGTGGGAGATTAAAAATAGGGTTAGAACTGAGAAGCCCCCTCTCTCCCTGCTGGAGACAGTGGGGTGGCTCGCTCAGGCCACAGTGACTTTCCTCGTGGGGACAAGACCATATGAGCCTCTGGCTGGGTCTCAGCTGGCCTGTGCTGGGCCTGCCTGCTGGCTTGCGCCTGGGGCCCTTTCCCAGAGCCCCCTTTCCCAGAGCCGCCTCCCTTTCCAGCTGCTGTTACTGCTACTGACTCAGCATTGAACCTGGAATTTTACTCGATTCTTAGTCTCGTGGGCCGAGGGAAAGAAGCATTGCACCTGTAGCATTTCCTCTCGGCTTCGCTGTGTGAGCCTTGAGTGCATTTAGGAGAGGTAAAGCCCCAGGGGCGGCCTGCTGCATTGCTGGCTGTATGTTATTGGGGCGGAATGCGTTTGGGGTTCCCAGCAGCCGACTTCAAATCTGTACTTGGGGAATGCAAGCCTCTGTGTACCAGGCTTTGGGAGGGGGGCTGTTTAAATCCTGGTCAAGGGGCGCCTGGGTGGCTCAGTGGGTTAAAGCCTCTGCCTTTGGCTCAGGTCATGATCTCAGGGTCCTGGGATCGAGCCCCACATCGGGCTCTCTGCTCAGCGGGGAGCCTGCTTCCCCCCCACCCCCCACACACCCCGCCTGTTGCTCTGCCTACTTGTGATCCCTCTCCCTCTGTCAAATAAATAAAATCTTAAAAAAAAAAATAAATCCTGGTCAAATAACACCACTGGGGGAGGGGTGAACTGGTGCAAAGCCAACTGGAAAACTTCTCATGCCCCCCACCCCCTGCCGCATAGTGTACCCTCCTGCTGCTGGGTGTGGCAGGGCTTGGCCAAGATGCCTGGCGGTTGCTGGGGCGTGGTTGGCGGTAGGAGCTGCGGCGGCGCAGGCAGGAGTTGAGCCGTGGCCGGCGGCAGGAAGCCGAGTTCACTGCAGGATCGGGTCAGCCCCGGGGGCCGGGCAGAACTGGACAGAGTTGGAAGCGGGAGAGGAGTCGGTCCATTAGTTGTAGATGAACTTGTTCTTGGATTTTTCTTGTGGGGGAGTCCAAGCGTGCACACGACGCAGCTCCAACAGTGAGTAACGTCGTGCCGTGCTGATTCCTTCTTCCCCGCTGCCTCCTCCCTGCCCCACGCTTGACTGTGACGGTCTTAACCATCTCTCGCTTAGGGCGCGCAGACCTCGACACCTACACGTCTCTGCCGCACGGTCTGAGACATGACTAAACCCACCTGAACAGACCCTATCAGAAGAGACGTTCCATCAGTTGAGAAAGTTCCCTCATGTCCCCTCTTGCTCATTCCCTTCCCCACTCCCATTCCTGGCCCCATGGAGTGACCGAGATGCCATCACCACCAGCTAGATTTGCCGTCGCTAGGGTTTTGTGTAAATGGGCTCGTGCAGCGTGTGCGCCCTCCGGGGTCCGCTTCCCTTGCTCTGCGCCGCGTGGTTGAGATTCACGCACACCAAGCGTGTGTCTGTAATTTGCTGCTTGGCCGTGCGCAGCACTGTTGGATGGCGTGGACACACCGTGGAAGGGCATGGGGGCCGTTCCCGCTTTGGGCTGTTACAAGTGAAATTGCTGTGAACATTTGCATATAGGTCTTCTCGTTATGGTTTTAATTCACCTTTCCTTGTTGATTAATGATGTTGAGCCCCTTTGCATGTGCTTTTTGGCCACGCACATATCTTCCTCTGTGAGGTGTCTTTTTGAGACCATCTACCCATTTCATTGGGTTGTCCTCTTATTATTGAATTACGCAAGTTCTTTATATATTCTGGATTCAAGTGCTTTGTCGGAGGTATATTTTGCGAGCATTTGCTCCCACACTGCGGCTTGCTTACTCATCTCCTTGGGACTTGTGATGAGCGGAGAATTTTCATTCTGGGGAAGTCTCCTCGAGGTTACTTTTCTGTGAAGGTCCCCTTCTGTGGGTCCTCTCTGAGACGTCTGTGCCTGCCTCCAGGCTGTTGCACAGACGCACACTCTCTTGCACGCACTCTCTCACGAGTACTTCTGAGCACTTGACTGTTGGGGCTTCTACACAGAGGTCTGGGACCGATCGCAAATGAAATTGCACACGGGTGTCTTGCGATGAAGCACGTCTGACACCTTGTCTCAAGCACCCGGGAGAAGGCTCTCGCCCCGGATGAGTGTTCCGGGCACTTGGCGTCGAGCTGCCAGAGCCACGGCTGCCCGCCTGGTGCCTCACCCTCCAGGAAAGTGTAGGAAGTGCAGGTTATCCTTGGGGCAGATGACCTTTCTGCACTCTGGGGTACGGACCACCAAAACAGATCCATGGTGAGGCTTGACCAGCGTGTGTTCCGTCATCGTGTCCCACTGCCCTTGGTGACACAAGTGACAGAGGGATAAAAAAACATGAGCTTTGCAGCTCAGGTTTCCATGTTTGCCCTGCCCTCTATTGGCTGTGTGACCCTGGATAAGCCTAGTTAACATCTCTGAGCCTCATTAAAAAAAATAATCTCTAGGTAGAGATCAACACATAGTGCCCTTGAACGTAGTAAGTGCTCAGCGATGCCAGATGGTAGGGTCACATTAGGATGGTAGGGTCACTTCCATGGGGGGCTCAGACAGTTTTTCAACCCCCCAAAGTTTGGAGGTTGGAGATTTAATCCTAGCTCCATTCCTGGTCCTGTGCTGAAGGATGGAAGTGAGGAAAAGGTACAAACCTCTGCTTCGAGAGGCTCTTGATTTTTCTCTTTCTGTCAAGGTACAGAATCCACACAGAAGGGGGCACAGTCGTAAGTGTACTGCTCCATGAGCTTTCGTGAGCTCTCCAAGCTGTGTAATTCCACGCTTGGGTCAAAAAAGGGAACACCAGGAGCATCCCGGAGCGTGCTGGCATCTGCTTTGAGCCTAGCCCAGAGCGACAACTGTCTCCTGTCTCAGCATAGGCTAGCTTTGCCTGTTGGTGTACTTTTTCTTCCTTTTAAAATAAAGTTTTCTTTAATTCCAGTACAGTTCACATGCAGTGTAATATCAAGTTCAGGTATAGAATATAGTGGTTCAGTCCCATAGATCACTCGGTGCTCCTCAGGACGAGTGCCCGCCTTCAGCCCTGTCACCTGTTTCCCCCATCCCCTCCCCCATGTCCCCGACCTCCCCTCTGGTGACCAGCCAGTGTCATCCCTAGAGTTAAGAGTCTGTGTCTTGGTTTGCCTTTCTCTCTCTTTAGAAATGGAATAATATAATCTCCCTTTTTGTCTCTGGCTCCTTTCCCTCACCGTTGCGTTTGGGGAATTCCTCTCTGTTGTTAATACAGCAATGATTTGTTCGTTTTCATTTCTATGTAGTGGTTCATTGGAAGCATACACTATAGTAGGTTTTCTGTTGGTGAACATTTGGAGTAGTTCAAGTTAGGAACAGTGCTGCTGCTAAGAATATTCTACTTTAAAAAAAAAAAAAAATAACCCAAACAAACCCAAATCCCAGGAACCCAGCCGTGGTGAGATGGACTTGCTCGCCTGCAGCCTACAGCTGGCGGTAGTTTGTCCGGATTCAGAACCGGGTGCCTGTCATCGCCGCTGGGTTCAGGCCACTGCTGTTGCCCCCAGAAAAGCAGCCTGGGCCCGTTAGCAGTCGTTCCCCATTCTAGCCACCTAGCCCCGGCCCCGGGCAACCATTACTCGCCTTTCTGTCTCTCTAGATGTGCCAGAGAGCACAGCCTGTCTCGTGCGACCGGCGGCTTCTGGCTCGTGTCCACGGTGCATCCGTGTGGACGCACGTCTGTGCCCTGCGTTCCTTTTGCGTGGCAGCGGCAGTAGGAAACAGTGGACGGGTGGACCACGTTTTTATCCACCTGTGGACAGATTTGGGGCTGGTTTCTAGTTTCGAGTCACACTGTAGCTTTTTGTGTAGACATTCGCTTGCATCTGTCTTGAGTATGTGCCCAGGAGTGGGATTTCTAGGTCCCGTGGTTACTGTTTAATCTTCTTTTAAAAAAAAAATTATATTGTGATTTAATAAAACAGCTGGTATAAAATCTCTCTCAGCCACTTCCAAACGAGCCGTTCGGTGGCCTTCAGTACATTCATTTTGTCCAACCCATCTCCAGAGCCCGTCCATCTCCAAAAACTGAAACTCTCCGTCCACTGAACAACTCCCAGCTTTCCCCTCCCCGCTCCGCGCCTGGCGGCCACCATCCTGCTTTCTGTTTCTATGATGTGGCCTCCCGGGCACGCTTCACGTAAGTGGAATCATACAGCGTTTGTTCATTTTCGTGACTGGCTTATTTCATTTAATGTAATGCCCTTGACGTTCATCCGTGTTATAACACGTGTCCGAATTCCCTAGCTATTTAAGGCTGAATGATCCGTTGTAGGGATATACCCTATTTTGTTAACCCGTTTATCCATCAGTGGACACTTGGGGTGCATCGACCTGACGTTTAACCTTTTGAGGAGCTGCTTTCCAAAAGACTTGTCCAAAGTTGCTCCCCGTTTGCATTCCCCCCAGCAGCACAGGCGCGCCCCCGTCACGGCCCGGCCCCATCAGCACTGGCAGCTGCCCTCGCGGGTCTGAAGCGGGGGCTCCTGGTGGTTTTGATCCGCATTTCCCTGGTGACGAAGGATGTTGACTGTCTTTTCGTGTGTTGGGCGCTTGGCCATTTGTATATCTTCTTTGGAGAAATGTCTGTTTGAATTTCTCTTAGAATTTGCCTGTTTTTTTAGTTATTTGTCCTCTTACCATCGAGTTGTAAAAAATGCTTTGTGTTCTAGAAACACAAACTAGTACCTTGTCAGATACGTGGTTGGCAAATTTTCTCTCCCTTTCTGTGATACATCTTTAAACTTCCATGATGCTGTTTTCTAATGCACAGATGTTTTTAATTTTGATGAAGTCCAATTTATGTGCTTCTTTTATCCCATCTACACTGTTTCACCTAATTTTTTTTTCAGTTTCTTATTTATCCTTATAGCGTTTCTTTATTTCAGTTGTCAGCACGCAGCAGTCTGCAAGCTGACTGTCTTCATTTTGTGAATAAAGTTGTACTGGAACACATCCATCCCTCTCTGCACCAGCAGACACTGTGCTGCCCACAAAGCCAAAAATATTTATCTGGTCCTTTCTGGAGAAGGTGTGACCACTTGTGTTAGGTAAATAAAAGCATATATGAATGTGCATTCTTATTCTCCCTTTCTTATTTAAAAGGTACCAGGCCAAATACACTGTTGTGCATCTTGCTTTTTTCCATTAACAGCTGAGCCTGGACAGCTTTCCAAATCAGAATATGGGAATCTTCCTTTTTCTTTTTTATTTTTTTTTAAAGATTTATTTATTCATTTATTTGACAAACCAAGATCACAGGTAGGCAGAGAGGCAGGCAGAGACAGAGGAGGAAGCGGGCTCCCCGCTGAGCAGAGAGCCGATGCGGGCTCGATCCCAGGACCCTGGGATCATGGTCCCAGGACCCTGGGATCATGACCTGAGCCGAAGGCAGAGGCTTAACCCACTGAGCCCCCTAGGTGCCCCTCTTTTTCTTTTTTATAGCTGGATAGTACTTCATTGGGTGGGTGTATCTTGTTTATTTTACGGATCCCTTCTTAAAGGATACTTGCAGATATATACAGATAGACATAGATATTTTATATATGTATGTATATGTATTATTTTTTGGCTAGTAAGCCTCAGTGAACAATTTTGTCTAGGTGCTGTTTAATATGCATATGGCTTTGTTCATTAGGCACCCCGGAGTGGCATTTTGGGTATTAAAAGAACAAAGGCACCTGTAATTCTGTAGCTAGTTTCACATTCCTATCTGTGGGTTACACGATTTTGTACCTTGTCTGTCTTGATGGCTGAACTGGTTGCCAATCTTTTGACCCTCCGTAATCAGGTAGTTGAGAGATGGTATCTCCGTTTGACATCTCTTGTGTTTCCCTTTTTCTGCGTGTATTTGGGCATGTTTCCCTTTTTTTTTTTTTTTAAATTCTGAGAGCTATTTATTCATGATCCTTTCCTGTGCTTTTCACCTATTAGTTTATGGGCCTTTGGAAGAGGGTATTAATTTCTAGATCTTTCTATGTGTGGACATAAAGTCTTTGTTTTCTCTCTGTTGTCCAGATTGGATCATTTCTACTGGACATTCTTTAATGTCACTGACCCCTCTGTCATGTCCATTCTTCTTGTGAGCCCATCTGCTGAGTTTTCTGTTTTGGTTATTACAGTGTTCACTCCTAAGGTTTCCATTTGGTTCTTCTCTTTATTTGTTGAGACTCCTCCCCCATTCTTTTCAGAAGCGTCTGCCCTTACTTACTTTTTGGAGGACTTTTATAATAATTGCTTTAAAGTCATTGTCAGGTAATTCTGATCTGTGTCCTCTTGTTATCAGAGTCCATTGATTGTCTTTTCCCAGGTGAGTTGAAACATTCCTGCATCTTTGAAGGGATCCGAGTGATTTGGGACTGTACCCCGGATCTTTTGAAATCCTCTGATGAGATTCTAGGCCTTGCATATATCCTATGGAGTCCGGTGGTATTTTTGCCTTAATGGGTGGTTTAGGCTGCCATGCTCAGTTTCAGTTGTGGTGCCCTTTGTGATTTCAAAGCCTTTTCAGTGGTATTTGGCTTTGTACTTTGTGATTTACTGGGACTCCCCTTTACAGTCCTGTGGCCAGAACACCGGGGCTTTACTTAACCCACTCTGTCTCGCATGTCCCACAACTGCCCATGTTTGAGGCCAGGAATTCAGAGGGAGAAAAAAAGCGGCGGGGATTCACTGCCACCCACCTGGGGACCACAGCTCCTCCAGTTAGAGCAAAAGGTTCTGCTGTCTCAGAGGTCAGGCACCTGTAGGCCCCACTGCCACTGATAGTCTCTGCTGGTGTTGCCGTGGAATCGTAGGGGTCCTGGGTGTGCAAGGGAAGAGGGAAAAGAGAAGAGCGGAGAACTGCCTTCACTCTCTCTGAGCATTTGGAGGCCCCTTTGCTGATTTCTGAGCCAGAAGTAGGGGGCCTCTCCTGGTGCTCTCTGCATCGATACCCAGCCCCCATTTGGGGGAGGTTTCAGGCTAGAAGAGAGTGAGGGGAAGAAACGGGGAACCTTGATTTTGATTTGGTGGAATTTGGAATCAGATCTTCTCCAATCTGCTTGCTTGCTTTGCATATTCTTAAACAGATTCAATCCATTCTGCCTAGTTTTAATAGATGTGTTCAGGGAGAGACAGGCTGGAATGTCTACTCCATCTGACAGAACCAGAACTTAACTCAGACCATTCCATTTTGAGATGTTTTGTCATGAAGTGTTAGTATCCAGACTATATCTCTGCATCTTACTGATCAACTTACCAAAGGCAAAAATATCCTCAAGGCCAGCTGCGTTGTATCAGGCCAGTTCTGTCCACACAAAAGACCGCAAAAGAAGTGGATCACACGAACACAGGGCAGGGAATGACTGATATCCTAAAGGTTCTTGATCGGCCTCCAACGTAGCCTTCTAGTTATTTTGGTTGTGAGCTGGAAGCCAAGATCATTTTGATGTGAATGACCTTTGGATGTTCATTGGATCTCACAAGGCTGACGTTGTAAGTCTTGTTGGTTGGGTTCACTAGAAAAGGTATTCTCTTTTCTGAGAATGAGAATCCTGCATTCAAAAGACTCGACCTTGTGAAGTAATTTTCACAGGTCTGTGGCCAGTGAGGCATGCTTGATGGAAACCAGGAACTCTAGACATCGATTCTTAAAGAACCACGTAGGAAAAAGGGTACTGGTACACGGGGTGGGGTGAAAATTAGTTGGGGTAAGGACAATGAAATATGGGCCTGTATCCAGCAGTGAATTCCTGCCGCCATCACCGAATGAACTCTGCCCCTCCACAGGCTGTGGGGCGGACCTCGCTCAGGAGGCTTGGAGCACAGAATGGCTGAAAGCAGTAGTCCGGCGGAAGCCCTGGCCCCTAGAATTGATCTTGAAGAACAGTTGACTTCATTAAGAAAGAGGGCGTTTTCTTGTTGAAGTGGTTGTAAAAGCCACTGGTCCTCTCTTGTTGACTGGCGGTCATCGTGATGAGACAGTCAGAACAAATTCAGGAAGGCGGCGCTGTCTGCTACAATTGAGTCCCTCTGACAGACGAGTTCAGTGGTCCCCCCTTCACAGCTGGTGCTGTGTGGTCGCAGTACCTCAGGCCCTCCTCATCTCTGAAATCGCGCCATCTTGAAGGTGATGTAGGACACAGACCTTGCAGAAGAGAAAGTCATTATCTGCTGGTCAGAAGAGGGTTTTAAGAAGTAGGTCTCCACAAAAACTTTGCCAAAGAGAGTTAGGTCACAGCAGATCCCTTCATAAAAGGGCGGAAGGAAGCTGAAGAGAACATTTAGGGGATGAAGGTGAAAATACTGAGGTAGTATATTTCGGGGCTGCGGGGGAACCCTGAGTTGGAGCTGTGACGTGCACCATCGCGGATGATGGCGTCCATACGGATAGCACTTGAAGTGACAGACGCACCCTAGTGTGCAGCATTTTTTCCTTGTCAGCTGGCCGAGCAACACAAACCTGTGAGAGCTAGGTGACTGCCGTCCTGCTACGTTTCATGTGGCAAATACTTCATTGTGAGAGCTCTCGGATTAAGCCCAGTGAGTCCATTCACCTCAGAGCATAGTTTGCTTATATCTGGCATATTTCTTTGAAGAAAAAAACTGGTAGTGGACACATCTGAATCACACTTAGGAAGGTATACACATTTTATTTGGGGGTCATTCTTTCAAAAAGGTCTTGGAAAGCCAAAGATAGGGGGCCAGGTGTAGGTTCTCGATGTCCCCACTCTCCTGCCCCTGCCTCCCCCAAGACAAAGTGATACTTCAAGCAGCTGGCACCTCCCCACCCAGTCGATGCTGTCTTTGGTAAGGATTTGTTGACTTCGTGACCCTGAATTGGTAGCTTATCTCCTCCTTATAGGACTAGAAAATTGGGTCTGAAGTAGGAGGTGCTTCCTGACTAGTAAATCTAGGCTCTGTTGTTTTGAGGTAGCTTTTGGACGACTAATGTTGCCCTAAGTCTAATGAGATTTTTTTTTTAAATGTCTTCAGCGGTAAAGTTATTCTAAAATCTAGTTCATTTAGAGACAACCAATCTTACCGTCACTGCCTCACATTGCCTGGAATATACTTGAAGACTGGCATGAGCCAGTATAGTCACAGAATTAGTGTATGGTAAATCATTTACCATTATACCATTTTGTTGATGAATGCTTTGCTTTGGAAATCAGACGCTTTTAAACCACACTAGAAAATTACAGTTTTACTTACTACTTATAAAACGCTACACAAAAAGAATGTTTAAGTGTTCAAAAGTTTTTAATGAACTACCATCCGATTCATCGTTTGTCCTGATTTCCTATTAGCACGTAGCGAGATCATTGTAATTGGTGGTTCAGTTGTTTGAAAGGGACTTTGTTTTAAAATTCAGACACTTTCCTGTTAAGAGTAGGTTTTAAGGGGAGCCTTGGCTTGTGGCAAGTTCCTCATGTGGCACCCCTTCTTAAGGGTTGTTAAACCAAGATGCATAGGGTGCCTACGTGTCCCCCATCAACAAGGACGGCTTCCTTTATGCAGACTTTTCCCCTGAAGCTGGTCTGTGTCCTTAGAAACTGAAGGGTAATGGTGCTGCGAGCATGGGCTGCATTTGCAAATGAAAATCTGCCTTTTTAAAACTCTCTTTATCTGTGATGTGTTTGCCAAAGATTTAGCTGGATAAATAGGCCGTTTTACCCTCCCGTGGCTGTGTTTGAGAAAGCGAGTCGGGAAGGTCAGAAACCACCTCTGGATACTCGGGAGCCGTGATTCTGTCGTGCCCTTGGCTGTGAAACCTTGGATGAATCTTCGCGCCTCCTTTCCCCACCTGCCAAGTAAAGCCAATGCCTTCCCCGCCCGTCGACCAGGGAGGCTCGGAAATTCAACCGAGGTGTTTGTGGAATTACTTTGTAAATGTCAGAGCAGGTAACCGTTGTGGTGATTGAAGCTTTAAGGTAATTTAGGATCTCTCGGGGCGGCCGGGGGGAACCGAACAAACCCTTGATGCCTCATGTGTAATAAAAATTCCAGTGTGGTGTTTAATCATATTTAGTATTTCTATATCTGCGAAATTAATATCTTGGGAGTTGTAAAAATAAGCTGGTTGAATATTGTCGTGGTATAAATCCTCAGTGTCAACTTAGTCTAGTGACCTGAGTGACGAATGTCAGGTGAAAATGGCAACTTCGGGTACGAGACAATTTTTCTATTGACCATGGATTACTTGGAATTTTTGGTGGCGCTATCAGTCTGCTCTGTGTTCATTGGCTACTGGAAGGTCTCTGACCCGACCCTTGGTGGAGCTACGGAGGGGCTCTTTAGCAGAGGGGCTGAGGCTAGAGTACAGGACTGGACACAGACCTTCGAGAAGGTGGAGGAGAGAAGGAACTCGTGTCACCAGATTAAGTCGTCATCTCCTCAGTGACAAGCTATTGCCCTAAGTTGAAGGTTCCCTACAAAAATGGCTGACATAAGTTGGGGGCTGTTGTCCTTCATCCCTGTCTTCTGGCTGTTCCCATCACTCTGCTTTGTCTCCAGATTGCTTGCTTTCCTCAGTGAACTAATTATAGCAGTCACCGGGGCCTTGGTGTTCGCACTGTGTTGCCACTTCGTAGTAGCGTCATTAGAAAACCCGCACTTTTCGAGGTAAGTAGGTAGAGTCCAGGGGGTGAGCCTAGAAGCAGAATGTTCGATTCATTCAGCTGCAGGGTGATTTTTGACTCCAAGCAAATGTCTGTGGGGATCACTCATCCATTGGAGATAAATTAACCATCCTGGGTTGTGAAATGTTTCATCAGCATATACATTTGTCCTTTCTTGAGCAACAGCCTCAAAGGGGTGAATTTGGATATGATAGGCTCCTGTTTAAAACCCCTCATGATTATTTTTCCAGAACTTTTAGGTGAGATGTTGATACTACAGTGATTTTTTTTAAAGATTTTATTTATTGACTTTAGAGAGCGAGCAGGGTGGTGAGGGAGAGGCAGAAGTAGAGGGAGAGGGAGAGCGAATCCCGAGCACACTCCCCGCTGAGCACAGAGCCTAGTGCGGGCCCAGTCCCAGGACTCTGAGATTGTGATCTGAGCTGAAACCAAGACTAGGACACTTAACCGACTGAGCCACCCAGGGGCCCACTACAGTGATTTTTGTTTTTCTTTGCCTTCTCCTCTTTTAGCAGTATGTACTGAACTACTTGGGAATGTAATGGTGTCTGGGATTTGCTTCAAAATAATGTGGAAGGGGGTGGTGTGGGTACCAGTAGAGATGGAACAAGGCTGGCTTTGAGCTGCTCATTGTTGAGGGAAGTGAAGAGACTACGGGGGTTTCATTATACTCTTCTACTTTTATATATATTTGTATTTTTCCATGATAAAAAGTAAAAATAAAAAAACCACCCTACCCTAGGTTTCCCATTGCCTCAAGGTAGAGGCAGCCCTCTTACCTTGGCCTTCAGACCCCGTCACCCCCTGGCACCTGTTAACCCTTCCAGGTTCATCTTTTCGTGAAATTATTCGCAGTTGCCCTAATACACCCCATCTTACCTTTGGCCCTCTGCACTTACTGTCTTCTCTTCCTGCAACACTCTTGCTTTCCCTTTCCATCACCTCACCCCACTTTGCCTGACTCTTCTGGACCTTCAGATCCAAGACAACGTCACTTCCTGCGGGCCTTCCCTGACTGACCTCCGCCCCAGTGCGGGGTGAGTACCTTCCTGGGGGTTGTCTGTCATGGTTCCCCTCACTGCTGCCTTCCTGACTGATTCTAACCGCCACTTCTTTCCTGTCACTGTCATTGTATCATACACATTTTTGAGGGAATGGATTAGGCCTTGTTCTCGCGTCTTCGCGCAACGCCTGCCATAGAGCGGGCGATCCGTACATGAGAAAACAGAAGGCCCGCCCAGGGCTTGTCAACTACTAGGCATATGTAAACACGTTCCTTGTTGATGTGATGTGTTGCTCCCCTGTTTGGAGTAAGTCTCTGTAGGGCATACCTCCAGGGTCACTTGATCTACATGTTCAAGGTGATGGCGGACACGCGAGCCAGAAGGAGTGTTCCTCACAGCAGTTTGAAATAGGAAAAAGAAAGAAAAACCCGTGTATTTAGACAAGATGGCGAAAGAAATTTCCATCCAGTCTTCATACGATGGAACGCGATGTTGAACTGGAGCTAGACCTGCAAATTGGTGGTAGCACACGAACCAACAGCAAGTCCAAGAACACATATGGTGTGATACTGTGTCTATAAGGTTCAAAAACATGCAGAACTAAACAATATACTGTTGACGAATTCATACATTATAATATGCATACACATGCA
Source organism: Enhydra lutris kenyoni (assembly GCF_002288905.1). Lineage (NCBI taxonomy): Eukaryota > Metazoa > Chordata > Mammalia > Carnivora > Mustelidae > Enhydra > Enhydra lutris. The sequence goes on along the minus strand of NW_019154107.1, from coordinate 1,554,342 downwards.
TATGTAAGTATATACATGTACATATAACAAGCATCTGTAACATACGCGTATCTATAATCTTGTGCGTGTGTGTACATAATACACATGCACATATATATACACGTGCGTGCATATGTATTTTTATGTATAGACATAGGCATGCAGGGAACCCATAAATACGGAGATCAGGACAGAGGTGTTCTCTGAGCAGGAGGGAGGAGATGTGACTGGGAAGAGGCACGTGAGACTCTGGCAGTACAGATAATGTTCTGTGTCTTGGGCTGCGTGGCAGGAGCAGTGTTTTACATTTCATCATACTTTATAATTTGTGTGTAAGCTAAACCTACTCTTTGGAGAGAACTTATTTCCTAATAAAGATAACCGTGAAACTGAATTGATCAGCACTTTTCAAGCGAGGCTACATTCCCAGCGCACTGAGGAAGGAAGAGGTTTCTCTTGTTGCTTTTCTTCCCCTGCCCATGGGGTCGTTTGCAGCCAGGCACTCATTACTTTCTGCTTTACCTAAGAGACTCTTGGTAGAAACACAAACTGCAGTAGTTCCCTGTTGGTGATGGGCGGGAAGTAGATGAAGCAGACTGATCACCGTGTCCTGTCCCTGTTCATCTCAGATGTTGCCGTGGTGGACATGAGTGATGTCTCCAGACAGCCTTCCCTCTTTTACCATCTGGGGGTCCGAGAGAGCTTTGACATGGCCAATAATGTGATCCTGTACCATGACACTGACGTGGACACTGCTCTTTCATTGAAGGTAAAGGGTATCATTCATCTTCTCGTGAATATTTGGCTTTGGGAAAATGGTATTACACGTTCGGAGGAAATGTACACGTAGTGCAGGAGGAGGTTGGAGAAAAAAAAAATTTGCTTGTGCAATTCCTTCCTTCCTACTACAGTTTCTCGCTCACACGATGACTTCCTGACCGCTGCGTGATCCTACGTACTGCAGAGAGGTGTTTAGAAGCAACTTTAGTGTTTTCAGGCTCATTAGGGAAGTGAAGGCAAAAACTGTTAGCTTCCATTGAAGCAAACACATGACTCTGAATCCTTTAGTGGGCAATTTGATCCAAACCTACACATTAACAAACAAAAATAGTTTCTCAACTCGAATGATAGGATGATGACAGAGAACAGTTACCAAAGTGGGGAGAAGGTTCCGTATTTAATCTGTTGTTCCCCATGCCCCCCACCACTGAAAGCAGAGCAAAACTAAAAACTTGTCTGTTCATGCACAACTCAGTAGTGATGGATATTTAAAAAAATTTATTCTTGCAAGCGTGATACAGATGTTTTTCGGATAATAGTACTTTGAAAAAAATGCTCCTATTTGGAACAGAGAGGGGGAGATGGCAGTTGGGTAGGAGGAGCCGAGTGGAGGTGCTGAATCCTGTATTGTCCACCTGAAACTAACACAACACTGTAGGCTAACTAACTGGAATTAGAGTAAAAACTTAAAAAAATGCTCATATTTGTAAAATGTGAATGTCTAAGGTGGGCTACTCTAAAACTCAAGGAATATTAACATTGTCGCATGTCTTAATATTGGTCAGAAAATCCTGGTCTGCATTAAATGATTTTAGGAGGAAAAGCTTGGTTTGTTTACAGCAGCGTTACTCAACCTTGACTGCACTTTAGAATTACTTGGACAGCTTGTAAATATCCCAATACCCAGGTCCTGCTCCAGACCAATTACATCACAGTCTCTGAGAGATTTTTTTTTTTTTAACCTCTCAAAAGCACAGCCACGGGTGAGAACCGGAGGCTTCAAATCAGCTTTCGCGGACAGCAGTTCTAAATGTCCAGCTCCCGGGGCGCCTGGGTGGCTCAGTGGGTTAGGCCGCTGCCTTCGGCTCGGGTCATGATCTCAGAGTCCTGGGATCGAGCCCCGCGTCGGGCTCTCTGCTCAGCGGGGAGCCTGCTTCCTCCTCTCTCTCTGCCTGCCTCTCTGCCTGCTTGTGATCTCTCTGTCAAATAAATAAAATCTTTAAAAAAAAAAATAAATGTCCAGCTCCCTTAGTGTTAAAAATCGCTAATATATAAATAGCACAATTTTGTGATGATAAAGTTGAACTTTTATGTGTTTCTTGAGATGTAACCCGATTTTTCTGGGTCCTGTAATCATTGGGGGTTATTTCCTGGTGGAGGTCCAGTCTGCATCAGATGTAGAACCTCTCGCTGTTCTGTATCACATACACTTGACCTAGACGTGTGCTGTGTAATTAGCGTGCAGGGCTGGGATTTAAGAAGTCATTCAGAGGACATTGAAAGAAGAAACGGGCTTATTATTTGTACTTTATGCTGTATGATAGTTTCTGAAAGGCTAGAAGCCCATCTAAATTATTACTTTTGATACTTAGATATTGATATTTTTTCTTTTACTGATTTTTCACTTAAGGTGGTTGTGCTTGCAAATATTTAGAACTAGAAAATATGAAAGGGTAGCTTGTTAAGCCTTATTTTGATGAGAAATGTGAAATTAGAAAGTATTTTTTTCCAATGCAATCTATTTTTTTAAAGATTATTTATTTATTTATTTAGTTGACAAAGAGATCACAAGTAGGCAGAAAGACAGGCAGATAGAGAACGGGGAGCAGGCTCCCCGCTGAGAAGAGAGGCCGATGCGGGACTCGATCCCAGGACCCTGAGATCATGACCTGAGCCGAAGGCAGAGGCTTAACCCACTGAGCTACCCAGGCGTTCCGCAATATATATATTTTTTTCCCTCAACAGTGCCTTAGTAGATTCCTCTGGAAAGTCCCATGACCACGATAAGTTTTAGTTTCTTAGAATATGGAAAAATCGTCCCTAAAATGGAAATGGGTTGTCTGTTCTGTGTGACACCAGAACAAGGAGGCTGCGCTTGTCATCCAAAAGCCAAAATCTCAGAATATACGAAGCCCCTTTTATGGGGCCGCTGTGTAATTATGTCTCCTCTTGTCAGCAAGTGTTGGCTTCTGGCGCATAAAGGATACACTCAACGTCTGCATCTCCATGTTGCGAAGTCAGCTGACTCAGACCGTCATCATTGGATTTGATGGTTCCTAGGCTGGTCCAGCAAGGTGGCGGAGATGCTCCGGTAGCGCCCTTGTGTGGCGAGGCTATGGGGGGCACGGGAGCCCTGACGGAGCCCCAAGGATAGTGCGGGACTTACCCGGTGGTCCCGTCCTGGACCTTCCTCGCTGGGCAGGCGAGCTGCAGGGAATTCAGAGCCCCAAACTCGAATCTCAGAGTATCTGGACAAAGGCGTTGCCCCTGCTACGGGAAGTCCTTATAACCATATATGCCCCTCCATCATTCTGAAAGCTAGCCAAGTGGCACATTTTCCCTAGAATAGGAATTTCACAGTTCTTTGAGGCTCCCCCTAGTTGAAGCTTTTCACCCAGGGGAAGCGAAGGTTTGAAGGGATTAACTCCTGCTCAAAGGTGGGTGCTAGATGGTTGGGGAGGGCAAGGTGTTTGTAGTGTTTATGGAAATAAGTGGCTATTTTTAAATGCTATATTCATCTTCTCTTTTTTTTTTTTCAGGATATGGTCACTCAGAAAAACACAGTAAGTACAATGTTTTCAGATTTTTAACCTGGTACGTGCGTAAGAGCTTGCCTGAAAATCCCAAAGATTGCACAGTGATTTCTAATTGTACCCGCCGTCATGTTTCTCAGGGGGATGGCTAGAACCTCTGTCCTTCAAGCTGCCCACTAGCTCAGGCCCCACTCCCATCCAGGGCGCAGGGCGGAAGGTCAGGGCAGGCAGATGGACTTGGTCTTCATTGTGCACTAGGACTTAGAGCCTGGAACCATCTGGCTGTCTCCTTCTGATCTGGGTTGGACCCACCAGCCACCAAGATCCTTTTTGCCGGAGCCGTTGCCTCCCACATTGGCCACCTAAGTTTCCCTAACCACAGAGAAACAAGAACTTATACGCTAGGTAATACGGGGGCCTAGCCAAGAGTCGCCTGCCACAAGCTCTGAAGAGCTAGGACAGAATTCTTCCTGCTCTCATGTATGTGCTGAAGTCTCCCAGTTTGGCTTCCAAGTGCCTGCAATGACGTGGTAATAACGCCATGTTGGTTGGAATCGTGTAATGAAATCCCCACTTTAAAGACCTTCAAATAAGTTGATGTCCTTAGACACTGTCCCAGGGTTACCCTGCACCTTTGAATGCCCCTTAAAGCTCCCATCTTCCTGGACCTGCTGCACTGTGGTTTGACCAGTCATGACGTGGATGACAAAGGACGTCTCCTTCCTCCCTTTCTAAAAAGGAAGGGCCTCCTGCCTCTTTTTCTCTAGCGGTTAGAATTCTCAAAGGGAGGACAAAAAGGCCCAGGAGGTAGACTGTCCCGAGGGTTCCCTCTCCCGGGAACGGGAGTATGCATGGCTTCACCCCGTCCACAGGAGGCCCCGCCCCGCAGCTGGGGGGCCCAGGCAGAGCTTCCTGCCCAAGATGGAAGCCTTGACTCTCCTCCTCCAAGACAGAGCATGAAGTTCTTGAAACAAAACTAGTGCTATAGTTTATGTAATTACCACCGGAGCTTGGATTTAACAAGCCGACCTGTAAAATTAAGGGATCAGAATGGGTTTGAGTTCTTCGTGGGAAGAGAAATAGGAAGACCCGTGGCTTCATCTTGTCCCGTTTATGTACTCATACTGTCCACTGATGGGGGTCGCTCTTGTTCTTTCTAGATCTTGATTTCTTAAATTACCTCCTTCACAGACATGGTGGGGATCCCGTAAAAGTAGCCTGGGGCTGAGGCTGGCAGGCATAGGTTGTAGTCCTGACCTTGTCTCTGAGTAACACTGGGCAGTCATCCTCGGTGTCCTCATCAGGAAAATGGGACGGTTGAACTCTGTCACTTGGTTCATAGAAAAATTATAGCTCTCAGAGTCTGTGGTTCTGTATTTTGCACAAGTGAAAAGGCATAACTTGGATTTAATGCAAGGAATGTCCCAGAAATGCTTATTCCTCCAAACAGGAATTACATTAAGGTGAGGTGCAAAGAAAGAAAACTCTCCATCCTGGCTGCTGGGTGTTTTGGAGCCTAGAAATATTCTTGTTCTCCAAGAGCCTTAGTGTCATTCTGTTATCATTCCACTAACTACCTTCCCTTCTGGTACATTTTCCCTCCTCTGAACACCCAGAATTCCTTCACATTCTTGGTCATTGTAATTATATCAGGGCACCATTCTCCCAAGGTTGTGGGGAGGTGTGTGTGTTTGAAATGAACTTATTCTGGAGGATATGGCAACTAATGTTGCTGCTATATTTGCCATTACTTTAGAATTCTGTGCTCAGTGCTCGTTGTCATGCTTGATGGGGTGTGAAAATTTAGAGCATTCAAGAGAACAAAATAAAGGACGAGAGGCGGCTGGGAAGGGAGGGAAAAAAAGCACCTAAGAGGAAAGGTTGAAGCGAAACAAACCTTGAGAGGTATTGTTCATGGTCATTTTCAAGTGATTTCTATTTCTGGAAAGTAGGGAGACACTTACTACTACTCCAGGTGGCAGGGAAGTAGGGCAAACCCAGAAAAGGCTGGGATCCGCAGAAAGGTCATCTCAGAGCTAATGGTGATTAAACGTTGAAAGAGAATGTCACAGTAAATCAGGTGACTTTTACTGAGAATTTGCTCGCTTGTCCCCTGAATGTGGATTGGGCTAATGCTGCTTGGAAGCAGCGGTCTGGATTGTCTAACAACACAGGTTTTGGGAAAGGATTTGATAAAACTGTGCGTCTGTGGCTTTTAAAAAAGGAAGTACGGCATAGTCCTAGGTGGTGAATTACGAAGACCTGGGAATCAGGGGTATGGATGAAATTCCCCACACTGAACATGTCTCTGAACGCTCGCAGTGATGTATGGAGATGTGGAAACCAAAACGCTTTGAGTTCTCTGCCTTCAGGGAATCATTTTATATTTCTCGAATTTTCCCTATTGGTATGTTGAACTTGGCTTCATTTGGTAAAGGGCTGGCGTATTCGGGCTCTCCAGACAAACAGAACCAGGAGGAGATACACGGAGGGGGAAAAGGAGCTATTTACTATGGGGAATCACCTCTGGTGATTGTGGGGGCTGAGAAGTCCCACCATCTGCCGTCTGCAAGTTGGAGACCCAGGAAAGCTTTTTTTTTTTTTTTTTAAACTTTATTTTTTCGGTGTTCCAAGATTCATTGTGTATGCACCGCACGCAGTGCTCCGTGCAATACCGGCCTTCCTTAGTACTCACCACCCGGCTCACACCCCCCCCACCCCATAAGACAGAAGTCCCGAGGCCTGAGAATTAGGGGAGCCAATGGGGTAAACCCCAGTCCCCAAATCAGAGCAGATGACTGTCCCAGCTCAAGCAGCAAGGGGACGAAAGGAGTAGATTCCTCTTTTCTCTGACTTTCACTCAGAGGGTTGTGGCCTCAGCGGGTTGGATATGCCACCCACAGTGGAAGCGCCATCTACGTGGCTGAGCCCCCAGGCTCAAATGCTAATCTCAGTCATGTCCGATCGGGATACCCCGTGGCCAGTCAAGGTGACACGCAGAATTAAGCACCACAGATAGGCACACTTGCTTCCCTTTCTAGAAGCATTTGTTCTGCCGTGATGGGAGGGGAGGGAAGCTGATTTCTAGGCTTCAGGCTATTCTGGGCTCTTCTGTTCTTGGGTGGAAACATAATGTCAACTTTTGTACCCAGTCCTGTTTCACAAGATGCTATTCTTCTCCTGTTCCAAGTTTTTTTTTTTTTTTAATGCTTTATTTAGGCCTCCTTTACATACCACGAAGTTCACGGACATGCCCAGGATTCAGTGATTTTTCATAAGTTAGAGTTGTGCTGCTCTCACCACCATCCGATCTGGTGTGAGAGCATTTGCATCACAAAAACACCCGTTTTCAGCAGCGAGTGTTGCTGCCCCCCCCCCCCCCGCCCCAGGGAACCACTGGTCTGCTTTGTCTTACAGGTGGACCTCTCCACAGTTTTTCCTATAAGTGGAACCATTCAGTAACGTGGTCTTTTGTGTCTAATTTCTTTCACTTCGTCTGAGGTTTCTGGGGTTTGGCCTTGCAGTAGCCCGTGGCGGTATTTCCTTTGTACTGCCAAGTCGTCGTCCTCTCGGCTGGGTATTCTCCGTGTTGTTTCTCTGACTAACTACACAAAAAAGTTGACCCAGATGAGATGTGGGCTACTCGTGATACGACAGAAGACTTGTGAGCCGTAAAGAAGTTGGGGGGGGGGGGCACCTGGACTTTTTCCACTTTTCGGTTATTGCGAATAATGTTGTTCTAAACATTCAGGTCCAGGTCTTTGTGTGGAACTACGTCTTCGTTCCTCTTGGATAAAATACCCAGGAGCGGATTTGCCAGATCATCAGGTAAATAAACGTTTAACTTTCAGAGAAACTACCAAGAGGATACTGAGAGTGGCTACAGCCTTTTTCCATTTCCGCCGGCAACAGAGGTCTGGGTTCTTCTCATCCTCCCCAGTACTTGGTGTGGTCTGTCTTTCTACATCCACTCAAGCGGGCCTGAGGCCCAGTGTCATTGTGGGCTGGTGTCTCCCCCGCGACACGTGATGCGGAGCATCTTTCCACGTGCCTGTTAGCCACTCGTAGTCTTCTTGGGTGAGCTGTTCATTAGAATCTTCGGCTCATTTTTAATTGGGTTTTTTTTTCTTTTGGTCTTATGGAGTTGTAAGAGTTCCTGTGTATTCTGGAAGCAAAGCCCTTATCAGAGACTTCATCAGTTCTTTTATGGGTCGTGCTTTTGATGTTGTATCTAGGAACTCTTAGCCTAACGCAGGGCCACAAAGAATTACTCCTGTGTTTTCTTTCTGAAAGTTCACTGTTTTGGACACTTGAAACTAATAGGACATTGTATGTTAATCACTCTGGAATTTAAAAAAATTAGAGCAAATTAATTAAAGTTTTAGAGTTTTGGCTCTTACGGGTCTCTGATGAATTTTGAGTTAGTTTTTGTGTCTAGCGTAAGCTAGGGGTCCAGCTTCTTTCTTTTGCATGTGGACATCCTATTGCCCCAGCACCTTTTCTTAAAAAGATTTTTCATTCCCTGTTGAATTATCTTGGCGCTCTTGTCAAAATCAGTTGATCGTAAGTGTAAGTGTTTGCTTCTGGACTTTAAATTCTCTTCCATTGATCCGTATGTTTACTCTTGCTCCGGGGTCATGCTGTTTTGACTCCTGCAGTTGTTTTTTTTTTTTTTTTTTTTAAAGATTTTATTTATTTATTTGACAGAGAGAGATCACAAGTAAGCAGAGAGAGAGGCGGAAGCAGGCTCCCCGCCGAGCAGAGAGCCCGATGCGGGGCTCGATCCCAGGACCCTGAGATCATGACCTGAGCCGAAGGCAGAGGCTTAACCCACTGAGCCACCCAGGTGCCCTGATTCCTGTAGTTTTATAGTAAGTTTTGAAGTTAGGAAATCTGGTTCCCCCTACTTTGTCAACATCGTTTTGGCTGTCTGGGGCCCCTTGGAATTCTATATAAATTTGAGAGTTGGCTTTTGCATTGCTACAAAACAGACCGTTGGAATTTTGATAGAGATTGCCTGTATATGCATATCCCGTGAGTGATTTTGATATTGTGACAAGGTTGTCTTCCCAAGAGCACAGCATGCCTTTCTGTATCTTTAGGTCCTGTTTCATTTAGTTCAGTTTTATAGTTTTAACTGTACAAGCTTTTCACTTTCTTGGTTAAATTTATTCCTGGATATTTTATTCACTTGCACACTCTTGTAAATAAAATCATTTTCTTAATTTCCTTTCCAGGATAGATTTTTCTTTAAGTCTATTTATTTAAAATAAGCCCTTACACCCAACATGGGGCTTGAACTCACGCCCCTAAGATCAAAAACCCTATGCTCTACTGGCTGAGCCAGCCAGGCACCCCAGGATAGATTTTTATAAAAAACATCTTTCGTAAAAATGTTTTACACCTAACACACTGCACTTGATAATTCAATTTTTTATTAAGGTTTAAATTTTAATTCCAGTGTAGCTAACATAGGGTTGTTTTAATTCCAGTTCTAGGCCTTACTCCGTGTTCATCGCCCTTTTCATCCCCGGCCCTGGTTTCTCCCCTTCCCCTCCCCCATGTGATGCAGCTTCTGGTCCAGGTTCCATAAGAGATGCTTCTCTTCTGCCTTCTTTTCATCTATTTTCATCCTTATGTTCTTTCCTTCTGCTATACAGATAATCAAAGACGGCCATTTCCCACATCTTATCACTTCAGAAAACCTGTTCAGATGATGAAAGATCAAGGTTGAGCCTCTATGGGAACAGGAGTGAAAATGTAGCCAATCCAAGAGATGACTTTATCTATTAAACCTTGGAACTTCCTGGTAGTTTGTTGTTAGTGTACATAGTCTGTAGGGGTCCTTTAACGGTTTTAATTTTCCTTTGCAAAAAACAATCAGGCCTCCAGAGTTAACGGTATATTTGGCAGCTTGGTCCCCCCTGGAGGTAGACTGTGAGTTTGAGCTGAGTGGAGTGCGCAGGAGAGGCATTGAGGCACGCCCGTGGGATCAAGGCTGAGGAAGAGGCAGGAAGGAAGGAAGCAGGACCGGGCAGAGAGAAATGAAGCTGGGATGTAGGCTCAGCGATGGACTTGGCTCACCCCATGGGAGGCTCTGGCGCTTGAATGGGCTTTCCGAGTTGTTCTCAGTTGGGATGAGAGGTCCCATATCCAGCCCTCACCGGGAGGTATGTGACTCTGGGTGGGGTACGGTCTGCCACAGAGGGGGTTCTGGATGGCAGTGGCAGCGCCTCCTACCTTGAAGTGGGGGTAGTGTCTCTGTGTGTGTCTGTCTGCCACATTATAATCCTTTGATGTGAGGAATTTATAAATCCTATATGCCCCGAGATTGAGGACTGTATCTCTAAGGCTCAGAGGCACGGAAATCATTTTTCTGTGCAATTCCCCACACTGAACATGTTTCCCTTTAAACTGGTGAACATTTTTCCCTTTAAACTGGTGAGTGAGGGGCACCTGGGTGGCTCAGTGGGTTAAAGCCTCTGCCTTCGGCTCGGGTCATGGTCCTGGGGTCCTGGGATCGAGCCCTACGTCGGGCTCTCTGCTCAGCGGGGAGCCTGCTTCCCCACCCCCTGCCTGCCTCTCTGCCTGCTTGTGATCTCTGTTTGTCAAATAAATAAATAAAATAAATAAACTGGTGAGTGACTACGTGGAGGCAATGCATAGTTTTCCCAGAAAGGAAACACGGGTTCCTGGGCCTCCCCTGTCCCCCAGGAGAATTACTAAAAGATGAACCATCCCACCCAGTGCTTAGAGAAGGAATTGTTAAAAGTACACTAGACCGTATTTTCATTTGTCACGTCCCAAGGCTGGAGTTCACAGTTGGTTTTTAAAAAGCAAAGGTAAATTTCCAAGCTTAGATCATGTTATTAAAAAGCACCTTATTAGAAAATGAATCTGGTTCTTGACCTCTGCTCTAGGTGGTTATTTTTTTTCCTGGAATACCAATGATATTTAAGAGAAACTCATTGTTCCCATTGAAATAGTTATCTCTGTAATCCCAGTCAATTGGAAATTCTTTGAGAAACAGACATGGGCAATATTGGGTGCTTTTTCTGCAATGTTGCTTTTTACCTGGCTCACGAGGACTGAGGACTCAAGTTCTGGGTAACAGAATTTCTCCGGGTCTTTCCCGCTTACCTCCCTTCTTCAGTTAGCTGTGGCTTGGGATCCCCAACCGTCAGCCAAAATGTAGATCGCTTAGGGACACTTTGGTAAAAGGACAGTTAAATTTCTTCTTCTCCTTTAGATATTCTTTGGGTTTTCTAAATTCTGATCAGAATTCCTACCGCTTGTATTAGGAAAGAACAAATTTCAAACAGGAAGGCTATGTCTCCTAGTAGACGGAGAGGCAGAATTTTCTTCTACGCATAGAATGTGACTTAGGTAAAAATCTCTGTCCTTTGACTACTTATTTCATCTCTGTAGCTATTTCTTAGTGTTTCTATCTCATCTTAGATTCTCTTTTGTCTAGTCTTTTTTTTTAAAAAAAGATTTTATTTATTTATTTATTTGATAGAGATCACAAGTAGACAGAGAGGCAGGCAGAGAGAGGGGGATGCAGGCTCCCCGCCGAGCAGAGAGCCCGATGTGGGGCTCGATCCCAGGACCCTGAGACCATGACCTGAGCCGAAGGCAGAGGCTTTAACCCACTGAGCCACCCAGGCGCCCCATCTTTTCTCTAGTCTTGACTGATGTCTTTTTTTCTCCCTACCTGCGCGGGGTCTTGTGTTCTCTTTCGAACTGGAGCGTTCTGGAAGTGCAAACCACAGAACTTGGGACTGCCTCCCTTGAATGTCGCATTTCACAGGGCCAATGTCAGAACCAAAACAGAAACAAATACCTAATTCTCCCCCTCGAACCGAAAAAGTCTTTGGTGTCCGATGATACCCATTTGTTGTCTTTCCACTGAGACGAGGCGCATAGCATAAAACTCCGCACTCACCCGTTGGTTGGGGCTGGGTAGTTGGCGTCGTGCCTCACAGCTTGCTTTCTCGAGGGATCTCTGAGAATACAGCCGGAATGGCAGTTCCTGACAGGCGTCCTGTGGAGGAGAGGGAAGGACCTGAGGTTTGTCTGCCTCTGTGGGCCATTTGGTGAAGCTTTCCGGGTCTCGATTTCCTCCATATGAAACGAGAGGCTGAGTCAGGTGATGACTGAGACGCGTGCCGGATCCGAAATGATTCTGGGACTTCACGACAGCCCTCCAGCCGCTGGAGCCAAGCAGAGGGGCTCTTGCCGTGGCTCCCTCGGTGCTGCTTGGCACGTTTCCCGCAGGGGTAGCTTCAGGGACCTTTGTCGCGGCCCGACTGCCTGCTTGAAACTGTTACTCAGCTTCTGCCTATTTGTTCCTGTCCTGCCCGGGTAAATACAGAGAAGCAGCCACGTCGAACGCTGTTTGCCATTATCTTAAAGCAAAACAAAGCTCTGCATTTCCCTGACGTGCACGTGTGGGGACTTAAAAAATTCTCCTGCAACCAACTAGACAAAGAATTGTGTCGATTAGGGCTTAAAACCTTGTCGTGATCCTTCTTTTGGAGCAGCACCTGACTCGGCTTTTCTTTCTTAATGAATTGACCTTTTCTCGCGTGGTCACGTCAAATGATTTTTTAAAAATTATCGTCCCGTGTTCGGTTGCTTTGTAAATTTTGGGGGGAACGCTTTTCTGTGCTTTTCTGGTTTCCATTTTCACGTAGGACTTGCAGCTCTTTTACGTTACAGGATAAGAGCTCTGAAGTCTGACATTCAAGATAGGTCTTCTTCCCTGAGTGCTCAGAAATCATTTTCTCTCGGGTCGTATTTAACCACCTTTCATCTGCCATAGATCCCGCCCCCACCTCTGATGAGGTCATTTGTTGACTGATTAAATGTTTGTGTTGTGATTTTTTAAAAAAAAATAGGTTCTCTAGGAGGTCGAGGTGAAAGTCTCATTATGACCTCTGTTAGCATGAGTTTTTACACATTGTATTTGCTCCAAGGAATGAATTTATGAAAACTGTGCTGTTCTGGCCCACCTTTGCCACCTGCTGCTAGCCGTATGTAAGAGAGAGAGCAGGCTACCAAGGCCCCTTGGCGTGTGTTTCTGTCGTGGCCTTCTTGCATAGAGTACGGGCAGAGGGGCCAGGTGCGGGGAGAGCCCTGGGTGTCCTTGGTTAGTGACCGTTACTGAAACCCGTGGACAGTGAGGTTAAGAACCCAGTGTGCTCTGCTCTCCTGGGTGATTCTGGAGACCCCAAGCTGCTGTTCGTGGAGGGGGAATCCTGCTGTTATTCCTGGAAGACTTCAGAGGTGAAGCCCCCTGGAGAAACTCCTGCGGGTGGGGGTTCTGTGTGAAACATGTGCTGGGATCCAGGGCAGGGGCTTGTAGATTTCGGAGGACTTTGGGACCCCTTTGTCGATCTGGAGGAGGCTGTGGATCCCTTCTCAGAATAGATCTTAAAATGCTTAAATATACAAAGGATTGCAAAAGTGACCAATTACACTGGAACATAGTTATGAAAATATGTTTTAAAGTTGTAATTTAGGGATGGTGCCTGGAGGGGCTCAGTCAGTTAAGCGTCCTCCTTCAGTTCCGGTCGCGATCCCAGGGTCCTGTGATGGAGTCCCACATCAGCCTCCCTGCTCGGCGGGGAGTCTGCCTCTCCCTCTGCCTCTGCCCATGGCTCATTTTCTCTCTGCCAAATCAGTAAACTCTTGAAACATAAAGTTGTAGTCTATGTGCTGCTTTATTAATGTCTCCAATAATTAGATCAAAGAGCAGGTCTGAAAAAGCTCATGACTTTGGAGTAGTAGTGGGTATGAAAGTTATTTTGAGATCTCTCTGCAGGAAGTGTAATGTGATGTGAAAAATTCTATGATTTCTATGAGTGACAAAGTCCCAGGTCCTGTTAAAACTAAGAAGTGTTACCTACATTCCTAATGGAAGGCAATGTTATGTTTCAGTTAAAAGTAAATGGTGACAAAGAGGTGATTTTTCTCTCATTTAAGTTCACAGGCTCCCAAGGATTACTAGACTCCAAGGTCAGAACTCCTGGTCCAGTCTAGAACTACTGAACACAGCTAGTACTTACTGCATGCCCGCTATGCACCCTGGCCATGAGGCCTCTATCACCTGAGGAAACTGTAGTATTGTCCTCATTTTAAAGATGAGGCCACTGAGATTTGGATGCATAAGTACATGGCTCAGGGTCATTCATCTGCTGTGGAATGGAGCTGGGATTCAGTCCTTGGCTGTCCCGGTTCTCCACCATCTCGCTGTGCTCGAACAGACGTGGTACTTCCTATCTCAGTGTTTAATATGGCATTTCGTCTTCCCCTAACTCAACCAGTGGGGGGGGGGGGGACAACAACCCACTACCCAGCTCTGCTGAGATGACAGTGAAACAGAGATGCGTCCACGCCCTACGGGTGAGATGTAAATTGCTCCGTCCTTTGTGACAGCGGCTCGAGAGTCTCACCCTGACTCTGGTTATCTCATTCTTGGGGAAAAGACCACAGTGTAAAGAGGCAAGGGTGTTCGTCTCCGTGTACAGTAAGAAGCTTTTCGGAACAGGCTTAAATAACAAGGGAAAGGTTAAGTGCAGGATAAATCCTCTCACGTGGTGTATTCGTCAAGCATTAAAAGTTACGGCGTTGGACGGTGGAAGCGTTCAGTCTCACCAGATCGTACTACTGACACTGCACTGGAATTGAAATAAAAACGTAAAAAATAAAATCGGTGACTGGCAGAGGGGAAAAATGACGACATTCAAGACTGTATAATCAAACTTTTATAATGAGAGCCTCTTAAAAAGCACTTATTCCTTAACTTGCTGGTGCTGTAGGACAATCTGTTCATGGTGGTGAATCTGTACATGGTGTGGCAGCAGTTCTAGAAATCTCCATCGTTAAGTTAGGAACCGAAGACTTTGGAGGACAGACTCCTCCACTCCCTAACCTCCCAGGGTCCGAGACCAGTGGCTTTTACTCTGCTCTCTGACCTCACTTTACTGTATCAGAATCTTCCTTTTGGAGGTACTTGAAGAGTGTTTGGAATAAGGTTTACATATTAATGGGCCTGGCGTACTCGTTCTATTGCCCCATTATGTAGGAAACTAAGCTGCCCTTGTTGAATGTGTTTTAAAAAGCTGGATTCCTGGGATGTTTCCATTTATAAATGTAACAATTACAAATATACAAGTTGGGTTCGCTATTGGACATGTGTTATGCTAATCAATGTTTTTCTTTTTAATTTCTGGTCTCCCCACCAACAAAAGTCTGAATGTGCCCCATCATTTGAAGATGTTTGGGCCTATTCTTCTCCTTTGTAAGAACAAAAGAACTGCCCTCAAAAGCCTGTGCTTTCATTTGGAAGTTTATGAATTGCTTTTGTAAATGTAGCCATTAGTCCCAATTGCTTTCTGTAAAATTTCTTAAACTCTTGTACACTTCATGAGAGATTTTCTCAAAGGGAGTATTTTTGCTTTGCCAAGGCTCCAGATTCCTGCTGTCTCCTCAGTCCTGTCCATTCAGCTCGCTCAGTTGTTCGCAGAGGTCACGTATCCCCTTTCTTTCTCCTCGTTTTTCTCTGACGGTGGCTGAACGTTTGCCCAAAGCATCGGGTCCCCTCCCGGCTGCGGGCAGGTCTTCACGAGCTTCTGCCGCTCTCGCTCTGCCTGCGGGAGCCAGGATTTATTCGTCAAAGTCTTATTTCTTCACACCTCATTACTGAGGACTTGAGGAGGATAGGGACAGAGTTCACTCTCATGCTATTTGGAAGGAATGGGCTTGCTGAAGAAGGACGGTCAACAAGATTTTAGCAGAAATGTTCCTTTTGGAAAGAGGTTTTTTTTCAAGATTTTATTTATTTATTTGACAAAGAGATCACAAGTAGGCAGAGAGAGAGAGAAGCAGGCCCCCGGCTGAGCAGAGAGCCCAATGCGGACTCCATCCCAGGACTCCAGAATCATGACCTGAGCCGAAGGCAGAGGCTTAACCCACTAAGCCACCCAGGCGCCCTGTAAAGAGTTTTAAGACCTGTGATACGTGTATCCAAATAGCTGGGATTCTTGGCCCTTCAGTTACCCGCCTTTTGGGGAGACACGGGGTTATTTAGTTGTAATGTCAGGAAAACTTTTTGTCAGGATCATTGCTCTCTATAATCTGTCTATTAAGCTGAGAGAAGAAAAGAAAAAGGTATACATTGATAGAGTTGGTTATATTAACATTTCCGTTGACCATTTCTGGTTCTTTTGGTTGGTTTCTGTGGATTCCAGATAACAAATGGCGCCCTTTCCTTGGGCCAGTACCGCCTTATTTCCACCGTCATCTCTCGTACTGTTAGTGTCAGATAAATCCCATTGCCATGTGGTACAGTCCCCAACATAGGATTACGTACATCGCTTTATGCAGTTGTCTTTTAAAATCAGTTAAGAGAAGAAAGAAGAGATTGGCAATCCTATCTGTTCCTTTACTGGCGTTATTTGTTTTGGTCAAGTGAATTAGAGTTAGTGTCTGGTGTCACTCACTTTCAGCCTGAAGAACTTGCTTTAGTAGCTTTCGTAAGATGGGTCTTCTTGGATCAAAGGATCTCCATGGTTGTTGATCTGAAAATGTCTTCGTTTCACCTTCATTCTGAAAATCTAGCTTTGCGAGATAGAAGATTCTGGCTGACTTATTTTGTCTTTCGCCCTTTTGAATATGTCATCCTGCTGCTTTCTGGCTTCACTAATTCCAAGGGCAAGTCCGCTGTTGATTTAATTGGCGTTCCCTTGTATGTGCTAAGACATTTTTTTTTCTTGCTCCTTTCAAGATTTTTATCTTTGAACATGCTGACTGGTGTTTGTCTGGGTATGGGTCTCTCAGTTTATCCAGGGGGAAGTTCGTTAAATTTCTTGGCTATGTAGATTCATTTACTCATGTTTAAGAAGTTTTCAGGAATTATTTCTTTGGATATTTTTCTGCTCCTTTCTCCCCTGTCCTTATGGGACTCCCATAATATGACATGTTTGTGTTGGTGCACTGGAGGGTGTCTCAGATTTCTCTGAGCTTCTTGCCCTTCTTCTTCATTCTTTCTTCTCTCTGTTCCTCAGATTACATACACCGTTGGTCTCTGTGCAAGTTTGCTGATTCTTTCTTCCACGCAGATTTTCCTGTCGGGTCCCTTCAGTGAATTTTTAATTTTGGTTACGTGTACTTTTGAACACCAGAAATCCCATTTGTTTCTTTTTTGTGACTTCTGTCTCTTCACCGATACCTTCTATTTGATGAGATATCATCATCATATCTTTAATTCTCTCAGCATTTCACGTGTCCTTTAGTTCTTGGAGCATCTTTATAATAGCTGTTGTCCTGTCTTTGTTTCCTAAGTCCAGCATCTGGGGCCTTCCAAAGTCATATGCTGTCATCTGCTATTTTTCCTATGCATGGATCATACTGTCCTGTTCCTTGGCATGTTTTGTTTCTTTTTCGTTGAAAAGCGGACATTTTATTTTTTTAAAAAGATTTTATTTATTTGAGGGGCACCTGGGTGGCTCAGTCGTTAAGGTCTGCTTTCAGCTCAGGTCGTGATCCCAGGGTCCTGGGTTCGAGCCCCACATCAGGCTCCCTGCCCAGCATGATGCCTGCTTCTCCCTCTCCCACTCCCCCTGCTTGTGTTTCCTCTCTCGCTGTCTCTCTCTGTGTGTCAAATAAATATAATCTTTTAAAAAAAGATTTTAGGGGTGCCTGGGTGGTTCAGTGAGTTAAGCATCTGCCTTCGGCTCAGGTCATGATCTCAGGGTCTTTGGATCGAGCCCCGCATCGGGCTCTCTGCTCTGGCGGGAGGCCTGCTTCCCCTTCTCTCTCTGCCTGCCTCTCTGTCTACTTGTGATCGCTCTCTCTGTCAAATAAATAAATAAAATGTTTTTTTAAAAAGATTTTATTTATTTGAGAGAGTGAGCACAAGAATGGGCAAGCAGACAGAGGGAGAGGGAGAAGCAGACTCCGCACTGAGCAGGGAGCCTGACACGGGCTCCATCCCAGGACCCTGGGATCATGATCTGAGCCAAAGGCAGAGGCTTAATGACTGAGCCACCCAGGCGCCCTGAAAAGTAGACATTTTAGATAATGCAATATAGCAACTCCAGATACTGAGCGCTTTCCCTCCCGTCTGTGGAGCTTGTTTCCGTCGCTGGCCAGTTTGTTGAGTGACTTGATGACACTAGTTCAGGGAAGTCTTTCTGCTCACAGTGTGCAGCCTCTGGTGCCACTCCTTGGCGGGCACAGCGCTGGGCATGTACGCGACCGCTCTGACCCTCCCACCACTCAGGGGTGACGGGGGTTGCATTCTTCCTGTGTTAAGAATAGACCCGAGCTGTCAGTTGATGACTGTGTTTCTGACTGTGTCCTGGGATGTAAGCTGTCCACAGCCTGAGATCATTAAAGTGGGGCTCCTTTGCAGGGCAGTCATCAAGGCCCGTCTTCAGGGTTTCGTCTGACCTCCGGAAGGCTCTTCTTAGCTCTGTCTGCCCTGTTGCTCTTTGAGAAATGAGCTGGTCTGCCTTCGACCTATTGCTGTCTTGGAATTACCAACTTCTTCATTTCCTGCCACAGGAATCTCCCTGGTTTGTGATGGTGCCCGTAAGGTTGGCCTTCCTGTGTTGTGGGTCCTCTGGTCCGCTTCTGGAGGGCCGCAGAGCTCTCTGTTCTTACAGGATGCCTCTAGCCCCAGGCAGAGCCTCCGAACGCCTGCTCCAGAGCGGGTGGCGGGGGATACAGCCCGACTCGCACCTGCTCTAGAGGGAGGTGCCGTGCAACAGTGGCAGCCCCCGATCTTCTCAGCTTTGCCTCTCCTGACAGGGAACCTTTACTCCTTGTATTCTGGGACAAAAGGTGATCAGGGCCCAGTTTTTGGCCTATTTTGCCTACATGTGGGAACTGGGCAGGGAAATGGAACTCTGGTTCTCTCTGTTTCTCTCTCTTTAAAAGAGTTTATTTGTCTGAGATAGATCTAGAGCACAAGCAGGGAGAGCAGCAGGCAGAGGGAGAAGCAGGGTCCCTGCTGAGCATGGAGCCCAGTGCGGGACTCGATCCTAGGACCCCAGGACCATGACCTGACTTGAAGGGAGCCACTTAACCTACTGAGCCCACTGGTCCTCTTGACCACACTTGCCTGGAGCAGAGCTGCTCCAGCCTGCTCTGTGGTGAATGACAGTGTTGGTGGCCTGGCCAAGGAGAAACTGTCACCCTAGACTAGAGCTTGTGGAATAAAAGGGAGCCCCTTCTTGCCTGTCCCCAACCAGGGTAGCATTTCTGACACTCTGGGCTGGAGGATAGGGGAGGAGCAGGTTATCCAATGCAAGAGTGTCGCTGTTCTTACCAAGATGAGTTGGTTTTCTTGAATAAATGTGTCTCTACTTGCTGTATGCTCTTCAGACAATTCATAGAGACTTAAAATGTTAATTTTGGGGGCCAGTTCGGGCTCTTCTTCTGGGGAGGTAATCTGAGAAGCTTCTCACCCCACCCCACCCCCAATCTAGCTCTAACTTTTTGAAAAAAATAAACTCTGCTCTTGCACAGATATTTGACCTTCTAGACCTCGCTAATGCACACAGTCTTCCTCTTTCTGCAATCAGAATGCTTTTACCATAAACTCAGCCCGTGGAAAAACAAGCAGTTTAACCTTCTGATTGCATAAAAGGCATTGAATTTACTTCAATAACATGGCTTTGTATTATAGATGGAGAAATTTGTCTCTAACCTACCCAAACCTTACTTTGCTGGACAGTACGAGTCTGTCTTCGAGAATTTGAAGATAATAACAGGAAGGGAAGGATCTTTGTTCCCCTGGTGCAGGCAGTTCCCAGTGATTTCTGGGAAGTAGCTGCAATTTTCTCCCTGACCCCAGTTAGCACCCACACACCTGAACTTTTGCCACTTCTGTTTATAAAACACTGGTATCTGTATTTTGAGGGATTTAACCCCAATATCTGATGCCCACAGGGATGGTCTCCAGCTGCTCTTCTGGGTAAGTATTCTCAGAAAATCCTGTTTTCAGGAATAATAATACAGGAATAATAGCACATCATGGAGCTTAACGTAAGGTGAGGGCTGCCGCCTGTTTTCGTGTGACCAGTCAGTTCCAAGTGCTTCTTGCATGTTTATTTAAATGATGGGGGAAAAGTTAGAAGATGAAGAGTATCTCAGGACATGTGAGAATATGAAATGCAGGTTTGTGTCCATAAATGAACTTTGGTGGGGACGTAGTTATGCTCACGTGATCATGTGTTGTCTCAGGGGCTCTGCTGCTCTGAGGGGAGAGTTGAGTGGTTGCCGCAGAGACTGGCCCACGGAATGCCCAATCCTTCCCGTCTGGTTTTTTACGGAGCAAGTTTGCCGACCCGGTGTGAAATACGTTTGAATGGAGCAGCATGAGTAATTTTTTCTTAATGAAATATTTTAGGGCCTAACAACCATGTCTCAGGAGGACGTAGAGAGGCCCGACAGGGTACAAAAGAGAGTTACAGGACAAGTTGTTAGTTGGGCTTCAGGTGGAAATAGGCGTGCGGCCTGTTCTGTAAGCAAATCTCATTCACAAGGAAAACTTAAAAGCCTAGGTCACGTGGGTATTTGAGATGAGCTCCCCAGTGGTGCTGGTTTTCCCACAGCTTCTGTTTGATCTGAGATGGCAGCATTCTGATTGTGTTTTCTGTAATTACTGAATTTCTTTCTAATTGAGCAGAAGCTATCTTCCTTATGTGGTCTCTTGTTTTTGGAGAGAACGTGCTTCCCAAGGTTATGTCTATATTAATCTAAAACCCTCAGATAATTCCACTGAGTTTAAAAAAATTTAAGAGAAATCAGATGAAATATTTCTGGCATGATAGACATTGTTGAAAACCAAGCGAAGAGCTAGGAGTTAAAAAGTCTGGAATTTTAAGCTAGTTGCTTTTTGTGGCAGTGTAGACAAAAGCTTGACTGATAAAAGAATGTCCTGTAAGAATGTATTTTAATCTTTCAGATGTGCTAAAAATTGAGCATGATTCACTGCTTTTACGGGTAGTGTTTATGCTTTGCAAAGGATCGTGATTCATAGTGAAATTGTAATTAGTTCTTAGAAGAAGAGATACTGTTTTACCTGAGCAGTAGTTGGCATAATAAAACGTTAGCATCCTTTTTTAAAACGTCTCCGGGATTAGTCATATTTGTTGATATCTCTTCCCTGCAAGACCGTTTTTACTCAACAAAGTTTATAATCGTTCACCTGTGGTTCAGTGGTCCAGCAACAGGGCTTTCCCATCCATGTTGAAAGAAAGATCTGCCTTTCCCTTGCCGTTCTTGCTTATCAGTGGGTTCACGCTCCCTCTTATTGGGGGGGGGGGGGGGGGGGATGTGGTGAAATGACGTCATTTCCATGACTTAAAAACCCTAAAAGCTCTGCCAGGGAAGTTCAGAGACATACACAGATCAGCTCAACCTCCGAAACCAAATTTTTGTGTTTGGGCTTGTGGGCTTGCAGGGCTTCCGGTCTTGTACCTAGAAGATTCCTCATCCTGTTGCACACGCCGTGACTCATTCTCTAGCGCTTTCTCCTTCCCTGACCTACCAGTTTCCGCCTGCCCAAATCCACGGCTGTGCTTCTGCATCAATGACTTTGTGACTCATTTCTGTTTCTGTTTTCCAGGCATCTAGTGGAAATTACTATTTCATCCCGTACATCGTGACGCCGTGCGCTGATTATTTTTGCTGCGAGAGCGACGCCCAGAGGCGTGCCTCCGAGTACATGCAGCCCAACTGGGACACCATCCTGGGTCCGCTGTGTGTGCCCCTGGTGGACAGGTTTATTAGCCTTCTCAAGGACATCCACGTGACCTCATGGTAATTCCCATTCGCAGTCAGCAACCCTGGGAGCTTTGCTGGAATTTTCCCTTCACATTCGTGGAGGCAGTGGACTCTTAGGAGACCGTAATGCCCAGAGAATGGGGAACCCCAGCCAGTCCGTTCTAAGTGCCCCTGGACTCTGCTGTTGTTCCTTGCTACCTCGCTAGGTTGGGCCTTAAAGAGAATAGAAGTGGAGTTTTAGCAGGTGAGGGCTGAGCCCGAGTCTGGCCCCACCCAGCTCCCTGCCTGACCTTCATAAAGAATTCTCTGTAGCCGTTTTCTCATCTAGAAAATAAGGACGTGAAGTCACTGTTCTTATGCTCTTTCAGCCCTGAGATTCCGTGTTTTAAGATCCTTTCCAAACAGGATTTTGTCTCCCCCGTCCCCAACCCCAAGCAGCTGTTGGCGGTGGTTAAAATGGCTCAGCAAGGTCACTCGGATCGTGAGGGTCTCGCGTTGAGTCAAGCCACAGGACGTCCTGACCTCAGGACGTCTTGGGATGTGTTCTTTGCAGATTTTGTCCTTTGTGGAGAAGGTGGGGGACACTCATTCAGAGGTGGGCAGTTCTGGGTCTGAGTTCTACGTCAGACGACGCCGCACTTGGCAGCCTCCTGGCCGTCCGCTCACCTGTCTGAGCCTCCGTGCTTGAGAGGCTGGACTCGAAGGTGTTCTGGGTTCTCAGAGTTGGAGGCCCGAGGTTATCCACTAGACCAAAGGATCCAGTTATCGACCTCACAGCCAGGTTTAAGGATTTCATGTAAGTGATGTCACAAGAAGGATCTGTCCTTCCAACACAAATGAGAATCCAGAGCCCTGGATGGATTGGCTTTAAATGGAAAGGCCCCCACAGCCCACTGTGGCTCAGATGGTGGCTTCCCCCGCTGTGACGTGTCACTGTCGCGTTGGTCTGAGTTACACGCTTGCTAACAGCCTGTTCCTTTACTATCCTGTCATCTCTTGCTTGGACACAGAGTCTCTTCTATGCCCCTTTATGGGGAAACGAGACGAGAAACCCAGGTCTTTGTGACCCAGTGCTAGTGCGGACAGCAGACGGGGGACCTGCAGTGGCGCTTTCGTGCAGAACCTGACGCAGTCCCACCTTGCCGCACAATGAGCATTTTAGTGACATTTGGGGAGAAAGCTCTTCAAATATTAGCTTTTCTGGTCTGATGAGGAAATGGGCTGGCTCGAGTCTGCCATCCTAGCAAGGCCTTGTAAGAAGTGGGCTCACGTTCATTCTTCATGAAATATGTGTTTGTTGTCAGCAGGAAAACCTGTTTTGATGTGGTATGATTTCAAAGGACTTGAAATATCTGTTGGTCACTTCCGTCTCTTGAATGCTTGGTGAGAGGGTACGCAGGGCTTCTGGTTTAAAACATCTGGAAGAGGGTTGCCAGATAAGTTTTTCGCTCAGGTGTCAGCTCTCCTAGATGGGTAAAGGCCGCCTGTAGCCTTGTGCTGAAGAGGCCTTTGAAGCCATTTCCAAGTTCACATCAGTTAGCAACATCCTCCCTCATTACCACGGGCAGAAACAGCTGCATGTGTCGTACATAGATGATATCCCCAAGTCAGTGTTTTGTTTATTTACTTACAAGTTCTAGCTCTTGTGAAGTTTCTCAGCTCATTAAAACTAGTTTTCAGAATTAGCTTTGAAAACAAGACTAAAGTCTACCTTTTCACTTGTCAGGCTAAATTAATAATGCTTTAATATCTTTGATGCCTTTATCATCCACCAAACGGACAGTGGCTGTCACCCAACTTAATGACTCCTAAGACTGAGAGAATTTTAAACACTGGCAGAATCCGCCTATTTGCTCATTGGGTTGATAAGCAGTAGACACACAAAGTAAAAAAAAAAGCGCACTGATCATTTGATGTCAGAGTTCTTTCTGTGGGGCACGACTTCCTTCTTTAAATGTTAATTGGGCTCCTATTTTGAGCATTCACATTTACTTGGCGTCGTTTTAAAACTATTAAAAGTAAGTAACATTCTTTCTTAAGTATTTGTCTTTTTCTGAAGACTGTTAAATTGAGCTTGCTCTTTTTTTTTTAGGTTTATTTCTTTTAGAGAGAGACAGGGTGGGTGGGAGGGGCAGAGGGAGAGGGAGAGAGAGAGAGAGTCTTAAGCAGACTGTCCACTGAGCACAGAGCCTGATGCGATGCGGGGCTCCGTCCCACGACCCTGAGATCATGACGAGCCTGCCCCTTTTTTCTCATGAACAGCTTAGTTTTTCTCTCTACAGCGAAGTCCTCTTAGCCACTTAACCGGTTGATGGTAGATTACTGCTTGGCAGTGTCCGGTCTCCATTAAAACATTACTTGGAAAGTGGGCCACATATTTAAGTCCATTCTTGGTCATTGCAAGTTGGCCTCTGTACACCAAGTTGGATCATTTGCGAAGGTTTTAAACCAAGTACCAGATACTAGCGTTGGTTCTCTGAGAGGCTCCGGTGAGCGATTGCGGGGGGTTTGAGCCGCTTTAGATGTTTTTATGTATTGCTATTATTATCATCATCTAGATGCTCCCGGGAAGGAAGTTGTGTTTTATGTTAGAAAAGCCTTCTGGCAGTCGAAAATGAGTGGAGGAGTGGGAGTGAAAGGCGGAGGTTGTCCAAAGGCTTCTAGGCACAGCCTCTGGGGTTTGCTCGAGGACACGCCCAGCTTCTGGCTCTTGGCTGAGTGGGAAAAGCTTTGTGATTTCTAGGTGCGGATCCCTGATAGACTGACAGCGGTCAGCTTGGAAAGTACTTCCAAGGTCCTAACGAGCTGCATTTGTTGATGTGGAGTGGTTGGTTGCCACAGACGGTGACTAGCAGGTAGGACCTGTCTCCTGTCTCTGCTGGTGCGGAGAGGCTCGGGCCTGGGAGAGGCCCCCGTGTGTCCAGCTGTGTTGTGGTTATAAGAACCAAGGTGCTTTGAGCTACCGAAGGAAACAGAGTCCCAGATGCAGGTAGATGGGCCCAGAAGTTGTCCTACTTCCCTCTCCAGCGCTTACTACAAAGAAACCTTATTAAACGACATCCGGAGAGCCCGGGAGAAATACCAGGGTGACGAACTGGCGAAGGAGCTGACTCGGATCAGACTTCGCTTGGACAACACCGAGGTTCTGACCGCAGACATCATCGTGAATTTGCTGCTGTCCTACCGCGACATCCAGGTACGAGCCCATTTCCCGGAGGCTGGGGCGTGTGGAGCACTTCCTTGGCCAGAGGAATTCAGTCCTCACAGGGAGCACTCTTCTACCAGGCGGTGGTTAGCTACCTTGTTTATAAACAAAAGAGGTATGTGGCCGGGTCATAGGTCCCTTAGCGTATCTGCTGTGCTGGTAACATCGGAGGTTTTGTCACATCAGACAGCCACTCTGGCCAAACCTCATTCACCGTACGGCTTGATAACAGGAGCTTAGAATCTAACAGTTTAGATGCACTTGAGGTGAGACATTGTTTCAAGCTCTTGGCAAATCCTCATTCATTTCATCCTCTCCCCGAGCTTATGGGATGAATACTCTGATTATCCCCGTTTTACAAATGAGGCACAGAGAAGTTAAGTAAGTTGTCCAAGGTCACACAGCAGTTAACAAAGTCAGGATTCAACTGAGGCAATGTTGTCCTTGCTCTTTCCCTCTTCTGTGCTACTTTCTTTACGCCTTTGTCATTTTCTTCTTTGGGGATCACCGGCCATCAGTGACAGGGAGAGGAGGAGTAGCAGAGGCGCATCTAGGACCCAGGGCATGCAGAAGTTCACTTTAAAACAAGGATTGGGGCCTCACGAGGAGTGCTGGAGACCGAGTCTATGGGATGCGGTACCATGAAGGAAATGGAGTGCTTCCTCCCTCCAAGTTAAAGGCTGTCAAGTCATTTATAGGGATGCCTTGATGGGGGGCGGGGGGACGCAGGACACTGTGCCTTCCGTGCAGAATTCTACAAAGCTGTATTGGAGGTTGTTGACAACAGGTCTTTAAATCAAATTGAGGCACCCAGTTATGACCTGAACAAAGAAGAGTCAACTGCTGGGGTCTGCGAGCCCTGCTGATAAACAGGTACATCTAATTGACTTTAATAGCAGATGCTATTAGGGATTTTGACAACAGACCAACTGCTGGCCCGGGGGACAAGAGAATGCAAATGACCTTTTTTTGAAGTCTTTCTTCCCCCGAGCTTCTGGCTTCCTTCTGTCCTGGCCTTCACGTCTCTCTTGTTTTTATAATCTTCCATTGGTAGGACTCTCAGGCCCAGAGGTAAGCCAGAAGCTTCTTGGAATACACTGTCGCCTTTCCTTGAGCTCAGGACAGGCGTGCGGGATCTCAGTGGGCAGCCCTTCTCACCGAACTGTGGCTGGCTGGCAGTGAGGTGGCCAGTCACCGTGACTGGAAGCCTGGCTGAAAGGGTAGCAGATGGCAAAGCTCAGAGGGGACCCAGCTGAGACGAACACAGTAGCAATGTTTCCCTGGGTAATTATGCAGTGTAGAACTCTGGTTCTCAACCAGAGGACTTGTGGCTGTGTCTGGAGACCTTGTTGGTTTTCACGGCTCAGGGGCAAGGGCGAGGTGCAGCTTAACCTCCCAGAATGCCCAGGCCAGCCCCCACAAGCGAGAAGAATCCAGCCCCAAAAGGTCAGTCGTGCCAACGTGGAAAAATCCTGGTTCAGATGAATTCAGTTATTTGTGGCCAAATGGGAAGGACCTGGCGTGTTTGCTCTCTTCCCGTGCTCAGTGACTGTAAGATTTTCTGTGTGTTTATCTCGCACTTATCTTAACCCACAGCCCTGCTCGTGCTGTTAATTCTCCGGCGCTCCCAGCGTGTGATCTTTTTCTGGGCTGCCGGACTCACCTTGCCTCATCCCCTTGATCCTTTTGTGGCCTCTGATAGCAGGGATTCTTGGTGTGCCTTCTCTCACCTTCATTTTGGGTGGTTTTTTTGGTTTTTTTTTTTTTTTTTTTTAAATCTTATTCCTGTTGTGTTACAGGCTATAAATAACTTCACTAAAAGCTCTCTCTGTAGGGAAAGGTTTGTATTTAAATGCTGAGGCAGTCTTAGGTTGATAACTGTCCAGAAGAATCTGCGAAGAGCTGTCTGTCTCCCGATTTTCTCACCTTGGGACCTCTTGCCAACAGGACTATGACGCCATGGTGAAGCTCGTGGAGACCTTGGAAATGCTGCCCACGTGTGACTTGGCCGACCAGCATAATATTAAATTCCACTATGCATTTGCACTGAACAGGTAAGAGTGAGAGTGGACGTATAGAATTTTGAAACATGCTGCCTGTCCAGTTCTTCTTTCATTCTACCCTCACGGAGTCTGAGCCAGGCCAGGTGCTAAAAGGCCAAGGTTATGAAAAAGGGCAAGGCATCTGATCTTGGGGTTCAGGGATTTTGTGTTTGGAACATATACTCCAGCCGTGAGGTCGGACGTGTAACTAAAGCCTTAGAGGTTGGAGGAATAAATGCTTTGATGAGGGTTTGCCCCAAATGCTGTGGAAGCCTAGCAGAGGGAGGAAGTCTTTCCACCTGGGGCTTTTTTAAAGCATCTTCCCTGGGGGTTGGGTTTGGAATTCGTGGTAAGAATTACCTCACATGCAGAAGAGAGTGTGGGATGTGGCTGGCGAAGAGGCCGTTCTCCTTGGCCAGAGCAGAAATGGGAGCCTAGTGTTCTTTATGTGCAGTGGGCCTCCTGGGAACATCTGGAGCCACTAGAGTACAGTTTGCCGGGGAAGCACACACGTGCCCTGAGGCTAAGTGCGGAGGCTGCGGCTGTGTCTTGAAAGGATCTCTTATGCTCGAATAAGGGGTTGATATTATCTTGTGGACTGTGCGGGGCAAGTTTAAGCAACTAGATGACTGTTGTAGGATAAAAGAGGGTGCTCTCTTCATTTACTAGTATAATATGAACTTTGGAAGACAAAATACTGGGCTAGATGGAGTTGGTGAGACATGGAAATTCCAGCCTGGAGACCAGGAGCCTCAAGAGGTTGTGTGCCGAAGGGTAGGGGGTTGGTATTAGTTAAGATGCTGTAACAAAGGGACCCCGAGTGCAGTGGTTTGAGTAAGACGGAAATTGCTCTCCCACCTAGCAGTGTAGCAGTGAGTGGGCCAGACGAGTGGCTTAGCCCTGCTCCAGGAGTTGTTCAGGGACCTGGTTTCTGACCATTTTGTAGCTCTTGAATTTGCAAAAATGTTATCCTCTTCTGGTTGAAGCTAGGTCACTGCGGGTCTGTATTCCAGCCTGTGCAAAAGGAGAAAAGACTGAGAGTTCAGGACAATTTCCTTTAAAGCATATAGAATTAGCACGGGGTGGGGTGGGGGGGGCACTTCTACTCCCATTCCATTGGTGAGAGCATAGTCACATGACCGCACATAGCCAGAAGGGCAGTTGGGAAATGTAGTCTCTACCTGGTCAGCCATGTGCACCTTCAAACTCAGCTACTGTGGATTTGGAGGATGATAACTAGAAGTTGGCCAGGTTGAACCTCACAAAATCCCTGGTGCGTAAATGTTCTAGCCCTGCCATCTCCCTTCCCTGGTCGACGTCTTCCACAGGGAGTGAATAAAGTGAGCATAGGAGGTGACCCGAGCGAGAGGACTGTTGCGTCTGGTCTCTCAAGAGTCTTGGCTTGGCTTCAGCAGCTGGATCGGGCTACACGTTGTGGGCTTGCCATGGGCAGCATCGGCAGGACAGCGCGTGTGTTCAGGCTCCCGTGGCTTCGGGAGTCTCCTCGTGCTCATGACGTCACATCTCTCTTTGATAACGAAGCAGGATGTATGCACAGTGAAATGCATAGCTCTTAAGTACACGATTCGATGCCTTTTGATAAATGGACGCACAGTGTAAACACCACCCCATCTCGATATAAAACAGGTCTACGCCCTCAGAGAGCTCCTTTGTGCTCCTCTGCAGGCGATCCCCACCCCTTCGTAGGCAGCTGCTGTTGTAACAGCTGTCCGCATAGATGAATTTTTCCTGTCCTGGAACTTCATATAAGTGGAATCACAGCATACTCTGTTGCGTCTGTTTTCTTCACTCGGTGTCACATGCGTGTTGTTGGCTGTGTCGCAGCTCGGTGATTCCTGTTGCTACAGGATAGTCCATTGTACAGATCGGCCACAACTGAGCTCTCCTTGGGGCTTGTTCTCAGTCTGGGGTGCTGAAGAACAGTGCTGCTGCGGATAGACTTGTGCGTGACTTGTGTACCTGCACGGCACGTTTCTGTTGGGTACATAGCCGGCGTCCTGCTCTGGTGGATCCCGGCGAACAGTGACAGGATTTTTATTCATTTCAATTTATAAGGATTAAATGAGTTACCACTGGTGACATTCCTGGAAGAATGCCTGGCATACCATAAGTGCTATTTAAAAAAATGCTTTGTTAAATACAAACGAAGAGGGCCATTGGAGTGAATCGCCACCGTGTCTTGTCCCAAACGGGGTAGAGGTAACTGTAGTCGAACGGAACAGTCCGATTGCCATCCACTCGATGTAATAAAAGAGAAAACCAATTTGTGAAATGGAAAACCAGTATCTAAGGGAAATCGATGTGGCAGGATGAAGTGATCCCAAGACCAGCGTCTTTCCAGTTTGGAAGCGGAGTAGCTGGGATGCCCGCGCTGGAACCACGTTGCTCTCGGGTGGAGGCTGTCTTCCTCCTGGGCCCCGAGGAGACAGCGGCCCTGTCTTACAGGCCAGGCAAGGTGTCACCATATTCACAGTCGACTTCAGCACTGTGTACGGTTTCGAGAAACTTCATGGCATCACCTTCTGTCTATAAAGGGGAATATAGCAATGGACAGATGATTTTCCCGCATTGCAGTTGACCTTTACCGCTTAGAAAGGGGAACAAATCGTGGCCGTGAATTACTTATTAAAGCTTGGCAGCCTCAGATGGCAAGGGCTGTCCATGATTATGAAAGCTGGCTCGAGCATTCAGAAGCGTGTTCAGAGCTGCTTCAAGTCTGCTTTGAGCCATGAAACTGCTTGCCACTTGGTGGCGTGGAATCCTGTAGTTTCCTCGATTTGCTGTTGTTTTCACAGCCAGGACTTGATTCGGTATACAGCCAGAAGAACCTGACCAGGGATCCAGGCAGCAGGCAGAAAGCTAGTCTGGAAGAAGAGTACTTGAATCACAGTAGAAGGTTAGGAACACAACTCGCCTGCACAAAGTAGGAATGTTCTCGTATTCTACTCCCTGCGTCTTCGGGGCAAGACTGCCAACTCCAGCAAAACATAACTCCTTCTTGAGTTCCTCAGTATGTGGAGGGGAGGCTGAACACATGATATGCTGGTTGGAATATCTGATGTGTCACTCTATAAATAAGGGGAGTGATAGAGGAAAGTCCCTTGTAGTGCCTAGAAATGCGTGCAGGGGTGGCCGATGAGTGTTAGAGAATCCAACCGGTGCCAGGGAGGCTGCAGTCTTGTTCCAGAACCTCCAGCAGTCGGCTCACCCTTAGCCCCTGGGGCTGTCCAGCCACATCCTTGCCTGGGTAGAGGGACACACATCCTCAGGAGGGCCGTGTGGGCTCCTTGTCCCTGCCATAGCTGCCAGCGTCCTTTTCTTGGTCTCTTCAGTTTCTGTTCATGGTTCGATCTTGCCATCCTAAGTCGTGCATTTCTATGACCTTTCTTTATTGGGTGTTAGTCAGAAGTAGCAAAATGATGACCTTTCCCCACTTGTATAGTGCATCGGCCTCCAGGTCACTAAAATCGTGTGGCAAAAGGGGAACACACATTTGTGTGATCATTTTCCTGGCCGTGAAGAGAAGCACAAATCCTGTGCACTGAAAAGTAGTCATCTGGTCCAAACCCTTCATTTTATTTTATTTTTTAAAATTTTTAAAGATTTCATATATTTATTTGACAGAGACACAGTGAGAGAGGGAACACAAGGAGGGGCAGTGGGAGAGGGAGAAGCAGGCTTCCCGCCAAGCAGTGAGTCTGATGTGGGGCTCGAACCCAGGACCCTGGGATCATGACCTGAGCTGAAGGCAGACCCTTAATGACTGAGCCACCCAGGCGCCCCCAAACCCTTCATTTTAGGAGGAAGAAAGAGAGAAAGGCAAGGGCCTAGGATCTAACGGCCGATCAGTGAGACATCTGGAGCTGGAGCGCCCCAGCTTGAGCACAGTGCTCTGGACACACTCGCTTAGTAATGTCACGGCATCATCTGTGAAACTCTGCCCAGAAAGCTTTCTCTTATTTCCGTTTCCCTGAAGGACCTGAAGAAATCCTGGGCCTCTTGGACCTGTAGCGCCATCTTTTTACATGTTTTGCTCTGTCATATATGCTGAGAGCATAGATGGTAGCTGAAGGCTGAAGGCACTTTCATGATATGTACTTTTTATACGAGAAGACCAGTTGCAATGTTTTTCTGAGAAATGGACCATCTCCATGTGTTCTGAACAGTGGCCTTGCCAATAATACGTATTTTTCCTTTTGAAATACTTAACCCAAAGGACTTAAACTGCTTCCTTCAGTCCTCTCCCCAGCCTCCTTGGGCCCAAGAGAGCTTCCTTTTCTGACCAATTTCTCTCCCTTTTGTCCCCACATCTCCTGACTTCTGTGTCAGGGGAGTCCTTTGTGCTGAAGAAGACCGCTCATGAGGGTTTCCTAAAGTTAACGAGTGATGGAAAAAGATAATCACACAGGTTATATGCTATGCACACACACTTAAACAGTTTAAGAGATACTTCAAAACCACTCTGCTAAAGAGGAACCCTCCTACACTGCTAGTGGGAATGCAAGCTGGTGCAGCCACTCTGGAAAACAGCATGGAGGTTCCTCAAAAAGTTGAAAATAGAGCTACCCTATGACCCAGCAATCGCACTACTGGGTATTTACCCTAAAGATACAAACGTAGTGATCCGAAGGGGCACGTGCGCCCGAATATTTATAGCAGCAATGTCCCCAGTACCCAAACTATGGAAAGAACCTAGATGTCCATCAACAGATGAATGGATAAAGAAGATGTGGTATATATACACAATGGAATACTATGCAGCCATCAAAAGAAATGAAATCTTGCCATTTGCGACCACGTGGATGGAACTAGAGGGTATTATGCTTAGCAAAATAAGTCAATTGGAGAAAGACAACTATCATATGATCTCCCTGAGATGAGGAAGTGGAGATGCAACATGGGGGGCTTGGGGGTAGGAAAAGAATAAATGAAACAAGATGGGATTGGGAGGGAGACAAACCATAAGAGACTTTTATTTATTTTTTTAAAAGATTTTATTTATTGGACAGAGATCGCAAGTAGGCAGAGAGGCAGGCAGAGAGAAAGGGAGGAAGCAGGCTCCCTGCTGAGCAGAGAGCCCAATGCGGGACTCGATCCCAGGACCCTGAGATCATGACCTGAGCCGAAGGCAGAGGCTTAACCCACTGAGCCACCCAGGTGCCCCCATAAGAGACTTTTAATGTCACAAAACAACTGAGGGTTGCTGGGGGAAGGGGGTAGGAAGAGGGTGGTGGGGTTATGGACATTGGGGAGGGTATGTGCTATGGTGAGTGCTGTGAAGTGTGTAAACCTGGCAATTCACAGACCTGTACCCCTGGGGCTAATAATACATTATATGTTTATAAAGAAAAATTATAAAAAAAAAAAACCACTCTGCTGTTCAAAACCCATAAAACTGTGGACTGCATTGCCAGGGAAGAAATGAGGATAATGGTAATTAATGAGATGGGTTTTTATAATTGCAATTCCAGTATAGCTAACATACAATGTTGTATGGGTTTCCAGTGTACAAGACAATGATCCCAGGCTTCCATCCATCACCCAGTGTTCATCACGACAAGCACACTCCTTCATCCCCGTCACCTGTCTCACCCATCCACCTCCCACCCCAATAACCGGCAGTGTGGTCTCTAGAGTTACGAGTCTCTTTCTTGGCTTGCCTCTCTCTCTCTTTTTCCTTAGCTCACATGCCAAATTATGAAAGCAGCCTCCGTGTCCATCAATAGATGAATGGATAAAAAAAGATGAGGAGTGTGTGTGTGTGTGTGTGTGTGAGAGAGAGTTTGTGTGTGTGTGTAATGGACTATTACTCAGCCATCAAAAAGAAATCTTGCCATTTGCAGTGACATGGATGGAACTAGAGAAGAGAGTGTAATGCCAAGCAAAATAAGTCAGTCAGAGAAAGACAAATACCATATGATTTCACTCATATGTGGAATGAGATGGTTTTGAGAATTAAGTAAGAGTATCTTAAGTACAAAACTTAGTACCGTGCTGGGCACATGGAAGAAGCTGAATGAATAAGAGGTGTCCTTCTGTTTCCTGACGGAGAATTCCAACCCTCCGGGTTAGATCACCTTCAGCGATGGTGTCTGAGGAAGGCTTCTTAAGAAGAGCTGGAATCTAGAAGGCCATTTGGAGTAAAATGTGAGGTGTCCTGAATCGCTTCTGAGTTCTTCCAAGGAGAAGTCTGTTGACCGGGAAACTTTGCGTAAAGTTATGGAAATGGTCACACATGACCTGGGTCCTGCCTTGCCTCCTGTCCTCTTCCTGGTTCACTGCCCTGTCGCCACCCTCCCCTGCCTTCAGTTCATAAGAGGGGCAGGCTGTTCTCCTCGGGGGTGTTGCCTCTGTCTGGAGTGTTTGTTGCTTTCCAGACCAAATCCGATGCTCCTTCAGGGTCTAGCTCAGTGTCTCTTTCCTTAGAGGTTGGGTTGCAGAAAGTACCATTACCTGCAAGCAGTGTCCTTGCTGTTACACATTCTCATAGCACCTGCTCCTTTCCCTCGTAGCACTCATATTTCTGGTTCCATTCGAATATTTATCATCCCTCCCACCAGACTAAATCTGGGGCTGGGGGCAGGAGCCATGGTCTACCTGTGCCTACGGCCGTTGTGCCCCCCCCCCACAGAGTTGGTGCTCAGTAGGTATTCGTTGAATGGGTGTATGAATGAATGAATGAATGACTCTGTGATCTGCCATGGTCTACAGTGGGAGGAGATCTGTATGGTGATACCTGGGTCCTTAGAGTGAAGGGATTGGTGTAGTAGAAGGCAGATCTATTGAATTTTTCTGTATATGTGCGAAAACAATATCTAAGTCCTACACAGGCAGTGTCTACAGAAAAGTATAAAAGCAGAATTACTGGTAATACCGCCATCACAGTAGGGCTTGGCCCAAAGCCGGCAATCCAGAAAAGTGAAGGGCTGCAGAGGCTAGGTCAGGGTCAACAGCGATGGGCATTTTCCTAGCGTGGGATCCCAGGTGTCAGTCAAAGTGGGATAAGACACGAACTCAGAGGGGAATTGGTCTGCATCACCAAGGAAACCTGTGCCTTCTTGGTGACTGTGTGTTAGGGTAGGGTAACTGCTGTCACAAGTAGCGCGGCAATTTCAGTGCCTTAACACGAATGACGCTTGCGCGTCGTTGCAGCATAACGTACATCCAGTCCAGTGGGCGTATTGTGCTCGGGCAGTCTCTTCTCCAGGTGATTGACAGTCCACTGTCCTCCCATCTTGACACTCCGCCCTCCCTTCAGTCCCTAGCTCTCCTTAAAGCCGGCTGATGAGAAAAACGAGACCATGCTGAATTGCCAGGGAGGGTGTGGGTGTGGGAACAGCTTTCCTGAGACCTAATTCACCCACCATACAATTCACCCATTTAAAGAGTACAAGCCCGTGGTCTTAGTATATTCAGAGTTGGGTAACCACCACAACCAATTTTAGAATATTTTCATCATTCCTGCCCCCAAAACCCTGAACTCATTACAAGCCACTGGTCCCCCATCAGCCCTCAACTCCCCTCCCCAGCCCTCAACAGCCACAGTTTTGTTTGGCGATCCGTTAGCAGTCACTCCCTACCCCCCGCCTCACAGGCTGGCCTAGGACACCACTCCTCTGCTTTTTGTCTCTGGATTTGCCTATTCTGGACACTTCGTATGAATGGAATACTATGATAAGAGAGCTTTTCTGGCTGGCTTCTTTCGCTTAGCATCCTGTTTTCGGGGTTTGCTCATGTTGTAGCATGTGTCAGTACTAAATTTCTGTGGCTGAGTAGTATTCGATCGTACTGCTGGAACCCCTTTTATTTATTCATTTGTCAGCCGATGGCCTTGTGGGTTGTTTCCACTTTCTGGCTCGACCAGGGAGGTTTGTCTGAGCCTAGTCAGGAAGTAAGGTTCGTTACTCGATAGCGTGTTTCATTGGCCAAAGTTCAGTCTCGCGGCCCAACCCAACTGCAAGGGAAGTTGGGAAATTTTGTGTTCTGGCTGAGGGCCCAGGAAAAAAAAATAAAGGGGTTTTAGTGAACACATCCTAGTCTCTACTGCAACTTGCAAATAAGGCGTAGAGTGGAAGCGGATCCCTCCACGTGGGATCCCTGAGAGTGTGTCGTCAGGACCAAGAGTGCAGACGGGACTACTTCTCACCTCCTGCTGCTTTTGTGAAAAGCCAGCCTCAGAAGTGCCCAGCTCCCCATCGGGGCCTGCCCCTTCCCTGCTTCCCTGCTTCCCTGTAAAGCCCAGCCTTTAAAGCTGTTGCTTGGTGGTCCCAGGAGACTAGAAAAAGTTGTGATGATGGGGGCATGGATGGGATGATTTAATAGTGGTTCTACCCCTGATACATGTCTAGGTCCTGTTTCTAGAGTCGGACAACAACCTTTCTGCTTCATTCATGTGTCTCTTCGGCTCTGGGCATTGTCCACACTCGAACCCAGGTTACCCCTAACTGTTCTTTCACCTTATGTAAATATGAGGCATCTGGCCAGAGTAAGGCACCTGCTTCCTTGGGGCAGGTGTATTTCTGTCATGATCTAATCAGGAAACAGAAACGTCTCTCAGTATTTAAAATAGAGGAAATTGACTATATAGAATTGATTACATGGTTGTTGGCAGAGCTGAGTAGCCAAACAGGGAACCACGGCCCCTCAGAATTCACATTGGCAGGAGGCTGCTGCCGTCCCTCCTTTGGCTGGAGGGACACAGGAAAGAGGTGATGTGGTCAGAATCTAGGAGCCGGGATCCCTTGGAAGCATTACAAGCCAGCCTGTCAGCAGGTAAGTCTACAGAAGAGACG
The DNA here is from genome assembly GCF_002288905.1 of Enhydra lutris kenyoni. NCBI lineage: Eukaryota > Metazoa > Chordata > Mammalia > Carnivora > Mustelidae > Enhydra > Enhydra lutris. The sequence continues at coordinate 1,518,971 of NW_019154107.1, read as the reverse complement.
CGGCTATTGCTACAGCCACCGCACGAAACACACCAAAACCAGGAGAACGTACTCCGGCTGCTTTGTCCTGGCCCTGCCAGTGCTTGTCCGCCCTGGTCCTGCACGGGCTGTTCGCAGCTGGCAGTCAGGTCTGGGAGCCTGAGAATCAGCCTGGAGGAGCTCACTGCCCCGGGACACAGAGAGAAGCAGGTGGCAGAGGAACGTATCTGAGGGCAGAGAGCAGTGATTGGCCCAGCAGGACACTTTCAGAAACACTGATCGGTTTCTACATCTTTTTAAAACCACCTTTATCAAGGTTTAAGGGACAACAGACATACACTAAGATGTACCCACTTGAAGTGCTCTGTTTGATGGATCTGGCCAAATAAGTATGCCCGTGCCACTACCACCGAGATCAGAGACAGAAGGTTTTATCCCTCAGAGTACCCCTGTGCACTTTTCTGGCAGCCCTGCCCCCATCCTTTTCCGGCCCCAGTTTGGATAATGGCGACTGACCCACATCCAGGTCACTGATCTTTTCCTCTCAGAGTGTCCAAATCTGATGTTAGGTCCTTTCAGTGCCACTTTTTTTTTTTAAATTCAGTTTTAGGGTTTCTACTGATTTGTTTTTTTGAGAGTTTCCATTTCTCTCACAAAATAATTCTTCACCCATATGTATTTATGTGTATATAAACAATATATTTATAATAGTTGTAAGTTCTTATCAGTTTTAGTAACAGTCATTTCTGGTTCTAGTTCTATTTTTTATCTTGATTATGAGCCACATTTTCTTCTATGTGCACATCCTAATTTTACTGTATTCTAGACATTTTATCTAGAAGAACCAAGGAGACTGAAGGATAACTTGTTTTATTTATTGTCCTGGATATATCTGAGCCCTTTCTTAGGTCTGGCAATTAGCATATATGACTGATTTTTTGTGTTTCTCTTAGAGAATGGCTGGGTTGGTCCTGGACTCCATTTTCAGCCATTAACTCATGATTAGCCCAACCCCCACCTCTCGTCTCTCTACGACCTTTCTGGTCTTGTCCGTATTTGAGCAGGGAGGATTTGGGGCTGCTGTTCCTCATATCTTTGGATTCGTTTTCGCAGAGACCCATGTCCGAGGGCTCTGATAGTGCGTGTGGTATCTTTCACTTTGAGCTTCTCCTGCACTGTGGCTTTCTTGGCAAAATACAAGGGGTAAGCTTGCTGCAAGAGAATTCTAACACAAAAGCAAAAGGTTTTTGCTTGGGGACACTTCTAGATGCCGTTCTGTCCCATCAGCCCATGCTTTTGACCAAAACTTTGCGGATTTTCTCCTTGTCCCTGTGAAGCTTCTCTGTCAAAGACTCACTCTTCCATTTGGCAGTACCTAGAGCAGGTCCCCAGCATGCAAGCTATCGTGGTTCTTGGCTCACCTCTGAGAGCATCGTTGTTGTTCTCTGGAATGAGTTAATCAAGGAAGTTCTTCCTCCCCTTCGGCATGGTTTAGGGAATGGTCCAGGCTTGGACTGTTGCTGTGGGAGTGGAAGGACTTTCTCAGTCTTGTGATTGGAAGCAGGCATCTCTTAAAACGTTTTTGATGGACCACCTAAGACAGCGTTGGTCCTAGAAAGGACTCTGGTCTAGTGAGACGTTTTACTGGTTAATTCTGAGAGCCTGATTTGGAGAAAGATTTTTTGGAACTCTCTCCCACCCTATGAACTTTCTCTTAAAGACGCATGATGTAGGAAAGATAGAAAAGCAGACAGGATGCTTAGTGACAGGTGACATGTGAAAGCTCTGGCCCACTGTAGCCCGCAGTCGCCTTGTGAGGTAAGCAAAGTCAAACATGGTTTACATGTGAAGATCTGAGGCACAGAAAAGATAGTAAATGCTATGAAAAATAACCAGAATCTAGCTGTAAAAGTTCCCAGGCCAGTGTTGTGGTTTTTTTTAGTTTGGGTAGCTTACTGCATAAATAATAGATATGTTTATATATTTTTGCGAAAAACTGGGGGATGGGGAAATGTTGAAAGCAATTGTCCCTTATAAATCTATTCTCTAATCCTACCTGTGTTGCCGAAGTTCTCTCTCTCAGCACTTTGCTGTATATCTTTGCATCTTTCTGTGCATTTACGTAGGCCTCACTATGTCCCGCTGCAGGATTTCGAGAATACAGGGCCGTGTAGGGGATGCTCTGTCATTGTGCTCGCTCAGCCATCAGTGGATGAAGATGGTTTCGTGTTCAGTACGGCTCAGTTTGCCATCCATGTAACAGACATTGGTTGAGCTCCTACTGTGTGCTAGACTGCGCTCTAATCCCTGGGGCATAGCAGTAAACGGACCAGACAGAAAAACCCCTCCCTCTTGGAGCTTACGTGCTCAAGTGGGAAGAGATGATAGAAACTAAGTAAAACTATTAAAACAGGTTAGGGTGATAGGGAGGCTGGTGGGGCCGATTACATGTATAAGCTGAGTGCTCAGAGAAGACTGGTTTTATGAGAGAGTGACATGAAGAAAAAAGAGAAACGGATGAGGAAGCATACCATGTAAATATATTGGGGAGGAACATTCTAGAAGGTTCCAGGGAACAACGTGGAATGGCAGAGAGGCTTGTGCAGCTGGAGCCGAGTAGGTGATGGGAGTGGATAGTGCAATAAGTGGGAGCCAGATCTTCTAGAATCTTGCAGGCCACTGAAAGAAGATAGGTATTTGCTCTGACTTGGGAGCCCTGCAAGGGTGTCTTGTCAGGTTTGTTTTTGAGCTATGACTGATATATAACATTTCATTAGTTCAGGTGCATAGCATAATGCTGTGACATACGTACGTTTTGTGTAATGATCACAACAGTTAGTCTCTTTAACATCCATCCCCACACATAATTAGAAATATTTTTCCTATGATAAGAACTTTTAAGATCTCTCTTGGGAACTTTTTTTAAAAAGTAGGCTCTGCACCCAACATGGGGCTTGAACTCAAGACCCTAAGATCAGGAGTCACATGCTCTACCGACTGAGCCAGCCAGATTACCCCATGGAACTTGCAAATCTATAATACAGTGGTCACCATGCCGTGCACGAAATCCCCAAGACTCGCGTATTTTATACATGAAAGTTTATACCTTTCGACCCATTTCACCCACCACCCCCCACCCCCGGCAGCCACCGGTCTGTCCCCTGTATGTGTGAGCTGGATTTGGTTGGGTTGGGTTGCTTTTTTAGATTCCACATGTAAGTGAGATCATACAGTGTTTGTCTTTCTCTGACTTACTTCACTTAGCATAATGCCCTCAAGATCCATCCATGGTGTTGCAAATGGCACGAGTCCTTTCTGTTTAGGACTGATTCTCGGTTGTGTATGTGTGCCACACTGTTTACCATTCATCCACTGATGGGCACTTGGGCGGCTTGCAGGTCTTGGCTGTTATGAATAATGTTACAGCAGACGTGGGAGTGCAGGTGCCTTTTAGATCAGTGTTTTCGTTTCTTGTAGATAAATACCCGCAAGTGGGATTCCTGGGTTATATGGTAGCTCTGTCTTGAATTTTTTCGAAAATCTCCATATTGTTTTCCACAGTAGCTGCACCAGTTTGCATTCCCACCCACAGTGCATGAGGGTTCCCTTTTCTCCGCATCCTCGCCGACACTTGTCATCTCTTGCTTTTTGATTTTTTTTGTTTTTTATCTTCGCCTTTCTAACAAACGAGAGTTGATGTTTCATTGTGATTTTTGAATTGCGTTTTCCTGCTGATGAATGATGTTGACCATCTTTGCCTGCGTCTGTTGGCCGTCTTTACTACCGGCCTTCTTTATGCCTTCTTTGGAAAAATGTTTCTTCAGCTCCTCTGCCCGTTTTTTGAATCAGACTTCTTCTGCTATTGAGTTGTATGAGTTCTTTATCTATTTTGGATATTAACTCCTTGCCAGATACAGGATTTGCGTAGAGCGTTTTGAGTAGTGGAATGACACAGCCTGACTTAGTGTTTAGCTAGATCACTCCGACCGCTGTGTTGAGAACAGATTGTGGAGGAGTGAGGGTAGAAGTAGGAAATGACAGTTACTGGGACCAGGGTAGGAATGGTGGGGGTCATGAGGAGCAGGCCACTTTTGGATATGGCTGAAAATAAAAGCCAACACAATTTTTGGGTTGAATAAAAAGTGCTAATGGAATGAGGCATGACTCCGAAGTGTTCGGCATGGAAGACAGGAAGAGTGGACCGGGCATCATTAAATAAGGTGGAGAAGAACAGCTTTGATGGAACAATGAACTGTTGAGTTTTGGACACATCAAGTTTGCGATATTAGACATGCAAGCGAGATGCTAGGAAGGCAGCTGGATATGGAAGCCTGGAGTTCACAGGAGAGCTCTGGGCTGGAGATAGGAATTTGGGAGTCATCAGAATGTGGGTGGTTTGAAAATGCGGGACACTAGATGGGATCGCGAAGGGATCTAGTGTAGTTTCTGATAGAGAGGAGGGTCCAAGGCTTGGCTGAGGACACCTGCTCCGGTGTTAAAAAACTGGGAGATGAGGGGCGCCTGGGTGGCTCAGTGGGTTAAGCCTCTGCCTTCGGCTCAGGCCATGATCTCAGGGTTCTGGGATCAAGTCCCGCATCGGGCTCTCTGTTCCCTTCCCCCGCCTGTTTCTCTGCCTACTTGTGATCACTCTCTATCAAATAAATAAATAAAATCTTAAAAATTTTTTTTTTAAAAACCTGGGAGATGAATAGGGGCCAGAAAATTAGACTAAAGTAGAAGGAAAATCAGGATTGCGTGGTGCCCTGCAAGCCAAAGGAAAGTGGTCCAAGGAGGAAGGAGTGCTCAACTGTCAAGTGCGACTGGTAGGTCAGGTAAGACAAGGGCCGAGAAGTGGTCAGTGCTTTCAGCAGTGACCCAGGCCTACTGAGTCCGAATATCCGGGGTAAGACACGCTGATGGCTGGATCCCATCTCCAGAGAATGATTTAATTGGTCTCAAGTGCAACATCAATGCGGAGGTTTTTAAAGTTTCCCAGATGATTCTAATATGAAGCCAAGCTTACAATCTCGATCTTAAGTCGTATCTGTCTCTTAATGTGTGAAATGGCTTTCTGTGTTGCTGGACTGATTAAACATGGGAGTTTTTATCTATAGACCTATCCGTGTATACTTCGGGATCTGAGAATGATAAACAGATCTGAAAACTGGTGATTAACCACTAAAGGGATAAGCTATTTAGCACCTGTCCTAAAGCGGCTTATAAGCCAAGAATCACTTTGCTTTTCATTTTTTGCTAATGTTTGGTGTTTGTCTTTTTTTTTTTAATCCTAAGAAGACCTTTTGTTTTGAGTTATAAGGGTAAGTTTCAAGCTAATGAAAAAAATTCAAGGGAAATGTTGCTGTAAATGGTCCAAAGGAAACCAAACAAACAAATCCGAACCCAGATCAGTAATGAAGCATGTGGAGGCGCTAAGTACATTCTTCTCAGATCCTGAAATTCCATGCCTCAAAAGTTGGCTCATAACATATACAGAAATTTTGTACCTCATTAAAGTTTTAATCTTTTGTGTTTTCCTACCGCAGACCGTAGAAATTATTTAAATGCTCCAGTAAATTTGAATTGGGTTGGTATCTGTTGGCTCTTAAAAATGAGAAGGTATCATGGGTGGGCTGTTCATTTAGAGATCTGGTTTGCAGGCTGGTAAAATTGGATTCTATGGACAAAGAGCGTCGAGATCAAATATGTGAGAACAAGACCAATGTAGATGATAGAAAAAGTTAGAGTTGTAATACAGGCTTAATTACAGCAGCCTTCCAGAAGAATGCCAAGTGTCCAGATTAGCCCTTCTCAACCTGGGTTGGGTTCCACAGAGAATTCAACACTAAGACCTTAAGGCATCTATTGTATCAATAGAATGAACTCTGATGCATCCAGAGAATAGGGCTATCCGAGTACCAGACTTGGGAGAAGGGAGAAAACAGTCACTCAGATAATCAAATAATTTTCTCTGGAGCTAAATACGCTAGCAGATCCCCAGTTAAGGAAAGCTGTTTGAGGTACTAATCTGCTGTCCCGAATGATACAGTCGTTTTTTTGAGGTACAGGTCATCCAGAAAGAAAGCGTAGAAGAGCCTTTTGTAAAATTGCCAAGAAACTAAAAAGAATAATCTCTTTATTCATTTATTAGAATAGTTATCGGTAAAATATACGTAGGAACACCTTGTACAAATCCCAGCAATGATTTTTTTTGAACAATCTAATGTGTATCCTTCCAGATTTTGTGCACACGAACATATATGTGACTAGTGTTCAGTGCTAAGAATGGGATTGTGCTATTCATTTTGTTCAGCAGTTTTTTCCATAAACTTTATGGAAATTCTTCTATATAATCACATACAGACTTGCCTCTTTCTAAGGGTTGCATGATACTCCATCGTTTGGTTGTTACAGACTATATTTTACCATTCATATGTCACTGGACATTTGGGTTATCTCCAATTTTTCACTGTTAGGGGCAAAGCCATAATAAACATCTTTGTGCAAAAATTCTTGAATAAAAAGATATAGATAGGGGTTTTTCTATATTACAGATTCTAGAAGTGGAATTGTTGAGTCAGGATGGATTTTGACTTTTTTTGTTTTATAGAAATTTCAAACACAGTCAGAAGTATTGTGTGGAGCACTGGGTGTTCTATGTAAACAATGAATCATGGACCAAACACTACATCAAAAACTAATGATGTACCATATGGCGACTTACGTATCATAATTTTTTAAAATGTAGGAAATAATACAGGGAACCCCCACGTATCCCTTCTCCACTTCAGTACTTACCCCTGCATAGCCATTTTTGTTTCCTTCTCTCCCCATGCACTCCCTCCTACCCTAACACCAGAAGGATTATGAAGCCAAGACATTCCATTTTATCCATAGAGATTTCAGTATTGTCTGAGGGACAGTTTTACAAAACGTAGTCATGATTGTGTTTTACCTCAAGATGAGCAATAATTCCTCAGCATGAGTGTTCACATTTTCCCAGTTACCTCTCTCTTTAGTTTGATGTTTACAATGGGTTTGTTTGAGTTATGATCCAGACAAGGTCTGACGTGGCATTTGGTTGATAAGACTCTTACGTCTTCTTTGGTATAGAGGTTTCCTCTTCATCATTGTAATATAGTTGAAACGTTTCAATCCTTTATAGTTATTGTTCTTCCTAACGCTCACATTGTCCCTTCTTTGGCCAAAAACTGATTCTTGTTGGTTCTGCAGTCTTTTTCATACGAGCTTAGTAGCTTCCTCATGTCTTTGTATTAAGATGTTGCAGGATCATGTTAGACCTGTCTGGAGTCAGCTGTTCCTCCACGGAGTCCTGGCTCTGTGCCGCGAGACATGGTATTTAGAGACCCTAGTCAGGACTTGGGGGTTCTCATTGCTACTGAGTTGGTCTTTGTTTTGGTCCTTTTAGGTAAACTGAGCTAGGAAAACCACTTGGTGAATTCATGCTGATGTTCCAATTAAAATTTAGGACCATAGGCTTTTTACTGAATTTCTTGGATTTTATGTATCTCTGGTTCTTAATGATATTAACATCATTATTTTGTTGTATTCTTTACTACAAATAGGTGATACTTTCAAAATACCAGTACCATTATTATCACTAACAATAGGATTACTGGAAACTATTTAAAATTTCTTTGCATTTATGTTTTCTTCTTAGGTTATATGCTCTTAAGAAAATATGGTCAAATTGCTGTTTTAAAAAAATCACATGAATTAGTTTCTCTTTTGTGGGTGACCCATCAGCCACATGTGGAGGTTCATTTGTTTTGTTTACTACAGCTACAAATTCAGATGGTGTTTTTAGGAAACACTTAAATTTTTTAAATTTCATTTTTTTTATAATTGTGTAAAAAAACTTCCATAGTTTCCAAGACGAAACCAGAGAGGGAGACAAACGATAAGAGACTCTTAATCTCAGGAAACAAACGGAGGGTTGCTGGAGGGGAAGGTGGGTGGGAGGTTTGGGGGGCAATGGGTGATGGACATTGGGGAGGGTATATGCTATGGCGAGTGCTGTGAATTGTGTAAGACTGAGGAATCACAGACCCGTACCCCTGAAGCAAATAATACATTATATGTTACCAAAAAAAAAAAAAAAAAAACTTCCATAGTTTCAGTCAAATTAAAAAAGTGAATTTCTTTTCCTGTCCATTTTTTTTCCTCCCTCCACCTGTTGGTGGTCATTTTTATTCCTTTTGGTTTATCCTTTCATTTTGAGGAAATAAAAGCAGGTACATATCTCTATTCTCATGCCCCCTTTGCTTAAATAAAAAGGTAGCTTTCTGTACACAGTATTCAATACATAGCTTTCTGGTCTTAATGATATATCCTAGAGATCACTCCCTAGCAATAGTACGTAGAAATTACTACTCTTTACAAGTACTTACTCTCTTCTATTAGAAAATGAACATCGTTAGCCATAGTTGATTTCCTCAGTCTCCACAGCTGTCAGGCATTTGCTTCCAAACCTTCACAGGAAGACATAATATTTCACAGCCACAAACTCGGGTTATTTGGTGGGAAAGATTATTTTAACAATGGTCTAAGGAATCCACTACCCCTGGAAAATGAACATTTTTACCATATAATCTAATAAGCAAGAAGACTGATTTATGAATATAGAAACAATTTTCTAAATTTTCTTCTCTGTTGGACATAACATGAGACCAGAGGACAGGGACTACTAGGGTCTTGGCCTGTTTGAAGATGGCAAGCCATCTCAGGTCAAGAAATAAATTTCTCTTGGCTTTCTGGATTTGCAGGCCCTGCTGCTTTTCCAGAAGAATCTTTTGTCAGATTGTGTCGTCATCACAATTCAGCTTTGGCTTCTGAAATCCTTGCTGTTTGTCTAGCTACGGGAGGCTGCCGCGTTATTTTTTTCCCTTGCGGACACATCAGTCTGCATTTGCTTCCATCCACAGTCTAGGTCTCATTGACAGAAGGGACCAAGTGGGGGCTGTGTGTGACATTGTGAGATTTAATGGTGTGGGTCTGAAGCAGTTGCTATATTTGAACATAAAAAAATGAGTTAGATTTTGTTTCCTGCTAAAACACAGCATCCTTCTACCAGCCCTTAACAGAACGAGTGCATATGCTCCCAGGTCCTAATTCAGACATGTGTGATCTTTCTGCACAAATCTCTCAGGAGAAACAGTCCAGGCGACCGCGAAAAGGCTCTGCAGGTCGTGCTCCAGATTCTGCAGAGTTGTGACCACCCGGCCCCTGACATGTTCTGCCTGTGTGGGAGGATCTACAAGGACATCTTCTTGGATTCAGACTGCAAAGATGACACCAGCCGAGACAATGCCATCGAGTGGTAAACCTTCCTCCTAGTCAGTAGCACGAGCATCTCTGCAAGGGACAGAATTGCAGGGGCCAAGGATCTAGGTCTTGTCCATCTGAATGCCTGTCTGTCTGTCTGTCTGCAGGCAGTGGGGAAAAAAGGCATAGAAGTGGTTCGGGAATTTCCAGATGCCTTTTTCTGAAAGGAAACCATTAGAAACAGGTTTTTGTAGTGGTGACTTTCTTCCCATAAGTTCACTCATTTATAGGTACAAGAAGGAGGCTCAGCATGCTCCTTCCCAGCTCTTCCTGCCAGAACTTTGTTCTGCCACCATCAGGGCATTATCTTCTCAGTGAGCCCACCTGCCCGCCCTCCCTTTCTTCCTCCGTCCCACCCTCCCTCCCTTCCTTCAACAAATGTTGACTGAGGGGTTACTGTATGCCGGCAACTTTTCTAGGTGGTGGGGATAAGGACACAGCAGACATAGACAAAAATTCTGGCCCTTGTGGACCTTGCATGGCTGGTAAGGGAAGTCAGACAAAGAAATAGAGAAGAACCGGATGTTACCTGTTAATGAGGGCTCTGGGGGTGAGCTCATCAGGGAGGGAAGGAGGCTTGAGAGGAGCTGGAGGCAGTCTCTGCTAGGGTGGTCAGGGAAGGTGAGTAAAGACGTGAAGGCAGTGAGGTGAGCCTTAGAGAGAACCGTAGAGAAAGTGTTCTGGGAATAGGGGCCAGCAGGGGCCAAAACCCACAGGGGGAACTTCCCAGTCATGTTTAGGGATGGTGAGGCATGAGTGAGGGGAGAGTGGCACGAAACGGGAGAGGAGAAGACCCTTGAACTCTGAGGGAGATGATGTGACATCAGAGCACTCTGAGCAGAGCAGGGACGAGATCTGACGTGTTTTCACCAGTGCGCTCTCACTGTTACGCAAAGAATATATTTTCGGGGTCTATCAGCTATCATTTGCTGCATAACAAACACGTCCAAAAGGAATGGCTTCAAAGAGTGGTTTATAATTTTTCATGACGCTGTGCATTCGCCAGGCTGCTCCTTGGCTGGTTCCCCTCCTGATGTGCTGGGCTCACTCCTGAAACAGGTCAGCTGAAGGCTCAGCGGGGCTGGAAGGTCCAAGATGGCCTCCCACGCGTTTGGCAGCTGGGGCTGGGGTTGGAGGTGCCCCTCTGTTCTCTGTGGTTCTGACCCTGGCCGACGGGCTTTGTCAGGCGGTGGGCAGCATTCTCAGAGAGTTAAGGCGGAGGCTTCGGCTCCAGAGCTCCCGAGAGGGCAGTTGTGCCATGTGCTCTTGGTCACACCACAAGCAAGTCACATGGTTAGCCCCAATTCAAGGGGGTGGAGAGATGGACTCGAGCCATGGCGGGGAAGAGTGACAAAGGCAAATGTGTAGTGGGATGAGGAGGAGTCGTGGCTATTAAACCACCCAGCACAAGGGCCAGGGCCGCAGTAGGGAACAGCTAGGAGACGACTGTGGTAGTTCAGGGAAGAGTTGGTGGTAACTTGAACCAGGGCGGTGCTGACAAACATGAGGAGATGCCAGAAGCCGGACTTGTGTTGAAGGTGGAGCCCGTAGCTTACCTCATCTGCTTCTGTCACAGGCGCTCTAGACATGGCTGCCCCACTCTCCGTTCTGCTTCCCTTTCCCTCTCCTCCTCTGGCTCTGTCCAGCTCTGTCCTCTCCCCTCTTCTCTCCATCCACTCTCTTCGCTGGTGATCCCTGACACTCCCACACCTAGAACCGATCTGCAACCCCACCTGCGCCCTGAGCTTTGGCCCCACGTCACCCCCTCTTTGTCCCACCTGAGGGTGGCGCTGCTCTCTGAGGGGCAGTGTACCCAAGGCTAACATCCTTCTCTCCACTCCACATGGGGTGGCTTCCAGGGCCTTGTTTATTACTACCACTCTTCAGCCTCTTCCGCTTACACCTTTTGTGAATGTTTGCTGACTTTCACTCACCTCCTGATGCGGTCGGGTCCTGGTTCCAGCCCCTTTCCATGTCTTCCCTCACTGTCCTCTCCACAATCCTGTTTGGTGCCTTTTTTTTTTTTCTTTCCACTTTCCTGCCAGGAATGTTCTCACAATATCCCACGTAGGCTCTCTGCTGGGTGTCTCTAAAGCTTAGCCATCAAGAGATCGAACCAGCATTCCTTATTCCTTCTAAAGCTCAGAGACCCACTGTGGGCTCCCCTTTCCCCATTAAAGAAAAATTCAAACTCTTAGATCGCCATTCTAGGTGCTCTGCAGAGAAAGCACGTAGAAATTCTCTTTTTTTGATAGTTGTGTGTGGGGATCTTACTATCTCCTCCATAGTATAGGCTTGTGGAGGGCAGGGACCCCATTTTATTCTTAGTAAATTCCCAGCGGTACCTAATGCACTGTTGTGCTAGGAGTCGCTTGGGGTGTTGAAGGGGAATTCATGTCGGGTAGGGCCAAAGTAGGAAGCTGTGTTCCCACTACCAAGAATTCAGCCCCCAGGTCAGGAGATGACTGCCTGTGGCTATTTCAAGAAAGTCCCAGGAGCCTTTCTCCATCCACTTGAGAAGGTGGTGGGTCTAGGAGGCAAATGAAGCTTAGTCAGATTCTGGGGTGTAGCTCCGGTGAGACCTTGGGATCATCTGACCCATGTGCTCCGGTAGTGAGCTGTAACTTGTGGCTGCGGGAGTTAGGGAGCTGGGAAGAGGCAGACCTGGGACTGCGGTCCTGACTCCACATTCAAGTCTTGTCAGCCCCAAAGCTGGGCCTGTTGGATTTATAGATGAGAGGCAGAGAGAGGTCTCCCCTCTCCCCAGATAACTTTTGATTGTAAAAGAAGGTGGGGAAAAAAAATCAAATATCGTGGGATAAGGTATTGAAAATCCCCAAAACATAATGGGGTGGGGTTCAATTTTATTGGAGTTTTGTTGGCTGGGGTTGGACCAACTTTCTTAGCATTCTCTGGTCCATCTGACCATAGTCCTGTCATGCCCCGAAGTTCACAAAGCTGAAATTTAACAGACTTAAATGATAAGTTCTCCCTTCCACAATGAGTATTTTCTTGGTGTTTAATCCTCTTGCTGTGGCACAGGTGATCGAGTTCCTCCTGGTTCACAAGTCTTTGCTCTGAACTGTGTCACTAAAAGACATTCATGGTCATTACTTCGTCGATCAGATTCTTTTTTTCTGCAGTCAGGATAGTCCTACCCGCTCATGGAAGGGAGAGCAGCTTTCTATGTATAGAAAAAAAAAATAGAGAACTAAAATGGCACTCTTCAAACTTTGGAATAAAAAATAGTATTCTCTGGGATAATGCTCTTTTGCCTCCGGCTCCTTCTCCCACTTGACGCCACGACTCTCAGAGTGATCTTGGGGCTGGGTTCCGGCAGCCCCGCTTCCTCCAGGAAAAACGGACCTCAATTTTGTGATAAAAAGCGAACAAACAGCCTGCAGAGTAATAGCCTGCAATCGATGGAATTGCTCTATAAGAACAAAAATGCTCCACGTACAAGCGGAGTCTCGCTTTTAAGATGAGATTTAGACATCCTGTCGCGGTCTCCTTTTGTGGGTAGGGTTATAAAAAGTTTTATGTTTCTTTTTGCACTTTAACGTCCTCATCTCATTCAGCGATCATGGCTTTTTTTAAATAAAAATCTAGCCCTGATGGAGAAAATAGTTTTGACTCCTTAGTGTAATGATGATGACATTTTTAAGGAGCTATTTGCTGGCTGTAGCTGTGTGTAAAGAGGGAGGGGGGCCCGGAAAACCATAGATGGTGGAAGAACTCATGAGAAGGTTGGCTTGTGCCATCATTTGTCATTTTTCCCTTCTACCATGATAACAAGAATCTGGTGGGTCTTTCATTACAGGTACCGCAAAGGGTTTGAGCTCCAGTCGTCTCTTTATTCAGGAATTAACCTGGCAGTTTTGCTGATGGTTGCCGGACAACAGTTTGAAACTTCCATGGAACTAAGAAAGATAGGTAAAGCTATTTCTGATCGCATGATAGGCTGACAGGCTTTGGTCACCCAAATTGAGCACTAAAAACGATCTTCAAATAACTAGCATTTTCTTTCAGAAGGAATGGGGACTCTCTGGTAGCAGTCCTGAGACCGTAGCCAAAATAAAGTGCGTGCTTTTTCCTCTCTCTCGAGACTTGCATAATAGGAGAGAAGCTAGAAAGATTTTCTCGTAGCTTCATCTAAAATTCAAATTCTTCAGGTGTCCGGCTAAACAGTTTGTTGGGAAGAAAAGGGAGCTTGGAGAAAATGAACAATTACTGGGATGTGGGTCAGTTCTTCAACGTCAGCATGTTGGCCAGCGATGCCGGGAAGGCCGTCCAGGCAGCAGAGAGGTTGTTCAGACTGAAACCTCCAGCCTGGTGAGTCGTGTGTGTCTGCGTGTATCCGTGTGTGTGTGTGTGTGTGTGTGTGTGTGTGTGCGCGCGCGCGCGCGCGCGCGCACGCACATGCGCGTCCCGCTTCTCTCGATACCCGACCTTGTTCTAGAGGGAGAAGAGCTGTAATTGCAAAAGACAGTATCAGTTGCTGCGTTTCCCCTTTGACTCCTTCGCTAACGCAAAGTTATGGCAGCAAGAAGCACTCTGCCAGCTCACTTGGCTTTATGTGACAGGAGGGAAGGACAGACAGACGGGCACATACATGTACAGATGATGCCTTACGTGCTCTATCTCTTTGAGATAGATGGAACCCAGGACTAAAATAAAAGACCTAGATATGGTCAAGAATATGGTGCCGCAGCACTGGCCCCAGGTTAGCCCATTATGCAGCCATTAAACGTGCCAGAAAGAACACTGGGCAACGTGGACGTGTGTTCAGGGTGTATCCCAGAGCAAGAAAAGCCATTGGCAGGGTACAGTGTTCTCTGTTGCTGGTTCTCAAACGTCAGCATGTATCCGAATCGACTATATTGATTCAAACACAGATTGCCGGGCCCCACCCTGCGCTACCTGGTTCCAGAGGTCTCTGGTAGGGCCTGGGAAATTGCATCCCCTGGTCTGGGAACCACACTTCGAGAACCACTCTTCTCTGTGGACTCCTTTTGATGAAAAATCTGTTCACCATGTGACTGCCAGCAAGGTCTCCGAGGGGGGCGGGCAGTAGCCCACTTGGCAGTAGACACGAAGCTCCGTGAGAATCGTCGTTCTGTCATTGGTTCCTGGAGTCCTGTAAGAGATGTTCCCTCAGTTCCTGTGCAAATAATCAGCGACGGAGGGCCTGTCTCCAAAATATTGACAGTGGCTATCTCAGGGAGGTAGCCTTATGAGAAGATTTTAATCTTTTTTTCCCCCTCATCTCTATTTTTCTGGTTTGTCTGAACTGCGTTTGGATTACGTGCATAACTTGAAACTTTTTACTTTTAGTGATCCCTGTTCATCTGCCCCCTGTTCTCTCTTGGCTCGGTGGGCCAATCTGGACTCCCAGGGCTCAGAAACTTCTTCAGTCTTTTTTAGTTGGACCCCGTTTCTTCCCCGTCTGAAGGACCTAAATTTGATGCCCGAACCGTATCTACCTCTTGAAATCTTCCTGAGGCTTCGTGAACAAGGAGGCAGGCAGAGCCTCCAGCCCTCGTGGAGTTGCTGCTTTTTTTTTTTTTTTAAGATTTTATTTATTTATTTGACAGAGAGATCCCAAGTAGGCAGAGAGGCAGGCAGAGAGAGAGCGGGGGAAGCAGGCTCCCCGCTGAGCCAAGAGCCAGACGTGGGGCTCGATCCCAGGACCCTCAGATCATGACCTGAGCCAAAGGCAGAGGCTTAACCCACTGAGCCACCCAGGTGCCCCGAGTGGCTGCTTTTTCCAGAATTCCACTCTCAGGGTGACCTGCTGCACCCGAGCCAGATGGAGCAGACTCCGTGGGAGGGCACAGCTGAGCCTTGAATGCGTTTTCATTATGTCAGCACCGACACTGACTTACACTGTTGGGACCTAATATTGTGGGTCCAAGACCACCCCGAGGTTTCTGATTGACTAGAAGAACTCACAGGACCCCAAAACTATTGTACTCATGGTTAAGGTTTATTACGAGACAAGTATACAGCTTGAAATCAGCAAAGACAAAATGCACAAAGGGCAGAGTCTGGGAGAGACGAGGTACCAGCTTCCAGCTGTCCTCGCCCAGTGGAGTGACAGGGACAGGGCTGAGTTCTCCCCACAAGGATGTATGGCACCATGCATGAAGTACTGACAACCGGGGAGGCTCACCAAGTCTTGGTGGCCAGGGTTTTCCGGGGATGTCAGATGTGCAAGTACGGAGCACCCGCGTGATTGACCTTAGTCACTGAGTCCCCAGCCTCTGTGGACATGGCACTGAAAAAGCTTGGCCCAAGGCCCCCATCTTGCATCCTGTTGGTAGCATGAACTTTCTGGCATGGCCCAAGGCCCCCAGTAAACAAAAGCATTCTTACCAGGCTGGGTATCCCAAGGGCTTAAAGGTGATGTCCCAAAAGTGAGTCAAGGGCCAGACCTTTCTTTGGTTTGTGTAGAGTTGGGACAACCCAGGCCTACTGAGCGAATCCTTCAGTGTACAGGACCCAAGCTAGGCAGAGTCTAGCTGACCTGCCTTCCCAGGACAGCTCCAGACTTGACCCTCCAAGGACAAAATGATACTCTCATGCTTTCAGCTCAACCAGCCCCTTTCAGTACCAAAGAGGACGTAACCACCACTGCCTGGCAGCTGGGTTTCAGACACTTCAAACTGCCTGAAGACAGTAAAGATGTGATGAGATTGAAGATCTCATAACTTCAAATTCTGCCTGGTCAGATTTAATTTGAAAAAAAAAAAAAAAATACAGTGAGTTTCACATTGGGGGTTGGTAGGGGTCAAGGAGGATAGGAGAGAGATGGGAGGGAAGCAGCGTGGCTGAAGGAGGGAAACGTGACAGTCACAGTCCTTGTGACAGTGGACACGTTTTCTATCTTAACTGTATCCGTATTAATATCTTGCTTGTGATCTTGTTCTAGAATTTTATGAGCTGTCATCACTGGTGTATAAACTGGGCCAAGGGTACACGGGATCTCTCTGTATCATTTCTTACGGCTGACTATATGTAAATCTATAATTCTCCAAAATAAAAAGGTTAATTAAAAGACCATGAGAAGGAAAAAAAATGTTTATAATTAAAAAGACTGAGTTTTAAATTTTGCTGTTTTGGAATTGCTTTGAATTTCAAACTGCATGCTTTTGTTTTTAAGACAGTTGGCATATGTTTGCCAGTGTCTCCACTTTGAATACCATTCGCCCAATGTTGGTAAAAAGCCATGTTGTATGATTTTGTTGGACAAACTTTTGCCCACTCGTTGGGTTTCTTTTAATTATGTGTGTGACTGCCAAAGGATTAAGAAGCACTCACTACACAATATGAATTTAAGTATGAAGCTTTTGGGAAACCTCTTTTGAAGGGAGTAGAATGGAATTCTGTTTCTCGAAGAATCTAATTTATCCATGCCGGTGATTTTTCCAGGTACCTCCGATCGTTAGTTCAGAACTTGTTATTAATTCAGCGCTTCAAGAAACCTACTATTGAACATTCACCCAGGCAAGAACGGCTTAACTTCTGGTTAGATATGATTTTCGAGGCAACAAATGAAGTTACTAATGGACTCAGATTTCCAGTAAGTTACGCTTAATCCATTTCTTTCAGGTAGAACAAAAGAAACTGGGGGTTGGTACTGTCTAATTATTGAATGCTCTGAAAGGTAGAAAACCTTAGAGTAATTGAAAGTGTTGGGATACCCACCCGTCTTAGATAGAATCAGCCACTAGAAAAATCAACTCACTAGAAAAAGTCGGCTATAACCGCTAAGATAGTGCTCTCAACTGAGAGTCCTTTTGTCTCCCAGGGGACATTTGGTAATATCTGAAGACATTTATGGTTGCCACAATTGCGAGGAAGGTGTTGCTCCTGGTGGCTAATCGGGGGAAGGCCATGGGTGCTGCCAAACGTCCCACAGTGATGGGACAGCCCCTCCCCCAACACAGAATTCCCCAGCCCGCAGTCTCAGCAGTGCCAAGATGGAGGAATCCTGTTTTAAGTCACTGTAAGAGTAAGAGTGAAATTTTGGAACTTAGCACCGTTTCCCATTGAGCTTTGGTTTGCCTCCAGTACCACTAGTTAATTTTGAAAACATTATTGGAAAGCAAAATGACTATTAGCTTTTCATTAAGTATTTGTTTGAATTTTTTGACCATCTTGTGAGGAGTCATAAGATAGCTAAGCACCCTAGATACCAAACTTGAGATCACTGTCCTTAATATTTACACCATGAGATTTTGTGAACGTGCCATGTTGAGGAATTTCGTTAAGCTTCTAACGAAGATTTAAGTTCTTTGAGATGATTTGATAATGATTTTAAAGTACTTTTTAAAAACTATTTTAAAGATTTTTATTTATTTATTTGACAGGGAGAGAGTGCGAGCACAAGCAGGGGGAGTGGCAGGCAGAGGGAGAAGAAGCGGGCTCCCCACAGAGCAGGGGGAACTCGAGGTGGGACTCGAACCCAGGACCCGAGGATCATGACTTGAGCTGAAACAGTTGCTTAACCGACTGAGCCACCCAGGCGCCCTAAAATATTTTAATTATGAAATATTTCACACTTGATCTTAGCTATAAAGTGATTTTTTGTGAAATATTTCAAACCTATTAAAAGGTACAAAAAAAATGGAACAAACACTTGTGTAATGTCTACCCAAATTTAGCGATCTTAAATATGTTGTTTTATTTGCTTTAGAAATTCATTCATTTATTCTCTCTTCCCCTCTCCTTCTCTCCTTTACCCCCCTCTTCTCTTTCTTTCCCCTTCCCTCCCTCCCTCTCCCCCAGCAGTAAAACATTACTGATGGAAGGTCATCTCACCTTTCGTCCCCTTGTATTTTTTATAGACTTGGGTACCTACCTGCTATCATCCAGTCTGCTTCATTTCTCTCAAACTGTTGCCTTCCTGTTTCTTCTCTGTCACCTTCTTGGGCAGGTGGCCCACCTTCTTGGGCCACCCTGTCTAAAGTGACCTCCTCCCACCTTTATTCTGTTGTACTCACTCCCAAGCTGCACAGGGGACCATATTCCCTATCCCTATGTGTGTGTTTCTTGTCTACCCCGTTAGAGCATGAACACAGCCACCGCCCCGCAGATCACAAGTCCTGACTGTGGTATCCACGGGCCCTAGAGTGGTGTTGGCACACAGTAGGTTCTCGAGCATTTGTGGAGTATAGCGCTTCCCACGTGCTCACTGGGCAGAGTGGCCTGTCTGGTACATTCCTGTGTATCACAGAAGTCTGTTCTTTCAGGTGCTGGTGATAGAACCAACCAAAGTCTACCAGCCTTCATACGTCTCTCTAAACAGTGAAGCTGAGGAGAAGACCGTTTCTCTGTGGCATGTCTCACCCACGGAAATGGTAAGAAAAAAAAAAATCACACACAGCTCTCTCTTCACTCTCTGCTGTTTCGTCAGAAATGCGGTGATCAAGCAGGACAGTATGTGTTGCTGTGTTTGAAGGAACAGGCATCTGCGCCTGACTTCCAGGGTCCAGGAGTGTGTGAGAGAGAGTAATCACAGATGGGAGAGATGATGCTCGTTTGCCCGCTTTATATGTGTTTATATTACATATTTGTGTATGTGCGTGTGTCTGTACAAATGTGTGTATATTCGTGTGAATGAGTATGGGCTTGTTGAAAAAAGAAGTTAAACCATGAGGAAGTGGATAAGGAGCAACGGGAACGTCTCTCCAAATCCCCCAAACCTCGTCCCCATTCTCCTTCCCCTCCCCAGTGACTTATGTATAAGTGTGTGTATGAGTGCATACGTTGTGTGCGTGTGTGTAGAGAGAGAGAGAGAGAAGCGTTTTCATTCAAGTGTGATCATACAGTATATATTATTTTGCAACTTTTTTAGTTGACTCCTACATCATAGGGAGTTTTTCAGATAGCACACAGTGGTCCGCCTGGTGTATAATATTCCCTGTGTGCCCGTGTCATGGTGGTACATTTCCAAGTACGGACAAAGCGTAACGTGTTTCCCCTCCTGCCTGCAGCACACATTTCAGTCTCAGCTGTGCACTCTAGCCCGTGCTAGATCCGTCAGTGCCCGTCCTGGTGGTGACCCCTACATGCTCCAGTATATTGTTTCAGGAACACAATTTCCAGGAAAGGAACTGCTGAATTTGAGACTACTTTTGTTTAAAATTTGATAGCTACAGGGCGCCTGGGTAGTTCAGTCCATTGAGCGTCCGACTCTTGGTTTCGGCTCGGGTCATGATCTTGGGATTGCGGGATCAGACCCCACACTCAGTGGGGAGTCTGCTTGGGATTCTGTCTCCTTCACTTCCTCTGCCCCGCCCCCTACTCCAGCGTGTGCACAGAGTTGCACATGCGCATGCGCTCTCTAAGATAAACAAGTCTTTAAAAAAGAAAAAGATAACATTTGATAGCTACTAAAGATAAAGTGAAATAAATACAATGTGATAGCTCCTGTCGGGTTTTCACCACTTCAGTTTATATTCACATCAATGATATAGGAGAGGAAACATTTTAATTGCCCACTGAAGAGATCACAGAAACACTGGACCGTGCCTGGTGCTGTGGTAGTAACTGTCCCCCCGCCTTGGTCTCTGTATCTAAACTACTACTTCAGCTTCTCTCTTTTATAAAGTATCTTTAGTAATGAAAAGATCTAGTACCTTTGACAAGCACATTCACTAGGTAGTCTATTTTTGGATTTGTTTTCCTGGAGTGTGGGGAGACTTCTGCCATTAACCTGGCAAAGGAAGATTTTTTTTTTTTTGTCCTGGAAATAAGAGTATGAGCAATTATGTCTTAATCAGATAAAAATAAACAGTATCTTCAAAAATGAAACATAACATTGAAGAATAAGCAGAGGCCTAAAATCATGTAAGAAATTCCTTATCAAAAACAGTCCTGACACAGCGTCCCCGCATTGTCTGGTGGGTACGAAGCATGACTTCTGCAGGATAAACAAGTCGCTGATGTGCCGTCCGCCGTGGCGCCCGCAGTCAACAGGACGGCATTGTGCGCTTTGTAATTTGTTGAAAGTGAATCTCGTGTCCTTAGCCCCCACACGCACAAAACAGAAACCAAAGGACACAAGGACACTTTGGGAGGTGATGGAGATGGCCGTTACCTTGACCGTGGTGATGGTTCCATGACTGTCTGCGTATGTCCAAACTCCTCAAATTATGCACGTGGAATTTAGGCAGGTCTCTGTCCTTTATACCTCAGTAAAGGCGTATAGAAAAAAAGAGAGAGACACGAAATCTCAAGTTGCCTTCGTCCACTTGAGCTGCCGTAACAGAATACAGAATAGACTGGGGGCTCAAACAACAGACCTTTCTTTCTCCCAGTTCTGGAGGCTGGGAGTCCGAGGGCGGGCTGCCAGCATGGTCGGGTTCTAGTGAGGGCCCTCTTTCCAGCTCCCAGAAGGCTGTCTTCCTCGTGTTTCCTCCCATGGTGGAGAGATGGTTCCTGTGTCCCTTTTAATAAGGGGAATAATCCCGGGGGTTCCCTCCTTCTGCCCTAGTTCCCTCCCCAAGGCCCCGCCTGCGAAGACTGGCGCACCGGGGTTTAGGGCTTCTTCACCAGCTCGTTTGCAGAGACACGAACGTTCCATCCACGACACAAGCATAAGGCAGGAAGTTTGTCTGATATTTCACAGAAAGGCAGTGAAGATGAGCCGCCCTCATGGGTGCTCAGCGTTGCTTTTGTGGCTCTTGTTTCGTTTCACTGCACTCTGTGTATTAGTTTAAATCTCTGAGTGCAAAAGAAAAAAATTACAGCCATAATAAAATATATACGTGGTGATCAAACAGCTATATCCCCGTTGAACAATGCATAGGTTTTCTGTTAACTTTGCCTCTTGAGTTGTTTTCAACCTTTTTTTAAAAAAGATTTTATTTATTTATTTGACAGAGAGAGATCACAAGTAGGCAGAGAGGCAGGCAGAGAGAGAGGAGGAAGCAGGCTCCCTGCAGAGCAGAGAGGCTGATGCGGAACTCGATCCCAGGACCCTGAGATGATGACCTGAGCTGAAGGCAGAGGCTTAACCCACTGAGCCACCCAGGCGCCCCTGTTTTCAACCTTTTATGGAAGTATAACATACACACTGGAAAGCCCATCAGTCGTATATGTACAATTCGATGGATGTTTGCCAAACGAGCTCACCTGAATCACGAGCGTGGTCAAAGAAGATAACAGCAGACCCCCCTCTCCCCAACAAAGCCTGGCTTTAACCCCCATTGTGCCCCCCTCCAGGTCCCATGCTTTCGATGTTGGCATTCTTGTGCTAGAGGCAAGCCTTGCTGATTTTCTTTGTGTCATTGATGCCACGGTGACGGGAGAGGATGTTCAAACTTCTGATCTGTAACCTCACTATTCCACTGACGTAGTCACAGCACCTCATGTTTTGACAAGTACTCGGAGAAAGAAAGTAACCCTATTCAAGTGACTCTTAAGACTTTTAGAGCCAAATGGTTTTGGTGTCGTGGAATTCTACAAACTTTGCCCATTTTATTGTCCCTTATAATGGTTACTGGCCCTTAATGAACATTCCCGTGGATACATAGACTATCTCCCTAGTTGTAAATGTTTCACTTTGTACATAGTCTGTAATAAGAAATAGAAAAGAACAATATAAGCCACAAATGCTAGCTTTCCTTGACTGATGAAATGTTTTGCACAAGTGCTCATAGTTGTCAGAACAAACGTCTGAGGGAAATATAAATTGCCTTTTTTGCTGTGAGAGGAAGCTTTTGCTTTTGCCTTCATTTACATTTTTGAAATTCTGCGCATCACAAAAGCAAGCAGATTTGCCTGGAGTGAGATGACATTTCTCTACACAGTTGCATTTTTTCCCGGTGGGCTGCGGCTGGTAGCGGGGAGATCGCACGCATGCGCATGTTTGCAGCGCTGCTGTAGGAGGGGATGGAGTTCTGGTTTGTTAGCCAAGGATTCAGGGACGTCTGCTGGTAAATGCATAACTCGCGACACGGGGACATGGGAGCAGAACGCTGACTTGTAGCGTTGGCCTCTTTCTGCGGTATAACTGCTCCCACCATGGCCAGTTTCCAGCAACCTCCAGCAGGTGCCCAGACATGGGGCTAGGAGGAGATGGACGCAGCTGGCCTTCCCAAGCTGACCCCAGGGGCCCCCAGCCCAGGAGTGCACGCAGGCCACACAGAGCAGGTTCAAACACAGCCTTGCCCCCTCAGTGACTCGTGTGCCCCAGAGTCACCAACAGACATAGAGTAGCCGCCGACCCCGACCACACGGGTAGGGCTGCTTGTCCGGGAAAGCTCTATTGTCATTGCCTCTTATGCTTACGTGAGCAACAGGACAAGCACATAAAAAAAGCACAATTACAGAATTGTCCCAGACGCCCGAGATGCCTCCCCAGAGGTAGCGCTCTGGGACAGGGAGGACAGACTCTGAGTCAGCACCCCGGGGGACCCTGAAGGTGTGCCCCCACCTCTGGCTTCCCAGCCCATCTCTCTGCAGCCCACCCTGGCTCTCCTTCTAGCGTGCCCCTGCTGGGGCCTTCTGACCCTGATGTGAAAAGCTGGAGTCTTAAGTCGATTTCCTCCGCATGATTTTGCTGGGATGAAATAGCCCCCCGTGGAAAGGGTGAGGTCGCCGTGTGACGGGAGGCTCGGGATGGGAGGAAGGCAGCCACCGCGGTCACAGTGGAGGAGACTGTGCCCCTTGACCCACCGGGACATGGGATCAGAAACCACGCGGCCAGCCCTGACTTCCACCACTGGATGTTTCATGAAAAACCCCACTTGCACATGCCGGAGAGCGTGCACCTCATGATTTCATTTACATGTTCTTACAGACCAGGCACCACTCTCAGTGCTGGTGAAGGCAGAGTAGCGGTTGCTGTTCCCTCCCTTGGATGATGGGGCGTGGGGTGGGGGGGCTGTTAGGAGGGAAGCTTCTGGGCTGCTCCTCATGTTCTGTCTCTTGATTTAGATGCTGGTTACAGCGAGTCTTCATTTTGTGGACACTTACTGCGATGATCACTGTGCCTTTTTCTGAACATAGGGTACACTTCAAGTCAGAAGTTGAATAGTAATTTTAAAACATCTGTACCTGCCCTCTTGATGCTCCCCCACACCATGACTGAATCTCGTGGCTTTCCAGATTAAGACAGACTCTCTCTGACAGAGTGTCAAGCCCTTACACAGTCCCACCCTGTCATTGTCCCCGGAGCTGGCCCTGCAGGGGCTCACATGTGCTCTTCTGTCCTCCTTACTCCCTGCGGTTCCTCCTTCCAGCCATCCAGGCCCTAACTTCTGCGGAGGCGTCTCTAACCGCCCTCCACCACGGTCACTGAATGTAGGCTCCCTTCCCCCCGTATCATGTATACGGTATTTCCCATCGCTGTTGGATCACTTTTTGAGAGTGTCTCCCCAAGTGCTCCACATGCCGAGTGTGACTTGTAGCTTTTTACTTCTTAACCCGTGTATCTTCCTCCCAACTCAAGTCCCCTAAAACTACCCTAGAGTAAACTTTCCGTCTGCGACTACTTCGAAGACTCCCGTGACCGGCCTTTTTCTATAATTGCGAGCTTCTTGCCTGTAGGTGGGTTGGACAAGGTGCTCTTGAAATTGCCTTGGTTCATATTTCTCTACCCGAATCCAAAAGCAGGCTTCTGCTCTCCACCACTGCGGCCTTCCAGTAACTTTGAACACAAGTCCCCTGAAACCCGCTCCGTCTTCCTCCTTGGATGGGTCCAAGGTGGTGGCTTGCCTATTGGCATATACTTAGATCTCTCATGGCCCTCAAGGGTTCTCCTCTTCTCCAGAGCAGAAGCTGAGGGCCTGATGATGGTCTCTGAGGCCCTGCATGGTCTTCCTCATGAGCTGGCCAACCTCTTCTCCCACTCTTCTCTCTGCTGGTTCCCAGACATGCCCTGGGGACAGGACTTTTCCCCTCTGCCTGAGGCTGTTGTCCCACCCATGTGTCTGCACGGCTCATTCCTTTACCTTCTGCTGTAAAGTCATCAGAGACCCCTTCCCGGAGCATCCGGTGTAACACCACGACCCCTGCCCGCACCTTAATGCCATTGCCAGCTCTCTGGCTTTGTCGTAGTGCTTTTTGTCCTCTGTCATGCTATTAAGTTACTACTTAATTGTGGCTCTTCTCTCCTCAAATATAAGCCCCATGAGGTCAGGGGCTTTGTTCTCTGCTACGTCCTCCGTGCTGGTATCTTGCCTGGCACGTAGTGGGCGCTTAATTGACACGGATAAGTGGATCTTCTCCCACTGACAGGCCCAGGCCCAGTCTCCTGGCTCTCACACTTCTCTGGGGCACTTCGCTGGTCATTTATGACATTTTTCAGGCCAACCAAATGTGTTTTCTTATTTTAAATGATTTTCTTTTGCTGTGATGTCTTGGTATCGTAGTCTATGGCTCTTCTGAAACGGATTTCAGATCTTTGTTCTGAGGCTTAGGTCTGTGCAGCGTTTTTTAAGTACAGGCCGTGGTAGTGGAGGGAGGGAACAGTTATTTTTTAAAGTGCATCATGTACAGATTGAAATGCAGGTGAGTCTTAGTGTTAGTTATGACAAGCTATCTGCTAAAACAAATAGCCCCCAAATATCAGTACCTTAACATGATAGAAGTTTATGCCTCATATCATAAACTTTTGTCAGGGTCTCCATTCCCCCTCATAGCGGAATAGAGGATCGCTGAGGTTATTATGAACCATGCCCATAGATGGTGCATGTCATTCCTCCTTACATCCCATTGGTCAAAACTCCATCACGTGGCCCCACCTAGCTGCAGGGGAGGCTGGGAAAGGTATTCCAGGCTCTATGCCCAGGGGGTAAAAAGAAAGATTGGGGAGCCCTGGTGGGTGGCTGCCACATTCTTGCTCCTGCAAATATTTTCATAGGTCACTCAACTTACGTGCACTGTTCCCAAACTTATTTTAGAGTTTTCCTAAAATGTTGACAGAAGATGACAGTCCATTCAGTGTGTACTTACTCTGTGCCTTTTCTGTTTCAAATTCAGATCATTTGCTCTCAACTGGATTAGAGATGCAAATGAATTTTTGTAATACATTAGAAAATGTTTCTGTTCTTCCAAGTTGCATGAAATATATTGCTCTAACTCCTAAATCTCTCTTGAAAGTAAAACAGCAGAAGTGATTGACCAGAGAATGAAATGAAAGTGGGTTTTTTTGCATGGAAAAAATCAAGCTATACTGACTTTTGTCTTTAAAACCTGCAGAAACAAATTCATGAATGGAATTTTACAGCTTCTTCCATTAGGGGAATAAGGTAAGAACATAAGGGAAAATGGAATTATTGTTCTAATACAAATAATGATGACAGTGTTTTACTTTGGTATTTCTACTCATTTATAATATTTGATATTCTCATTTTCAGCAGAATCCTCAGTTTGTTGATGTGCTGCTAATAAGGGTTTCTTGGCTTGTTTAGCAGAGAAATTTGGGGTGCTATCCAATAGACTAAGCTCGTCTCAAGCTTTTTTAGAAAATGAAGTTATATCTGTAGAAACAGAAAGCATTTCTTCTTTGAGTCATTGATGTTCAAGTGCTCAGGGAACTCCAGAATCCCAGTAACTGAAGGAGTTACTTGGTAATGACACTCGGTTGGGGCCTGAGTAGAATAATGGAGCCAAGGGTATTGTTGTTCTCATTTGGGGAGCAAGTGGTATAGTCCAAGGAGAGCTATATGGTGCTTGCTCTTTGAATCAGGGGTGGTGACCATTTGGTGGCCCTTGTGGCTACACTTTGAGCCTCACTCTGCCAGCACATCCAATGGTAGGAGCAGCTCAGAAGCAGATATGAATTGTAATCCCTCTTTCACTATTTAACCTTGACAGAATCACTTAGTCCCTCCAGGACTCTGTTTGTTCATAGTTTCCATTAGATGAAGGGCTCGGATTAGAACGGTATGTTCTTTCTCTGATGGTAAGACCACAGGCCACTGAATGAATCCCCCATTACCTCATGACATGTGTGATACTGTTCTAGACACAGCACTATTGAAATTAAAATAATATTTTTGTCACTTTAAAGGGATGGAAATAATTTAAAAACAGCAGTGTATTTGAGTAATACTGATGCAAAGTAAAATCCAGTGTTGAACATTTTCAAAAACTGAATACCCCAGAAGCTAAGTGGTATGAGAACATGCAGTCAAGAACATTTTGTTTGTGCCTTCTCGTAGAGATACCTCTTGCTGCCATTCCCCCATCAACAGGGATGTGCAAAAGACCTGGGGTGAATCAGACCCTGGAACCAATGTGCTATAAAGAGCACATGCTGAACATTCCCAGTGCTACCCAACTAACCATGATGGTTTCTTCACAAATTGGTTTCCAAAACTTATGTATGACCTGGTTTTCAGGATTTTTAAATCACCCCGTACTATTGCTCTTTCAACTCAGTATTTTCATGTAATCCTTGACAAATGAAGAATGGCTAAGTAAGCTATGAATCTCAGGAGGGATGACTTAGGAGAAGATAAAGTGGCATCGTTTGTTTGAAGAGAATTTTGACTTTTCCATAGTGCTGCTTGGCAAAATGAGGGCCATTGTGTAGGCTTTGGCCCAGTGTAGGTTAAAGACCTTTCGATAGTGAAATCCATCAGCAGATGGAGTTTGGTGAATTTCTGTCACTGGGTATGTCTAGGAAGGTGGAATATTGGCTGAGGTGCTGTAGAGTCAGATCCCAACCTCGAGGGTAAAGGACCAGATAACCTGGGAAGGCCTTCCTTGAGCTACGATGCCATATGTATTACTACCTCCCCTGTGTGGCCCGAAATAACTACATCCTGGTATTTTTCAAGTCTAGAAATTCCTTAGATGCCATAATACATTATTTCCCACATAAGCTTCCTGTCTTGTGTGTGAAATTATAAACTCTTGAGGACAGAGACCATATTTATTTCCCTTTCTCACTGCTCTAGACTTTGCTTAGCGCTGTATCTCTGGTAAGTTCTCAATATAGATGAAAGTCATTTGTTGAATACAAACTCAAACATATGCAAGATAAATGTCCCTATTTAAATTTTGTAGAGAAATAGAAGTCAAATTGGGGGAGTAGTGATTAAAACATTAATGAATCCTTCAAATTTGTAGAGTGGAAGAAAATCTGTGATTAGATTTTTTTCAAAAATGTAAAAGTGATGACGTAACTTGCATATAATAATCCTTCTTATGTTTTTCCAATTATACAGCATATCCAAGTTTGATGAGCGGTGTTGTTTTCTTTATGTCCATGATAATTCTGATGACTTTCAAATCTACTTTTCCACTGAGGACCAGTGTAGTAGGTGAGTTACAGCTGATTCAGGGGCTTGTGATATAATTATGGGTCTTTGTTGGGAAGAGTTTTTACTTGATATGCTGCCTTTCTTGAAATTTTAACTTACAGAAATTTACTTTTCCAGCTTGACTGAAGTATAATTGAAATACCATGCAGTCCGCCCACTCAAGAGTGTACAGTTCAATCTTTTTTTAGTATATTTACAGTTCTGCAACCATCACGGTAATCTAACTTTAGAATATTTTCATGACCCCCCAAAGAAGCCCAGTGTCCATTACCAGTTATTCCCCCATTTTTCCCTCAACCTAATCCACCCCCCATCTCAGGCTTGGGCAAAAACTAATCTATTCTGTCTCTCTGGATTTGCGTATTCTTATATAAATGGAAACATACCATCTGTGGTCTTTTGTGTCTGACGTTTTTTTAGTCATGATAATGTTCTCAAGGTTCACCTAGGCTGTAGCACATTATCAGTACTTTGTTCTTTTTTTTTTAAATTTAAACTTTATTTTATTTTTTCAGTGTTCCAAGATTCACGGTTTATGCATCACACCCAGTGCTGCATTCTTTCTGTGTTCCTCACTCTCTCACCGTATGGATGTATTTGATCTGTCCATTCAGTTGAAAGGCATCCGGGTTATTTCCACTTGTTGGCTATTATGAATAATGCTGCTAGAACATTCACATGTCAGTTTTTGTATGGCCCTGTGTTGACATTTCTCTTGGAGCTAAATTACGGGGTCTTAGGTAACTCCGAGTTTAACCCCTGAGGAACTGCCAGGCTGTGGTCCGATTTTACGTCATCGTCAGCAGTGTACGAAGGTTCTAATTTCACATGTGATTGTGTGTCCTTGTGCTCCTGGCCATCCTAGTGGACATCAGGTAGGATCTGACTCTGGCTTTGATCTGCATTACTGTAATGACGGAAGATAGTATGCATCTTTTCATGCGCTCACTGGCCATTTATTTATCTTCTTTGAAGAACTCTCTGCTCAAATTCTTCACCCAATTAAAAGAATTTTTTTTAACCTTTTATTTTGGAAAAAATATTCAGAGTTATAAGAAAGTTTCAGAGGGGCTCCTGGCTGGTTCAGTGGGTAGAGCACACAACTCTTGATTTCAAGGTCGTGAGTTCAAGCCCCGCATTGGGTGTGGAGGCTACTTAAAATTTAATAAAATTTTTTAAAATAAATAAACAATTGCAGAAAAACAGTACAGAATTTCCATACACGTTTCACCCAGAATTCCCATGTTAATCCTTTACCACACTTATTTTACCTTCACTCCGTATGCATAGGATTATTTTTGTTCTGGACTGCTGAGAATTGAGTCATAGACCTAATGCCTCATGGCCTCTCACTCCTTCAGTGCGTATTTCCTAAAAACAACATTCACTTCCATAATCACTGCACAGGTATCTAATCAGGAAATTAAGACCAGTAAGGCTCTGTCCTTGACACACCTTATCCCCATATGACTTTCTGTCCAACCGATGTCCTTTCCAGCAAAATACAAGATTTTGTTCTCTGCCTCCCCGCCAGTCCAGGATCATACGTACATTTCATGGTCATATCTGTGTAGTCCTCGTTTATCTTTGTTGGTGCCGCTTTGTCTGTCTTGACTCCGTGCTCTCAAAGAGCGCAGGTGGTTGGTCTTGTGTAGGCCATCGGTTGGGGTTTGTTTGCCATTGCCTCCTGATGACGTCAGCATCGTGCTTTTCGGGAAGGAACAGCACAGAAGTGATGTCCTGTCCTTCCCACGGACCACATTGGGAGCCCTAGGGCATCTCTGTCTCATTCCTGGAGAAATGAATGTGGCTCACCTGGTGAAGGTGGTATTGGCCAGTCTTCTCCCAAGTGCCCATTTTGAATTGGGTTATCTGTATTTCTATTAATGGTTTTAAGAATTCTTTATATATTCTTTATATATTCTGCATATAAGTCCTTGATCAGATGTGTGATTTGCACGGAAATTGCCTGCCCCCAACCGGTGGGTGGTTTGTCCCTGTCTATGGGGTCCTCTGTGGTGCACAATTTTTACATTTCGATGCAGTTCAACTTGTTTTTTTTCTGTGGTCATTTGTGTTTTGGGGGTCACCTAAGAAGGTGTTGCTTGACCCAAGGTGTTCTGTGGTGTTTGTTCTCAGAGTTTTAGCTCTTCTGTTTAGGTCTCTGGTTGATTTTGACGTCATTTCTGTATATGGTGTGAAGTAAGGGTCCAGCTTCATTCTATTGCTTGTGGATATGCGGTTGACCTCGCCCATTTGTTGAAGACATATTCCTTCTCCTACTGAACAGTCTTGGCACCCTCAGAAAATCGGCTGACCATAAATTTCAGAGTCTATTTCCGGACTTACACTTAGATTCCGTTGCTCTGTATGTCTGTCTATACACCAGTACCACGTTTCTCTTTCTTACTGTAGTTTCATGGTAAGTAGGAAATACGGAAGTGTGAGTCCTCCCAACTTTGTTCTTGCTTATAATAATCGCTTTGGCTATTGTGGCTGCTTGCATTTCCATGTGAATTGTAGAATCTGTCAGTTTCTGCAAAAAAGGCATCTATGATTTTGACAGGGATTGTGGTGGAAATAAATAGACCGATTTGGAGAGCATGCCGTTCTGTGGTAGGCCTTCAATCCCAGAGCATGGCATAACTGTCCGTTTGATTAGGTCTTCTTTAATTTCTTAAGACAGTTTTTTGTAGTTTTAGAGTACAAGTCTCATACTTCTTTTGTTAAACATAGACCTAGGTGGGGTTTTTTTGATGCTATTATAAATGGAGTTTTCTTAATTTCGTTTTCAGAGTGTTCATGGCTAGCATATAGAAATACGCTTGGTTTTTATATATTTAGTATCCTGCAAACTTCCGAATTCGTTGATTAGTTCGAATACCTTTTATTAGTATTTTAAGATTATATTTTTTAAGTAAACTCTACACCCAACATGGGGCTTGAACTCACGACCCTAAGATCGAGAGTCACACGCTGACCAACTGAGCCAGCCGGGCCCCCACGTCTCACACTTGGTATTGAATTCTTGAAGATTCTCTGTATATAAGACTGTGTCTGTTGCGGACGGAGATCTTTAAAAGTTCTTCCGTTCCAATGTGGATGTCTGTCTTCTTCCTACCTGTCTGACCAGGCTGTCCAGTACAGTGTTGAGTAGAAGTGGCGAGAGCAGACATTACGTCTTGTTCCTGATCTCGGGGGGAATGTATCCGGCCAGTCTTTTATCAGTAAGCATGGTGCTGCCGGCAGGTTTTCACCGATGGCCTTTATCAGGTTGAGGAAGCGCCCCTTACTGCTGGTTAGTTCAGGGCTTGTGTCATGTGGTTTGAGAACGTTTTAATTCAGCATGTCTCGGGCACTCCTTATGATACCATATTTGGAAATCAGACTCCGTATCAGACTAGGGGACCCTTAGATCACGGTCTTCAACTTAGAAAAGCTGCTGCCAAAGATGAGGCAGAACACCCCTTTACCACAGTTGACCTTCCTGACCCTCCCTCGGTCCTCGATGCCTTTTCTCACCATACGTCTAAATAATTTCTCAGTGACGTAGAACATACATACAAGTCACGTGTGTTAAGTGCACTTACGTTTATCAGCGCCCCAGCAGGCGCCTCGTGCCTCTTTCCAATCATTGAGCCCCCAGCCCCTGCATTGCTATTTTTTTAAAGATTTTATTTATTTATTTGACAGAGATCACAAGTAGGCAGAGAGGCAGGCAGAGAGGGAAGCAGGCTCCCTGCTGAGCAGAGAGCCCCATGAGGGGCTTGATCCCAGGACCCTGGGATCATGACCTGAGCGGAAGGCAGAGGCTTTAACCCACTGAGCCGCCCAGGTGCCCCAGTGCTAACTATTTTGATTTCTATCACTGGTGGTCAACTTTGCCTGTTCTTGGCCTTCAATAAATAGAATCATGAAGTATGTACTCTTTGCTTTCTCACTCACTTCCCTTAAAATAACACCCATTAGACTGAGCCGTGATGTCTGGATCAGCTCATCCTTTCTGTCACTGTGCTGTGTTCCACTGTGTGCCCGTACTGCCGCGTGTCTCTTCTGTTGGTGAACGTTTGGTCATTTCCAGTTTGGGGCTATTAGGAATAAAACTGGTGTGAACATTCTTGTATAGGCCCTTTGGTGAAGACAC
Organism: Enhydra lutris kenyoni; assembly: GCF_002288905.1. NCBI lineage: Eukaryota > Metazoa > Chordata > Mammalia > Carnivora > Mustelidae > Enhydra > Enhydra lutris. Next base: position 1,487,222 of record NW_019154107.1, on the reverse strand, counting down.
ACGTTGATTTCTGTTGGGTATACACCTGGAAGTTGGGGTTACTGGGAAAAGAGCTGGTCTGTGTTCGGTTTTGACTAACTCCACCAGTAGTTTTCCAAAGTGGCTGCATCACTGTCCACTTCCATCAGTAGCGTATGAAATGTCACTTGCTCCGCATTTTTAACAACGAGTGGTAATGTCTTGTAACTTTTAGTTATTCTGGTGAGTTCGTACCACAGGTCTCCAAAGAATTTTGACTATTGTGTTTCACGGCTTTCAAAGATAGCAAAGAAGCAAAAGTCGGATGGATTAGTTACAGACAAGAACATTTTAACATTTTATGGGAATTATCTTCAAGTGGACAGTGATCTTCTGTGCCATCTTACAGGGAAATACTGACTCAAAATGTTGTGAGTCAAATCACTTGAAACAACTACACGAGTGTAAGAAGTAGCTGATGTGGCCCCACAGCATTTGTGAGAAAGACCTGTGGGTAACAGTTGACAGTAAGCTTGATCTGTGTCAACGGAATGATGAGGCCACCTTCTACCTTTCCTCCCCTCCACAAGACCTTATTTTGCCCTAAGAACGAGAGTATCTACAGCTTGAGAGGTGAGGGGTCCCCCCTCCTTAGCATTGATGAGATCACCTCCAGGACACTGGTCGTAGGGCCAGACTTGAACAATAAGGGGACACCTTTCATCAATTACCTGCTGGTGGAGTGACTTAAAAACAAGTCGTAGAGGAAACATTGAAGGAACACGGAGGAAAGATTCACAGGGCTTTAATAAAATTATGTACCTTTCTAACGGGCTGTTCCGTAGAAGAGGGATTAATTCTAAGCAGTCTTTGGATGGGACCCATGTGAATGAAGTCTTAGTTGGTATAATGAAGCATCTCTCATCGAGTTGTCCTCAAGAATGAGCAACCTTGATAGGTAATGAGTTCTCTGTCACTGGAGATATTCAAGCCTCAGTTGACCAAAAGGTGGTGGGGCTACTGTATACAGGGGATTCGAGTATCACGTGAGTATTTGAACTAGATGAGATAACCCTTAAAGTGCTATGTCAAATCATGGAGTAGATTGATTTTTCTGTGAACTTGTAAAAACTTGGTGTATATTTAATCACAGTTTACTAGAATAAGGCTAAGTTACAGGTAGGGAACATGAGCGATGATAATTAACATCCTTGTGACATTTGCTGTTCTAGGTTTTGCTCTTTGGTTAAAGAGATGATAAGCAACTCGGCGGGCAGTACAGTAGAGCTGGAGGGGGACACTGATGGTGACACCTTAGAGGTGAGTCACAGAGGACCCGCAACATGGAAAATACTGCTTATTGTGTCTTTGATGCTTCAAGCAAGTATCCCATTTTGTGTGTGAAAATCCTTTATGTTTAAAAATGCTCTCAACCACAGGAAACAAACGGAGAGCTGCTGGAGGGAAGGTCTGGGGGGGGATGGGGTAGCTGGGGGATGGGCATTAAGGAGGGCCCTTGGTGGAATGAGCACTGGGTGTTCTGTGCAACTGGTGAGCCACTGAACTCTGCCTGTGAGACTAATGATACACTGTATGGTAATTAATTGAATTTAAATTTAAAAAATACTCTTTCGTGGCTGCAGCAAGGGGCACAGGCGGGGGAAGCGGGGCGGGGCTCCCAGCGGGCCGGTGGGCGGGAGCAGGGCACGCAGGGAGGGCCGCGCTGCACCCCACCCCGCTCCCGGCGCCGCTGGCCTCGGTGTGGGTTGGCCTGCACAGCACAGCGGCGTGCCAATGCCGCGTGGGCGAGAGGAAGCTGGAGCGTGTGCGGGGTGGCCTGGACCTCTGCTCTCAGCTCTGTGCTGCCCGGGCTGAAGGAGCTGGACCCCGCGCCCCCCACCCCACCCCCGGGCTGCTGCTGCGCTGGCTGCTCGCCTCCCTGCGGCACCGGGACCTGCTGTGGTGCCTGCACCGTGCCTGGGCCCCGCCCGAGGGGCGAGACCTGCGCGCAGCATCTGACCGAATATGTGACAATGTGGGGTCGGACTGAAGACCGCCCTCCCCACCTGAAAACTGTGTGACGCCACGATCGATGCCATCCTGGGGAACCGGCCGCTACCCAGCAGAGCCGGTGAGGGAGTCACTGAGACTAGAAGCGCACAGAGACGGAGGTGGCGGCAGTGTGTCACCTGGTGAGGGCGCTCTGGGCCCCCCAGCTGAAAGACCTCCCCGCGGAGGGTGGGGGGGTTGCACACCCCGAGACAGAGAACACTGTGGGCAGTAGAGGTGGCCGCACCAGCAGCACTGACTCTGACGTCCTGGGACTCGGATGGGCCCCTCCTGGGGGCAGCTGCTCTCCTCCAGGGGCCCGAGGGCATCTGCACAGCCCGAACTTGGGTTCCCCAACCAAGGCTGACCAAGTGTTTTCCCAGTGCCAGTGCTCTGAAGACCTAGCAGTGAGCCAGGACAAGGGACCCCAGTGCTCAGGGCACGGCCTGGCTTCTCCATGACAGCTGGCATTCATCGAGCACTTACTGTGTGCCCAGTGGGGCTTTGGGTGCAAGACACATGCTCTTGTTTATTCCTCCTGCCCAGCCCTGAGAGGGGGGGAATCTGTTGTCCCACGAAATGCATCCCTGCGAGAGTTGGGATCCCTGTCCAGCAGGAGAAGGACCGTCCAAAGCAGCGGTTATCGGTGCTGTGGATCTGCAGGTGCAGACCTGGGCCAAGGTCAGGGGCTGGAGCGAGTCCGGAGCAGTGGGAGAGCTGGGCGGAGAACCGAGGTTGTCGGGCTCCAGGGCCCACACTGTGCCCACTGACTCATGCTCTTGCTGCCACAGCTGGCCCAAGGCTTTGAGGCCGTTGGTGTAGACCTGTACACCAGGGCACGTGACGTGGGGAAACCTGTGGGCTCACAGCCCTTGAGTGTGTTAAGGTTTGTGAGCTTTGTGAGGACACCCTAAGGTGCTCAGGGGTGACTGAAACCCGGTCAGCGCTCTACGAATGTTAGTTCTTAGAAATATTAGGACTTCTGTGATGCACAGTTTGTTACTATCTCGTATCAAAATCCCCGTTCTTATAATAGATTTAGCAAGGGAGCTGGATCCTGTAATTTTAAAAAAAAGTGGTCTTCCTGCTTCTAAGGTAATCTTATTAAATCTTAGGCCTTGACAGTGGAAAGCACCATAATACAAAGAATTTCCCATTCCTCTTGAGGATTAATTCATTTCTCATAGTCTCGAAAGTCCGCTTGCGGTCCGTCTCGGGACTCCTCGCGGCTTCCCTTCGGCCGAACCAGAACAGGGTAGCTGGACTTCGCAGCAGCTCCAGGAGCCACTAACAAGGGGAGCGTTTGCCCAGCTGCGCCCCTGCTGGTCTCTGAGAGGCGTCTGGGAGCCAAGTGGCCCTCCCTGGTTCAGGCCTTCCAGCTCTGACCTTGAGAGAGCCCCGCGTGATGTCCTACCATGCCACCTGGCCCGTCGGTTGCGGAGGCCCTGGCCACCCTGTCCTGCTAAGCTGCAGGCCAGCCTCGAAGCCCCCGCACGCCTCTGGCAAGTCCATGCTGACGCCAGGCCCTGTGCTGGGAGCTGGGGCCGTAATAGGAAATGAGAGAGAAGTGGCCCTGATCTGTGGACCCCACGCACCTGGCCTCGAGCCCGAGTGCTAATAAGCAGCTCACAAGCTCGGGGTGCTGCTGAGGTGCTGAGCCGGTCCCAAGCCCAAACCCGTGCGGCCTGGCCTTGGGCAGTGCCCTGTGCGTTTGCCCACCCGCCAGCACCCCTGCCTCTTCAGGCCTCGGGACCGAGCTAGTTCTGTGGATAGTAGACGCGTCCACATGGGCAGTAGGGGTCAGTGGCTCAGCTAACGGCTGGCTTTGGGAGGTAGGTCTTCTGAAAAATGTGTCCCTGTTTCTTGAACAGAGGCAGATTTCGGACAGAGGGCCTTCCATTTCTTTGTGGTTTATGACCTAAATTCCTGGAACGTGTAAATGCCGAACAGCCTCACATCCCCCCTGTATCCCCCTGAATGCTCTCCCCCCTGGGAGGAGCCCCCAGTCCTCCTTCACACCACGTGTTCTGATAGAGGCTTCCAAGACCTGTGACTTCTGCGCCAGGAATCTTCCAGGGCTGGCGAGTGGACAGGCCTCGGGGTGAACTTGCACAAGAAGTTGCCCCCAGGAGATGGTGGCTCAGAGCCGGGCGGAAGCTCCCCTCTGCTCAGTTCACACGTCAGCGGCCGGGAGACTTCTGCCCTGACCAGCGCCACGCCAGACACTGAGGCCTGACAACAGGACAAGCCTGATGTGCCCTCAGGAAGCACACGGTTTCCCCCACTTGGTGAAACAGAAGGAAAAGAATAGCAAAAGCAAACATACGTGTATAGCGAAAGCACAAGTACTTACATGGGCACTGGAAACAAAGATAAACTACTCTTTAATGAGCAAGCTAGCCATCACTCTGCGTGACTTGCAGAGATGAGGTCAAATAGGTCTGTACAGAAGAACCTGCTTACTTTGGTATCTTCTCAGCCAAGATATTGCAGAAAAATCTGGCAAGGACTGAAGTAAAATTTTCTTGTGTGTACAACATATAGAAGTTTTTTTTTTTTCTCCACTAATTCAGAATGTGTGCCTACAAGAGAAATAGTCAGCCATCCCACGGTACCCATTCGTCTGTGGATGGACACATGGGCTGCTTCCATATCTTGGCTGTTATAAGGAAGGGTACAGTAAACAGACAGGAGCATGCATCTCTTTGAATTGATGTTTTCATTTTCTTTGGGTAAATACCCGGCATGGGAATTGCCAGATAGTAACGGTAGCTCTATTTTTAACTTACTGAGGACCGTCTATGCTGTTTTCCAGACTGTCTGTGCCAGTGCGCGTTCCCACCAACAGCAAGCAACAGTTTCTTTTTCTCCACAGCCTCACAAACACTGATTTTTGACCTTTTTGGTAATAGCCAGTCTGACAGGTGTGAGGATCCCAAGATCTTGTGGACACCACAGCCGTAGTCCACTCATTATACGGTTACGCCTGTGTGTCTGCATAGCTGTTCAGAATTGCCACTAATTCAGGTCCTCCCACTGATGACAATTTAATGAGATTTTTACTATGAAGTAGGGAATTCATTCTTTGAGGTTTCTTTCAGAAAATATCAAAAAGATCCGTTTTAATCATTGACTCGGGTACTTGAATTCTTACTTTAGAATCAGAGTTTGTTGTGGAAATGAACTGACTCATACACTCTGAAGGTAACAGATGGGTGGGCGCGAGAAAGGTTTGAGATCGAAGCCTTTTATGGCACAGGCTGATGTCCGGTTCAATCAGATGTGACGGGGACCTGTTAGTGATCTTAACTGTCATGAGCATCCTTGGAAGTACGTTGGAAGGGACCAACACACGTTCTGTGCTCTTCTGTAAGTAGGCACAGTGGAGCGTAGAAAACAACAGAAGGCAGGATGGCTCAGCCTAGAGTTAAATTTGTTGTCTTCCTCGAGAGGAACCAACTGGAATGCAGCTGTACAGCAACTTTTGATAATGAGATTGGGGGAACAGAATAGCACGGGTGATTACAGGTAGAATGTGTGCATCATGTCTGACACTAGATCTGTCCATCTAGAAGGGGGGAGGCCCTGCCTATGTGGTTTGTATTAAGAGCATTTTCTTGATCTTCGGTTCTCATCTGGGCTACAGAAAGAGCTTGGTTTCTTGAGAAGCTAATGAAGGATCATGTGGGAGGGCACTTCTCTGGGGTACTGGACATGGTGTAGAAGCCTTTGTAAATTCCAACATTAAAGGGGGACAGAATCTCCAAAAGCTGAGGCTACGGAGTTCCCTATGAGCTATACTTTTAAAATTTTTTGGATTCCATTTCCTAAAATCATGATGTGAATATATGAATAACGGAGAATTCTACCCTTTGAAAGTAGTTACTTGGTGAAAGTTACATAACCTAAGGAATGTGAACTACCTGGTACACAAATAATGTTATTTGTAAATTTAAAAATGGCAGGACAACGTTTAGGCTCTGATGGGGCTCCACCACAAGTTGTGTGGTTTTTGATCTTGTTGCTTTGCCTTCTTCAGTATGAGTATGACCACGATGTGAACGGCGATAGGGTCGTGCTGGGGAAAGGCACGTATGGGATCGTGTTTGCTGGAAGAGACCTGAGCAACCAGGTGCGCATAGCCATCAAGGAAATCCCAGAGAAAGACAGCAGGCAAGTCAGCGCGGGCCTTCCTCATTCTCAGGTGCCACCTCCACACCCAACCCCCGGTGCCCAGCACTGACAGCACAGCAGACTTAAAAGTGAAGGCGTTGTGTCATCCAAAATGGTAGAACAGTGATTTGCTTTTCTTCTTTGCATGTTATAAGTAGGTGGAGAAAACAGAACAACTTTACTTGGGAGGCATGTGGGTTGCCGAGAGTCCTATTTTAAAAGAAAACTGTGGTTTTATTTCCACTCATCAACTAGGTCTAAAGTTGTACATTTTTACATAGATAGACATTGGCAAATTTTTATTAAATGCGACGCAGGGCTTTAATTCATAATGTAACAATTTTAAAGGGCGTTGACTTATTCAGATGTATCATTACAGAAAATCAAATGTGCCAGAAAGAAAATGAGCTTTTTGTGAAATAGACTTCTTTTTTATACCCTGCCCTTTAACCTCACCCTCATCCATTTGGGGTGTTTTTTTTTTTTTTAAACCACCACTGTTACTCAATATTTTTTCGAGTCTAATAGATATTTATTCCTTTTTAAAATTCACACCCCCCCCATTCTAGACAAGAACGTGGCAGTGTTGACTGCTGAGTATTTTTGTAGAGAAGCTACGGAGTAATGGCCACCACAGAAGAAAGAATAGCTCTGTCCTCCACAGGCGTGTTCAGATGACGTCTGCGTGTTGCCGTCAGTGCTGACACTGATGGACACGTGCAAAGAGCCTCCCATCCTGGTGGTCAGCGAATTTTTAGGAATGGGTTATACAAGTGCCTTCTAGCAGCTGCAAGACCCTTCATCATTCATCTGTTCGTTTATTCACTCGTTCAGTTCGTCTGTCTTTTCATTTATGATATTTGAGCTCAAAGGCCAGGCCTGAAATGAACTCCTCTAGCTTCTTCTAAGGGTGGGAAAGATTAAATGACTTCTTCAAGGACGTGAGGAAACAAGACTGGGATCCAGTCTCTTGAGTTCTTTGTCCAGTATTATGTGTCTTATGCTCATGCCAGATAAGGTGGTACAGTTGTGTTTTAAGGGGAAATTGCTGGCATGGACCACCTCCTTTGACTGGTTGCAATAGTTAAGCTTTTCATTGCCCATAGATTTTCTGGGAATTTTAGAGCCGGATGGGGACCTTAGAGACTATTTTTGTCCCGTTCCCTAATTGTAGAGCTGACCCTATGATGTTGGGCACCTTCTCTTGGCCAGATTCTGGGCCGGCCCTGGGGGCCGACAGGTGCCGAGGATGCTGTCCCAAAGGCAGGGTGCTCCTGGCTTGGTAGGGAATGAGGATACCTTGCCTGGGGGTCAAAATGATGAGTGCCGCAACGTGAGGGGGGGTGGGTACACAGAATGCTTGCGGAAGAGAGAAGAGGAGTCACTTTTCCTGGGCGAGTTGTGATAAGTTTGAGGAAATAAATCCTCTTTGAGCAGGTCTTTGAGTGATGAGTCGCAGTTCATCTGGCAGAAAAGGGGAGGCCAGTGCATTCTATGCTGAGGAAAAAACCAGAGCTGTTAAAGCACAAGATGTATTCAGAGAACAACAAATTATCTGCTGTGACTTGAAGGTAGGGTGGGGGGGGGGTGCTGTTAAGATGAGGGAAAATTTTCAAAAGATGTAGTCTGGTTTGAGTTTGAAGGTCTTCCTGTGCCATGTTAAGCAAAATGGTCTTGATGTGGACTTGACGAAGAGAAGTGATCTGATAAGGTGTGTGTTTCATGAAGAGGAAATATGGCCACCAAAGGAGAATAGACTAAAGAAACCAGATGCTGGTCTCGGAGGTCCATTAGGTAGCTCTTGCTATAGTGTAGACTGCATCTCTGGAACGAGGCCCGAAGGCAGCTGAAGATAGAACCTTCCGGAACATCTCTCTTCATGAGAGGCAGAGGAAGAGGGCCTGCTCAGATAGGCAAAGGATAGTAGGAGCATTGAGACCCTCACACGAGCAGTCATTCACTGAGTAGCCCCTGCACACCGGGCATGCCAGTGGGTGCCCAAGACCTTAAACACACCTTGGCCTTCCGCAGCCCTGTGTGGCCCATGTTACTGTCCCCTGTTCTACAGATGGGAAGCTGCGTACTCTCATGGGAGCCAAGGGAAAGACCGTTTCCAGAAGGAAGGGCTGGCCAGCCACAGGGCCACCACTGGTGCAGTGCCATGTAGATCCCAGGCCCCAAGGATCTGGCAGGTGACCCTGGCTTTGCTTTCCTTACTAGGTACTCGCAGCCTCTGCACGAGGAGATAACCCTGCACAAGTACCTCAAACACCGCAATATTGTTCAATACCTGGGCTCCGTTTCGGAGGACGGCTACATTAAGATATTTATGGAGCAGGTGCCTGGGGGTGAGTAGTCCCTAGTATTGCGGTCTCATACACGGGAAAGCACTGATGACACGATAATGGGAACGTCGTCCTCCATCTTGCCATTTAAAAAGAGACAGACCTTTTAGAGGCGGGAGAGCATGTGTTTCTCAGAGGAGTTGGATACCAACTTTTCAATGTCACACACATAGGCTGTTTGTTGTTTAATTCAGTCATTAAATATTCATTGAGGATCTACTGAGTGCCAGCCACTGGGCTGAGCGCTGGACACAGGGGAATAAAACATAGTCTCCAGTCTTGTAGCCCTCACAGTCTAGGCATTGAAGGATAACTTGGAGATGAGGGGATAGCGGTTTTAAAAATGACACTGCATGGGGCGCCTGGGTGGCTCAGTGGGTTAAAGCCTCTGCTTTTGGCTCAGGTCATGATCCCAGGGTCCTGGGATCGAGCCCCGCATCGGGCTCTCTGCTCGGCGGGAAGCCTGCTTCCTCCTCTCTCTCTCTCTGCCTGCCTCTCTGCCTACTTGTGATCTGTCTGTCAAATAAATAAATCTTTTTAAAAATAAAAATAAAAATGACACTGCAAAATAACATGTTTACTGTGACATCCTACCCCAGTGCCTTAGCCACAAAATTCCCCCCGTTTGGGCGGTATCATGGCGGGGAGCATGGGGAAGGATTCCTCTGATCTACAGTCAGAATGTCTAGCTTGAGTTGGTCCCTCCATCTGCAAGCTGTGGGAGCTCAGGCAAATTCTTTACCTCTGTACCCCCTCAGTTTTCTGACTGAATAGATGAATTATAAAATTGGAGTAATAATATTTACTCTAATGCATGGCTCTGCAATAATTATTGGAGCGATAAAGACCCTAGCTCAGTGGGTTGTTGGATGGATCAAATGAGATAGCGTATGTGAAGCTTTTAAAATGGTGCCTGGCAGAGAGTAAGAGCTCAAGAAATGTTCATTTAAAAAATAATAATAAATTAATAATGAAGATCTGAGTCCAAACACAAAACCTTCAGTTAGAAATCTGTATTCAGGGGCGCCTGGGTGGCTCAGTGGGTTAAAGCCTCTGCCTTCGGCTCAGGTCATGATCCCAGGGTCCGGGGATCGAGCCCTGCATTGGGCTCTCTGCTCCCAGGGGGTCTGCTTCCCCCTTTCTCTGCCTCTCTGTCTACTTGTGATCTCTCTCTGTCAAATAAATCTTTAAAAAAAAAATCTGTATTGAGGGGCATCTGGGTGGCACAGTCGGTTAAGCATCCAACTCTTGGTTTCGGCTCGGGTCATGAGATCGAGCCCCACGTCAGGCTCCGCACTCAGCGTGGAGTCTGCTTGGGATTCTCTCTCTCCCTCTCCATCTGCCCTTCCAGCTCATACTCACTCGTGTGCGTGCACAGGCTTACTCTCTCCCTCTCTAAAACAAATTAATATTTTATAAAGAAGAAATCTATATTCATTCATTCCTTTATAACCAACAGTTATTAAGAGCCTACTGTTCTATCAAGAGCCTAACTGTATATTATGAGCCAGGCAGTGGGCTAGATTTTGAAGGTTACATTAAGGATAAAATACAATTTCTTTTCTCAAGCTGCTCCTAGTCTAGCAAATATGTCAGTCGCTGTTCACATTGATCGATTTTTCCAAGGGTGAGGTTTAAGGATGACAACAGAATTAAACATGTGCACATCCTCTTTTACAGATGGGGAAACTGAGACATAGCAGCATTCTTTCTGCACTGTGTAAGGTGTCAGGCCAAAGCTGGCTGATGTCCAGGGCCTTGCCCAGTGACCCCTGAAACACATGGTCAGAATACTGTGAAGGTTGCTTTTCTTTGAGCCCAAAGATTCATTGTCTTATAAAATAAGGGCAGGGGATGGGACACCTGGGTGTCTCAGTTGATTGGACGACTGCCTTTGGCTCAGGTCATCCGGGATCGAGTCCCGCATCGGGCTCCCAGCTCCATGCGGAGTCTGCTTCTCCCTCTGACCTTCTCCTCGCTCATGCTCTCTCTCACTGTCTCTCTCTCAAATAAATAAAATCTTAAAAAAAAAAATAAGGGCAGGGGTGTTAAGACAGTCCTGCCCCTGTGGCCCAGCACAGAAGACTTCTCTCGTTGAAGATGAACAGACCCAGCCTCCTCTGATCCTAGTCTCTGTCTCCCTAAATGGCCCCTCATTCTGGTCCTGTCCACCTCTGAGTTGAGGACCAGGTATAAAATGGGCTTCAACCCAAGCTGAGTGGCCAGGACATTTGTGCCGTCCCTGCAGCAGGGGCCTGGCCTCCCCAGGCCGGAGCACCTCACCGTGCACTCTCCTCCCGACTTCGTGCAGCGTGATGGACTGTGTAAAGTCAAAGGGAGCCCAGCTACATTTCAGAGGTCCCAAGGAGCTCCCATTCACCCTCCTTCTGCCGCTCCTCCTCCGGCCGCATGGCATGCACGGCTGGGATCTGGCAACAGAGGGAGGAAAGAAGAGCAGGTAGCCACTGTGCAGCAATATTGGCTTCCTGGACGATGTGGACTGAGAAACCTCACCTCGCTTGGTTTCCGTGGAATCTTCAACACCCTGCTGAGTTTTCTGCTGTGTCTGCTTCCAGGGAGCCTTTCTGCTCTTTTGAGATCAAAATGGGGACCAGTGAAGGAGCCCACCATCAAGTTCTACACCAGGCAGATCCTGGAAGGCCTGAAGTATCTCCACGAAAACCAGATCGTGCACAGAGACATAAAGGTATTTGCTTGTTGGCACCAATGAACCTTGTTGGTGCCTCTGGAACCCGCCAGCGGTGAGCTGACCTGTCTGAAGACGGCTCAGCTGAGAGAAGGGAAGGAGCTGAGCTCGGCCAGCCCCAGAGCGCCGAGCCTAGACTTGCTAGAGACTTGACACTGTTTCTTAAGGTCCAAGGCGTTTGATGTTCCTCCTTTTCTACAGGGTGATAACGTTCTGGTGAACACCTACAGCGGAGTGGTGAAGATCTCTGATTTCGGCACCTCCAAACGGCTTGCAGGAGTGAACCCGTGCACCGGGACTTTTGCTGGTAAGTGGGCCGGGGCTGGGGCGCGGGCAGCCGCGTGGAGTCACGGTTCCCGAGCACAGTGTGGCCGGTAACGGAAGCCGACCATGTGTTGTCCCCAACTTCGGGGATTGGAACCTTATAATGGCGCACTGAGCCAGCGACCTGCGGCCATGAGAGTGCCTCGCTGTCGTTGTCTTCAAAGGTTGGGTAGGTGGGGTGCTCTCCTTGAGGTTTTCTGAGGGTTTCTAACCAGTCAGTGAAATAGCATCATCTTTTTTAAGTTCCTGTTGTGAGTGATTCAGACAACTTGTGAGAGTGCTTTACTGGTCATAAAAACTGCCTGTTAGGGCGCCTGGGTGACTCAGGGGTTTAAAGCCTCTGCCTTCAGCTCGGATCATGATCTCAGGGTCCTGGGATCGAGTCCCGCATTGGGCTCTCTGCTCAGTGGGGAGCCTGCTTCCTCCTCTCTCTCTGCCTGCCTCTCTGCCTATGTGATCTCTCTCTGTCAAATAAATAAAATCTTAAAAAAAAAAAAAAAACTGCCTGTTACCCTACTTCTGGTACCTCGTGCTTGGATACGGTTACCTTTCCAAGGGAAGCTGATCGTTCGGGGAGGGGGTGGAATTGGTGGGGTTGAGGTGGGGGTGAGGGGTTGGATTTTCTTCTCCGTGTGTCCGTGACGGACCCACGGAAGCGGCAAGAGGGACAGGACTCCGAGCGGTCCGAAATGACCAGCTAGCTTTCCGTTTACAAGACCAGAGCATCAAGTGGGGTTCGAGAAGCTACCAGTGGCTTTTTTAAAATTCTTGCTTCAAAGGAACTGGTCCCTGGAAGGAAGTACTGATTTTGAAAAAGGAAAGGTTTGTGGTCCCGTAAGGTATGATAAAAGGATCACGAAGATCCTGCTTGAGGGAATTAAGAAACACTGCGTAAACTCTGCTGGTTCTGGAGGGAGCTAGGGAAGAGGCAGGGCCCTTCTCTGCCCTTGGGGCACCGAGCTCTGGAGCAGACTTGGCCTCGGCTTTAGTGCATGATGTCTCAACTTTGAAAAAACTTCTCCTCAACAAGGGGTTTGTTGTATGACAACCGCTGGACGCCCACGGTGGAGACATATTCTGTATCTAAAGAGAACTTTGATTTCTCAGGAATGACGTCTCCATTGTAACAGGGGAAGAGGGATGCGCACCTCAGAGTGGGAAACTGTCACCCCAGGGACTCCGCCAGAACCTTACAGAGTGTGTTGAATTTTCATTTATTGTTTCTGATGTAAAGATGCACGTATCAACGTGTGTGGGTACGTATGTATGTATGACTGCCGTGTTTTTTTATTACCCTAACTGAAAAGGACTTCTTTCCTCCTCTTTGGAAGCCAGCAGTTAGCTTGGCAGTATGTAGCAGGAGGGTCTCTGATATGACAAGGAGTTATTTCAAAACATAAACCCCCTGACAATTTACCTCATAATTAGCATCCCCAAGGAGAAGAAAAAATTCACAAAGAAAATGCATGTATAATCCATTATCGCATATATTTCCCCAAGTAATTGGCTTGAGGAGGCATGCATTCTGCATTGCAAAATAATGCAGGGGTGTTTGGGGGATAATAAAGAAGGGGTCTCATTTTGGGTAGGAAATTCCCCTGCATATCATTACTCTTTGCAACACAGAGCGGTTCTGTCCGGAAGTCTCGGCTGGTTCCTGCAGAGCCCCACTTAGATGCCTGGGGACATGGCGGGGCTTTTCCGTGCAAATGTCCGGAGGCTGGCAGAGCCTGGAAGGGGAGCCAGAGGCTCAGGCAACTTGTGGCCCCGAAGCCTCTCTTCCTGTGTTCCTCTGAAGGGTTTTCATTCTAGGTATAAGCCAGCTAGAATGGGAGAAAGGGCTTTATGGCTAGAGTCAGCCCCCTTTGCTGCTGGGTTTTTTTTTTTTTTTAACAGCTTTATTGGGGTATAAAATGCACCCGTTTGAAGTGCACAATCCACTGGTTTCTCATAAATTTTCCGAGTTGTACAGCCTTAGCCACGGTCCAATTTTTGAACATTTCCATCACTCCAAAAAGGTCCCTGTGCCACCTTGTAGTCAGCCCCCGTCCCCACCCCAGCCCCAGGTGACCATGGATGTCCTCTCTGTAGAGATTCGCCTGCTCTGGAGAGTTCATACAGATGGAAGAGTGTGCAGTCCTATCTGTCCAGCTGCTGTCACTTTGCATAATCTGTTCCAGGTCCATCCACGCTGGGCCGCGTGTCAGTACTTCGGACCTCTGAATGGTATTCCAGGGTGTGGATAGACCGTGTCTTGTTCATCCGTCTGTCATTCAGTGGTCATTGAGATTATTTCCGCTCTTTGACTATTGTGAACGATTCTGCTGTGAACAGTCAAGGACAAACCTTTGTGCAGACCTGAGTTTCCGTCCCTCTCGGGTAGATGCCTCGGAGTGGCTCTTGGGACAGGAACTCTGTTCCAGTCTGTGGCTGTGAACGTCCTTGGTTCAAATTCTGGCTCATCCACTTGCTTGCTAGCTGTGTGACTTGGGGCACGTTCCTTCACGTCTCTGTGCCATACGTAGTTTCTTCATAAATAAAATGGAGGTGCTCCCAGTACTACCTCAGAGGGTTTTTATGAAGATCAAATAAGTTAATATTGGCGAAGTGCTTTGACCAGTACCTGACTCATAGCCAGTGCAATGGAAGTATTTGTTAATAAATACTAATTTATACTTAGAAGTCCCAGGTGATTAGGGCTGAGAGGAGCCTTTGAGAGAATCAGGTTTCTGTGGGTAACTAATATGTTTAACCTGTCAAACCTAGAGGCTGTAATCATAAAAGTGATCTCATCTTTTTTTTTTTCCAAAAGATTTTATTTATTTATTTGACAGAGAAAGACCAAAAGCATGGGGAGCAGCAGGCTGTGGGAGAGGGAGAAGCAAAGTCCCTGCTCAGCAGGGAGACCAATGCAGGGCTTGATCCCAGGACCTTGGGATCCTGACCTGAGCCAAAGGTAGATGCTTAACCAACTGAGCCCCCCAGGCGCCCCAAAAGCCCTCTCCTCTTTGTCTCCCACTGCCCTCTATATCCTGTCCAGGGCAGGAGTCCTCCTGAGTCTGCCAGCCATCCTGAGACAATGGAGAGAAAGTCTTAATGGCCCTCGGAGAAGCAAACAGTCCGAATTGGATAACTGAAAGGGGCCCTGCTGGTACACTTGTCAGCGCCCTGGTCCTCGTTCCAGGGGACAGCGCTCTTCCCCTGTCGCGGCGGGTCTAGCAGCAAGTCAGCTCGGAGTCTTACCTTTTCTCCCCCAACTCCCACCTCCTGCTCTGCTCCCCAGCTGGGAACACTTCCCTGAGGGGTCCCTCTGACTGTAGCTCCCACGTCCTGAGCAGAGACCTGTCCTTTGGCCGACTGCCCGCTGCCCCCCACCACTTTTACGCCTCACATTGTGTTCACTCCTCCATTTTTTTTTCTCTCCTGAGGGATTCAGGCCATAGGAGATGGCCCTTGAGAAGGATTCCTTTTTTTTTTTTTTTAATTTTATTTTTTTAAACATATAATATCTTTTTATCCCCAGGGGTACAGGTCTGTGAATCGCCAGGTTTACACACTTCACAGCACTCACCATAGGAGAAGGATTCCTTTTAAAAAGACCCCAGGCGTACCTGGCGGGCTCAGTCAGTTGAGTGGCCAACTCTCGATTTCCGCTCAGGTCGTGATCTCAGGGTCGTGAGATTGAGCTCCACTTGGAGATTGAGCCCTGCTTAGAGCTCTGCACTGGGCGTAGAGCCTGCTTAAGATTAATTTTCTCTCTCTCTCTCTCTCTCTCTCTCTCTCTCAAAAAAAAACAAAAAAAAACAAAAAAAACCCCAAAAGCCTAGAACAGTATTTCTGCATTGAAGCCCACGTCTGGTGTCCATGGCTCATGCATCTTTCCCCAGCTCTCAAGAGGGCGCTGGGTGATAGCCCCAGACCTCACGGGCAGATGCTCTGAGCTGCTTTTCCTCCCACGGGAAACAGTCCCACGTGCAGCTCGCCAGCAGGGGACACACACACAGCTCTTTGAGGGGACCGGCCAGGAGCCCTTAGAAGCTTTGGGGTAGGACAAAGTGGTGTCCCCTCCTTTCAGGCCCTTCCTTGGGCAGGGCAACCGGAGTGGCCCCTGGGGCCCCAGGAAGCACCTTATTTCTCTTTTCTGTACTTCATTAATAGGAAACAGCTTTGAAACTTTGGGCTTGGGTTCGATATTTTCCAGGGCCTGTAGACAATGCTGATGTGTGACGGTCCTGAGCGAGTGCTGAGTTGCCACTGGGCACAGCCCTAACCCGATTCCTTTACTGAGAGGGTAGCTCCCCCCGGCACAGCAGTGTCTAAAGAAGTAACTTTCAACACCTCCCACCTCCAGACTCTCCTCTCTCCACCTTCTTAACCCCTTGATCCAGGTGGAAGGCCCCTGGGCTGGGGGCCTGCATGCGAGGTGTGTAACAGGTTGTGCGAGACCTTCTTGGAAACATGGACCTGTCGATGATCTCTTGCCCTGTGCCATGGTGTCTGGCTTTTATCTCAGCACCTCGATGAAAACTTCTAAATTATTGCCCTGTGCCATGCATTTTCTCCTGTTTGGGCAGTTGTCTAGGAGCCACCACTTGATTTTATGTCCCCAGGGGCCTGGGTCAGTGCCTGCTGCTCTCCTGTCACCACGTTTTGAACTCTGCACCCCTGCTCGGGTCCTAGCTGGCTGGCCGATCAAGTGACCTGTGTGTGGGCACACCTTGGGGGGACATGTAATTTAGAAAGGATGTGATGCCCTTAAGAGAGCCAGACGAAAGGCAAGCAAGTTTCCTAGCATTAATGCATTAATCAGAGGCCTACCCGCCCTGCCCCACCGCACACCGCCACACCCTAGTTGGCATTTTTACTTGGTTTCTTGACAGAAGCCATTTTGGTGCAGCTGACGCACACTGCTTGGGGACAGTTCCTTGACTACTTGAAAGAGTTGTGTGGCTCTGTCTCTTTTGGACGTTTACTGTAAGTGGATGCTTTTTCTAGGAGTATGGTAGTCAGTGAAATGGAGCACCCAGTTTTCTGTGACTGCTCTCCACCTTCCAGTTACAGGGGAATGAGTCACATCAGGGCTTCGGAAATCCTTACATCGAGTCTGCTTTTGTTCAGGCTGCATTTGTTTCGCTTGTGCTCCTGGATTCTTTGTATCGGTCAGCAATGTCATGGTGAATGGCTCCAGATGTGCAGAGAGAAGAGCTCAGTTCTCCCCTACCTTCTCTGAGCCTCATTTGTCTCCTGTCTAAAATGGGAATCACAGTAGATCGTGCCTCTGCACTGCCTCACTGAGTTGTGAGAGTCAGAGACAGTGTGAGGCAGTGATGTTCTGTAAGCTGTTGAGTACTAACAGGAAGTCAGGCCAGCAGTCTTCAAGATGGCCGCCAGTGGCCTCCACCTCCTGCCGTTCACAGCCCTCTGTAATCCCCTCCCCTTGAACGAGGGCTGGACTTAGTGACTCACTTCTAATGAACAGATGAAAGCAGAGTGGCAATGTGTGACCTGGAGGCTAGGTCAGAAAAGAGGATGGCTTCCTTCTTGCTTGCTGTCTTTGGGTCACTTGCTGTGGGGGGAAGCCATGTCTTAAAGATCCCATGTGGTGAGAGACTAAAGCTTCTTTCCAAACCTCACCTGAGCTTGGAAGTGGATCCTCCAGCTCCATTCTGGGTTTCAGAGGACTACAGCCCAGCAGAGAACTGGGCTAGAGCCTCCTGAGAGACTCTGGGCCGGATCCACCCAACCCAGCTGTTCCTGGGTTCTGACCCTTAGACACTGTGAGATTCTAACTCTTGTTTTAAGCTCTTAACATTTTGGGGTAATTTATTCCATAACAATAAATAACTAATATGGACGTCATTGCTAAGTCCCTACCTTTATAAAGGGTGATGTTCACTGTGTTTCCATACAAAGAAAATCTCGAAGTTTAGCATGAGGCCAACTTATCCTCCAGTTTTGAAAACAGTTGTGCCGAAGTGGACAGGTATTTGACCAGTGTCCATAAACCATTGCAGTTTCGTTGGGTGATATTTTCCATGTTGCATAACTTTGTAAAAGTATATTCTCTTGCTCTTTTAAGAATTAACTTTTAGGGGAGCCTGGATGGCTCTGGTGGAAGACCATGCAATTCTTGATCTTGAGGTCATGAGTTTGAGCCCCATGTTGGGTGTAGAGATGACTTAAAAATAAATTTTAGGGGCACCTGGGTGGCTCAGTGGGTTAAAGCCTCTGCCTTCGGCTCAGGTCATGATCCCGGGGTCCTGGGATCAAGTGCCGCATCGGGCTCCCTGCTCAGCAGGGAGCCTGCTTCCTCCTCTCTCTCTGCCTGCTTGTGATCTCTGTCTGTCAAATAAAGAAATAAAATCTTTAAAAAAAATAAAATAAATTAAAAAAAATTAACTTTGAGTGATCATGTTAGTTGGCATCCAGGCCGGAAAATCAAAATCACCCCACTTGTTTTTACAGAGAGAATTTAATAGAAAGAACTGTTAACTGGGCCTGGGTTATCTGCCTAGGGCTTGAGGGGAGCACAAGAAAGGGTAGAATCGGAACCTTTCAGGAGGGGATTACTGGGTTGGAACAGGTAATGGGGGGCGTGGCAAGATGAAGCTGGTTCTGAAAGTATGAGAGGGCAGAAAAGCTAGAAACTGGAGCCAAGCTCTGCTACTGGAGCCAACTGAGGGCCCAAAGGGAAGCTCCCACAGAGGAACAGCAGCTGATGGGGAGCCGCCAACTTCTCCTTCCTCCTTCCTTGTAGGTACCCCTGAGCAGCCTCCATGGTGGTCTCGGGCTCTCTAGCGCCCCCTGGTGGCAGAGCCTAACAGGAAGCTGCGGCAAAGCAGAAATGTTTGCAGAGTCCCCAGCGCAGCCTCCTAGAGCAGAGCTGAGAGATAATAGCTTAATAAACACCACCATGAGTCTTTCCTCCGTGAATGGCTTGTGAACTGGTCTGAGGCCACGTCCTCTGCCAAGGCCTCTCCCTTCACTATTCACAGCAGTACAAGCCTGGGAGGGGAGATTGTGTCACTGGAAGTTCCGTCCCCCAGGCTCTGGGATTTCCTAACAGTGCAGCAAGCGCCCGTGAGCCTGTCTTGCCCAACCCTGCAGCCAGCCAAACACTTCCCTACCAGGCTTTCGGCTTCAAAGACCAAAGCCATCACTTGTGCCCTACTGATCTGTTGAGCCCATGGACCCAACCCAATTTATATTGAGCCTTAAGTGAGTCTGACTTTTTTAAAAATGAAAATAAAATTCTTCAGTCTCACCAGCTATATTTGAAGGGTCCAACAGTTATCTGTGGCTACTGACTACCACACTCAACTGCGCAGAACATTGTCATTATTGTGGAACTTTCTGTGGGAGGCACCTGGGTGGCTCAGTCCATGAAGCGACTGATGGTCGGTTTTAGCTGAGGTTATGATTATGATCTCAGTCTCAGGGTCATGGAATCGAGCCCCATCGAGCCCCCACACCAGTGTGGAGTGTGCTTGTCGCTCTCCCTCCCCGCACTTGTGCACTCACTTTTTTCCCTAAAATAAATCAATAAATCAATCTTAAAAAAAAAAAAAAACATTCTGTGGGGCAGAGCTTTTCAAATGGTCACTGGAAGGAAAAATGCTAAAAGACATTGGCTCTTCAAGAAGAAGATGTAGTAGGTAACGTCCCCAAATTTTTTTTAAACCAACAAGTCCTTTGTTTTCATTGATTAAGATTCTGGAAACCTGCTTTGGTTGCGTGATCTTGAGATAGGCACTTCTCTGGGTATCCACGTTCTCTGTCGCGCCTTGGCCGCCGTCCTCTGCAAGTTCACTGTTTGTTATGAACCACATATAGTGTCTGTTGCTCTTGCTTTCCCCAGCCTTGGTTGCAAGAAAGAACTACGAGTTCACTCCTAGAGCCCTGATTGACCTCCTTGCCCCCATCTCTGCAGTCCCTTCTCCTTCGAGGGCTGCATCTGACCCCTGCCTTCCCTGTGGCCCCCTCTGGTGGCTTGTGACCCACAGGAGGAAGTCCACAGCCAGAGACTTCATCATACAGTGCTTGCCATTCTGGCCAGCCCCAGGTCGCCACCTCCTTAATTTTCAATTCTCAGCTCCCTGCCCTGTGTGAGACTTCACCTGTGGTTCCCAGAACTCGCTCTGGACTTCACACCCTTGTGCCTCTGCTCCGGCTCTTCCCTTGACCTGAGAGTCCTCCCATCCCTTTGTCTACTTCTTTGACCTTCACAGCAAGAGACAAGTTCATGGGCAGCACCATCTGCCACTTATTGTGGATTTGCCTCCACGTTCATGGCGTGGCCATGCTTTACTCGCTCGCTCCTGCCCAGTGATGGCCCATGGCAGAGGCACGAGAACACATGGGAGTCCTCCAGCGGCAGCTTTTGGTCAGGAGCTCCCCAGCGGCCCAGCTGAACGGTCAGAGCTGCTCTTCTGAGACCGCCTCCCCACTTGTTCGTCCTCCCTCCTTTCCCACGTGCCACATCGGCACTGAGGTTGCCGCTCTTTGTTCTTTTTCCATATATGATGGATAAAGAGGTCCTTGGCTCTTTGTCTGTCATAGACGTCTCCCCAGTAAATCTCTCGTACGTCTGATCCTGCCTCGGCATTTACCTCTCAGAGAACCGAGCTGATCCAGATAGAGCTTTTCCCGACCGGAAGCAGGCAGAGCTCAGCACGTCTTCCATCCGTGTTCTCGGCCCCCGCTGCTCCAGGGCCTGCTGGACTTTCCCACCATCGCCCTCTTGTCTCTCTCCTCCCCTGGGCGGCTCCTCGAGGTCGGGCACTGTGTTTCTCACCTTCTGTGTTTCCCCTCACCTGGCGCGCCCTACTGTGTGCCTGTTGCTTCGGGGCCCATTTATCCTTCGAGGAACCGAGCAATCTTCTGTCGACATGACTAGTAGCAAAGGAAGGCATGTGGCATGTCTCTGATCAGAGACCGGGCACGACCGCATCATTGACGCCTGAGAGCAGGCTCCATCCGTGGTTAGTGGGAGGGTTAAAGTCCACGCACTTGTTTACTAATGGTCCACTTAGATTTGTGAACAGCAGGATGCCCACGATCTTTATTTTTCTTCCCCATAGGCACTCTGCAGTACATGGCACCTGAGATTATCGATCAGGGACCTCGCGGGTACGGTGCCCCAGCAGATATCTGGTCCCTGGGCTGCACCATCATCGAGATGGCCACCAGCAGGCCTCCGTTCCATGAGCTCGGCGAACCGCAGGCAGCAATGTTCAAAGTAAGACATGTTTGCTGATTGAGGTTGCTGGTGTTGGGGAAATAACAGGCCAAAAGAAAATCTGCCACTCCAGAACCCTCTCCACGAAGGGGGGAGAGAAAACAGTGCTGTCACTGAGTAAGCATTATAGCAGGATGTGACAGCTAAGACAGAAAGGATGTGTCCTCTTCAGCCCAGCAGTGCTGCCCTTTACACCTGTGTTTGCAAAGGGAATGAGGACTAGTCCTCCCGTGCGCAGACTGGAGAGCGCCACGGGCCACACTAGTGTGTCCGGGGAGGAGGGGGGAAATCTGGCAATTGGGATGACTGTTTGCATTAGCTAATTGGCTTTACCCAAAGGAAAAATAAAGTTCTCCAACCTTTAAGACAGGAGAGGTAGTTTGGGGGCACCTGGATGGCTCAGTCAGTTAAGCATCTGTCTTCGGCTCAGGTCATGATCCCAGGCTCCTGGGTTTGAGCCCCGTGTCGTCGGGCTCCCTGCTCCGCGGGGAGCCTGCTTCTCTCCCTGCCCCTCCCCCTGTGCACAGGCATGGGTGCGCATGCGTGTGCTCGCTCTCTCCCCGCATCTCCCTCTCCTCCTTTCTGATAAATAGGTAAAATCTTTGGGAAAAAAAGAAAAAGGAGGTAGTTTTGGAGCAAGTCATTACTTTAGTTAGGCTCTTCCCTTCGCACTGAAACTGGGAGATGGGGATGTCTCTTCCTTGATGTTGGCATTTCCAGGAGTTGGCCCCAGGTCCTTGAAAAAGACATTCTTGGCAAGAGGTTTATTCAGCTTTTAGAAAGATTCACATGCCTCTCACAGAGACCAAGAACTTGAAATTACACGTTTTTTAAAGTAAGTGTTCTAAGAAAAGAGGGGGGGGTCTCCCCTTATTTTCACCAGGGAGGACGTGGCCTCTTATTTTGAATGCGTGTTTGCCCTTAAACTGGGCAAGGCTCAAAGGCCACATGAGTCTGTGTTTGTGTCTGGGTTTCTCACTGGGTTTTGAAGACGTGGGACTTTGGATAGCAGATGGTGTGCACTACGTCGTTGTAAAAGCCCTCCCAGAGCTGGCATGCAGGGCACCCACAGTCTCAACAGGACCCTGAACTCCAGAGCTGGGGGACAGCAGTGACCTTCCCCGTCCTTTGCATTGGGCCGGGACGGGGCCAGCTGCGGTTTGGGAGGATCGAACCCGCGGCGGCGTGATGGAGAGTGGCCGGTGCTGAGGGAACCGGCGGGGCCTGAGCAGGGCGCAGTGAGGACACCCGGCGGGCCCGGGGAGGCCGGGGTGAGGGTGAGGCGTCTCTGAGCCACCACCGCCGGGAGCTGGAAGAGGCGACGACTGAGCTACTGCAGGTTTCGGGGGGAGGGGGACCCTGGCAGCAGCTCGAGTGAAGCCGGGAGAAAACCAGTGTCTGTAGTCTGAGGGCACCGGGTTTGTGGCCCCCGGAGTGACGGCAGAGCACCTCTGGAGGCAGGCCGCTCCTTTCTTCTCGGGGCTCCTGAGAATTTCTGTCTCTGGCCCCCTCGGGCCGTTCCCTTCCTGCCCCTCAGGGGAGGGGCGCCCCCTGTCGTGTGTCCTGCGTCTCCCATCTGGGGGGTATATTCCATCCGGCGTTCCGTGTTCTCAAAACGTAACACTCGACCTAAAAACTTGTATTTGATTGTGGCCAGAACAGTTAAGGTGAGCTCTGCTCCCTTAATAAGCCTGAAAGCGCGCACCGCGGGTCTGCCGGGGCCAGGGCCGGAGTCTGGAACAGTGTTCTCTCCGCTACTGTCCTCCTGTCGAGCCGAAACCCTGTGGCCCGCGCTCAGTCACTCCCCGCTGCCCCGCCTCCAAGCCCAGACTCTGGAGCCTCCTTCCCTGCTGGTCTCAGGGCTCCAAGAGGACAAGGTCAGAAGCCCCAAGACCTCTTACGGCCTGGGCTCTGAAACTCCTCTGATGCCACTTTCCCTGAGACCTGCTGGGCACGGCCAAGGCCAAGTCCCGGGCAGCCAGGCGGGCACGTCGGTGACGGCGGTCTCGGCCGGCCCCTCGAGCATGGCGGGGTGGCGGGAGGAACTCGGTATTGAAGGCTTGTGCAGCTGGGTGTGCGGAGGCCTCACAGTCACATCGCTCACCTCTCCCTTCAATGCAGGTGGGGATGTTTAAGATCCACCCTGAGATTCCAGAAGCCCTTTCCCCAGATGCCAGAGCCTTCATTTTATCCTGTTTTGAGCCTGACCCCCACAAACGTGCCACCGCGGCCGAGCTGCTCCAAGCGGGCTTCTTAAGGCAGGTGAACAAGGGCAAGAAGAACCGAATTGCTTTCAAGCCGGCAGGTGAGGTGTACCCGGACAGCCGGGGGCAGGGGTGCCGGGCGTCCCGGGGCACGGCGATGCCCGGGCTCCTCCGTCACTGAGCACACCCAGCTCCCGCGTGGCGCCCGTTGCTGGGAAGAGTGGCAGGGACGGGAGAAGCGGCTGTGGGAGTTGTCCCACCCCAGCCAGTGAATGGCCCTTGATTTCCTGACAGGTGCAGGGAGCCCCTCAAGTGACAGCAGTACACCCCCTTGGAAAAGTTCTTCCTTTGGGATTGTGCCAAGGAGGGAGGCGCAGAGGTTGCCCTGGCTGGGGTTTGGGGTCTTCCCTGTGTGCAGGGCCTGGCCTCCCCCCGACCCCGTGCTGCCCCCGACCTTGATTAAGGAGCACATCGGGGGAGTTTGCCTGTAGCAGTTGTCCCCCAGGCCACAGAAGCCAAGGGACCCCTTCTAGGGCAGCGAGTCCTACCCAAGAATGACATAAAAATGGCCTTTGCCAAGGAAGCTGTTTGGTTTCTGCCTGGTATGGATGGAGTCAGAAGCCAGGACACAGAGGCTCAGTGTCTTACTCCCAGTGTGGCTCACTGTGTCAGCGTTTCCTGTGGGTGGCCTGGAAATGCAGCCTTGCGCCTATTTCAGACCCGCTGAAGTGGAGCCTCCATTTCAGGGACCCCTGGGTGATGGACTGGACTGGCACATTAGAGCAGCACAGACTTAGCCGGCCCCTGCATGGGTCACCTGGCCTGAGGGGCTGTCTGAGACCCCCCACCCCCGCCTCCCTGTCTCTCTCCCCAAACAGAGAGTCCCCGGGGCACCGCCCTAGCCCTGCCCATGCCCGGGGAGCCCGTGGGCAGCAGCAGCAGCGAGCATGGCTCTGTCTCCCCGGACTCTGATGCCCAGCTGGATATCTTCTTCGAGAAGGTCCGGGCACCTAAGCACCGGCTCAGCCACCTGCTCAGGTACGGCCCACCCCTTCTCTCCGCTCTGGGCCTCTGGGGGGAGGGGTGTGCTTGCATTCACCAGAGGCCAAATACCTCCCAGGTCAGAACCAGACAGCCACCGAGGGCTTTGGCTTGCTTTCTGCGCCATCAATAGGCCAAAGGTGCAGGCAAGAAAGGCAGTGGGCTGAACACTCACGTCGGCCACTTACATAACTCTCCCTCCCTCCCCCTCCCTCCCCCTGCTACCTTCCTCCGCACTTCTTCTTATCTCCTATCCCCTTTGCCTCTCCTCCCATCATCCCCTTAATTGTCCCCTTATTCTCTCCCCCTTCTCCCCCCTCCTCCCCACCCCGCCTTTTTCCTCCCTTTCCCAAAACTGGTGCTCCTCGGGTTAGAAAAAAAAACACCGCATCTCTCTTCCATCAGACTACAGTTTCACCTTGGTAGGGACAGCGGGGGGAACCCCCCTTGGCCCTTCCCCCGTGGCATCCAACCCTCGAGACTTTGTCCTGGGACGCACACAATTGTCGCCTGTGTTTGTCCGCAGTGTTCCTGATGAGAGCTCAGCCTCGTCCCCAGAGGACAGGGACCCGGGCCTCTTCCTGCTGCGAAAGGACAGCGAGCGCCGTGCCATCCTGTACAAAATCCTCTGGGAGGAGCAGAACCAAGTGGCTTCCAACCTGCAGGAGTGTGTGGCACAGGTAGGGCCAGGTCAGGGGAGAAGCTAATCCCGCCCCCTCTGCCCGGGGCCAGGCCTGGAACAGGTCCCCATGGGACCGAGGCTCCTGCTACCCTGGAACATTTGCGCAGTCCCAGTAATGACCATAAGTATTTCCCAATGACCTTCCCTCTTCCAACAAGACAAAAGAAAATAGGAAGGAAAAAAAAAAAAAAAAAGACTCCCCTGAAGCCTGAATTTGCAGAACACTGCAGTGAACCCAGGCACGGATGGAGCGCTGCTGCCCCCTGGTGGAAAACAAGCCAAATGCAGCACGAAGCTCAGGGGTTCCTTGCTTTTGCCCTTCACTCATGTGAATCCCCCGTTTTGAAATCCCAGCTGCGGGACAGAGTTGTCCTCAGAAGCTGGGAGAGCGGTTGCTTTGTGCAGAAAGGTTATGGATCAGAATATCTGCATTTTAACTAACTTTGGAAGCAGGAAGTTCTTTTTTAGGAAGAGGCCATTTGCCCTTCTACGAACTAGGCCTTCTAACAAGGAGGGGCGGGGCAGTTGCACAGGGTTCGACAGGAGGACGGACCCATTCCCAGAGGGGTTTAGTGTGTGTGTGTGTCTCCCAGGGAGGAGAGGAGCCACCTGAAAAACAAGAGGGAATTCCAGAAACAGACCCCTTCTCACCGGGGTGCCCACATAATACTTGTTGGAATTCCCCTCCCTCTCTAACTTAATGAAAGTGACTTTGGTGGGGCGGGGCGGCGAGCAGAGTTCGGAAGACTTGCATCTCTCGGTTGGCCACATCAAGCAAATAATTGGGATCCTGAGGGACTTCATCCGCTCCCCGGAGCACAGAGTGATGGCCTCCACGATATCAAAGCTGAAGGCGGACCTGGACTTTGACAGCTCGTCCATCAGTCAGATTCATCTGGTACTGTTTGGATTTCAGGATGCTGTAAGTGTTCTGTCTGGCCCTAGAGAACGTGCTAGAAGTCAGGAAGCCCACTGAAGTGGCTCAAAGCGAGGACCACTGAGTTCAGTTACCATTTTCTGCCATAGTCCCTGTTTCATCTAACCTGCTTACGCCTAAACCCTTAGTTTCAGGAGTTCCTTCTGAACATAGAGTAGGCACGTACAGGTGAACGAGAGCAGAAGCGCAGGACTTCGAGGACTCGGGGGCAGCTGGCATCTGCCAGCTGAGGTGCTGCGGGGTTTAAGCTTACGTGTCTGTTCAAACAGATGTGAGTTGTGGCTGGCCTGCCCCCGTGTCTGGTCCAGCTCTGTGTCCCACGCCCCAGCGAAGAGCCCGACCTTTCAGAGGTGCTCAGGAAACGCTCCTGGAATAAACAGTGAAGAGGCCCGGGGTGGGAGATGCCATCCCCGCCCGGCCCCCGGACCCAGCATGACTCAGGGGCAGCTTGCAGGAAGGCTCTGTGGAAGAGACAGGAAGTCAGGCAGAAACACAGAGCAGTGTGGTTGACATTTTATTTCAGAGTAGAAGGTAGTTAGAATGAGTAAGAACTCCTCTTTCTTACAAGGACCACAGACCAGAAATCTGGATTTTTGTGATTTGCAGATAAATAAGATTTTGAGGAACCACCTAATTAGGCCCCACTGGATGTTTGCGATGGACAATATCATCCGGCGAGCGGTGCAGGCCGCGGTCACCATCCTCATCCCAGGTAAGTGCTGCCTGTTGGGTCAAGGTCGGGCCCAGGCTATGGAAGAGACCACCAGTATCCTCTGCGGTCAGCAGTTGTTTTCTCCGTCCCACCTGGGCTGTATACTTCCCTGCAATTCAGTAAATGCTAAGAACTTCCGGAGCCCTACTTAGGTGCCCTCCCGGCATTGCCAAGGAGCCCGCGTGGAGACGGAGCTTGTGATCTGAGAGAGGGAGCCCGGGCCTGAGGGCCAGGGTCCGGCAGGCCGCCCTCTCACATGCTCAGAACGCCGACCGGAGGCTTGAGTTAGTGGCTCCATCTCCTGGCAGACTCCTCCTGTGGTGGCTCGGGCGGTTGTACTCTCACTTGCGAAATGTCAGAGCAGCTGAAGGCCCAGGTCCGCTCTCCTGTGCTGACTTCATCCCGGGGAGGGACGCTGCCGCTTGCTCTCTGGACTCGACTCGGCTCCCTCCCTGTCCCCGCTGCTTCCCCGAGGAGCTTGTTAGGCCCTTTGACTTCATTACGCCCCACTCCAAGCAGGCGCCTTTCTTTAGTAGGAAGAATCCAGGCCCGGTAGGAAGCCCGGTTGTACATTTTAAAGACTGTCCTTGCATGATTTAACATCAGCCTCCGTTTGGTCCTCTATAAGCTGGGGGTGATCATCTTTTCACTGCAGAGAACGGAGCAAAGTCATGTCCTCCCCATTGGTAACGCCAGCTGTCCCCTGATGGAGTGTCACACCAGCCGGGCCAGCCTCCGAGTGGTCTCGTGTGCTGGCGCCGGACATAAGCGACACTGTGCGCTGGCCTTGCCTAACCGTGCTCCTCTCTCTCCCATCCTCTGGCAGAGCTCCGGGCCCACTTTGAGCCTGCGTCGGAGACCGAAGGGGTGGATAAGGACACGGACGAGGCAGAAGAGGACTATCCCCAGGCAGACCCGCCTGGCCGGCAGGCACCTGTAGCATTCAGAGGGAGCAGCCCCCCTTCGGCGGGTGCCCCCCAGCCCCAGCAGCTCCAACACCAGCACCTGAGCCTCCAGCTGGGCGAGCTCAGACAGGAGACCAACAGGTGGGCAGGGGTGGGAAGATCACCGGGGCCAGTAAGGGAATCTGTGGCCTTGCTGAGGGTCCCCCCTCCCCCCAAGAGAGCTGGTCTCTTTAATTCACTTCCTGGCACATAGTAGGTGTTGTTAAAATGTTAAATGAATGAAAGGATTGTCATTTGCTCTGGGCAATCACATCCTGGGTGGACTTATGAAAACCCAACCCACAGGCAGAGCAGACTAGACAGTGCTGGTTCCGGAGGCTGCCTTGTGGCCCGCTCACGGCTCGTGCCGCGGAACAGGGAGACGCGGCGCCGGGTGTGCGTGTCGTGGAAGGAACGTTGTGTACGCGCTGGCGAGCTCTGAAGGAGGACCTTAGGCAGATCTAATCCTTTCTTTTGAGAGAGACCTAGAGTGTTTGTTTTAATTTTTGAGAGACCTGGAGTTTAAAAGGTAGAGGGGGGCAAAATTTTGAAAGCTTTTAAGGTATGACAAATGCAGAAGTTGATAGACTTTGCCCGGCAGGGTTCGGAATCCGCACGTGTATGAACGGTCACCTGCAGGCTCAGTGGTTCTTCCCCGGCACAGCTGACGGTCCCTCTACCACCTTCCGCTCTCAGTAGGACTAACAGGCGGCAGCGGCCGCAGGTGGCCGCCACACGCGTCCTTCCTCCACGGCCGCCGGGCCCTAGCTCGGTCCTGAGTGTGGGAGACCAGCGCCTGCGAAGCACGTAGCACAGTCCCGGGTTCCGTCAGTGTCCGCAGGTGTAGTCCCGCTGCTGGCGTCATCTTTCTGCCGGGCTGCCAGCTCCTTGGCTTCCCCCACCGAGGGGGAAGGAGCCCGAGCGCGCCTTCCAGCGACTTGATGAGACTCAGGGAGCCAAGCTGTCAGCACCAGCTCCTCCTGGCAGAGTTTACTGATCACCCTCAGGTCATCTGGTTCATGATACATTTTGAGACAAAATATGCCCGAGCCCTGAGTGCTGGTCTTTGTTTTCAAGGGGAGGAAACGTAAGGGAGGGGCCCAGGTATAGGCTGAAACCAGACTGTTGGGATTGTGTGATTTGGTTTTCTTTGCCCCAATCTCTTAAGGTTCATCCATTGTTTGAGCTGAACTGAATGGCACTAGGCTCTGAGTAATGGCTTTCTTTTTTTCTCAACCAGACTTTTAGAACACCTAGTTCAGAAAGAAAGAGAGTACCAGAATCTTCTCCGGCAAACCCTAGAGCAGAAAACTCGAGAACTGTATCATCTTCAGTTACAGTTCAGACCTACTGGTAAGTTTTCACTTGCTTGGACTCGTGTGTGAGACCACCTGAAGTGTGGCTAATGTTCTAGTCAACCTTGCCACAGTTACTGCTTTACTAGAGAGTAACTGTATGCTCTGGAATACTCCTCAGTAATAGAAAAACTGGCACATTCAGAAACGTGCGTGAATCACACATGCATTATGCTCCGTGAACGCCGACTGAAAGGGCTACACACCGAGTCCCTCGATACAGAATATGGACGCAATTCTCCGTTCAAGGCAAAATTCGAGGGACAGAAAGCACCACAATGGCAGGGGTGGGGAGGCGCGACGGTAAAAGGCTGCAAGAACTTCTGGGGGCGATGGAAATGTGTCACCCGGATGGTTATAGGACTCCTCGTCGAAGTTCACAGCACTGCATACCTAAAAAGGGTGACTGACTGCAGAAATGAAACCTCAGTAAACCTAATTCATTTCATGCCACTTACGAAAGAGCCGCAGCCAGCCACCTCTTGGGATGTGGGAGGGCGAGCACGGACACCACATCTCCGTACTGAATTCCACGCCCTCATTTGATTTCCAGCGTAGCTAAGGATGGGACTTCTTATAAAAGGCATTTTAAAAACTGGAATAAGCATTTAAAGTAGCACACATAGGAGAGCCTGGGTGGCTCAGTGGTGAAGTGTCTGCCTTTGGCTCAGGTCATGATCCCCGGGTCCTGGGATCGAGCCCCACTTCGGGCTCCCTCTCGGTGGAAAGCCTGCTTCTCCCTCCCCCACTCTCCTTGTGTGTTCCCGCTCTCACTGTCTATGTCAAATAAATAAAATCTTAAAAAAAAAAAAAAGCGGTAGACATAGAGCCTGTCCAGTTCCCAAGTAAGTAACATTACCCTTACCTGTGGTCCCTTTAATCTCTGAACAGTGAATCCAGGAACTGCATGCCGTGGATTAGAGCAGCTCAGACAGGTTTAATTCATAACCTTTCAAATCACGCTTCCGCTGTGTGTAATAGTTTATTCCATTCAACTTGTTACTTTGGAAGAGTTTTACTGTTAAACATTAATATACAACAAAACAAATTTCTCATCATCGCAGATACTACGGAGAACCCAGCATCCCCTCCTGGGTCTCAGGGGCAAAGAACTGATCCAGAGCTCGTAGACTGGTTACAACTGCAAGGAGCAGATGAGAGTACAATAGAGAAGGTAAATGTACGACAAAGAAAACATTCCTGTGCCGTTATTGCAAAGCAGCTTAGCTCTTCTGTATCTGGTGTACGTTACAGATTGTTGAAGAGGGCTATACCCTGTCTGATATTCTTAACGACATCACTAAGGAAGATCTAAGACACCTTCGGCTACGGTAAGAATGGCTTCAAAACACTGTAATAGAAAATGACTTTTTTCCTGTGATTGTGCTTTTAAATCAATAGAAAGCAAAGTGGCGCTCACTTTCCCCACTCAATGAAATTAATTTCCTTTCTTATCTGGGGCTTAGTCAGAAAACCAGCTACCCAACTTCCCCTCTAGCTCTGGAGTTTTGTTCAGGTAAAGCTGGGTACCAGTCAGAGGAACGTGAAACCCCAGAACTCCCGCCTCGCAGCAGTCCTCTGCCCTCCGAGCTCTCCCCAGCCCTTCTTTCCTCAGCCCGCCCTGTACCCGGCCCCCCCTCCCCCGTACATGCCTCTGAGGCCACGTGCCACTCCTACTGGAGCCCAAAGACAAGGGGACAGAGCTCTATTTAAGTCAGGAACACATTTTGGCTATCTAGACAAGTCTCGGATTGTACACTGTAGCTTTTGACACTAAGGGCTCCTACTGGGTGGTGTGGCTCTGAACTTCTCTTTTCTTGAGACTCTAAAGCAGACTCTCGGTTCTTTCCCAGTGGTGGTCTCCTCTGCAGGCTCTGGACAGCAGTCTCCCAGTACCGAAGAAGGGCTCAGCGGTCCCCGGCCTCCCAAGATGAGGCTGAACCAGTTGGCTAGGCCAGGGGACAGAGGGCGCTGAGCGGACATCTTTGTTGTTAAAAAGTTGGTAACATACACATGAATTCCATGGAGTTTACACAAGGAAAACCTCATTATTTAAGAACTTGAAGTTTTAGAGAATTACTGATTTTGGATTGTTTTTTTAAACCTCTTATCAACATGTTTTAAAGGTGAGTAGAACTTTATGTATTGGGAGAACAGTGAGTGAACTCTAATTTTGACATCCCAGAATATTACAGAATTCTGTAAAATTTCCATGTAGCTGTGCTGGAAAACTCCATACACCCTATAGCACTGACTGGAAAGGTGAAGCAGGTGTTTAAAGTAACAGGGTGGGATGGGCTTCACTGTTTTAGACCACAGTTTACTGTAAACGGGCATTGTACCTAAGATAAAATTGATAAGAATATGCCTTGTATTTAATGTTTGATATGAATGTAAATAGAAAACCATTAAGAAAATAGGTTTGTATTTAATGTATAAATGAAGAAAAGTAAATTATTTGGCCTTTGAAATGATCAGGAAGTGGTCTTATTTAAAAATGGTGTCGTTGGGGCACCCAGCTGGCTCGGTCAGTGGGACTCTTGGTCTCTGGGTCATGAGTTCGAGTCCCAAGCTGGGTGTAGAGATAACTTAAAAATAAAATCTTTGAAAAAGTAAAAATGGAGTTGTCCTTCTGCCCCCTGCCTGGAGGTAATAAATAACGTGTTTGAGAGCAGACGGGCGCCGCTGCAAGGTCCACGGCATGCTCCCACGCCCCCCGAGGGTAGGAATGGCTTTAGATTTAGTTGTATATTATTTAGCAGATGCTTTTCAGTTATTAAAAGAAATAGGACCATTGCAAGGAAATAATCTGAAATCTAAAATAACCTTATATAACATTCACACTAAGTACTTAAGTGTGCAGTAGCAGCTTTTAATGCAACACTGTACAGAACACATGCACTTACTACCTTAACCTACATTCTTCTTACGGGGTTTTCTTCCTTAACGAAGTTGAGAACAGAGTCCCTTACAGATGGAGCCCAAGAGCCCCCTGAAGGTGTAGCCATCCGTCACGTGCGCTCGCCCCTTAACTGACGGACTTAAACTTGATCCACTGATTGGCACCCCGAACTTCAAAAGGCGGATCGCTGCTGTAAATGTGATAGCCTAGCTCTTCCAAAGGCGGTTCAGGATCAGCAGTGGCAAACTGGGCAGCATCCTCAATTTCCTTCCTCACTTCAACATCAATTTCCTAAAAATCAGATTATGGTTCAAGAGGCTTTTAAATAACCAGCCGCTTAGGACACCAACTAGTTCTACTCGGAACCTGTTGCTAGTAGGGAACCAGAACCCTTCTAGGCCTGGAAGTACTAACAGTTGCTATTTTTGAAGACGTGTTTATAATGGCAATGATCACAGGAATATTTTGGAGCCCCACTGGGAACACTGATGGATACCTGGAGTCTATTTTTAGGAACACAGAACTGTGCTGCTGGGTCTCAAGGTTAAGCAAATAGGACTGCTTCATATCCTGCTGACACCACAATCCATCCTTTCCCACTGACCGAGGCAGCTCCCCCAGGAACGGCAGCTTTCTGGGTGCAGAAACACTGGTTGAGCCTACCTTTAATTCTTCAACGCTGGCCAGATTGCTGTTCACCATTCTATCCTTGAGCAGCATGATAGGGTCACTCTTACTTCTTACTTCCTGAATCTCTTCTCGGGTACGGTAACTACAAGAAGGCAAACAAGTAGGTCAGAACAGTTGTCTCTGCCACAGAGCTCTCCCCGGGGACATGATGCCATTATGTTCTCAAAATACAAGAACGCTGCCTCTAACATTCTAGTATCTTTCATAGAAAACTCTGCCCTGGCAATTCCTCGGGCTTCTCAGGCATTCTGACAACAGAGCTCAAGCCTGTATCTGCTGCTCTCATCGAGCTGTAGGATATGAAGAAAGTGGTAGAGCTGCATTATGTGCCATTTAGGTGGGTGGCAAGAACTGCAGACTGGAAGGTGACAGAATGCCAAGTAGGAGACACAGGAGCCCAGAGAAGTGGGGCCAGCAAAAACTTGGACAGTAGGTTTTCTAATTCCTGATTCTAGAATACAACTGACCCTTGAACAGAGCGCCAACCCCTGCCATGGACACAGTTGAAAATCTACCACTTTGAGTCCCGAAAAACAACTTACTAATAACAATTAATAGACATCGTGTATGTTACATGTATTATACGCTGTATTCTTAAGCCCGAAGTGTGAGAGAAAATACCGAATAGTAATGTTTTTATTGAAAATCCGTAAGATGGACCCGCGTGGTTCAAACCTGTGTTGTTCAAGGCTCAACTGTACATCCCCGTCCTACATCTCTGAAACCTGTTATTTCAAGTAACACTAAAAGGGAGGACTCTGTTTTCCTGAAAACACCAAGTGTTATTTTTCCACATAAGCTGCTCTTTGTAACACTTTCCCTTTGAACTCCGGTCTACTCCCAGGCTTGACGGGCAGGCTCACTCGGACTAAATCCACTTCTTCTATTTGTCACACTCTGGGACGGCAGCATTACATTCCAGAGTTACTAAGTGCCGAGTTCAACTATCTTCCTAATGTAACCTACTCTGTTTTGACTGATCTATTTCAACATACTGAATGCCCCTTGTTGCCAGGTGGCCTCGCCCCATACCAGCCAGGTTTTCAAATTCTGGCTCTATGGTGGGGTAACGCCTACAAAAGCTACATGCCCTGAAACATATATACTCGACGCCATCAACCTGTTCTGTGCAACGATTTCTCTCTACAATTTCTTAAAGCAACGTCTATCCCCAACGTGGGACTTGAATTCACAAATCCGAGAGTCACGTGCTCTACCCCGAGCTGGACTGGTGCCCCTCTCTGCAGTTTACTGCTGCTCATGTCAACATGTGCAGATTACATATTCTAGGGATTTTCAGAATGCTTCCAGGGAAAGAGTCGAACAACTACTCAACACCAACTACTTCACTGCATGAAGCCCCCTGGTATCTGGCTTCCAAAGCGAATGTTGAAATGCTTTGCTTTTTCATCTGAGTAGCACCGTGCGAGGCCCACCCACTCGGGACCCCACACTGATTTCCCATGACCATACCTGACGCCAGGGTCGCTCATGCTGTGTCCGTGGTAACGGTAGGTCTGTAGCTCCATCAGTATGGGCCCCTAAAACAGAACCCAGTGGAGACTGAGACAATGGGCACAGCACATCCTTCCAGAGTCAAAGATGTTCTCTTATCAGATTCTCTATCAGTTGGCTGAGTTGCCAAGAACTTCCTCTTAGCTAATACCTATGTATTCCATGTTTCATCCTTCTCATTAAGAATCAAAAAGGGTGGGGCGCCTGGGTGGCTCAGTGGGTTAAGCCTCTGCCTTCGGCTCAGGTCATGATCTCAGGGTCCTGGGATCGAGCCCCGCATCGGGCTCTCTGCTCAGCGGGAAGCCTGCTTCCCCACTCCCTCTGCCTGCCTCTCTGCCTACTTGTGATCTCTGTCAAGTAAATAAACAAAATCTTTAAAAAAAAAATCAAAAAAGCATCCAGCATGTTACAGAGCTCACTGACATTAAATTTTCCTCAGCATTGCCTCTGATAAATAATAATCCTATAAAACAGCTGAGATTTAATACAGAAAAACCTATTAGAAAGCAGGTATGTCACCAAGGGAGGGCATAGTTTTTATCTTCAGGATCAATAAAACTACTTTTTCCCCCTCAGTCAGAGGAAATGATCTACAAGCATTTGGAGCCTTTTTAAAAAGCTAGAGAAAAATACTAACACAATCTCGCAGAATACGCCTAAAAGCAAACCTCTAAGCGTGCTGGAAAGTGCAGAACAGGCGAACTAAAGCTAGGTTGGGTATGTCAATCTCCACCTCATGTTCCCTCGGAGAGGCCGACACCCCAACCTCCGCACAGGTCTGGCTAGCGTGTGACAAAGTTGATTCTCACTGACAACATCTGGGTAGCAGCCCTGTGATGCTGCCGGCCAGCCCGACCACCAAGACCGCGTCCTCTGGTTATACCACCCCCGTCTTCCAGAAGACATCTTTGAACACTGAGGGGAGAAGGGAGATCTAGGATCCCTGGGGCAGTCTGGTGTAGTAGTTGAGGGACGGGGAGGCCCTGCTCTCAGTCCACGCGCCTGGGATCCAAACCAGGCTGTCACATATAGTAGCTTTGTACCCTTAACTGCTCTGTGCCTTAGGTTACTCTTTTACAGGCAAGGGGACCTAACTCAAGGACTGTGCTGACTGACACAGAAGTGCTTACTGCGTCGTCTGACACCTGTCAATCCCTCACTGTTCCCTCTTTTTCTGTTCTCTGTCATCCAGGAGGTACTGGAAAACAGAGAGGGTTGGGCTTAAAGGGGTTTTGAAACGCTCCCCTAATTCCAAAATCAGGCTGTGAATGAACACAGAAATAAATTTATAATAATAAACCAGTGATCGTGTTTCCACGTACGTCTGTACCCTGCACGTTCTTTCAGGAACTGGGGAGGACGGGAATGATACTCACTGCCCAAGCCCCAGCCCTCTAGTCTGGGGAGTCCCAGTGTAGATTCCTGAGCCCAGTGCCACTCCGACATACTCACTTTCATTCCGTTCTCCTTGCACGCAGCCCCTCTCCATCTCCCTTCCTCCTCCACCCCCCACTCCCCACATGCATCACTGCTAGCCCAGTCTTACCACACGGGGCATGTCTCGGAAAGGTAAACCCCAGGGACGTGCTTCCTAGGCTGTGAACGCCAACTGAACACCCTCCCACTAGCTCTGATGGTACCTGAGCCAACTTCACTGCGTCCTCTCCCTCCACTACTTTACCTGAAAGGTCAAGATTCTCAGGACCGAAAAAACAAGACTAAGATGACACACTTTAACCCTCATATTTAACTTAAGGAAGACAAGCTTACACTGAACGCTTCTCATCCAAGCAAAGTTCTGTACTTACTAAGCGCTGTGAGGGTCGCCAATCTGCTCAGTCAAGGGGCTTATGATTAATGGGGAGGAGGAGTGGAGGGCGGAGGCACAGAATTAAACCACAAGGCATGATGCTGAAGGAGCGCTCAAAGGAGAGAGCCACGCCAAATGCGGGCATCGAGGGATGCTTCCCAAGAGGTGAGCTACCAAGACCATGGTGTTTACAAAGGGACCCGATTCACTGGCCTCTGCTTCTACCTTATACACACCTCAATTGCCAGCCACCCCTGATGAGCTGTAAGAGACACACGGGAGGCATTCTTTTAATTTTAAGGTAAATGTCAACAGAAATCTCTGACCCGGAGGCCTAAGAGAAAGTCTTACCTTTCCAGATCTACAGTAGGCAGCTGCAAACCTTGTTGCCTCCCGGACACACAAGATGTCCATTCCATCTACCTGTTCAGACACAGGAAAGGGCAAAGCATAAACCAAATGCATCAGACCATTTTCACTTTACAGGACCCATCCATGCGCTGAGAACAGAGAACTCTGCGATCTGTCTGAGGCGGTCAAGGACCCACAAAGGGGTTGCCCCGGCCTCACACCAGGTGTGCTCACCCTCAGCCCAGGGATGAAGTCGCCTCTCTTGTAGTAGTCTGTGCTGGCCGCTGCTCTCTCAACAGATGTTCCCATTCCATAGCGGTTATTCTCACAGATGAAAACACATGGTAGTTTCCACAAAGCTGCCATGTTGTAAGCTTCAAATATCTGACCCTGGAAGTGTGGATAAGAAGTTCAAGTGGCTTTATCTGGCTATTTTTCTCTAGACTACTACGTCATCCCCAACAGCCGCTGCTCTCCCTAGCATGAAAGCTTTCCCAAAAAATGGAGAGCTTCTCCTTCCACAACAGAGCTTTTAAGGCAAAGGAGTGTGTGTGTGTGATGGGGGGGTGGGGAAGACACGACAAGCATCATCTCTTTTTGCAAACAAAGTGGCAAACCAAACACCACCACTTGTTTTGGTGGGGCCAAGGCAGTGGTACAGAATACGTTAGGAAGAGACCAACATGTAAAACTTCGTGGCTACCTCCTGCTATGCTTTACTATAAATGGGTGACAGAGCGAGCCGCTGTCTGAGAACCCGCCTTCGGAGCAGGGCCTCAGTGTTGTCCATGGCCTGGTGAGGACTCAGAGCATCACAGGAAAAGTACGAGCCAAGGCTCAGAAACCACGAGAGGAGTCTGACGATGCCACGGCATCCAAGAGAGGTCTGCACGTTACAGGACTGGCATAACAGCTAGTCTGCCCTGGATGAAGATGTAAAAAGGTCCTTCACCCGCAGAGTGTTTGTGAAGCCCTGAGGCGGAGGCAGAGGAGAGCGCCTCCGTGGGGTGCTGGCACGAAGCGCTTGTGCCACACGCCAACAAAGGAAACCTGTAATGCAGCCATAAAAACCTGTAATGGGGCCATAAACCCCACTTCCGGCCTGCCCTGAACGGCTACTTCAACTGCGAAGCAACAGACTCCTTGTCCACCCATGGAACTAGAACTACGCAACAGTTTGGAAACAAAACTACAAGGGTTACTACTGCCAAGTCAAGAGACACGTACTCACCTGATTAGCAGCACCGTCACCATATAAAGTCAGACAGACCTCATCCTTTCCGTTATACTTACAGGCCAGAGCAATCCCCG
Source organism: Enhydra lutris kenyoni (assembly GCF_002288905.1). Lineage (NCBI taxonomy): Eukaryota > Metazoa > Chordata > Mammalia > Carnivora > Mustelidae > Enhydra > Enhydra lutris. Next base: position 1,449,974 of record NW_019154107.1, on the reverse strand, counting down.
CTCCCAAGGGCACCTAGTATTGAGGACAACCAAGAAAAGAACCACAGACATCCATGAGAGGAGAAAGTAATGCTCCGAATTTTAAGCCCTGGCCGGAATTTAAGAGATGACACTGTCGGCACAAACCCCCCCACTCTCCCTCCCCCCACTACCCTGCCGCCGGTGCTGCAATCGAACGGTACAGCAACATGAATAATTCTACCTTAACCATCAAACAATAACACTTCTATAAAGATTCAACTACTGAAGAGCCAAAGTACGAAACCTAGGTCTTTTTTTTTTTAACATACAGCAGCAGCACATTACAAAGGCAAACAATTTTATAATTTTACGCCATTCTTCATTTCCTTGCATTTTTTTTTAATTCTAGTTAACACATAGCGTTACTGCTGGTTCCAGGAGAATTTAGTGATTCGTCACTCACACATCACATCCAGGCGGTAACTTCATTATTCAGTAACTGAGGAGAACAAAGAGGACGGACTGTGTGGCCACAAAAGCTGGACTGATTACTGCCATGGCCCCTAAGATCCTGATCGCCTGCCTTTCCTCCTCAGATACCTGCACCCACAGTCTATAGCAGGGGGAGGAAGGGCTAAGTGGATGTAACAAAGCAATTAATGTGCTTAAATATAAACGAAAAGGTGACAGGATAGGCCGCTGCTAGGGGTTCTTGCTTATGTATAAAACGTTAAAAATTACCTAAAAAGAAGAATTTTAAATCACTGTCCAAATCTATTATTAACTCATCAAATGGTAAGCTCTGAATCAACAGGTCCTTTAAAATACACCCAGCACCCAAAGTACTAAAATACGTGAAAGGGAAGCTCTCCCAGGTAGGACATGTTAAGACATGGTCCAGGGCCAAATCTAGGAAAGCGGGCAATCCTCGTCCTCCGCGCGGATCACCTGAGCTCCGACGATGCCGTTGCCTCCGTAGAAGTTCTTGGCGTACATGTGCATCGATCCTCCTTTCCCTTTAGCACAGCCTCCTCTTCGTCCTACAAATGGCAGCACGTGCACATACACATCAACGCAAATATACAAGGGAAAACCACACCCCAAGTATTTACTTAAGAGGCTCAACCGCTGGAACTCACAGGCTAATTCAATTCTATAAGCACCCTTCCCTCTATGCAAACACAGATTCCACCCTTATGTCCTGGTCCTTTCAGGAAGGTCGATCCAGTCCCATGTCCTTGAGTTTTCCAGCTCGCTAACCACTGAGTTTCCTTTAGATGGTAGCATCGCGGTACCCTGGACTTTTTTTTTTTTTGCCAGCTATATCTTCCGAGTTCTCCCGCACTGGTACACTGAACAGTTCAAGAGTCAAGGGGGGGTAACAAAGGGAATAGTAAAAAGATTCCTAGAATTTAAACTGCATACAATGGAATGCTCCTACTCTCAGTTTTCTTTCTATGACTGCTAATTTCTCCTGGTGTGCTTGAGTGACAAACAGTATTCTAATTTTATAAAGCTAACGTTTTTAGACTTACTAAACGTTCACCTGAGGGGCCAGGTGACCTCAAAAATAGTTTGCTAAAAAGCACAACAGATATATCAGAGCCCCACAAGGGAGAGCGGCTTTTATTTCATACTCAAAAAGGTTTTAACGTTAAGCTGTAACAGCATCTTAATATGAGAAATCTGCACTTACTTCACTAATTCCCCCTTTTTGAATATCAATAGCAAACCTGTAAGCTCTGTGAGAATTTCTCGGACAGAAAGCCCACGAGTGAAGGTAAAGCCATGAGCCCGATAGGCTGTGATGAGATGGTCTGTAGGATTTATGCCGGCCTCCAGGCCCACACAACAAGCTTCCTGCGTTAAAGGAAGAAGCAGTTAATGAGTCAGTAACATACACATTTCTAGATAAAAATCCCTAGCCTATTATGAAAATTTGGCCCAGTAGAACTCTTAATAACCAAAACAGGAGCTCCATTTTTTTTTTAAAGATTTTTAAATTTGACAGATCACAAGTAGGCAGAGAAGCAGGCGGGGCGGGGTGGAGGGCGGGGAGCAGGCTCCCCGCTGAGCAGAGAGCCAGACACGGGGCTCCATCCCAAGACTCCGAGACCACAACCCGAGCCGAAGGCAGAGGCCTTAACCCACTGAGCCATCCAGGCACCCCAGGAGCTCCATTTTTCATCAGAAACAGAACAGAGTGAAAAGTTAAGCCAGAAGCTACCATCTGGAAATCCACAGATTTACTGTTTCAAGCCGGTACAGTGATTTGGAAAAAAATTCCTGAATAAGATGTCAACAATACTGGGAGAATTTCATATGAAAATTGAAACTGGAGCGCCTGGGTGGCTCAGTGGGTTAAGCCTCTGCCTTCTGCTCAGGTCATGATCTCAGGGTCCTGGGATCCAGCCCTGCATTGGGCTCTCTGCTCAGCAGGGAGGCTGCTTCCCACCCCACCCCTGCTGCCTGCCTCTCTGCCTACCTGTGAGCACTCTGTCAAATAAATAAAATCTTTTAAAAATAAAGAAAAATAAATAAAATTGAAACTTCTGTTATCTCTTGAAGAACCAAAACCAGGAAGCATTAACCCCAGATTTCCATATGACACCAACTGGCTAGAAGTAAGTGATGGTGTCTCCGGGTGGGCGGGGCCTGCCCACTCCAGTCCACCAGCAGTCCCACCTTCTTCACTAATTTATTCCACCCAGCTCGTCCCCACAGGCATTTGAATTTGTAACCCTTGGCCTAAACCAGAAAAACAAAACACAAAGGGAAAACCCTCTCGCCCACAAGTATATGCCCTATAGGTGATCATAAAGCCATCAAGGCGCTGGACACCAGCAGCGGGATGTGTGTGTGATTTCCTCAGCATGAGCTTCGGAGCCGGCCTCGCAAGCTCGTCTGTGTTCTGACAGGCTGGCCTCAAATCCTTCAGATGCGTAAGGCGGGGTGAAGAACTACAAACCATACTTAAAACTCCTACATCTAACATGGTTTTACTACAAAACCACCACTCACCTGACCATCACACAAGTGACAGAAACCACGAATAATCTTCTGCTTGTACAGCTGATCTGCCTTTAACTCCATCCGGCGGACCGTCTGCATCATCCTGTAGTACTTGAGCCCGTCCTCCCTGGTGAGCACTGTGGTGACAGGAGGGCCCTCCTCCAGCCGGTGAAGATCGCATTTCTGAAATGGAATCAGTTAACTTCCAGTTACTACAATGTAAACAAGGACAACCCACTGTAAGATCTATTATCTCACTGCGATAATATTTAACTCAAAAACCAGCAGAGGAGCACAAAAGAAATGCCGCTCATTGCTTCTGACTTCTTAAATCATAAAGCTCATTCTGCAAGAGGATCGAGTTTAGAGGAAAGAAATCGAAGATGACTCCCCCCGCCCCAATCCATGGGAGTCAAATGAGTTATAGAGGCTGAAAGACAAACTTCCAAAGAAACTTTTTTTTTCTAAGATTTTATTTATTTGAAAGCGAGCACAAAGAGGAGCAGCAGCAGCAGGAAAGGAAGAAAGCAGACTCTCCACTGAGCAGAAAGCCTGACGCAGGCCTTGTGGACCTGTGGAAAAATTACTAACGCAAAGCAAAACACCTCTTACCTTAATTTCAAATGTAGCATCATTTGCAAAATTACGGGAGGCCACGAGCACTCTGCTTGCCTTGAAAGACCAAAATATACAAATATATCAGCACTTTTTATTGTCAGGTATTTTTGAAAGTCATTATTATTATTTATCAGTTATCAGGATGCAGTCCTGGATTTTTCATAAGCCCCAACATATTCACGAGTGTATCCTCCACTCTCTTTACTTTGTTGGGATCTTGCCTTTAAAATGAATCCATGCTCTGGCCAATGAAACATGATCACACCCACTTCAGAAGTTAACAGTAGAAAGAGAAAGGAGGCAAAAATCAAACCCATCCACTTGGCCATTTTGTTTCTAAAGAAATTACAGTGAAAACAGAATGAAGTTAATGGCCAAACTGAAGAGACTAGATAACCTGTGGGCTTTGTTTATTTCTGCTATTTGCAGGCATAACCAGACAATGAACAAGCCAAAACTTTACTTTCAGAATGATTCTTCATATAAAACTATGACCCAATTCCCATTTCAGGTAAACCACTATCCTATGATTTGGCTCCACAACAAACATATTTTAAACCATTCAAAGTATGAGATACAAGCCTCAGGAGGGAGAGATGTTCTCTGCAATCAGCGTTCCATTCTTGCCGTTTGCGTGGCTGTTAGTGCTTGGGTGGTAAAAAGGGGGGAAATGTTTCCTTTCGACTTTTTCAACTGAATATATCTGCTCACAACAGAAGTACTCTACGTGATGGCTAAGGTCCAGATTAGACCACACACATTTAAGCAATTACTATTACTGTATTATTTTAGCCACATTCTGCCACATTTTCAAACACTGATATGTAAATTGACATGACTTCTTTCCATGGAGACCTGAAGCACATTCTTCACATCCCACAAAAAGTACAACTGAAGTTGTAGTCCACTCTTGCTTTTATCCAGTTAACAAATTAGTGTAACTCAAAATTCATTTCTATTTGATTTGGGTGGTATTATATGACTTTTGAAGAGGCCAAAGTTTTACTGCGATGAAGTGCAATTTGCATTTCACGCCAATGCACTGCTGGAAGAATGGAAAACACAAGCAAGAGTATGTAGAGCAGCCGAGCAAATGAGCCTCTGGTATTAATGACTTCTCTCTGTTCCCAGGGACACAAGGTGACAGTAATTTGAAAACGCACACACCAGTTTTTCTTTTCCTGTAGAACACCACCACTTCTATCGAAGTTTTTCTTTTCTACTGCAGCCCTTTAAAATTAACCTGATTCAGAACTAAGACGCTCACATAAAGTTGAAAACGTGTTTCCATTACTTACATTCAACTAAAAAGTGAAGATGTGAAGATTAAATAGCCTAGAGCCTGGCACACATTAAGAGCTCAAGAAAGGCTGGATGTATCTTGTGATATACAGAAATAAAACTGAAATGCGCTTATCTTTCAGATGGATCTAGTTGCAATTAAATGCTAGTAAGGGATGAACCAAATTGTGTTTTGTAGTTATTTCAGTCAAAGGGGTTTCCAGAAGAGTATACTTCCTACTTTTCAATGATCTCTGCGCATTCTAGGCAGAACTGCCCCCAAACCCTGCGAGTCGCTAGAACTTGAAGCGCAAGTCAAGCTTGGCTGCTAGGTGTACCCAGTAATACTACCTCCCCACACCAAGAGATCAAAATGCTTGAAGGCATTAGGCGCACCTAAAAGCTAGAGCCATAAATAGTGCTAACCTTCCACCCTCCCAAGCAGCACTGCTGTTTTCTTTAGCTACTTTTACCCTAAGCGTCTGTGTTTAAGGAGGAGGGCGGTTTCCTCTAGGTTCTGCCTGACTGGTCTTGAAGTGACTGCCAAGAAAAACCCAACGTTGAGGAACGAGGGGGAGGTGGTTTCTAGGGAGCATGACCCGGACTTAACCCTCCAGAGCTGGGGGCAGGTGTTCCACAAATGTATACCCAACGGGGCACCGAAATACCACTGAACACAGATGGACCTGGCACTATTTGGAAAGGTTAACGTACGCGTCACGCGTTTCAGCTTCACGACAACCCCAGGAGATGAATACTCGTAGTATCTCCTCTTCAGAGAGAAGGAAACCGAGCACGGGAGATTTAAAACAAAAACAAAAACCCGCCCAAGGTTACAGGGCTCGTAAATGGTGAGGCAGGTGTTTGAACGCGACTGGTCTCGGGATTTCACGCTCTTAACATACTACACGGCCTCTCAATCAAGAAGAATGTAATTAGGAAGATTTAAAATGAGTGGGAAGGATCAACTGGATACTCAGGGATGCCCAAGGCCCCCTTTTCTATCCGCAATAAAAGAACAAATACTTCTGGAGCACACCTACTTTAGCCGGTGCCGGAAGCCGCGGCTGACCTCCCCGCGGACCTCGTAGAGCTCCCCTCCCCCACTTCGCTGCCGAAGGGCCGGGCAGCCGCTCGTCCCGGGGCCGGGAGCGGACTGCCAGGCGCGAAGGCAAAACAAAAGGCCCGTGGCCCGCCGGCCGCTCCGCAGCGCCGTCGGCGGCGCCACACCCCGCGCCCCCAGACCCGGGCCGTCCTCCTGCGTCCTCCGGGATCCGGCCCCGCCTCGGCCCCGCCAGCGCCCTACCCCGGGCCGCCCACGCTGCCTCACCGGCTTCTGGGCGACGCCCAACACGCGAGAGACAGCGGCGAGCATCTTCCTCATGGATGGCCGGCAGTGGCGGCGGCAGTGGCGGCGGCAGTGGCGGCGGCGGCAGCGACTCAAGCAGCGGGACCCCCAAATCTCCAAGTCTCCTTCAAGCGCCCTGAGCGGACGCCACGCCTAAACCGGAGCACGACGAGACGCACGGAAACACGTCATGCGCCGCGCCGGGCCGCAGGCCAACCAGGAGGGTTCCTAGGGTGTGCCCCGCCCACCAAAAAGGCCCGCGGCAGCTCAGTGGGTGTCGGCGCCAGAGAGGGAGGGGCCTGGGAGCTCCTTCCGTCACCACGCCGCGGAAGGGTGAGGATGCGTAACGCGTCGGCCTGGGAAAGTGAAGCCCCGCCTTCAGGGCCCCGCGGGAAAATGGCCTTTTCCTTGGGTTTAGCGACCTACGGTGCTCCCAGACCTGCCGGTGCTGCACTTTTGCAGCTTTCGCTCAGGGCACGGGATGGTGAAGATTTACGGCATGGTCGGAGCCAAAAGACAGAACATCTGGTTTCTGTAAATGGTTCTGCTGCTAACTTGTTTTAAAGAGATCATGTAACCGTTGTAAAATGCCGTCCTGTCTACCTGAGCTACGATCTAACAACCGGTTCCCCAGGTAAATTTTGAGAGATCACTGGAAAAAGCCTTTAGCTCTAGTTATTGGTTCACAAGCTCAACGTGAGTTAACAGCATAACACATCTGATAATAAAAGCATACGCCAAGAAACAAGCACAAAAAACAACTCTAGGTGCTATTCAGTGAGTTCCCAGGTCAAAAGGCTGGTTGTGGGCTACTGGGATTTCACCTGGGGTACGGTGTTCAGATTTGAGCTCCCCATTTAAGGGGTACAGTGTCAAAAATGGGTGGAATCCAGGGGACTGGTCAGAAGGGTGAGAGGCTGAAATTATAATTTGTGAAGAATGATTAAAAGAGGGGAAAAGCCAGATTAACTTGGGAGTGGGCTAGGTTGTGTTTTGTTAACATAATGAACATTGACCTTCATATTTCAGTCACTCCAAGAACTTGAAATGACTCAAGTCACCTTGTTTGCACTACAGGTCCCTCGGAGCTTGGTTGGGGCTCTGCCCCATGTCATCTTCCCTCTGGCACTCAGAGAGATGCAACAGCCTCTCTCAGGAGCTTAGCACGGTGTAGGGCAAGGAGATCATTTCAGCTGGCTCTCAAAGCTTCTACCCAGAAGTGATACATGTCTTCTCAATTTCCGTAAACCAGAGCTAGTCACCCAACCATATCTGAATTCAACAGAGTGAGGTATATATAATCCTTCGGTCAGGAAGAAACCCAGAAAAAAGGAAACAGTAAAACTGTAGAGAACTGGATACATCTTTGCACATTTTCATGCCAGCCATGTTCCATGAGAAAGAGCTATTGTGTGCGTGTGTGTGAATAAAAGGATTTCAGTTCAGTATAACAATGAATTTCCTAACAATAACAATTGTCCCATGAGATGATTCCCTACTGGTGTCACCAAAAGTATTCAAATCCAAAGTTCAAAGCATGACCAGTTGTCAGAATGGTTAGAAGAAGGAATCTGACACTGGCAGGAGCGTCAACTGAGAGACCTTGTTGATTCCTCCCACCTCCATGACTAGGTGACCGTGAGAAGAGCACTCTTCAAAGGAGTGACCAGGGCCATTAAAAGGTAGGGATGGAAGTGAGATGCTGCTGCAGATTGAATGTGAAGGGTGAAGGAAAAGGAAGGCAAAGGGTCAGAGGTCAGATGCCTGGGTCACAAGTAGCAGCTGGCCTGGATGGTTTGGGACATGTTGGCCTGGAGGTGGCAGTGGAACCCTTATCCGTACATGTACCCCAGGAAGTTGGAGTTGTAAATCTGGAACATATGGCTAGAAACAGGAAACTGGGAGTTACTTGCACAGGGGTGATACTGATTTGTGTGTCCAAGAACAATGCAGGACATGGGGACATAAACAAAGTCATTCATTCATTTAACCCATTTGTTGAGAACTGATTGTGTGTTAGGTACTGTTGGAGGCACTGGGGATACAGCAAGGAACAAGTAGAATATAGGCTGTGTCTCACAGAGCTAATAATCTAATGGGGGTAATTAACAAGTGCACATAAATATTATACAAACATATAATACCAACAATACATGGTGTGAAGGAAAATTAAACAGGGTGAGGGGATAGAGAATAAAGAGGAGGGTCAGAAAGGCTCCTCTGAGGAGGGGACATGTGAGCAGAGACCTGAATGCAATCAGGAAGCAAACTGCCAAAATCCCAAGGAGAGCTTTTCACACAAAGGGAACGACCAATACAAATGCCCTGAGGTGGAAAGAAATTTTGTACATCAGAAGAATAGCAAAAAGACCAAGAGCCTTGGTGGCAAAAAGCAGGCAGAGGGCGAGAAGAAATGAAATAGAAAAGAGAGAGATCAGAAAAGGAGGACCCCAGTGGAATTTTTTGGTTTTCTTAGGAAGAAATGGAATTTTGTTTTGAATGGGATGAGAAGCTATTGGAGGGATGGGAGCAGGGAAGTGGCCTTCATTTAATTTCCATTTCCACTGAACGCTTAAAAACATCCTGGTTGTTGAATGGGCATTTGATTACGTGGGAAGAAGAGTTCCCTTAGTGCCTGTTCTTTGAGTTCTGAGTAGCTTCTGCTTCCTTTGGGGGAACTTGTAGTTGTAGACGGTAGCGGACTGGATGTAAGTTCTTTGCTTCCTATTTGAAGAAGCAGGTCCTACACCCTCTGTGTGTCGTTGCTACGCAAACACTATAAAGATTTAAGATGTAGGATTTTATAAGAATAAAAGAATAATGAAGGGAAACGTGTACCTCATTGTTCCTCAAAGTTTGGATCACCGTACGAAGCCAGACAGACTGACCAGGCAATGTTGCAGTAACACATGAGTCTCAAGTATCATTCGATGACTACAACAGAGGTTAGACATAGACAAGGACTCATGGTCTATGTCTAGCATGGATCGTTCAGGGACTTTATCCACGATGTCACTCAAAAACCCAGGATGACACTCTCATATTTGAATATGTAACCATCATGGTCAATGTGGCAGGAAAGGAGAGAGCGTGGAAGGGTCTCATGATGGCTCTTAAACACTTGAGCTAAGTATCCCCTGTCCCTACTGTACGATCCCTCTAGAGATGGTGGCTCCATGAACTCCTCTGCCATCCAGCAAGCAACACTCTCTCCAACAAGGAGACTCCTCCTTGGGTGCTGTATTTCAGCCCCAAGGGCAGTGGCTGCTTTTCTATCTGCTAGTCCTGTATCCTTTATATTTCTCTTGAAGTCTTCTCCCTCCTACTCCAACCCCCTATTATTCGAACAATAAAATAAGTAGTGACAGTAGTGGATTGTAACCCATTAAAGAAAATCAATACCCATGAATCCATACAGACATAAATACACATTTGACTAAATAAGTAGGGGAGAAGAGGCAACTTTTCCTTACAGGATACTAGACACACCAGATAAAATAGTAAATTCACAATGGAGAAACAGGTTATCCAATTTTTATTTTTTATTTGTTTTTTAATAAAGATTTTATTTATTTGACAGACAGAGATCACAAGTAGGCAGAGAGGCAGGCAGAGAGAGAGGAGGAAGCAGGCTCCCCGCTGAACAGAGAGCCCGATGCGGGGCTCGATCCCAGCACCCTGGGATCATGACTTGAGCCGAAGGCAGAGGCTTTAACACGCTGAGCCACCCAGGTGCCCCAGGTTATCCAATTTTTAATAAGTAAGATATTTTCTTTGCACTCTTTTTTTTTTTTTTTTTGCCAGAAATATCAAAGCTGGAATTGGAAGTGACCTTGAAGGTGAGGGACACTTCAGGTGTTGTATGAGTGGTGACATGCTAAGGTTGCAGTTCACGGTCGTTGGCTATGGACCATAATAATCTCATCTGTGCTAGAACATTAACAAAGGACTCTTGCCTCTGGGGGAGGAGAGGGCAGGGAGACGGAGAAATAATTATAAAAGGCAGGAACCTGAGGAAGAGACCATCTTAAGAGAAGAATAAAGAATAACACGTGTTAGGGACAGTGTGGAGAAAAGGAGGCCCTCGTGCACTGTGGGTGGGGATAGAAATTGTTGTGGCTACCATGGAAGACAGTAATGCCACTTCTGGGCATCTCTGTGAAGAAAATGAAAACACTAAAACCTCTACATTCTCTGCAGCATTGTGCACAATAGCCATTTATGGAAATGACCCCAGTGTCCGACAATGGACAAGTGCAGGCAGGAGATGTGGTCTACGGGCGGCATGGAAGATCATGCCGCCATCCAAAGAAGGCGATGGTGCGTCTGTCACGATGTGGCTGGACCTGGGGGGCATTATGACTCTAGTTAAGGATGCTGTATTGTATATTTGAAAGTTGCCAACAGAGTAGATCTCATCTTTAAAATGCTCATCACACCGGGATGCCTGGGTGGCTCAGTCAGTTGAGCATCTGCCTTGGCTTGGGTGATGATCCTGGGGTTCTGGGATCGAGCCCCGTGTCGGGCTCTCTGCTCAGCAGGGAGCCTGCTTCTCCCTCAGCCTACCGCTCCCCCGGCTTATGTTCTCTCTCTCTCTCTCTGACAAATAAATAACAAATATATCTTTTAAATCTTTAAAATTTTTTTATATCTTTAAGAATATTTTATCTTTAAAGATCTTTAAAGATCTTTTTATATCTTTTTAAAAATATATAAAATTAAAAAATTAAAAATAATGTGCTTTATCACAAGGGAAAAAGGTACTGTGTAGTGTTGGCTGTTAATCTAGACTTACTGCACTGATCATTTCAAGACATGTACAAATGTCAAATCGTTACGTTGTATCCCTGACACTAATATATGTTATATGTTAATATATGTTATATGTTAACATATGTTATATGTTATATGTTAATAATCTCAATTTTAAACAAGAAAAAGAATCCTATCATTTCCTAACTTATAGGAAAATAAACATTGACAGGCTGTGTTTAAAAAAAAAAAAAGAGGGGGACTTCAGAGCTTGGCTGGAATGGGAGATGAGATACTCTTCCTTCTGTCTCTAGCACTCCTGTCCGCCAGGGCTCTCCGCTCGCTGGGTGAAGCTGGAGGATTGAGTGAAATACGGTTTTTGGCTTTTCCTTTCCAAAGTTTCCCCAAAAGTACTCAATCAAGCTGAACTTGAGGTTTAATCATGGTCCTTACGAGCCTTTGGTTTTCATGATGGGAGCTGCTTCCAACCCCCCAAACTCCACTCCCACCCCCGCAAATGACGTACAGTAGAATGATCATATAGCCAGATGAAAAAAGTCAGTGAATGCTTGAGTGTGTTTGATGTGCTAGACGCCATGCTGGTGGAAGGATTATGGCAAGGGGCTATTTTGACTTTGGAACCATATAAATGTTTTATATAACCATAAAACAAAGTGGAATAAAAACAGAAATGAGCAACAAATGAATTTAACCATATACCTAGCTGCTGACATAATCGCACAGAGAATGGTCTGGAGCTGTTGAACAGAACATCTGCCAAAAAAGAATCTTAAATTTTTCCCAGTTATCCATGTTATTGTTCTTTGAGACTACACACACACACACACAAAGTGAATACATGTTAATATCATTAGGAACCAAGAGTTTCTGCATAAAAGAGACACAAATATAAACTCAAAGAGGTCAAAGCCTGGTGGTCCTGAATTTGAACTGGAAATAGCAGTACAAACTCACATCTATCTTCCCCTTAAAAGATATACATCCTGGGGCACCTGGGTGGCTCAGTCGTTAAGCGTCTGCCTATGGCTGAGACCATGACCCTAGTTGTCCTGGGATGGACCCCCGCATCGGGCTCCCTGTCCAGTAGGGAACCTCTTCTTCCTCTCCCCCCTGCTCATGCGCTATCTCTCACTATCTGTCTCAAATACAAATAAATAAAATCTTTAAAAAAAAAAAAAAAAGCTTTACATCCTTACTCTCCCCCCTGGAAAGACCTAGAAGCTAAGAGCTGCCCAGTAGTAATTATTCCAAAAAACTAGTAAAAGAATCAAGGATTTATCCGGACTCTCCTGTACAGACTGAATTTCACTGTAAACCAATAGCTGGTGAGGGAAAGTTCTTTATGGGCCAGTTTCTGCTAATAAATACAGAAAGAATCCTCAAGTTTTTATATCCGAGGCATTAAATAATGGATCTAGCCACCGGGAACTTCAGAAAGCAGGACTAAATTGAGAGCCCCTGATCAAGCAGCAGCCCCATACCTCCTGCCTGAGGTCAGCCCAGGCTTCTCACCCACCTGCAGAATATTCTGGCCTCCAAACCCAACCAGAATTCCAGGAAGCCTCTAGACTTCCTACCAGCTGGCAGGATGCGATCTGTAAAATCAAAAAATGGGGAAAGCAGTACAGGAGAGAAAAAACCAACGGGGCGCCTGGGTGGCTCAGTGGGTTAAGCCACTGCCTTCAGCTCTGGTCATGATCTCAGGGTCCTGGGATCGAGCCCTGCATCAGGCTCTCTGCTCAGCGGGGATCCTGCTTCCCCCTCTCTCTGCCTGCCTCTCTGCCTACTTGTGATCTCTCTCTCTGTCAAATAAATAAATAAAAATCTTTAAAAACAAAAAACAAATGGCCACCAGCGCCTGGGGGGCTCGGTCCGCTAAGTGTCCGCTCAGGTCACAATCCTAGAGACCGGGCATCGAGTCCCCCTGTCAAGCTCCCTGCTGAGCAGGGAGCCTGCTTCAACCTCTACCTCTGCTCCTCCCCCAACTCACGCTCACGTTCTCTCTCTGTGTCTCTCAAATCAATCAATCAATCAATCTTTAAAAAAAAAAAACAAGTGGCAGGATTTAAAAACAGGACAAGGGAGGACAAGGGAAATGTCATATGTTAAGAGATTTAAGAGAATTTTTAGCCAAATGAAACCTGTAGATCCTAACTGGATCTCAAACCAACTAACTGAAAAAAAAAAAAAAAAAGGACATTTATCAGATAATTTAGGCAATTTAAACACTGGACATTCGGTGACATTAAAGAACTTTTTAGGTGCACAAACACTATTAAAGTCACTTTTAAAAGAGTTTTTATCTGTAACAGAGACATGCTGAGGTTTTTACGGTTGAGATCATCTGATGTCTGAGAGTAGCTTTAAAATAATTCAGTGACAGTGGTGGCGTCGCTGCGGGACTTTGTAGGGTGCGTGCAGGATGCACAGTGGGCCATCGAGCTGATAACTCTTACAGGTAGTGGTGCCCGCATGGGACTTCATTCTCTCTACTCCTGAGGATGGTTGACAATGTCTCCTTATGGAAAGAGCAGAAGAGATGCCAGATGTTGGTGATTGCCTATTAAGCAATGACCTTTCTTTGATTTAAGAAAATCTTTATTTCCACTTTCCGGTATTTGCTACGGGGCACTGAAGCTACCGAAGGACTTGCTTATGTCCAGCAAGTGCAGACATTTGTCAACACTGAGTTCACAGGACATCCTGAGCCGGCTGGTGTCACAGGTGAGAGAGGCATGCTGGCTGTCTTAGAGCTTGTGGTCTGGGGGGGTGGGGTGTGTGTGGGGGAGGGGTGCAGGTATTAAGGAAATGAACTACACGTATAAGTATATATGTAATCAACACAAGGAAAATCCTTGTAGATACAGTCGGCTAGCTGGGCGGCTGATCAGTTAAGGAGAAGCAGGCACACAACCAGATAAAGATGCTTTTGAGAAATGGGAACGAGACGGGCAGTAGGTCAGACCTCATCAAGGATTTAATTTGTCCTAAGAACAAGGAGATGCCAAAGAAGGACACTAGCTTTGCATTTTGTGAATACGGAAGTAAGATGTACCCACTCATGACAGGACCCCAAGGAAAGTTAACTAAGAGATGCCAGTGTCTTCACGGACAAATGGTCTCCTGATCTGCCCTCCAGGCGTGGCCTTGCCTTTGACCTGCACTGTGTGGTCCAACTGGAGCAGGGCGAGTCTTTCCTCGGCTGTGGTTGCGTCAGCCGGGGCTGGCTTTCATCAGCCCACGGATTGCATCACATCACACGGCCTTCCAGGTCGGCCTCATTCTCCCCCAACGAAGAGCTCTGCTCATCAGCCTCGCCTTAAGTTACCATCCGTTATTTTCAGCAGCTGATCCTCCAACCAGAAGCAGCCGTTGGAAACCTAAGACCAGGGTGGGGGAGAGGCAGCATTGCCCCTGGGCTCTGGAACCCGTCTGTCTGGTTCCAAATCCCCGCTCAAGCCCTCCCTAGCTCTGTGACCCTGGGGATTTGGTCTAAACGGCTTTCCTCCTCTTTAAAAGGAGCATAGTGACAACATTCATGTCATAGGGCTGATACGACACTTATACAGATCAGCGTTTGTCAAGCACTTAGAACAGGGCCTGACTCATAATAAGCACTATACCAGAATTTAGTAAATACGCAAATCGTTAAACGTCTTGCTGCCTTGCTGTCCTCATTAGAAAAACAACTTCTAGAAACTTCTATATTCCAGGTATGCTTCGAAAATGAATCAAGAGAGGGCGCCTGGATGGCTCAGTTGGTTAAGCATCTTCGCTCAGCTCAGGTTATGATCCCAGGGTCCCCGGATCGAGCCCCACATGGGGCTCTCTGCTCAGCAGGGAGTCTGCGTCTTCCCCCTCCATCTGCCCCTCCCACTGCTCATGCGCGCGCTCGCTCTCGCTCTCTCTCTCTCTCTCTCTCAAATAAATAAATAAATAAATATTTCAAAAAAAGAAAATGAATCAGCCAGGTACTCAACATATTTAAGGGGTGACTATTATCTTTATAGTCAATACTTCACTACCATTTGGGGACCACCAACAAGTGCTATTAAATAAAGGGGCAGAATCTGCATTGCTGTAGTACTTGGCCAATGGTTGTTAAGCAACCAGGACACACAAAGGCAGACTATCCCATGGCGGGGTGCTCAGTGAGCTCTAAGCTTGATGTGACAGCTCTCGGCTTCTTCTGGTGTCAAGTTCAGTGTCAAGAAGTCCACAGGGCCTTGTCAGCTGCCTACACAACCGGCTTAACTGTTGATAAATCTTGCCAGTCTTTTTAAAAGGTTTTTTATTTTTAAGTAATCTCCACATCCAACATGGGGCTCAAACTCATGACCCCAAGATCAAGAGTTGCACACTTTTCCAACTGAGCTCGCCAGTCTTCATGAAACTAAAATGGGGATTTACCAAACACAAGGTAGAGGTGGTTATGGACTTGACCAAACAGCTCTAATAGGGTACTTTTATAAAGCATTTTCTCGTCGTTTTATGACTAGCATATTTTTTTCTCGCAAAAAACCATGTTCAGGGGCGCCTGGGTGGCTCAGTTGGTTGAGCGACTGCCTTCGGCTCAGGTCATGGTCCCGGGCTTCCGGGATTGAGTCCTGCATCGGGCTCCCAGCAACTTGGGGAGTCTGCTTCTCCCTCTGACCTTCTCCTCTCTCATGCTCTCTCTCACTCATTCTCTCTCAAATAAATAGATAAAATCTTTAAAAAAATAAAAAACCATGTTCAATGAAGAAATTCTGGAAACTAAAGATCAGTCAATATTTTAAAAGGAAAATATTCTACAATCACACAGCCCACAAAAATCCCTATTAATAAGTCTGTATATCATCTCACAGAGATACACTTTTGCTACACATGTACATATTTTAAAAATGTATAGAAATGAGATCAGAAGATACCTCTTATTTTGTAACCCTTTCCCTACAGGTGGTTAAATATTTTTAACAACCTGATTTTTTTTAAAAAAATGTATTTATTTATTCTAGAGACAGAGTACACATAAGCAGGAAGAGGGGTAGAAGGAGAGGAAGGGAATTTCAGGCAGGCTCCTACTCCCTGCTGAGCGCAGAGCCTGATGCAGGGCTCAATGTCACTTCCCTGAGATCAGACCTGAGCAGCAATCCAGAGTTGGCTGCTTAACCCACTGAGCCATCCAGGTGCCCCTTTAACCACCAGATTTTTAACTCTTAAAAGCACATTGAGGCAGGTGCCTAGGTGGCTCAGTTGCTTAAGCATCTGCCTTCAACTCAAGTGATGATCGAGGGTCCTGGGATCCAGTCCCACGTCGGGCTCCCTGCTCAGCAGGGAGTCTGCGGCTCCCCTCACCCCTCCCCGACTGCTCCGGCATGTGCTTGCCGGCTTGCTCTCTCTCTGATAAATAAATAAAATCTTTTTAAAAAGCAAATTGTAGGGGCACCTGGGTGGCTCAGTGGGTTAAAGCCTCTGCCTTCGGCTCAGGTCATGATCCCAGGGTCCTGGGATCGAGCCCCACATCGGGCTCTCTGCTCCGCAGGAAGCCTGCTTCCTCCTCTCTCTCTCTGCCTGTCTCTCTGCCTACTTGTGATCTCTGTCTGTCAAATAAATAAATAAAATCTTTAAAAAAAAAAAAGCACATTGTAGCTGCAAATCAACCAATCCCTTACTACGGCATAATTAGATGGTTTTCCATTTTTACAATCATAAACCAAGCTTGATCAAAAAAAACCTTGATTTTACAATCATAAACCAGGCATATTTGTAGCTATCATCTCACAGAGATTATTATTATTATTTTTTAGGATAGATTTCTAGAAGTGACATTCTGGACCCAACAGTATGCAAACATTTCAGAGATCCGATTCGTACGGCTACCATGCCTTCCAAGAAGCGTTAAACTCTCTTCAGAACTCTAAGGCCCAAAGAGAACTTTATAGCTAGTTTTAAAAATGCCATTTTTAGATATTTTAAAATTGTTTTGACTCTAAGGTGGTAGTAAAGGGGCTAAAAAGTGGGACTTGGACAAAAGGCGAGTGGTGTCCCAGGTTCACTTGCTTCGCCGCAAGGCGATAGGAACCCAGAGCACACGTACCCTCGCTCACCCACGCCCTGGTTATTGCTCCACTCAACCGTCCTGAGCCCGGTCGTGCATTTCTTAACTCTCTCCTCTCTCACTTATGCTCCTCCCATCCCAGTGATTCTCAGTGGCCGCGGAACTGTCCCCTATGGGTCACAATGGGCACTTATGTGGGTGGAGGGTTGTCTCAATGATGTGTGTGTGTGGGGGGTACTCCTGAACTTAGATGCTCGATATCCTGTGCAATAAAAACGTTTCCTGCACTGGGTGTGGTGCATAAACAATGAATTCTGTTACGCTGAAAAGAAATAAAAGAAAATCAAAACAAAACAAAACAACAACAATAAAAAGTTTCCTATCACTCACATGACTTTCACATATTCCTCTGGACATTCATGTTGGTGAAACACCTGCATCTAAAACCCATATATAATAATATCTCGACCAAAACTCTGAATCCCTTTTACAGAGAAATAAAAAATAGTTTTTGAATTAATGTTCCAGGAAGACAAATGTATTTACCAAGTAAACTGAGGAAAGACTATGTCAATAATTTGTTCTGGGCTTTTCCAAGACTTGTTTACCATTGTAGAAAAATCCCATCACCAATGGTAATGCTGCTAGTGGTATTTGAGTCACTGACTGAACACCCCACTTCAGTCTACACCCGCAACTGTCCCAGACACAGGGATTGCACATTCGGGGGCAAACATCTAAGCACTCCATTGTAGCTTCGTGTACTCACGTCCAAGGATACATATTAGTTAATAAAGTTACTTTGCTTTCATTTCTTCTTTATATCATAGTCTTTAAAATATATAAAAATGAGATGTATCAGTAGGTCATATTATCTACGAGTTGCATTTCAGAATGATGAAGAGGGTATTTAAAAACATTTGCTAGAAAAGGGGGCATTGTGCTGTGGTACCATTGAGAGCAAGTCCCTGGCGCCCTCTGGTGGCACACTCAAGCATTGCTTCACTCAGCAGATGGTTCTTAGGCTTAAAAGCCTTAAAAGCCTTCAAAATGTGGTAACAAAATGACCCTTTTGACAAAACTCAAAGCACAAAATTCCTTGAGTGGTCCTTGGCCATCTCTCTCATTTATCGTCATTTGGATCCCGCCCCCAACCCTCACCCACCCCCCACCGGAGTGAATCCTGGTCGTTTCTGGGAAAGAAGATGCCGCTGAACACGGCTGGGTGTGCGGAAGGCCGAGCAGGGAAAATGCAGGGAAAAGTCAGGAGCCAAGAGAAGTAGTGCCAGCCCTCTGGATCCGTTCATAACTAGGAAATTTAAGCAAACATGTGGATCGTCCCATCCCATTATTTTCTCCGTCTTACCGGCTAGTGCCGCCCAGCTTTTTCCCTCCACACACGGCACAGTCCGGGCATGTCCTTTGAACGCATGCTGCAGTGGCTTCTCCGTCTTTTGGCCAAGATCAAGTGTAAACCAGGGATTCTCCAGCTTAGCACGCATCAGCCTCCCTCGCGCGGCTGGTGGGCCCGGTCCCTGGGCTTGCGGCTGGGCACGGCCGGCGGAGGTCGATCTCGCATGCGCGCCAGCTCACTCGCAGGTGGGGCGGAGGCCTATTTGTGGCGGAGCTCAGCTGGCCTTGACCCCTTGTCAGCTGTGAGCACTGATCCCCGCTCTCATTTTCTGAGACCATAATACTTTGCTCAGTTTCCAAAGTGCCCGGATTTCGAGGAATTTTGCGTTTTCTAAAGGCAGTGGAGCGCTGGACTGCCAGACCGCACCATAAAAAGGGTCTCTGAGAATCCTCTCCTGGCCAGGGAGAGGAGAGGAATTAGGGACGATTACTCCGCACGGGGAAGCAAGGCCCTTCCCCCAAATGAGCCTGCATGCCTCCTGTAAAATGCCCAACTGAGAAAAACGATTTCCTCCTCCTGGCAGCTCTGGGACCTGTGCCTTAGAAGAATACTGTCTTCTAGCACCCACATAAGTAAGCGGGTGTCCTTTCAGAGAGAAGAACTAGAATCTCAAATGGCCAACGGCTAGAGTACTTTGGTATTTGTCATTTCTCTTGGACTTGTTCCTTGGCAATTGCTTTGAAAATAAAAATCATGCTGGGCTTTCTCAAAAAGTGAGTCGGGTGCCTGGGTGGCTCAGTGGGTTAAAGCTTCTGCCTTCAGCTCAGGTCATGATCTCGGGGTCATGGGATGGAGCCTCACATCAGGCTCTCTGCTCGGCCTCTCTCTCTCTCTGCCTGCCTCTCTGCCTACTTGTGATCTGTCAAATAAATAAATAAAAATCTTAAAAAAAATAAATTCAAAATTGAATAGATAAGAAAGAAAAGGTCAAAGGGGAATGGAGAAGAGAAAGAAAGATTTAAAGCCGGGTGGAGAACCTAGGTCTGGAGGACTAGCTGGAAAGGGGTGGGAGCGGTGATGTTTCTGGAAAGAAAAATATGGCAAGAGGGAGAAAGGAGAGGCATTGGAGAAAGCACAGAAGGGCAACAAGATTGCCCTTCCCATTGGGAGGGTGGCAGCACTTGGCAAAGGCTGTGCGGGTACAACAACCCTGGACCAGCGCCTGCAAGCGCCCGGGACACAGGTGGGTGTCCCCTGCCTGTTCCCCTGGCTCGAGGTAGCCAGTGCGCTATGTGGCCCACAGCATCCAGCAGTAGCCTGTGGCCAGAACCGTGCCATTTGGGCGGCACGGTGGCACGACCGTGACCAGACCAGGTTGCCTTCACCCCCGTGAGAGGCTCCACAAGGGGTCTGGCCTCCAGCGCATGTAGGGGAGCAGTGTCTTGGCATCCCTGTAGCTCATCTGGGGCACCCCAACTGGGAGGTTCTCTGCCAGAGGATCTTTGTTGTTTTGCTGTCTTCCTCACCCAGGTTTGTGGCTGAACCCCAGAACACGTAAAATGATCTGACCGTCTTTTCCAATTGTCACCAAGAGAGCAAATAACCCCCTCCTATTCTAGGTGCCTATAAAAGGGTAATTCGTTACATACAGTGAATGCTGGGAGGGGGTGGAGGGTAATCCACCCTCGGGCTGAGAAAACCTGGAGGGCGATGGGACTTGTAGGGGTGGGGGGGGGGGGGTGGGGTCCTGGTGTCTTTCTGAAAGAATGCAATCATGACAATTTAGAGCTGGGCTAGCTTTAGCAATGGCTAATTTAGGCCTCTTGTTCACAAATGAACAAGCCAAGGCCCAGAGAGGTTAAGTAATTTGTCTGAGGCCACACAGCTAGTTAAAGGCAGAGCTGAGAGCAGAACTCAGAATTCCTGAATTTTAGTCTAAATTCCTGTTATGTAAGACTTTTAATAAAGAGTGAAGGAATAAGTGCATGAACAGAACTTTATGTTTCTTGGATTTATACTGTCTGCCATTTATTTTAACATAATGCAGCATAAACGGAGTATTTTAAATGCATCTGTGAATTCATCTGTGAATTCACTTTAATCTTCTCAACTTTAGGGGCAGTCGGTTAACCTGTGAAGTGCTCTAATCAGCGAACCATACTCCAGGGGCAGGTTACTAACATTTGAAAGACCCTAACCAGAAGTCCATATTTGAGAGGACCCGCAAATACCTTATTTAAATTTTCACCTGAGAGCTTATTAATTCACCTAAGAAGTGTTATAAATGATTTTCAGTTGGTGAACTGAGTGATCTTCAAGACATGCTATTGGCTAAAAAGATGATGAGGGACCCCAATCCTTGCACAAATAGAATATAAGAATCTGACAAGCCAGAGGTCTAACACTTTTGAAGCAGTGGTCTTGCCGTTGTCACTAACTGAAGACTTGGCTGTGGATCAACATTTTGGGCAGAAGCTCATGACAGCACTGAAAAGGACCAGGCAGGCCCTCACCTGCATATGGGAACGGGCTGTATGGCAGGTTCTCTACCTGCGTAGGAATAAATGATTTTTGATAGATTTCTCTCTGTGGCTTCTTTTATTGTAACATGCTAGTGACGTTATAGGGAAGGAAGGAGATAAGGTTTCTGCCTACTTCAGTTTCAGGAAGCTGTCACATTTATCCAAACAACCTGGCAAAGTTGAAGGCCCCAGTTCATTCATTCATCAAACAGATATTTAAGGAGCATCCATTCTAGGATCTTGGGATATAGAAACAGACAAAATCCCACATTGTATAGTTGCTTAGATAAGTTTGCAAAAACATCAAAAGCAACTGGTAAAGGGGTGCCTGGGTGGCTTGGCTGGTTAAGCATCTGCCTTTAGCTTGGGTCATGATCTCAGGATCCCGAGATCAAGACCCAGGTGGGGCTCCCCACTCAGCTCAGAGTCTGCTTCTCCTTCTCTCTCTGCCCCCCCCAACTCATGCGCACGTGCTTTTTCTCTATTAAAAAAAAAAAGCAACTGGTAGATTTAATCAAAAGGTATCCTGAGTTCGTTGGAAAGACTCTGGACAGCAAAGCTTCCTAACCTCTCCAGCATTTCAAAAATGAAATATTTGTAGAAATTATAGGAGGAGAAAAAAAAATTTAAGTGTGAAACTAAAATTTAAGGAGTATTTCAGTGGTTCTCAAAGTGCAGTCCCAGACAAGTTCCATCAACATAAACCAACACCTCATTAGAAATGCAAATTCCCAGATCCCATCCCAAATCTCCCCAATAAGAAATTCTAGGGGTAGAGATCTGCAGTATTTCTTTTAAAAAGCTCTCCAAGTGGCATAGGCATGAAGTTTAAGGATCACCGGTATACCTTTTAACAAGGGGCAATTCCACCAAGTGGCACTCTTTCACAAATATGAAAACTTTTTTTTCCCTGTAATTGCAAGATAATTCTTGCCAGGTGGCACTCTTGTTTCAGGAAGTGAAAGCACATCTGTTGTGTAATTGTAGGTGAATTCCACCAGGTGGCACCCTAAACCAAGCAGCAGAAAAAAACATAACCGTTTTGCAATTACATAATTCTACCAGGTGGCGTACTAACTTGAGTAATAGGAAAAGTACATGTGCTCTGAAATTACATTATAATTCCACCAGGTAGAACTCTAACCTGAATACAGCTCCCCGCCCCACCCCCTGCATTAACCACAAGTGAGTTAAGCCACTTCCTTTTTTGGAAAGATCTGCTTTAGTACCTATTCTCTGTAACGGATTTTTGCTTTTGTAATAATGCTGTCACTGTACTAATTTGGTTTTTCCTACGGGCAAAGTGGTGTAATGAACCTTTGGAAGACAACTTAGAAAAGGTTTCATTGGACTGTTCTACTTTTGAAGAGAAACTTGTTACAGAAAAACATGTTATGCAATGGCAAGATAATTCCACTGGGTGGCATTGTAACCTGAATAATAGGAGAACGGATGGGATCCGCAGTTTCAGATAAGAGCCACTGGGTGGCATTGTAACCTTATAGAGTAACCTATGTGATCTGCAGTTACAGGTAAGTGCCACTGGGTGGCATTATAACCTGAATAATAGGAAATCATTTGATTTGGAATTGCATGAAAATTCCATAGGGTAGCCCTCTAACATGAGAAATAAGAAAAACGTCCATGATGTGCAATTGCACGATAAATCCACTGGGTGGCACTCTAAATAACTAGCTAACTAGCCAACTAGTTAACTAGCTACCTAAAAGAATGAATAGATAGATGGATGGCTAGATAAACAGATAAATAACTAAACGAATAAACAAAAGGACAAACGAAAGAAAGAAAGAACGAAAGAACAAAAGAACGAACGAAGGAACGAATAAATAAATAAATAAATAAATAAATAAATAAATAAATAAATAAATAAACAAAGCGCTGCGATTGCATCACGGAGCCGCTAGGCGGCGCTGTAAAATAAATAAATAATTGATGCAGCAATTACATAATATTTCCACACGATGGCACTCTAACACAAGAAATGGAGAAAGTGGTATGCACAGTTGCAAGAAAATTCCACCAGGTGGCAAGCTAACATAACAAATGGAAAATATAGATCTGGTACCATGATCTTAAATTTTCACTGAGGGGCACTCTAACATAAGAAATAGAGCAATCATTAGTTGTTTTATTGGAAAAGTGGCATTTAAGTAAACTTTTTACAAAATTCATGGTGATAAACTTATAGGATTTATTTACTTAAGATTTAAAGTGTGGATTAAAATTTGGTACATATACTTTTAGGGCTTTGGGCACATCTTTTTTTTTTTTTTTTAAAGATTTTCTTTATTTACTTGACAGACAGAGATCATAAGTAGGCAGAGAAGCAGGCAGAGAGAGAGAGAGAGAGAGAGGAGGAAGCAGGCTCTCTGCTGAGCAAAGAGCCCAATGCAGGGCTCCATCCCAGGACCCTGAGATCATGACCCGAGCTGAAGACAGAGGCTTTAACCCACTGAGCCACCCAGGTGCCTCACTTTGGGCACATCTTAATTACAGTGCTTGTTCTTTGCATTTTAATGACTTGCTCGTACATTCTTCCCACGTATGTGGGTCCTCTGGGGCAGAGAGCAAATATCTAATTTTTTTCCTCTTCAGCCTCTACTCCAGTTACTGATGCATAACAGAAATTCCATAACTATTTAGTACGTGAAAGAAAATAAAGTACAAGAGGCCAGTTGAAGGTCAAATACATGAAGGGAAGAGAATATAAGGAGAATAACAATCTAGAGTTTTTGGTCTCTATTCCCAGGGCTTCTGTACCCTGTAGTGGGACAGTCTGGGTGAAATGTAGAGGAAAATGTCACTGGGACCCAAATAACACCAATGTTTGTCTAAATGCCGTCCAAATTTGAGTGGGGAAAAATCAGTGAGTTAAAAGATTCTTAAAACAAACAAACAAACAAACAAACAAAAAACCTAGCAAAGTTTATTAAAAATGCTGAAGTTGAGTGAGAAGATGAGGTTTGGTTGTGTTTTCCATAGCCATCAAAACTATTTCAGGCCTGTAATTGTTCCAGAACTTGGTTTTCGAATTAAATGTTGGTGTTACTTCCGCGGAGTGGCCTGGGAGAGCTGCCTGCTAAGATCCCCTCAGGATTCCTTCCCCTGGGGGGCTTTCTGCTCTGTCTGAGGCTAAGCGGGAAGAGCAGCAGCGGAAGGAGGTGGTCGGAACCTCTCATTTTCCACACCAGACCCGGGAGGCCAGAGCTCACCTTCCTGGCCTCCTGTGCACTCTTTTGGGTCTTAGTGGACTGGCCTCTCCTCCTCCTGCCCCACAACATGGCCACACAGGAGTCACCCCCACCCCTGCAGGGCTCACCCGCTGTACACCCTCGGTGCTTCCTGTCCCTCAGCCCTAAGAACTTGCAGACTTCGGCCCCTTCTGATGTCTGACTGCCCCAAAGTTCACGGTCACTCACACTGCTCCTTAGGGACCAGTCTCCATCACTGCCTTCTGCTTTGTCTCTGGGAAGGAAATTTGGATTTGATCCTGAACTGAAAACCTAAACTAAAAAGAGTCTCAAATGGTGGAGTTTAAGGCATCAGCGACTAAGTAGGGATTTTTTTTTTTTTTTTTAAAGAAAGAGTATGAGGCTGTCCCCCGAAGCCGGCCCAGCTTTGGCCTGTGCTCTGTGCTGCTTATACAGCTGAGAGCTCCTGGAACCCCTGGGCTTTGACTCCTAAGGAAGTGACAAAATGCCCTACTTCCTGGCTGTTAGCCTATTTAAAAATAAAAATAGGTTTCCAAGGCCCTGGCATTCCCGATGTCTGTCATTAGTCACTGCTTGGTTCTCTGGAGTTTCCGCTTCAGCTTCAGGCCTACCGCAGCTGTCGTCCTGCTCTGCTCCACCCCTGCCCGGGGTCAAGGTGATGGTGCAAAAGCATTTTCTAGATCTTGTCCTCCCCTGCCTGCTACCCTCTAGTACCTTTCCCACAACTTCCTGCTAAACCCCATCAAAGAGCACCTGCCCAGACCCCCACTTCCTCCTTGACTTGAGCTGTGTTTGCTCTGCTTCACCCATTTCTTTTCCTGTTCCTCCAGCAACCCGACTGCTCCGGGCTCAGGGCTCGGGGCTGGGCAATAGACGCCTCTTGCTTGTGTCCACCTCTGTATCCACAGAACCTAGAACAGTATGAGGCACATAGTAGAGGTTCAATAAATGCATCTCAATGGCCGAGTCCGCTCAGGCTAACGTCGTTAAGTATCTCAAACCCCTTGGGGGATTTTCTTGCATCTGTTGCATTTATGTAGTATGTGGAAGCAACATTCAATCACTGAAAATGACGGTACTTAGGGTGTTCTGTTTATCTCATGTTCTCTGTTCAGTGTGAGGACAGATGGGAAACAAATGACCCATTAGGCTGGCATGACTTCAACTTTTGAAAAGTGTGAACCTCCTAGAAACCGACCAGATGATGTCTTGGAACCTCTTAGGTGCTCTTCTTTGATACATCTGAGGAAGTGGCCTCTTCTGGAACAAATATTACTTTGGGTCATATGTTGAACATGACAGTGATTTCTTCAAAGTGGGGGAAAAAAACCCAACCGTGCACATCTGAAACATTTTGAATAATCTACTTTATTTCATGGTCATTAACTGCTGTCAGTGAGTTACGATTTTAGGCGTAGACTGGTGGTTCACCACCAGGAGTGATTTAGCTCCCATGGGACACCTAGCAGCATCTAGAAGCATTTGCCCCACCACAAAGAAAGATCCATTCCAAATATCAGTAGTGCTGAGATTGAGAAACACTCTCTTTGACTATGCCAACTAATAATGCATCACCTTAAAGGTAAGAAAATATGTATCATTTAGAGAAATGTTGGAAGATAGCGATAAACCCAGAGACAAGAAACTGCTGGTAAGTGTTCATCCTTTGGTGTGTTAGCTTTCTAGGTTTTTTTCCTGTGCACATTTATATTATTATTAGTGAAAGTGATACGTACCAAAGATAATGTGTTGCAATCCTTTTTAATTTAAAAGGGTTATGTGCCTTATGAACCAAGCGTGCATCCTTAAGTATTATTCTACAACATGGGTTTTAATGACTACATAGAATTTTGTTGCATGGATGTACCATTATTTATTTAATCATTTTCCCCACTGTTGGACATTTGCATTTACATCTTCTAATTTTATCTACTATTCTCAATCCTTTGATGCAAAATGAACATTGTGGTATCAAAGTTTTGTGCACAAGTATGATTATTTTTGTAAGATGTATTCTTAGAAGTTGAACTGCTGGATCAAAAGTTATATTTCAAGGCATTACCATCTTCTTTTAAGAACTAGTAACTAGATGGGGAGCTTGTTGTAGGTGGAGACATATTCAATGCTCCGTGATGTTGCTCATGATAAGCAGCAAAGCAATCTTAAAAAGAAGATTTGAGTGCAAGTCGTGTATCTGGGAGAAGGACCAGTCAAGGCATGAGGATGTAAGAGAGGGAAGGGAAAGAAGCCACTGCAAGGCACCTCTGTGGGCACCTGGGGTTCCACACCCCGGGAAGCTCTGGGAGAACATGCAGAGCACACCCCACTTAAGGGGGGAGAAGCGGGGTATTAACCCTCTCACTCCCATTCATCCCAGTCAAGTGCTGCTTGGGGCCAATCCCTGCTGCCCTTGCTTTCCTTGCAGGCAGGCAACACAAAAGCCCCTGGCTGGAGGGTGATGGGTGCTTGCAGGGGGAGGCCAGTAGTGAGTGTGGGGATGATGAGGGCCAACGCTATTCCTTTTGGTGCATGGATAGCGGCAGCGACACTGGCCCTGTTGTAAACACAGAGTGGATGCCCGCTCAGTTTTTTCCATGTAAGCTAATGACATTTTGCATCTTTTTCCCTTGTAAGATGAAATACACATAACTTTTTAGAGTAGGAAGTGAGCTCAGTCACGATCTCAGTCAAGCTTCCCACTTCACAAATGAAGAAACAGATCCAAGAACTGAAAACGATTATCAAAGCAAGGCTTCCTTACTTCACCAAAGGACTCCCTGTGTTTGACATGGAATAATGGTTCTGGTCCTTCTGATAACGGACAAGTAACGAAGCATTCCGTTCTGGCCCTCGGGAGGTATTGCCTGTGTCTTAAGCAGTTCAAATGCCCTTCTAGCTCAGAGATTTGAACTTACTGTTTCCTTCTGCAGAGAATGGTCTCCCCTAGATCTTTGCATGGGTACTTCCTTCTTATCATTCATGTCTTGCCTCCAATGTCGCTCCCTTGTTGAGGTCGTTGGAAAGGTCGTTTCTCTCTGTCTCCCCATAAGAATGGTAGTTTTTGACAGAACATGGTATTTCAACTCATACAAAGTAGCCTTTGACAGTCAATATTAGAAAAGTAAAAGATTGATTTGGATTATGGAAGTGCCATTCTAGAAATATGGAATGGACAGGAGTTTTTGGACCCTCGGTATCTGATGGTGCAACCCCAGATCTGTAGAATTCCTAATTGCTCCCCCACAATGAGCATACTTTGAGTTATGTGTTCTTAATCTACTTTGTAGTTTAAGAAATTATTGTATTCATTCAACAAAACTGAGGAAGCGGTAATTGCACTAGGTATTAAAGGAACCACAGATATTCACCAGGTAGAGGGGAAGGTGGGACTGTTTCCAGAAGAAGGGCTGGCATGAGCCAGTGCACACGGAGTGCTGACAGGACATGGAGGGTTCAAAGAGTAACCCTTGGTGGCTGCAGGGTAGGAGTCACAGGCGGGGGAGCAGGGGTAGAGTAGGATAACCCCCACATTAATGAAAAATCTGTTTTGAAACTTCCAGAAGAGGAATTTATTTTGGGAGGGACATGCTTTTCTTGTTAATATCTAATTTTATTACACTGAAGTGGATATTTTTTATGCACATAGCCATTTTAAATATAAAACAGGAATTTTAAAAATCCAAGAAGCTGGGGAATCCAAGTCTTTAACCCATTTCAAGTTGATTTTTGCATATGTGTGAGATGGGAGTTCAGTTTCTTTCTTTATTGAAGAAACCCTCTTTTCCCCATTGCGTTTTCTTGAATCCTCTGTCATAAATTAATTGCAACTTCTTTTTTGAGATAATTTAAATATAGTAAAGTGCATAAATCTTTTAAAAAAAGATTTTATTTATTTATTTGAAAGAGGGAGAGAGAGCATGAGTGAGGGGAGGGGTAGAGGGAGAGGGAGAAGCAGGCTCCCTGCAGAGCAGGGAGCCCGATGTGGGGCTCAATCCTAGGACCCTGGGATCATGACTGGAGCTGAAGGCAGACACCCAATGACTGAGCCATCCAGGCATCCCTAAACTGCACAGATCTTAAAAGTACAGCTCAATGAGTCTGTACATTTATATATACCTGTGGAACTACTACCAAAATTAAGATCTAGAAAGTCCAGCATCCTTGAAGTCTCCCTCATGCCCCTATCCAGTCAATACCACCATTCCAGAAGCAAACCACTGTTCTGATTTCTATCGTCATAGATTAGTTTTGCCTGTTCTTGTAGTCCCTATGAATGGAATCATATAGAATGTGCTCTTTCTTACCTGGCTTCTTTCCTTTTGTTCAGTGTCTATGAGATTGCTCCACGTTGTTGAATGTCCTCTGCTTCTAAATTTGATTTGACCTGGGTTGAAATTAAAATCGTATCAGGCTTATATTAACTTGGTTACTTATTTGTAAAATGAAGTACACAACAAGTATGTCTTAGGGTTTGGGTGATAATCAAATTTATATGTAGCTGTATCCATTTTAGTTTTGTGATTTGACCAATAACAGATCATAAATATAATTGGAAACATTACAGTAGCAGAATCAAAGCCTGCTGTGGTTCTATCAACAGACACCAAATGTTATCTTGGGAAAGCCTTTCCATTAGGTTACTGGGCATGAGTTTTGTGGACTGCGTTGCCCCTTTTACTGAGAGAAAAGGCTTTTGTATCCCCACTCAGAGCGCCATCGAGACAAATGTAGTTATAGCTAACGCTCAGTCAACTCATGAGAAAGATATTATTTTCCACAGATCTCTATGATCTGTGTGGTTTGGATCTGCTGAAGGGATAGGCTCCCTAAAGCCCCATTCATGCATCTGAGCCTGCCCCACCAAGTCTTGAGAAGGCCAAACTCCCTCTGAGTGATGCCCTTGGTTCCTGTCATCTGGACCTCCTCTCTAGCTGGAGGAGGAAGGATCCTCAGCTGCCAAGAAGAGTTCCATCCTGGACACACATCTGAGACATCAAGGAATTTAAGCAGCTCCAGAAGGAATCTGTAATTAATTATGTTTCACAAATTGCCTTTAGTGTGGGACCAGCTCTTTTCAGGCCCTGGGCGAGGCACAGTGTGTGTGACCTTGGCAGGTTTACTGGACTAAGTTACACATACATGGGGGGGGTGGGGAACACCAATGTCATTTGGAAGAACCCCACTTTTTGCAGGAGAACAGAGCTTAACCAGCCAGGGCACTTTGCAGCACTGTCACACCCTCCTCGGCACAATCAGCTCCATCTTTTAGTCATCCGCGGTGTGGAAAATTTGGCTGCCTATTGAAAACGATGGAATTAATGATTCTCTTGTGCTCTGTTGAACTGGGATAGACTTCTTACATTTCTGTTCCACCACAGACTAGCATCTTCCCTTAATAAATCACAGGCTCTATTCTGTGGGCTGGGAGCCAAAAGTGGGTATGGCCGCATGGAGGACTGGCTTTACGGATAGGCAGGTAGCCATCTACAAACATGGCGGAGGGGCTAAGTGCCTAGACTCTGGAGTCAGGCTGCCTGGGTTCAACTGTCTCCACCAGTTACTTGATGTGTGACCTCAGGCAAGTACTTAATAACCCTTCTAAGCTTCAGTTTCCCTATTTGTAAAATGGGGATTATTTTACCTAAGTCATGGAGTTGTTGTGAGAACAAAATAAAATAGTCATTATAACATGCTCAGGATGGCCTATGTTTCAGTACACATTACTTAACATAATAGGAGTGACTCTGAGTCCAAACATTCAAATACAAAAACACCATTTTATTATTTCTTTTAATTTAAATTCAATTTTGGGCACCCATGGGGTGGGGGGAAATTTGAACTCCATTATTGAGTCTTTTTTTTCTTTTAAGATTTATTAATTTTTGAAAGAGAGCCAGCACGAGTGGGGGAAGAGGCAGAAGAAGGAGAGAGAGAATCTTCAAGCAGACTCCCTGCTGAGCACAGAGCCTGATCTCCAAGATCATGGCCTGAGCCGAAATCAAGAGTCAGCTACTCAACCAACTGACCCACTCAGGTGCCCCATTACTGAGTCTTTTCTATGCCAGAGCTGTGCAATTTTAAGGTCATTGCCCATTTTCCTCATAATGGACAGGGTCCTAGTTCCCTTAAAAGGGAAAAAAGTCTAGCAGTTCTGCTACTTCCCAGATACACCTGGCTCATAGGACTTAGGCAAAGCTAGAGCCCCTGTCCCTGGGACCCAGTGTCCCTGAGTGTGCCACAGGCCTTGCCCTCCAAGGTCTTGTGATCTTTGAGGCATCAACAAAACAGCAGGGGCCATGTGATTCTTCTCCTCCCTCAAGGTTTCATAAGAGAACTTTCTAAGGTATTCTATGAAAACTACAACTATTCCCAGCAGACCAAGTCCTTCTATTAATTTCATAGACTATGCTACCTAAATAAGAGAAAGAATATTTTGCCTGTGTGAGGATAAACTGAAGGAATTAATGAATCTGTTAAAAATGATAATTCTGTCATTTTCTTGTACAGTGCACAAGATGACCATGGTTTCACATGATGTGTACAACAGAAGACGTAACTTGATTTTAGCTGAAAGTAATTTTTTTCTTGAGTGTTTAAAATTTTTTTTATTTAAAAAAATTTTTTTTAAAGATTTTATTTATTTGACAGAAAGAGCATGAGAGAGAGAGCACGAGCAGCGGGGAGCAGCAGAGAGATAGGGAGAAGCAGACCCCCCATTGAGCAAGAAGCCTGATGTAGGATTCGATCCCACGATCTGAGCTGAAAGCAGATGCTTAACTGACTGAGCCACCCAGGTGCCCACCTCTACTAATTTTTCGAGAAAATCCTCCATTGACTGAAGTATCTGATGACCCCCTCCCCCAGCTTCTATCATCCAAGCCTGAGGTATTGCAACTCTGAGCTCAGGTGTTCTTGTTTTCTGCGTCCACACAATAGTACAGAAGAAATAAATCGCCTCTAGGACTGACGTCCAAACTCCCAAACTTAAAGTGACTGCAGACTGCACAGCCTCTGGTCTGAGAGGCTGAGTCATCATCTGCAGACACTCGAAGGGACAGCAGGAGGAGACCAGCCTAACACACGTGTTTTTGTAGATGAAGAAATGACTAAGTGAGTCACCTAAGGTCATGTGACTGGTTAAGGTCATGGTCTAGATTGGACCCAAGTCTCCTACTTCTAGGCGGTGGTTTCTGTTTCCTTCACTGCCCAGTTCTGGGTTCTCATGGTCGTTGCTATCCAGAGCATGGCCCAGGTGCACAGGCCTCTCGGGCAGCTCATCAGAAATGCGGATTCTTAAGCTCCCAGCAGACCACAAGCTGGTCCCAGCGGGACCAGAACCACAAGGCTTCTGGAGTTTAAGAAGCAGTGGTTTCAGGTTCACTGCTGATTTGAGGGTGAACGTCTTGTCTTCCAGCCACAGAAGCTGGGGCCTTCATAGGACAGGATGAGGAGACTGAGGGGTCCCGGGATGGAGCCCCATATTGGGCTCCCTGCTCAGCAGGAAGCCTGCTTCTCCTTCTCCCACTCCCCCTGCTTGTGTTCCCCTCTCTCACTGGGTCTCTGTCAGATAAATAAATAAAATCCTAAAAAAAAAAAAAAAAAAAAAAAAAAAAGCCGAGAAGCAAACTGGCTATTCTCACCTCTGAGCCATTGCATGTCCATTCCCTCAGCCTGGAAACCTCTCCAGATACTCTCGGGGCTTGCTTCCACACGTGTTTCTGATATTAGGGCGACTATCACTCTCCCTGTCGGGTCGGCCTGGCTTGCTGGTTTGTGTGGTGGCAGAAACAGCTCCCACAAGATGGCTGCTCCCGCCCTGAGTTCCTGCTGTCGCTCTCTTTGCTCTTTCAGCCCTGCTGTTACTTTCTCTGCGGTGCTGCACTCTCCTTGGGATTTCACTCAACCCTGACCACACCTCTGCAAAGCGTCCCTTCCTTCATCACCTCAATGTCTCCTAATTGAGTGTGGTTTTTGTTTCCGGCCAGGACCTTTTTGATGGGTGCATGGGGAGTGGGTGGGGTGGTTGGTTGGCCCGGGGTGGGGTGGGGGGCGCTAGTGAAGCTCTCCCAGGTGATTCTGATTCACATTCTGCTTCCCTGCCTTCAGGGGCCATTCTTCCCAACCCCGCTCCAGAAGAGGAAAGAAGCCCAAGTCCGGAAGAAGCAGTGGGGGTGGGGTGGAAGGAAAGGAGAGACTGGGCCAGAGAGAGGAGCAGTTATTAGAGCCAAGAATGCGGGGGACACCACCATTTTCCTTTCACTTCAGGGTCTTTGAAAGTTCTGACTAGTCTGGAAGCCAGTACTGGACAGCAAAGACAAAAACTAACCAATTTGTAAGACCAACTTGGATGTGGCCACTCATTAGACTACCACATATTTTGCCTTAAAAGAGAAAACAGTACACAGGAAACATTACTCTCCTTTTCCCCTCGCTGACTATTTCAACTAATAGGCCTATGCATTAGTCACTTTGCTAATGAGTAGTTTTACCCTGGCTCCCAGTGAACCAGGCCAGAGAGGGGCCCTGCAAACTCTTGGAACACCTCGTGAAAAGGCCTGTTCTTGTTGACCCATTAGCAGAGAGGTGAGACATACCAGGGACCAATGTTTATATATTGTAGCTATATTTGGAAATGTAATTGTTTTTCTAAAAATTGCAATTGAGAAAAGTGAAGGATTTTATAATAATAGAATCAAAATAGTACATTCTAAGACCTAACGTGTGCTTATTTTTCATTGGCCTCTGCCATTTTCATAGTCCAGAAAAGCAAACAAGGGAAAAAGTATTTCATCATGTCCTCTCCATCAGCGGTTCTCAACCAAGGGCAACTGGGTCCCTCAGGGCACACTTGGAAATGTCTGGAGACAGTTCTGGCTATCACCAGAGGTGCTGCTCAACACCCTGTAACAGAGAATGATCTAGTCCTAAATGTCAAGAGTGCTGAGGCTGAGAAACCCTTCTCTGCTTTCCAAATTACAGCTCTATTTGCAAGGAGATTGGTGTTAAACAATCTTCATAACTTTGTCATTTAGGAACCACACTCCAGTGAGGTTAGGTACCCCTGGTTTACTGATATTACTATAAACCACTCATTAAATATCATTGCCTTAGAGTTTGTGGAGTTTGGAAAATGGCAAGTTTATTGCATTTTTAGTATATAATCAATGTTTTTCAAAATAGAAACCAGGCTAATTGGTCAGATGGAATAAAATCGTTTTGGCACGCATGGAATTTTATTTTTAATTGTCTCTCTAATCAAAAGCATTTTCCCTTCAGATTGTGGTTCTCACTAAAGAGATGCCCAGCCTGAAAGGAAGTGGTCTGAGGTTCCGAGTACCCAAGTCGAGGGCAGTAGAATTAGCTTCTTAACCATTAGCCACTGCAAAGAAGAGATGAGAATCTTGGGCTATTTGGGAAGGATTTTACCAGACAAAAAGGTCTCAAGTGTCCTGTCTCCTTTCCACCCAAAATAGTTCTGGCCTGAATATGAGGTCCTCAAGGTGTCTTGGAGTAAGGAGGAAAAAATCTGTTCTGGGCATTGACCACCACCAACCATTGAGGTTTGCTGGTGAGAGAAGATGCCAAGAGTGCCTTACTTATAATGTTTGTCACTAAGGGACATGGCATGCTTGTAAAAAAGCCCTTTTGTTCAGTCTTATTCTGCGCTGGAGAAGCAGGCTCGGGAGGAATCAGAGAGCTATCAAAGAAGCTAAAAGCCTTTCATGGCAAAGAAAGATCAGCCTGGAATTAAAATTAATGAAGATGTTGGAAGAGCAGAGACAAAAGTGCTGGAAGGATGAGGATAGAGAAACTATTTTAAGGTCAGTCTCCAAGAAGATGGAGAAAACAAATGTGGCCAGGTAGAAGGAAATGCCAACTTCTCCAAATTAATTATCCAAAAGATGGACTACATTTCTTGGAAAAACTGACCCTATGCAAACTTGCAGTTCCAAATACCAGTCTTCTGAGTCAATTGTAAGAATCGGCTCGAGGGCCTCACCAATTCAGGAGTTTGAAGAACACTTGAGAGTTTGCTGAAATTTCTCCTCTTCTCCAAAGGAATGTTCCTAGAAGCAGAAATTGGTCTGCTTAGGCTGACAACACTAAAATGATGAAGAGCTCAGATAGGCTGAAGCTGCAGGAATTTAACAAGGTTGTCCGAAGTGATGGATAGATAGCGGATGTAGCTTCCTGACAACGTTGTGCAACCTGGTTTTCTGGACCATCCAAGCGCAGCTCCCTGCCAGGTGAGGGTATGGGGGAGTGTGTGGCTGTCGTGGCTGACTCCCTACTATGAAGCCCGCCAGAAGGAGGCTATTCCACTGATGCTTTAAGAATGTTCTCATTTCGGAGCTAATGAGGGCCCGTGAGAAGATGATGGTGAGTTGGGGTCAACACACCCCAGCAAAGCCAATGATAACACTGCACAGTAAGTAACTAAAAACGTTAACAATCTTTGTTATGACATCTACTTTTTGAAGGTAAACCAATCAGGGATTTGTCCTAATCAATGAGATGATAACAAAAGGTAGGGATTAAAACAGCAGAAAGTATTGAAGTAGTATTTGGAAGCACCAGAGTAAATCAAGAGGAAAAAAGAATTTAATACGGTAGAAACAATTCCAACAAGGATTAGCAAGAAAGTAAAGATGGTTATGGCCCAACCAGAATAAAGCTAATGAT
Source organism: Enhydra lutris kenyoni (assembly GCF_002288905.1). Lineage (NCBI taxonomy): Eukaryota > Metazoa > Chordata > Mammalia > Carnivora > Mustelidae > Enhydra > Enhydra lutris. Next base: position 1,415,149 of record NW_019154107.1, on the reverse strand, counting down.
AATAATCCCTAACACTTAGTTGTCCCTTACTCTGCGCTAGATATTCTAGGTGCTTTTATTAATGTTATCGTAGTGAATCTCTCTCACAGCTCTATAAAGTAGGTATCATTACCCCATTTTTTAAAAGATTTTATTTATTTATTTGACAGAAAGAGATCACAAGTAGGCAGAGAGGCAGGCAGAGAGATGGGGGAGAAGCAGACCCCCTGCTGAGCAGAGAGCCCGATGCGAGACTTGATCCCAGCACCCTGGGATCATGACCTGAGCTGAAGGCAGAGGCTTAACCCACTGAGCCACCCAGGTACCCTCATTACCCCCATTTGGTAGATGAGCTTCCAAGATGCAAAGACTTGAAATAACACGCCCAAGTCTCTGTAACTACAAAGCAACAGAGCTGGGATTTGAACCCTCATCTGTCTGACTCCGAAGTCCACGCTATTAAACACTGTATTCGACCGGCATAAATTTTCTGGCTCTGTGGGGGAGTAGGAAGCCCCAGGGGAACAGCGGAAGTTTCATCACTTGGGTTTCCAGACTGAACAAAATATTAGTATGTGTGTCATAGAAAGTAATCTCTAATGGCTCAGGGTGGATTAAAATAATATCTGCAACTTCCATTTCTGAATGTTAAGAGCTCTTGATCCACAGCTCCCGCCATATGGGTGCAGACTGTACTGCCGTTTGCAGAGGACCTTCACACAAACTCTCTCCCATCTGAGGCTCACGGAAACCCTGTCAAGTAGGCAGGCCACATGCTACCACACCTCTTCTCAATGGTATGATAGGCGGTCCCATCAGAAATGAAGTGTTGCCAAGTTACTTATCATCAAAAGTATGTGGGAGGAGGGAGAAATGTGATTCCAAAAAAGTTGCTTATTTCAACCCTGAGCAGTTCATAATTTATTTCCACAGCAGTGTGATTGCTTCCTTTTCAACAAGGCTTTGACTCACTCGGAGGAATGTATTCCATTACAAGTCCGCTGGCTTCGGGCTTTATGTAGAACCCTGTGGTTGCCATGACAACCGGGACTAACAAAATACAAACCATGAACTCTTTCAATACTGGTCATAGCTCACTTCTAACAGTCCACTTCAGTGGAAGCTGATGGTGTTTCCGAGGGACTATATCTCCCCATCTCCATTCATTCTGGAGAGTTCCTCCTTCAAGTTTGAGCATAATCTCAAGACATTTGGGTTCAAGGGAAACTTGGACCTAAGTTTTTTTTGTATCTGTGGCTAAAGAGTGTCTGGAGAGCAGTGTCTTCGGTCATGTTATTTTATTCTTTAAAAACTTGCATTTCGGGGCGCCTGGGTGGCTCAGTGGGTTAAAGTCTCTGCCTTCGGCTCAGGTCATGATCCCAGGGTTCTGGGATCGAGCCCCACATTGGGCTCTCTGCTCAACAGGGAGCCTGCTTCCCCTTCTCTCTCTGCCTGCCTTCTCTGCTTACTTGTGATTGCTATCTGTCAAATAAATAAATAAAATCTTAAAACAACAACAAACAAACAAAACCTTGCATTTCTCATACCAAACCAATTTTAGCTCAGGTTGAGGGGGAAAAAAAAGTAATATACTGAAGTTTCCTAGCAGCTTGGTATAGTACAACTCCTACAGCATTTATTACTTAAGCACCCAGCTCTTATCAGAAGGTGTTTATTCACTATACCAAAAGGCTATAAGACAATATGTTCAAATTTTGGAAAACAAGATAATTTCTAAGATAGCATTAAACCTTATTGGTTAAGACTAAATGGGAAATTGGAAGAAAGAGAGGTGGGGAAGTTTAATTTGAAATAGTTCTTCTGAATTGTCGTGAACCTCTGTTTTTCCTCGCTCAGTAGCCATCCCCAACTCTTCTGACAACAATCTGACTCTCTTTGGGTAACCATCTTCTACCTCAAACTCAGTCATGTAATTCAGGTACAGCTGACCCCACCCCAGTTCCAGGAACATACATGTAACACAAGCCTGGCCAATCAGAGTAATGTGTCCCATTGAATATGGAGATTGGTTCAAGGAAAGGCACATGACCAAACTCAGGCCGATCTAAGCCAATAAGATTCAACTCCACAATTTTGTTTTGTTTTGTTTTTTAGATTTTAAGATTTTATTTTTAAGTAAACTCTGCACCCCAAGGGGGGCTCGAACTCAGCACCCAGAGATCAAGAGGTACTCGCTCCACCAACTGAGCCAGTCAGGGGCTCCAACTGCATAATGTTTATTGGAGTTCTTGGGACAGAGGGATGTTCTGGAGTATGATGTATGAAAGCCTAGACTTACCGGCAACCTTCTTGCTACCAAGAACAGATGGTCACCTGAGAATGGAACCTTCCCAGAGGGAAAAGAGAAGAGAGATGGAAAGAGTAAGACCCAATTTCCAATGACGTTGTTTGAGTGCCTAAATCAAGCCTTGCCTGAAGTCTGTCTCTGGACTTTTTGGTTATTTGACCAATAAATTCCTTTTCTCCTCAACTTCAGCTTGATTGGATTTGTTATTTACAATCGAGAAAGTCTTGATCGATAGAGAAAAAGATCTGTATAATTTTAAATGCAATGATTAAATCTAAGCTAAAAAGTGCAAGAGATCTCCAAGGACCCTGTTTCAGTGATTAGATAATTATGCCATTCTAATAAGCCTAATTAATTGCCCTGAAATCAGTCCCTTGGGGAAAGTTTATTTGCTTAAATATTTTAGAGATCTCCCCTTGCAATCTTATTTATGATTTTAATTTGTGCTCCCGAGAAATAGGTTGCTCAGAAAGGATACATCTTGACTAAAACATATGGTGGGATTTTATTGCAGAAGACACATGGTGTCTTTCTTAGCCTGACAAATAACGGGACATGCTAATATCCTCATCATGGACAATCCAGAACCTGCAAAAGAAAAAACTGAAGACATACTATTTTTGAGTCTTCAGCTTCAAGGCATTATTACATTTAATTAACTTTTGCTCCAGTAGGCACTGCATTTTTTTTAAAATTATAAAACATTTGGAGCTCCTGCCAAAAAAGACTTTAACAACATATAATTATTACCTTGTTTTCCTTTAAACATCTCTGAGAACCTTACAAATTTTCCTATTCATCATCATCATCTATTTTAGGGGGTTAATTTATTCACTTGAGTCGATTTCCTGGAGTATTAATAAAACACTAAATGTTACATTATGACAGGGATTCTCAACTCTGGCTGCCCAGTGGAATCACCTGGGGAGCTTTTCAAACATAGTAATGGCATGGCCCCACCCTAGGTTAATTGAATTTAGAAATTTTTGGAGTAAGGTCCTGGCATCCGTATTTTTTAAAAGTTCCCCAGGTGATTTCCATGTCCAGCCAGAGTTGAGGACAACCGCATTATTGGAAATATTGACTACAATCTATGATTTGTTTCAGTAAGGAAGCATTAAGTCAGGGATCCTTTGGAAACACCCTTAATTTCTCAAAATGGAATTTTTTTTTAAGATTTTTATTTATTTATTTATTTGACAGATAGAGATCACAAGTAGGCAGAGAGAGAGAGAGAGAGAGAGGAGGAAGCAGGCTCCCTGCTGAGCAGAGAGCCCGATTCGGGGCTCGATCCCAGGACACTGAGATCATGACCTGAGCTGAAGGCAGAGGCCTTAACCCACTGAGCCACCCAGGCGCCCTCAAAATGGAATTTTTAAAAATTATACACATACATACACACAGACACACATGAAATACACTATGTATGTTTGAGAACTCACTCACGCTCACTTATGGTATATGGAGGTACCTCTCACCAAACCTGTTCCTTCAAAGTTACCTTTCAGAATAATGTGCAAGAGACCGACTTCCTTTCTTCAGGGTGATTATCTCCATTGTTATCCTTGACTCTATCTACTTGAAATTGCATAGCTCTGCAATTGTTTCTTGGTTGACTTTCCTTAAGAGCTTAATTACTAATTGCCAACTCCACTTAGTAGCATTTTTGTTTAGAGGAAGCCTCGTGATTACTGCCCCAGGTGATATTATCATCTTGATTCTGAATAGTACATGGACCCGGAAAGGACCCAAAGAAATTTTCAGTGTGCTATCTTGAGATAAAGGTGACAGGATGAAGCCAATCACAGAATTGCTTTCCCTTAATCCAAACAGCAAGTGATTTTTAAAGATAGCAAAATTTACCAACAGCAACCACAGAAGAAAAGTGGCATGACCTTGCCAAAATAAGAAACGGTTGCCAGAGGAAGAAACAGATAATGTGGGCTTTTATTCTGACTCAGCCTTGTGCTGGAGCAGGCTCTAACTGGCTCACAAGAGCTGATAGTCCAATTTTCAGGGATTTTCCAAGCCAGGCATTAAACAGAGCAATTATTAAAAATTAAATTATATACACTTACAATTAAATAATTATATTTTTTAAAATAAATATTTACTTAAAAAACATTTTTAAATGAATAATATCTAAAACAAAGATAGTAAATGCTCAAAAATCACCATTCTAATTATTTCATTTCATTTTCCTACTATCTATGCTTTTGAGGTTATTTCCATCGACTCTGTCCAAACAGCGGAAATACTGTATAATGATGTGCTAAGCTATATAGCACTGTGCGATCCAATTCCACGCCTAGTAATGTCATATTGGTAGCTTGAAGTTGGTTACAGTGGGAATATTTACACTATGGAAACTGGCATACAATATACACTGAGGATTTTTATTTTTGAGAGCCGGTTGTTAAATATTTACCACCACACCACTGCTCTTAATTTCACCCCCACATCTACTGATGGTCACCTGAAGTGATACTGGGTGGGTGGGGGGGACACCAGTCGACAAAAACCCAAATTCTCATGCGTCACTCTCAGTTTGGAGAGAAATGAATTGATGAGGAAAGTAAGAAACCGTAGGAAAAAATGAGGGAAAAGAACGGAATATTTCATCAGGGACAGAAAAAAAGCACCCTTGAGTATGTTATTTACTACAGATTCATACAAAATTGGGGGCATAATTCCAAGCCTAAGGATACAACATATTAAGCATAGGGTATATCTCCAAGTATGAGATCTAAATTCCTAGTGCAGAACACGGAAGAAATTCTTTTTTTTTTTTTAAGATTTTATTTATTTATTTATCAGAGAGAGAGGAGTGAGAGTGAGCACAGGCCGACAGAGTGGCAGGCAGAGGCAGAGGGAGAAGCAGGCTCCCTGCCAAGCAAGGAGCCGAATGTAGGACTCAATCCCAGGACACTGGGATCATAACCTGAGCTGAAGGCAGCTGCTTACCCAACTGAGCCACCCAGGCATCCCCGGAAGAAATTCTTTAAAGAGAGCTTGTGTCCCCCACCAAAGAGGGCACACACCCCAGTTGAACTCTATCTCTGCCTCTGTGGCCACATCATCAGTGCAGAGAGAAGCATATAGAACAGCTCATTTAGGCCTCAAACTGGAGCTGTAAGAGGAAGACAAATGAGTTTGAGGTAAGTTAGAATGGGGTCAAGATTTCACTCATACATGTCAGAGAAAACAAAAGGTCCAGTCAGCTGCCAACATCGGGAGTGAGAAAATAAAAAGAAGGCCAAAAACCAAGACGAAATGCTAAAAACAGCAGATGTGGCTAAAAAGGGAGATGTCAGAGTAAAGAAAACAAGCTGAAGACCAGTACGATACTATTACAAGTTGAATAAATTAATTAGAAACAGCAAGAAAAATGGACACCAGGTGAAATATCACATTATTGACAAAAAAGGTCAGTAAGACAAATGTTAAAATTTTAGAATATTAGTAACTAAATAGAATTTGGTAACACCTGGATTTAGGAGATTAGGATTAACATTACAAATGAGGCTCAGACAGACATCGGACGGACGAGACACCCTGAGGACCCAGCACTTACATAGTATTCTGACTGTGAGTGTGTAACTGGAATGTAAGAAGCCTTCTATTAAAAAAAAAAAAAAAAGTTCTGTATTCTTTTTTTTTAAGTTTTATTTATTTATTTGACAGAGAGAGATCACAAGTAGGCAGAGAGGCAGGCAGAGAGCGAGGAGGAAGCAGGCTCCCCGCTGAGCAGAGAGCCGGATGGGGGCTCGATCCCAGGACCCTGGGATCATGACCTGAGCCAAAGGTAGAGGCTTTAACCCACTGAACCACCCAGGTGCCCCAGTTCTGTATTCTTTTAAGATGTCAGTGTCATTAGAGACAAATGCTGAGGAACTGGTCCATATTAAAGGGGACTGAAGAGGATGACGACTGTTATGGTAGCCAATTTCAAACCAATATGACATTACTAGGCATGGAATTGGATCGCACAGTGCTATATAGCTTAGCACATCATTATACAGTATTTCTACTGTACAGAGACAGTCGATGGAAATAACCTCAAAAGCATAGATAGTAGGAAAATGAAGTGAAATAATTAGAATGATTGATTTTTGAGCATTTACTATCTTTGCTTTAAATATTATTTATTTAGGGCGACTGGATGGCTCAGTGGGTTAAGCCTCTGCCTTTGGCTCATGTCATGATCTCAGGGTCATGGGATCGAGCCCTGCATTGGGCTCTACGGTGGGCATGGAGTCTGCTTAAGATTCTCTCTCTTCCTCGGCCCCTGCCCCTGCTCTCTTCCCCTCTCTAAAAAAGAATAAACAAGAATAAACTAGATGAAGATTGCGTGTGAGGACTGGGCTTCCTCTGCCAAGGAAGCAGAGGACAGAGGACAGTGAGAGATGGAGGGCGGCATGGAGGGTGCTGAAGGGGCTGGCAGACCCTGAAGCCTTCATAAGCCACATTAGGAAGTTGATCTTTATTCCAAAGGCCACAGGAAGCTGTTGACAGATTTTAAGAAGGAGAGCTTTCAACTCATGTCTCTAGTATACTTTCCTGCAAAGTTTTCCCCTGAGTAACAAAAACAAAACTACTTGATTATGTCATAAGTGGAGGTGATATGGCTCCCTCACTAATAACCAAATTTCCCAGCTCATGGTTCTTAGAATTTGGTCCCCGGGAAACAGTGTATCCAATTCCCAGACGGAGAAGGGAGGGGAGAATGTACGGAGGAACCCTGAGGAAGTTAAGCTGGGCCACATGAGCTGCGGTGAGCTCAGCCACACCAGTAACACAATGATCCATAAAGACATATTGGCCTTCTTTAAGCTTTGGATATATGTGAGAGAATGAGATCACTCCCTATGACTCTAGGTCTTGTTATTTACAGCTGCAATGCTAACACTGGCACCATAGGCACTTTATAAAATATGGGTGGAGTATCCCCTGACCTCTGTTATATCTTGCCTGGGCTATGAGCTGGTAGCCTCAATTGAGCACAGGTAAAAACAGATGGAAAATAAATTATCTTCCAATTCTCAGTGTGTTTTCATTAACTTAGCATCTGTTGGAAAATTTATTCTGAGAATAGCATCAAGGGGCTGATCTACATAGTGGGTAGGGGCCAAGTGAGGCCTCTGAGAGATGGTTTCTCCATTGGCCAAGGAGTGCTTTGCCAAAGTTCTTAAGGCTATGAGATTGCCTTGACAACACTAAGTAAAACAAGACACTGAAGTTCTTTAAATTTACCATAAGTCACAAGTTACACTTGCTCTTAATTCTGGATCTTGGAAATACGTGTTCTCTGGTTGGTTTATTTTAACTTTTGTCTTGGCCGCGTGGGTGTGTGGTGGGGGGTGTCTTCCATGCTGTTAAGGGCAACTTAAAACACTTTTTGATTCTCCTTGTTCTTGATCTTCCCTTCTTCTTTCCTTGTCCTCTTTTGCTATGATCTTCTTTGGTTTTTTGATCTCTTTCCTTTGAGTCACCTGCTAGAATTTTGAGCTCTTATATATAGGGTTCCAGCTGGATAAGGTAAATGTATCACAGTCAACCACCAAACAATACACTTCATTGAAAATAATTCAGGGGCACCTGGATGGCTTAGTCAATTAAGCCTCTGCCTTGGGCTTGGGTCATGATCTCAGGGTCCTGGGATGAAGCCCCAAATTGGGCTCCCTGCTCAGTGGGGAGTCTGCGTCTCCTTCTCCCTCTGCCCCTCCCCCAGTTCATGCTCTCTCTCTTTCTGCCTCTCTCTCTCAAATAAATAAAGTCTTTACAAAAAATAATAATTCAATTCTACTACGTGCAATGTATGCATTCTGACCTCAATGCAGCCTTTTGACTCTGTTAGTCACCCTACTTTGTTCTTTGGCTTCCCTGGCACCCATCTCTCTCTCTCCTCTTTTGTCATGGTACCAGTGATTAACAGCCCAATACTCATTCAAACCCAAATATGATTTGTCTGAGCCAATCACGGTATTTCTATTGTTTTTTGACAATGAATGATTGCTTTAAGAACTTCTGTAGCCATTTTCCCTCCAGCCTAAGGAGGAAGCCAACACTATTCTTGACAAGTTACAGAGCAGTGAAGTTGGAGCCCCAGTGCACATGCCTGGAGCCCAGGCTAGTTCTTACACGACATAATTAGTTTTCTTATTGTTTAAGCCGATGTGAGCTAGGATGTTCTATTGCTTGTATCTGGAAACACACTTACTGATGTTCCTTCTTCGTTCTTTCACCTCCACTTCTCAGGCTCCTTCATTAATTTTGCTTCTTTCCATTTAGGGTTTTGTGCTTGGTCCTCTTCTCTTGTTCTCTGATCTCCATGTGTGAGCTCATCCATTTCTTTTGCTTCAACTACAGTTTACATGTTGATGGCCTCCAGATCTAAATTTCCAGCTCCTTATTTCTATTTTGTGCTTCTTGGGGTGAATAATAAAATCAGTCTTGACTGCACTTCACAATTACTGTAGAACCTCAAACATGTACAGGTGTCCATGCCCATCCTTGAGAATTTTGGTCCACTAGATTTAGACCAAGCCCAGGGATATCCACTAGAACTTTCTGAGATATTGGAAATGGTCTACATCTGCACTAGCCAATATAGAAGCCACTAGTCAAATGTGTCCACTGAGCACTTGAAATGTGGCTGGTATGACTGAGGAACACAGTTTTTACGTTTAATTAATTTAAATTAATTTAAATAGCCACACATGTTAGTGGCTACCATAAGGGACAGTGCAGCTAGCCCTTGCGAACCCCGCTTGATTACATCTGGGAATCTTTAGGAACTTAAATGCAAGACAGCTACTACTTCTGTCAGATACTGCTTCCACTCCACAAGCAATCCCTTTGTGATTTAGACCATGACCCACAGGAAGAGATAGATTTTACGTAATGACCCAGTGTGTATACACATACACACACTCACATATACATATATATCTACTTACGACTTGTGAGAAACTGATGCTTTTTATACTACTCTAGTCTATCCAAGAACTGCTGGCCATGACCCACTAATGCACCAGGCCCCACAACTGGCCAATCGCTACCATCCCTGTGGCACTATCTTACCCCATGGGGTGCTTATCTTTCTATTTTAGGCATTGACATCTTTGCTGGGGGCCACTGCTGCTCAGCCAGGCTCATCAGAGCTCCTGCGGCACAGAGCTGTGGTCTGCAGCAACGGAGGGGAGAATGCCTGTCTCCCCTCTGCACTTCAGTCCGTTAAAAGGCTTCCAAAGCATGCAGCTGATATCTGAGTCCGTTAAAGCTTCTCACTGAAACATCTCTTTTGGCTTCCGTTTATAGCCCTCCAGCTCGAGAAGCTGTGTTTCCATTGGGACTTTGGAGGTAAGAAAATCTGAGTAACAGACATCAAGTTGTGCTCAGAATTGCTTCTCATCCTTCGGCTCTTGGAGTGTCTCTCCTGCCTGATGACCAAGGTTTACCATCGGCTTAATTTTGTGTCCAAGACTGAGTTCTCTCTCAGGAGGCTCTTTTGCCTGCATACAACAGGCACCTGGTGGGCCAGACTCCCACCTCACCTGACTTGCAGAAATTTCCTCAGACTCAAAAAACTTGATTGGCGTTAAACAAAGACGTGTGCTGTGGGACCACAGTTGGATCCGTTCTGTGTGGAGCTGAGGGAGCCTCAGAAAGGGATAGAGAGAAGATAAGGAGGAGGTAACATGTGAGTTCATCTCAAAAGAGAAGTAGAAGACAAACCATAAGAGACTCTTAATCTCACAAAACAAACTGAGGGTTGCTGGGGGGAGGGGCGGTATGGAGAGGGTGCTTGGGTGATGGACATTGGAGAAGGTATATGCTATGGTGAGTGCTGTGAAGTGTGTAAACCTGGCGATTCACAGACCTGGACCCCTGGGGCTAATAATACATTATATGTTAATTAAAAAATAATTAAAAAAAAAGAGAAGGAGAAGCTTATAGGAAGAGAGGGACTTGCTGTGACATCCTTCCAGCTTTCAAGTCAAGTCAGCTTCTCTGCTCCCACAATGTTTTCTTCCTGCCTGTATGACAGACTTCTCACACTCTAGAGGCGTTGTTTCTGTCTAGAATTTGAGATCTTCAGGTACAAAGGTCATATTTTCTCATCTTTGTATCCTTACCAACCAATGTGAGGCTTTTCCTGTTATAGGAATGGTCACTGAGAGAACAGTATTAGGACAGATGAGATGGGATAGTATTAGGTGGGATAGATGAGTGTAAAGTGTCAGGTGAATTTCCATGAGGGAGTGGAGCTTTGCTCCTAATTACTTCCAGAGGTTCCAGGCCAACCCCAGGTCCTCTTCTGCCTAAGTGTCCTAGAGAGAATGGACAGATGAGCCCTTCTGGAGACTTCCAAGGTAAGCTTGAGATTATTAAGGGCACTTTCAAAACCAGCCCAGTATCCAACTATGTCATTTGAACCCAGGAAGTTCAGCAAGGAGGCTCCATTTCCTGCACATGGAACTCAGCACGACCTTAGTATCCTGCTTCCAGTCCAGATCCAAATCCCAGTCAGACGTGCAGGCAAGGAATTGAAGCATTTTGGGTCTGAATGGGCCTTTGAGATGGAGTAGGAAGGTCCCCTCACCAAACTTTCACGAGAATCAGACTTGAAGCCCGAAAGCAATTCTCCAATGGACTTCCTTTCTTTTTCTTCTTCTAGATTTCCATGGAAATCAGTAAGGAAGGAATAGATTGATGTCCTGCTTCCTGCAAACGTTCATGTTCTCACCTCTTAGTAATATCCACTGGGAGCACTAACAGCGAGGAAACCCAGGAGGAGGAGGTGTGGGCAGAGCTGATGCTATTTTTAGGGGCTGAATCGGAATTCTGGAGGTGGTTCTGGAGGCGGTTCTGGAGGCGGCCGAGGACCCCCGTCTATGCAGCTAGCCCAGTGCACAGAGCCTCTGCAGGACACCACGGCCTCGGGAACCGAAGCCCGTGGGCAGTTGGAAGCCCGAGCACAGCTTGGAGAAGAGTGGAAGAGAAGCTTTGGCACCGAGACTGATTCTGGAAGAGCACACGGCCGACCCAGTCTTCCTTTGTGCTTTACTTCACCCCTCAAAAATTCTGCGGCTGACCATGGAGTTTGGAAGTAGCTAAATCCAGTGGGGAACAGGCATGTTGGCGTCGGAGCCTAACAGCGTTTGCCTTGCAGCTGCGCTGCCCTCATAGCACAGGTGTACGGAGCATGATTAAGTGACCCCAGAAATGTGACCGCCCGGGGTGTGGTGCTCATTCTTTCACCCTGATGCAATTAGCTCAGGGCGTGGGTACTCTCCGCCTCACGTCCCTTTTCTCTTCCCCGCCCCCGAACACTGACTTTCAAACGCTGGTGTCCCTGTGAAAAATAGAGACGCAAGGAGACAGGTTTCACGCTGTTCTTGATTTGATCTCATTTGGTGCCTTTCAGAAGTCTGCCCAAAAAGCAGGAAGAAAGGCAGAAGGAACTTTTTGAAAGATCTTTCAACACCTTCATTGATCCAGATTTTGTGTGATTTGGCAGGCAACGTGGGGTAACGTGTTCCAGTGTTTTAACTTGCACATAATTGCCAGATTAGCTATTGTTTGACTTGTACGATTATTAATGAAATGTGGAAAAGAAAGGGTGGTGCCTGCAGAGCCTGCGGGAATGTCTAGACATGAGGGTGGGGGTTGGGAGGTGGAGCACCCGGGGACGGGACACAGAATTTCCTTGACTTTGGTTTTTCTCAGACTGGCATTTCTGCCTTAGCATAACAACACGTGGCCCAAGATATTGATAGGTGAGAGATCATTTTTTGTGTTGTCATTACAATGAAAAATAAAATTTTAGGCTACACGCGGGAGATGTTTCTCACCTGACTGTGCTAAAAGAAAAGATGCAATCGCTTTGGCTGTAAGGTTCGCGCGCGTGCACACACACACACACACACACATGCGTGTATGTGCGGGCGCACAAGTACACACTGATGCTTATGTTTTGAAGAGTGTCTGCCGTGCCCGTCCCGCCAGGAAAAAGATGCTTAGGGTAACTTGGTTTTTGGAGGAAGAAGATTTTTGGTTCAGGGAAGCTTATGAATGTCATGCATACCCTTTGTAACCTCGTGTCAGGGTCACATCAGGGTGGGTAGTGCCGCAGCAGGGTTATCGGGTAAATAGCACTACCGGCTCTGAGAACTGGGAGAAGCCACAATATATGGGATCATGAAGTAATTTTTATTCTTACTGTCTTGGTGTCTTCACTGCGGAGCAAATTCCCCTCCCAGCCCACAGTGGGGAGAAGAAAGCTAAGAGAAGGAATTAGACAAACACGCAAGGATTTGGGGTGAGACCCCATAGGCAAAACCCAAAAAGAAACCACTTAGGTTGTGTGTTTAGTTGCTTTTGGTGTTAAGTATAGATGTATAAAGTGTGTATTGGGATACTGTACGTAAAGGATCATTATGTGCATACATGAGACCACATAATTTTTCTCATCCTGGATAGACTGAATTTTATGTATGTTGGAAAAAGGCTTTCCCTTTGATTTTATTCCAAGCAAGGTAAGCAGCAGCCTCCCCCAGTCTCTCAACCCTCCTTAGGGACAGACCCAAGTTAGAAGTGAGCACACAAGCCACGGCGTTCAGAAAACAGACTTGTTCTCAGGCTCCCCACTCCCCCTGCTCCTGACCTGGCCACAGTAGTTAAGAAATGAAGCCACAGTGTTTTAGAGCTAGAAGAAAACTATGAGGATATCTAAGCCCAACCCCTTCATATTACAGGTGAGGAAACTCAGGCTCAGAGAGATGAATTGATCTGTCCAAAGTTATGAGGCATGTAGCAACAGATATGAAGTTAGAATTTAGATTTCCTGTCTCCAGCCTGGCTGACTTCCTACTGTGATGAAATATTAAATGCACTAAAACCACAATAAGCTAATATTGAGTTAATTGGTAATTCAACCGAACTGTTGTTTCTCGGCAGACAAAATGCCCTATTGTTCTTCATTAAGAAATCAGATAATTCTGATTCCTGACCTTTCCATATTTCTCTTATAGATCCTACCCTTTAATGTGGTTTTATTGTAATCATGCCAAATATCATGGACAGATACTGAATTTACCAGGTTATTTTAAATCCCTTCCTTATATACTAATTTGTTTTATAGAATCACAAACTCTTTTCTTTGTTTTAAATCACCAGACTTGCTCTGTGATTTAAGTAGATAAACTTCAAAAACACCTGGAGAAATTATTTCTGGTATTTACAGTTAAGACTTGAAAAGCCTGGGGGCCGGAAACTGTATGAAGAAGTCAGGTGGTTCTCCCAAGGCTTCCAGTATAGTTTTGGCATTTGTCCCACAAGTCTTTGTTTGGACTGTATGAAATTTCATGACAGTTTTTTATCATTAGGAAGGAGTGATTTGCTAAGAAATCAGACATGAAATTATTATTATTATTAGAAAGGGAGGGGATGGGAGGGGCAGAGGAAAAGGAAGAGGAAGAATCTTCAGCAGGCTCTACGCTGGGTGTGGAGCCTGACACAGGGCTTGATCCCATGACCCTGGGATCTTGACCTGAGTCAAAATCAAGAGTTGCATGCTTAACCGACTGAGCCACCTAGGCACCCCTAGAATTATTTTCTTAAATGATCTTGGTAGGTCCTTAAACTGGAACTGAGTTGATCTGATGTCCAGCATGCTAGAGTCTGTGACCTTTAATTTCAGAAATGGGTCCTTGACTTTATAACAAGGTAGAAAGTGACAGCTACCTCCAGCCTAAGACTATCTTCCAAGGACAATTGTTAATCAGCCCTGGTAGAAACCTTTATAGATGTATCCTTTCAGGGCTGTGAATAGTCCTATCTGTTATGCCATCCAACTCTGTTGTGGATATGAGAAGATAATGTAACTAGATACAGAAATCTCCATGCTAGATTAGGTCTAGTTCACAGTGATTCTGAAAAATCACATGTGATCTGGGGATATACCATGATTCTGGATTACATAAACTTAATCTCTAATAATGAACACACAGACACTAATTTTATATATTTTTTAAAAAGGTGGAATTTTGGATGAAATATATTGTGAATATGCTCTGTTTCTCTTCATTCTTCTCCTCACATCCCCAAAATCTTGGTGCATTCAACTGACAGTAAGATGACAAGTCCTTAATTGTGGTATAGAGATGCAGCTGGTGTGAGTGGTGAGTTTGTGTCCTGCTACTTAGCTGAATTCATTTATTAGCTCTAACAGTTTATTTTGGTGGGATCTTTAGTGTTTTCTACAAATTAGATAATATATTCTATGAGCAGAAGTAATCTTACTTCTTCTTTTCCAATTTGGATGCCTTTTCTTTCTTTTTCTTGCCTAACTTCTCTGGCTAGAACTTCTGGTGCTATGTTGAATAGAAGTAGTAAGAGTGGGCATCTTTGTCTGATTTCAAATCTTAGAGGAAAAGTTTTCAGTCTTTCACCATTGAGTATGGTGTTTGCTGTGGGTTTTTCATATATGGCTTTTGTTATGTCAAGGTAGTTTCTTTCTATTCCTGGTTTGTTGCGTATTTTTATCATAAAAGGGTATTGAATTTTGTCAAATGCTTTTTGGTCATGGATTGCAATAATCTTGTGGTTTTTTTAAGTCCTTATCTTCATTCTATTAATGTGGTATATTGCATCAATCAATTTCTGTATATTGAACCATCCTTGCTCTCCAGTAATAAATTCCCACTAGTCATGATGTATAATCTTTTAAAAATGCTGCTGTATTCACTTTGCTAATATTTTGTGAAGAATTTTGCATCGGTGTTCATAAGAGATATTGTTCTGTAGTTGTCTTTTCTTGTAGAATCCTTGTTTAGCTTTAGAATCACATTAATGCTGGCCTCAAAGAATGAATTAGGGAGTGTTTCCTCCTTTTCAATTTTTTGGGAAAAGTTTGAGAAGAATTGGTATTATTTCTTCTTAAAATATTTGATAGAATTCACCAGTGAAGCCAACAGATCCAGGGATTTTCTTGGATGAGATTTTTGATTACTGATTCAATCTCCCTACCAAAAATTTTCTACTTCTTTATGATTTAGTCTTGGTAGGTTTTGTGTTTCTGGGAATTTATTCATTCTTCTAAGTTACCAAATTTGTTGGCATTCAATTGTTCACAATATTCTCATAATCCTTTTTATTTCTGTAGAATCAGTGGTAATGTCCCATTTTTATGTCCAGTTTTAGCCCTCTCTCTTTTTTAATTAGTCCGTCTATCTAAAAGGTTGTCGATTTTGTTGATCTTTACAAAGAACCAACTTTTGGTTTCTTTGGTTTTTCTCCATTATTTTTTATTCTCTATTTCATCTACCTCTGCTCTTATCTTTATTATTTCCTTCCTTCTGCTGCTTTTAATTTCGTTTGTTCTTTGATTTTGTAGTTATTTAAATTGTAAATCCAGTTGCTGATTCAAGATATTTCTTGTGGGGTTTTTTTTTTACATATTTATTTATTTATTTATTTGAGAGAGAGCAATGGGAGGGGGAGAGGGAGAAAGAAAGGGAGAGAATCTCAAGCAGACTCCCCACTGAGCACAGAGCCTGACACAGGGCTCCATTCCACGACCCTGAGATCATGACCCCAGCTGAAATCAAGAGTCAGACACTTAACCAACTGAGCCACCCAGGTGCCCTCAGATTTTTTTTTTTTCTTAAGTAGACTCCATGACCAATGTGGGGCTTGAACTCATGACCCTGAGATCAGGAGTTGCATGCTCTATTGACTGAGCTAGCCAGGCGCTCCAAGATCTTTCTTGGTTTTTAATGTAAGTGTTTATAGCTATATATTTCCCTTTTAGAACTGCTTTTGCTGCATTCCATAAATTTTGCTAAGTTGTGTATTTGTTTTCATTTGTGTCTAAGTATTTTTCAATTTCGTTTGTGATTTCTCCTTTCATCCATCTGTTGTTTAAGCACGTTTGTTTATTTATTTGTTTGTTTATTTGAGAAAGAGAAAGAGCACGAGCAGGCTGAGGGATAGAGGAAGAAGCAGACTCCCCACTGAGCAGGGAACCTGATATGGGCCTTGAGATCATGACCTGAGTGGAAGGTAGATGCTTAGCCAACTGAGCCACCCAGGTGTCCTTAGCATATGTTGCTTAATTTCCTATAGATCTATAAATTTTCCAGTTTTTCTTCTGTTATTAGCTTCTAATTTCATCCTATTGTGTTTGGAGAAGCTATGATATGGTATGATATCTATCTTTTTAAATCTGTTGAGACTTAATTTGTGGGCTAACATACGGTCTATCCTGGAGAATGTGCTACATGCACTGAAATGTGTTATGCTATCATTATTGGGTACAATATTCTGTTTATGTCTTTTAGATCTAGTTGACTTATATCCTCCATTTCCTTATTTTTCTTCCATCTGGTTGTTCTACCCATTTTTGAGAGTGAACACTGAAGTCTCTAACTATTACTATTATTTTAAAGATTTTATTTATTCATTTGACAGACAGAGATCACAAGTAGGCAGAGAGGCAGGCAGAGAGAGAGAGGAAGGGAAGCAGGCTCCCCGCCGAGCAGAGAGCCCGATGCGGGCCTCAATCCCAGGACCCTGAGACCATGACCCAGGCCGAAGGCAGAGGCTTTAACCCACTGAGCTACCCAGGCGCCCCTCTAACTATTACTATAGAAATATTTCTCCCATAAATTCTGTCAGTTTTTGCTTCTTCTATTTTGTTGATCTTTCATTAGGTATGCAAATGTTTATGATTATTATATCTTATTCTTAAATTAGAACTTTTATTAATCCATAATGTCCTTCTTTTTCTTTTGCAACCTTTTTTTTTTTCATTTAAAATCTATTTTATTTGATGTTAGTATAGTTAACCCTATTCTCTTTTGGTTACCTTTTGCATGGAATATCTTTTCTCATCCTTTAACTTTCAATCTATTTGTGTTTGGGAATCTGGAGTGAGTCTCTTATAAACAGTGTATAGTTGGATCATATGTTTCTATCCATTCTGTCAATCTCTCTCTTTTTTTTTGTTGTTGTTGTTAGAGAAATATTGATTTTAATTCAACATAAGGTAAACTCCAGGCATCTGTTATCTTCCAGCCTAGAAATTAGCAAAACTGTTGCAACAAGACACAATTTTCCCCTACACTTGTTATGTGATTCCAGTTACAAAAAAAGTATGAAAATGTTAAAACATAAAAACAGAAGTCTGTGACTTAAAAAAAAAATATATATATATATATATATAAAATTCCCCCCAAACCTGTCAATGTTACTCCTTATTCTACAAAAT
Organism: Enhydra lutris kenyoni; assembly: GCF_002288905.1. NCBI lineage: Eukaryota > Metazoa > Chordata > Mammalia > Carnivora > Mustelidae > Enhydra > Enhydra lutris. The sequence goes on along the minus strand of NW_019154107.1, from coordinate 1,397,588 downwards.
AGAACCAGTAAGAAGAGTAAAAGGTGTTAAAAACCATGACAACAGCATTTCTTATTTATTTATTTATTTATTAAAAAAATTTTTTTTATTTGACAGAGAGATCACAAGTAGGCAGAGAGGCAGGCAGAGAGAGAGGGAAGCAGGCTCCCCACGGAGCAGAGAGCCTGAGGCGGGGCTCGATCCCAGGACGCCGAGATCAGGACCCGAGCCAAAGGCAGAGGCCCAACCCACCGAGCCACCCAGGCGCCCCAACAGCAATTTTTTTTTTAAAAAAGATTTATTTATGAGCAGTATGAGGCAGTATGATATTCAGGGCCAATAAAATGGTAAAGAGGTGGCCCAACAATGTTTCAAAATACGGAACTTGAATTGGACTGAAGGGCGGGATTCAGGAAGGCATCAAGATGATGGTGTATTCTAGGCAAAAGTGAGGATGAAATCTGATAGGGAATTAGTATTTATTGTGTGTGATGTGTCAGACACACCTGCCATCTCTTTTAGAGTACTAAGATATCAAAGTAGATGTAGGTACTCATATTCTCATTTTACAGATGAGAAAATTGATGTTAAGGAAGGTTGAGAGACCTGCCCAAGCTCACATGGTTAATGAGTGACTCTCATGGCTAATTAGTAACTGACCAGGGAGTGAGAATTCACTTAATTCATGTACCTTCCATTTTACCATCCTATGGAGAGTAATAGCACGAACCAAATCTGGAAGTGAGAACTGGTCATCACTCTGGAGTCAAGTAAATAGGGTTGGCTGGACGAAAGGGCAAGTGTAGAAAAGCAGTAGGAGATAAAGCTTAGATAAATGGGTCACATAATAAAAAACTTCAAATACCAGGCTTGAAGTTTAGACTTTTTTTATGGATAAAAGAGAAGTACTGGCAGTTGAGGGTAAAGAATTTTTAGTTTCTTTCCAAAAGATGTTGTATAAATATGGGATGACAGTAAAAAGTAAATTCCTTGAAATCACAGATGTCTTTTTGCACTAAATTAATGTGCCAAGGGTCATATCTTCACAGTTAGTCAACAAGTAAGGGATAATAGATTACACTCACCAAGAGCCTTTCATCTTCTGTTTATCTCTTAAGAAAACCTAAATCTATTTTTCTTTGTCTGAACACTTCATTTTCCTCCCCCAAACACAACTTCTGTTTTATAGATCGTTCTTGTTCTATTCTTCCTTTTGGCTTTATAAAGTGAACATCTGGAACTTTCCTGGATTGTTATATTCTTGAAATAAAATTCTATTAAAAGATTTGTTGCGGTTCGAAGGAAAATTTATTATTTTGTTTGGTGTGCTTTTGAGTTAGTGGAACACTTACCATTGTCATATGTAAATTTAGCCTTTCGATCCCAACTGAAGCCCATCGACTGACAAATATAATCTTATTGGAACAAGTAAAACTCATCAGGCTTTTATGTGGAAATGCTTTCTTTACTGTAAGTAGTAAATTGGGTGGGTATTATCATTTTCAAGATGAATTACCGGGAAAACTATTAGTCCATCTAGAAATGATAATTCTTTAAAAGTCCCATCTTCCATTAAAATAACTTAAACGCTTACTCTTGCAAAACGGCCTGATAAGAAATGTCCCAGAATTGCATTGGGTTGGTGGAATTGCCTAGTACTTTAGGGGGAAGTCTGATTTTTCTATGTGAAGCATCTCACACAGAGCCCAGTACACAGCAGGACCCAAATACTAATTTCTACCTTTTCCCCTGTGGGTGTGAAAGACTCACCATAAGGTCCAAATGTGTCCTAGTGGCTTATATTTTCAGGTGGTTCTTTTTTCTGATTAAAAAAATCAAGATATAATTTACATATAACAAAATGCATAGTTTATAAGTACATAGATTAGGGTTTTTTTCCTATTATATTCACCCATGTAACCAACACCCAGCACAAGATAAAGGAAATTCCTCTTACTTCACTTTCTTCTATCTATCACCACAGATTAGTTTTGTTTATTCTAGAATTTCATAGAAATAGAATTGTACCACGGATACTCTTGTGTCCGGGTTTTTTCACTCAGGATCGTGTCTGTAAGATTCATCCATGTTATGATGCTGGGAAGAATTTCACTGTATTTGTTTATCCATTCTCCTGTTGATGGACATATGGCTGTTTCTACTTTGGGGCTATTATGATTAAGGTTACTATGAGCACTCTTGTACAAATATTTCTGGGAACACATGTTTATATTTCTCTTGAATAAATACCTAGCGGAGGAATTGCTGAGTCACAGTATAGATGTGCATTTAAAATGTACTGAGGGCACCGGGTGGCTCAGTGGGTTAAGCCTCTGCCTTCGGCTCAGGTCATGATCCCAGGGTCCTGGGATCGAGTCCCGCATCCGGCTTTCTGCTCAGCGGGGAACCTGCTTCCTCCTCTCTCTCTGCCTGCCTCTCTGCCTGCTTGTGATCTCTCTCTGTCAAATACATAAATAAAATCTTTAAAAAATAAATAAATAAAATGTACTGGAACCGTCAGTTTTCCAAAGTGCTTTATCATTCTCTACTCCCAAGAGCAGGTTATGAGAGTTCCAGTTGTTCCACAGCCTTGTCAATACTTAGTAGTATCAGTCCTTTTCTTTGTAGCCATCCTAGCTGGTGGTTGCCAGCAGGTTTTGACACAAAGGATAACTAAGTCTATGTGCAGTGGGGTGAGCAAAAATACCAAGCTTTTCCGTTGGTACCTGAGTTTCTCTAAAAGAAGGAACCATCTTTGGGGTATGGAGTTTCACATAAGCCTATCTTTTCATTCCTTTATAAATTGTAAGGGACAGAGGGACACCAGCTGGCAGCCAAAACTAATGTGACCATATGTCCAAGTATCTTCAGAACATCACTGACTTATTCTATGGCCCTGGGGTAATTAGTAATAGCATCATCTTTGACTTTTAAGTATCCTGCTTTGGACCATCGTTTAACATGGTTGCTCTAGCTCAGCAATTCTTAGCCTTGACTGCAGATTTATTTATTTATTTATTTATTTATTTATTTATTTATTTGACAGAGATCACAAGTAGGCAGAGCAGCAGGCAGAGAGAGAGGGGGGAAGCAGGCTCCCTGCCAAGCAGAGAGCCTGATGCAAGGCTCGATCCCAGGACCCTGAGATCATGACCTGAGCGGAAGGCAGAGGCTTAGCCCACTGAGCCACCCAGGTGCCCCTTGACCGCAAATTTAAATCACCCGAGGAGCTTTACTAAATCCTGATGCCCCAGTCCCATGTCTAGAGAGTCTGGTTCATTTGTCAGCTACACAGGCCCTGGGAATCACAAAAGCTCTCAAGTGATTCCAGTGGGAGGCCAAGGCTGAGAATCACTCCTCTAGCTACAAGCCAGGAAACTAAGGGTCTATTGGTGAAGAAATTGCACTTTTGGGAAAACCAGTCAAATAAAGGCTAACATCAAACAGTGCCTCTTTGTTTCTGTAACATTCCCAACATTTGGATCTGAAAGAAAGAAATATTGCAAAATTCAACTTTATATTCGAAAAAAATATTTAAATAGCAAATAATCTTTATAAAAATAACATACTAGCTATACTCTTTTGTATAGCATGACATTTTCATGGAAATTTATGGAGTTAGATATTCTACTTACGCATTTTTATTAGAGGCATTTGTATAGTAATACTAAGATCACCAACTTATGCGGGTTTCTCCTTTATTTGGCAAAGCAAAGATAAAATGGGACTGATCTTTTGTTTTCGATGCATTGTTGACATCTCCAAGACACGCCGATGTGTGTCTGTGTCTTTACTAGGGACACTATGAAGAGATTCGGGCAGGAATGGCTAAAAGTCACGTTGACAAAAGGGCCTCTTGTTTTTGCCACCTGAAGGACGTCCATTAACTTAACTTATTTATGATAAACTGCTTCAGGCACAATTCTGAAAGACTTCTCTGACTCCAGTGCTCTATGGCTCTCACTCCAGTCCTGCCTGGTTTCCCCACATGTAGGGTCCATTGTTACTACTCTTTATTAGAACAGCTTACTGTCCCTGCCAATTCTGATGTCTTTGAGAGAGATTTGAAGAAACATAGCCCGCCTCTCTGGGATTCAGCATCAAGTAACCATGACAGCTAGTTTTTGTTTTTGTTTTTTTCTTTTTTTTTTTTTTAAGTGAGCTCTGTGCCCAGTGTGGGACTTGAACTCACTACCCCCAGATCAAGAGTCACATGTTCTACAGATGAAGCCAGCCAGGCGCCCCATGACTTCTAGTTAAACCTCAACTTTATGTCTTGGTTCTGGTAACTGGGCTTCTGCCTATGCCTAAGACCCACCCCCCATTTCCTGCAGTCATGGTGCCTGGATACCATGTGCCATACCCCCATGCCCCCATGCTCCCATCTTGTATCTCAGTCGTTCTAGGATGCGAGCCCACTTCTGGCCCCATGGCTAACACCAGTCCTGAATGAGCCCTTCTCTCAGCCAAACGCCTGCCTCTCAGATTCCTCCAGAAGGCCATCCCTAGGACTAGGTCTGACTGGGCAGTACCTGCCCCAACACAGTGGTCATGTCTGGCTTCACACCCTGGCTTTTCTCCCCCTGTCCTGCCTCCATGCACCCTCTGAGCCATGCATGACTGTGATCTGAGAAAAGACAGCATCCATATGTACATCTTGTCTGTCAGGTCTCACCCTTACCTCCCTTGTCCCATGGCTACTACTGTCTCCATCTCCTAATACACCAGCATCTTCACACACCAACAGTGGCCTGGCATCTGACAAGTCTAAGTGCTTAAGGCCGGATACTCTCTACTTCGGGCAATAAGTGTCCAGCAAAAGAAACGAGAATGAAACAAAGATTGTTTCTTGCAGAAGCTTATTCCTGAACTAAAAACATCAACATGCATTGAGATTTTGAAAAGTAATGCATCTTTTTTTGTTTGTTTGTGTTTGGTTTTTTTTGTAGAGAGGTCAGAAAGTACACGGGGCGCCTGGGTGGCTTAGTCAGTTAAACATCTGCCTTTGGCTCAAGTCATGATCCAGGGACCTGGCATCGAGCCCCGCATTAGGGCCCCCTACTCGGTGAGGAGTGTGCTTCCCCTCTCCCTCTGCTCCTCCTTCCCACTCGTGTTCTCTCTCTGTCAAATAAATAAATAAAATATTTTTAAAAAAGATTTTATTTATTTATTTGACAGAGAGAGATACTGAGAGAGACGGAACACAAGCAGAGGGAAGAGGGAGAGGGAAAAGCAGGCTCTCTGCTGAGCAGGGAGCCGGATGCGTGGCTCGAACCCAGGACCCTGGGATCATGATGACCTGAGCTGAAGGCAGACGCTTAACGACTGAGCCACCCAGGCGCCCCTAAATAAATAAAATCTTTAAAAAAGAAAAAAAGAAAGAAAGAAAGTAGAGAAACACCCTGAGATAATCTCTATCACTATTTTTGGTGTATTAGATACCTATCCTTTCATTCTGTTTGCTTTCTCTTTTGTATACACCAATAAACACATAGCCATTACATCTGAAGGTACATACATATTTGAATCACACTGTGCATGTCACTTGTTATTTTTTAACTTAATACTACATCTTAAATCTTTTTAGCAAATTCCTTTAAAAGATAATTTTTAGGGACACCCAGCTGGCTCAGTGAGTGACACGTGTAACTCTTGATCTTGGGGTTGTGAGTTTGAGCCCCACATTGGGTGTAGAGATAACTTAAAAAATAAAATAAAATCTTTTTTTAAAAAGATCATTTTTAGTGGCCAGATATATCCCATCACATGGACATATGTTATATTTAATTGCTTCTCTATTTGGGGGATGGGCTGTTTTCATTTTTTTGATATTGTAAACAGTGATGTGACGAACCTCTTTGGACAAAAGTGTACATTTTCCCATGCCTTGCTGATGGCGTTATTAGAATGAATTTCAAGAAATGGAATTTCTGGATTAAAGGTGATGCGTAGGTTTAAGGCTTTTGGCCCACTAGTGCCAAATAGCAAAAAGGATTGTCTAGCTCCCACCAGAAGCGTCTGAGGCTCATCCCATGTTTTCATACCAATGGGTAGTAGTATCATTTAAAAAATTAAAAAATTTTTTTGACAGTTACGTACTTCTAAACACATGTGTCGGCTAAAAGAAATGAGAGTAAGATATTGCTTTAAAACAACAATATGATAAATGTGTAAAAGGAACAGAGACTTTAATATTCATAGCACTGAAATGACATTCTTTTATGCCTGTGACCCGTTCTCCTGAGGACTTCAATTTTCGAATCTGGATGAATTACATAATTCCTTGGACATAACTTTTTTTTTTTTGGACATAACTTTTGATTGTTTTATAAATCTACTTTTTATAAGAAAATCACCAAACCCACTGAGACAGACTCAAATAGTTAGGTGAACCATTTTACCATTTTATTGGGGCACCTGCGTGGCTCAGTCCATTAAGCGTCTTGCCTTCAACTCAGGTCATGATCCCAGGGTCTTGGGATCGAGCCCTGCATCGGGCTCCCTGCTCAGCAGGAAGCCTGTTTCTCCCTCTCCCTCTGCTGCTCCCCCTGCTTGTGCTCTCTCTCTCTCTGATAAATAAGTAAATAAAATCTTAAAAAAATAAAACAACCATTTTACCCACATGAGCCCTTACCTAATTTTCTTGCTATTATAATTAGATTTGAAAAAAAAATATGATTAGACAGTAGCCTACGTCCAAGTTCACTGGAGGGCTCGAAGCCACTTTCAAAGACTTTTCATGTACTAAAAACTGGTCATCTGTCGCTTAGTTTGGCTGGCCGAGGAATTCTGGCTGGCGGCCACAGGAAACATTCACATTGTGGAAAGGAGCTGAAGGAAGAAAGGAAAAGAAGCGGCAGTTAATTGTGGGATACATGAGTAAGCTTCACTTTACGGATTTACTCTGAAGTGGAAAATTCAAAAAACACAGGAAACCCTAGGGATGAAGAAGGAGAAAACTATCAGTAGGCGGAACAATTTTCCTCAAAGACAAGAATTCCTTGCTATAGGAACTGCCATGAGAACCACCCAAATGTTGAACGTAGGATGCGTCTGAGAAGGCTCTCTTCACTCTGGGTGGTCTTCTCGATAAAAACAAACTAGGTGTGCGGCCAGAGCTGCTCAGGGGGCCTGAGATTTTGGTACTGAGACAGACCACAGAAAAATGCTTCAGACGCGATATGACAGTATTTCTCCTGAGATTATGGAAGTTTTCTATGAGGGAATGATTTGTTTTCATTTAACACCACAAACGAGTATGTTAGGGCTTGGACATCAAAATGGGATTTAGGATTCCTTCCCCTGGTTTGCCATTAGTCTTTTTTGGTGATATTGGGCAACTAATTTTGCTCTTTTTTTCAGGTTCTGTAAAACGCTAAAACACAAATAATTAAGAGACGCCAAGAAGATTTTCACAAACACCTTACTGGCAGAGGACATGTGTAATGCACCAAACAGCTGAAACTTGGCTTATTGAAAACATCTGATGACTGACCCTCAAAATGAGAAAAATGATTCTGCTTTTATATTTAAACAACCTTTGTCCCACATGCTGGCTAAAGCAATTCAACACCATTTCTTAAGACTATAAAAGCTGCTGCATTTATCAAATGGCTTTCTTTCTTTCTTTCTTTCTTTTTTTTAAGATTTTATTTATTTATTTGATAGAGAGAGACACAGTGAGAGAGGGAGCACAAGCAGGAGGAGTGGGAGAGGGAGAAGTAGGCTCCCTAAAGAGCAGGGAGCCCAGTGCGGCAGGGCTCGATCCCAGGACCCTGGGATCATGATCTGAGCCTAAGGCAGACGCTTAACGACTGAGCCACCCAGGCGCCCCATGGCTTTCTGACATCCATTTTTAACCTATGACAAGTGCCTTACTTGGCAGGCCCTCAGCTGTGTCCCTAGGGAATGGTATGCCAGAGTAATTTGAGAGTAAATATTTTGAGGTATTAGCACCCTCAAAGAGTTTTTGTTAACGAGGTGCTTATGTATAGTACCATTTTAAGACCCTCTGAATGTCGCTTTAGCCTTCAGAATTAGAACCCAGTTAAAATGCTATAGTGGGGGGTAGAACCAAAATTTGCCTCATTTGCAGGGAAATGAGGCCCTAGCATATTTTCTCCATGTGGCTCCTGGAGGGACATGGTTTGACTCAATTTTAGTTTATGTGCTGCCGAAGCGAGCACGGGACATGGTTTGACTCAAAGCAGAATCCCATAGTTGTGCAGAAATAGTATTCTTACATAGGGTACATTATATAGGGTACACATTGTGCTGGTTGCCCTGCATTCATTATCGCATTGAGTATGTACCATGCCCTGCAAGGTAGTAGTTATTACTCTCATTTGAAACACAAGGAAACTGATGCCACGAAGAAGGCAGGGAATTGACCCGGGGTCCCATGAGTGCTGGGGCTGGAACATGTACGCATCGGTGTCCATGCGAGCACTGAGGAAGCACCATGGGTCACAGCTGAGAGCGTGACCCATGCTGCTTCCTCAGTGCTCGCATGGACACCGATGCGTACATGGTGCTCTGTATCACAGTGAGCTAGTTGTTCTGCTTTTATTTTTTTATTTTATTTTTTTAAAGATTTTATTTATTTATTTGACAGACGGAGATTACAAGTAGGCAGAGAGGCAGGCAGAGAGGGAGGAGGAAGCAGGCTCCCTGCTGAGCAGAGAGCCCGACTCGGGGCTCGATCCCAGGACCCTGAGACCATGACCTGAGCCGAAGGCAGAAGCTTTAACCCACTGAGCCACCCAGGTGCCCCTGCTTTTATTTTTATTTTTTAATATTTTATTTATTTATTTGAGAGAGAGAGCATAAGCAGGGGAAGAGGCAGGGGAATAGAGAGAAGCAGACTCCCCACTGAGCAGGGAGCCCAACATGAGGCTCAATCCCAGGACGCTGGGATCGTCACCTGAGCCAAAGGCAGATGCCTAATGGACTGAGCCACCCAGGTGCCCCTTACTGTCCTGCTTTTAAAGCCAGAAGTGTTAATTCTTCTGATCCTGATGTGCCCTCATCCTTCCAATGACATGAGCCAACCGTCAAGAATGAGCAACCAGAGTGCGGCTGGTGAATGGGCTATCTCCGATTGGGCCCTATGGCAGATAAAACAGTGGCTCCCCAAGGAGGTTCATGTTGCAATTCCCAGAACTTGTGAGTATGTTACGTTACCTGGCAAAGGGGAATTAGTGGTGAGGTGGAATTAAGGTTGCTATCGGCTGACCTTACAGTGGGGAGAGTATCCTGGATTATCCAGGTGGGCCCCCTGTGATCACAAGGATCCTTACCTGCGGAGGAGGGACAGTCAGAAGAGGGATTCACCTGCCACTGGTTTCTATAAAAAAAAGTTATATTGGAACTCAACCACGCCCATTTATTCACATGTGGCCCGTGGCTGCAACAGTGACAGAGTTGCGTGGCTGCTGCTGAGAGCCCTGGGCCTGCAGAGTCTGAAATATTTGCTGGCCCTGTGCAGAAAGACACCCCAATCTAGAGTACAGTTACAAATACAGCGCTGTCACTCTGATGCAACTTAGGTACAAAAAAATGTGCCAAATTAAAAAAAAAAAAGTACCAAACTGCTTTGAGAAAAACGGCAAATCTTCCTATGCTTTTTTGGGTTAATAGTCTGAATTTGCTCTTGAACAGAGAATAGGGCAAATTCCCAGTTAACAGAAGGTCCTGATCAGTTTCATGCTAGTGAGTTGACATTCCAAGGTGCACCCTACTATAGAAAGGTCAAACTGCCCGAATGTGAAGTCAAGGAACAAAACATTTTGTGGGAGAGGACATTTAGGCTGTTGAGGTAGGTAAGAATTTAATTTTAATTCTTGTCTTTCCCCTTAGGGAAAAAAAAACCACACAACAGAATAATTTCCAGCCTAAAAAAAGGTTGTTTTTCCATTCTTTTCTTAAATTCCTCCTTTCTGCTCTCAGCTGGGGAACTCCTCTCAGATTGGCAGCACGTACAGGCCAAGAGGCCGCCGGGCCAGTGGTCCCTGTGCCACCCGCCATCAGCCTGCCGTTCCCAATTAACTTCAGCTGGGCCACTGCCTATTTGGGTCAACCCTCTTCTGAAATGGGTGACAGAGGTTAGACACTGCTGGAATACTGTCGCCTTGAACTTGACTATAGAACAACTTTTCCATTCATGCTTGGCAATAGTACTTTTACTGCAGTGTTAGAATATTATTTTGGTTTTTCACATCTTCGGCCATGGATCCTAACTAACGTTTGTTTGGAATGTTTGTGGAAATCTGTTTTCTTAAAATGTTTCAACTTTTTATCATGGGAAACATCAGCCATTTATCACAGTAGATAGAACAGCCTAATAAACCCCTTCACTAGCTGCCCTCGCTGTGACATTGACTCCTGGCCAGTCTTGTTTCGTCCTCTACACCCACCTACTTCCTCTTCGCCTAAATTTTTGGAAGCAAATTCCAAAGATAATATTGTTTCATCCATAAATATTCTAGTATGTATTTTAGCAAGATAAGGACTTTTTTTAGACAGAGTATAAGGGTATAATAATACCATTATCACTTTAAAAAAATTTTTTTAACTATATGTAATCTTCTCATCTTTTTTTTAAGATTTTATTAATTTTTTTGACAGACAGAGATCACAAGTAGGCAGAGAGGCAGGCAGAGAGAGAGGAGGAAGCAGGCTCCCTGCTGAGCAGAGAGACCGATGTGGGGCTCGATCCCAGGGCCCTGGGATCATGACCTGAGCCGAAGGCAGAGGCTTTAATCCACTGAGCCACCCAGGCGCCCCCCCCCCCCCATTACCAGTTTTTAAAAAAGATTTTATTTATGAGAGAGAGAGAGAGAGAGAAAGCATGAAAGGGGGGTGGGGAGGGGCGGGGAGGAGGAGGGTGGGGAGCAGACTCCCTGCTGAGCAGGGAGCTCAAGGTGGGGCTCCAGTCCCACCGCAACAAGACCATGACCTGACCTGAAGGCAAACATTTCACCAGCTGAGCCACCCAGGCGTCCCACCATTATCACTTCCTAAAATTGTTTAGCACTAATTTCTTATCAAATGTCCAGTCAATATTCAAGGAAATAGTTTTGGTTTTTTTTTAATTATCTTACCCTTGAATATTTTGAGTGGGTTGTGATTTTTATTTCCCCCTCGAGGAAGGCTACGATGAAAGTGGCAAAAACAGAATTAACATGAATTCACACACACCATCTTAAACCCACGGGTCCCCACACAAACCAACCCCAAAGACCAGCTAACCTTCTTCAGTTCTGGAATTAGGTTTCCAGAGGGGGCAAGGAGGGTGGGTTCGAGGAAGGTAGCCACTGCACTCAACTTGAACTCTGACCAGCCGCACGCAGATAAAATGTTGATGATACCTTTTGCTTCTTTCTTGACTTTTTTCGTTTCATACCAGGGAAGTTCTATGGAGTGTTTGTAGATTTCCTCCCTACTCACATGCTAGCTTGTCTCATAAACCTTAAAACGTATTTCCAACACTGTGAAATCCTTTATTGTCCATCCTTGAAGATAAACGGCATGCTGTCACTTGCTCAGGCAGAGGTGTGAACAAGGGTGTATGGAGTGACATTTTGTCTATCACTGGTGTGTCTGGGGGGACTCACAGACTTTTGCTTTCAGTGTTCAAGAGATGTGTGTGGCGACACAATGGAAAACAATGATTTTCTCACAAGTGGAAACAATAATGATCCAAATTTCCTTTTTTTATTTTCAGTCTCTCTTGCCGAAGAGAGTCTGTTCTTTCCATTTAGGCCAGGCTGGTGAATGCCTACATCTGTTCTGCTTCTGTGGGGCTGGGGCTGGGGTTAGTAAGAGAGGGAGGCTGGACAGATGTGTGTGTGTGTGTGTGTGTGTGGCACTGCTTTATTTAAGCCTGCCATGTTCATACTTTTTTTTAACAGCTTTATCAAAATATAATTCACATACCATACAATTCACCCATTTAAAGTATACAGTTCAATGTTTTTTTGTACATTCACAGAACTGTGTAAGCTTCACCACAATCTAATTTTAGAAAGTTTTCATCCTTGTCCAAAAGGATCTATGCACCCATTAGTGGTCAGCCTCCCCCCACCCCAATCCCATGATCCAGTCAACCACTAATCTTTCTGTCTATACAGATCTGCCCATTCTGGCCATTTCATGATTGATGCTTTTTTAGTTTTTATGGTTCAACTTTTAGGTCTCTTTGGAAATTGGGGACTTACACTTTCCATTGATGGCTAACATGCAGCCTTTACCACCCAAAATCTAAACTGGAATGTGAAAAGGAAACTAAGAAAGCAGAATGCGAATTATATTTCCAGGGGAAAATAGAAATATGATATGTTTAATAGAAGCTGCTAGATTCCCCCCCCCCGCCTTGGTATTGTTCTTAACAAATTTTTTTTTAAAGATTTTATTTATTTATTTGTCAGAGAGAGAGAGAGAGATCACAAGTAGGCAGAGAGGCAGGCAGAGACAGAGGGAGAAGCAGGTTCCCTGCCGAGCAAGGAGCCCGATATGGGACTCGATCCCAGGACGCTGGGATCATGACCTGAGCCAAAGGCAGCCGCTTAACCAACTGAGCCACCCAGGCGTCCCAGTCTTAACAAATTTCTAACCAAACAGGGAACCAATGTAAAATGCTTTCACACAGATCTGGGTCTGCATACGAGGTTTTGCCTTCGGCTCCCCAAATTGAGTAGTATTATCCAGGGTTTTCCTGAAATTCAACATAAATAGAAGACAAATGTAATAGTATTTTCATGCAAGAATATGAGTCTTTTTAAACATTTGAAGAGGGGATTAAGAATAATAGATGATATTAGATAACAAAGCATAACATAAGAACGGGCCAAAAGATAATCGTTTGGAAGCAGATGGAAATAAACATTAACCACAGATAATGGGTCTTCTGACTTCTGTATGTATGTGTTTAATTTCCCTCCTTTAAAAACCCTGTCTTAATCTCTTTCTATTTATTCTATTTCCTCTAATATTTCTGTTCAGTGCCCCAGAATATTCAAGAGAAGCATACAAATTAAAATGTCAGTATCTCTAAAGAGTTTTGAAGAGCTTACCATTTTCCAAAAGACCCGAAAAGAAGGCTTCAGATCCACAGATAAGTGTCTCAGAATAATTTCCAAAAACAAATGTGCAATTGTGTGTACTAAAATGGACCCCACACCAGAGCTCTTCAGCATACTGTGACTTAGCCACATACTGTCCAAAAAAGAGATGGGATGATGTCTCAATCTTAACTATGTTTATAAAAATCACTTGCAGGGTTTGAAGTTTCTGTCTTTGCACTGTAAGACGTGAAGAGCAAAACAAAAATCCCCAAACACCTTGCTGTTATTTTTTTTTTAAGATTTTATTTATTTGACAGACAGAGATCACAAGTAGGCAGAGAGGCAGGCAGAGAGAGAGGGGGGGAAGCAGGCTCTCTGCAGAGCAGAGAGCCAGACGTGAGGCTCGATCCCAGGACCCTGGGATCATAACCTGAGCCGAAGGCAGAGGCTTTAACCCACTGAGCCACCCAGGTGCCCCTGTTATGTGTTTTAAATGACTTTGGCCAACTGAACCCTTTGGAGCTTCATTCTCTGGGTTTGAGTTGTTGGTCACTACAACAGCACCCATGGAGAATGTTAATACAAACCTTAGATAAATAAAGACAGGTAGGAGACAAAATTCACAGTCCCATGTCTTGTTCCATTGATTAGCTTATACTGATGCTGGGATCTTTTTTTCTCCTCAAGGAAGGAAACTTGTTTTCTGTGCCTGGGCTTCATGGTTATTTCCTCTCTTCCACTGTTGGAGCCCAACAGAGCCAACCCTTACATCAGAGGCATCTGTTCGCACTAGGAAACTTTTGCTAAAATACGACTGGCCCTATAAGATTGTTGCAAGAAGCTCTGGGTTACTCACTAGGCTTTAAAAAGCTGTATTTTGAGCTTTTGGAGGAAAAGTGTTGTATGAGTGTGCTCTGTCTGGGAAGGTGGGTGAGCTGAGGAAGGGTTCTGTCTGCCATGGGAAAGACAGGGGATATGAGAGGCAGGAGCTCACGTTCATGGATCATCAGAGGCTTTCTCTGCTCATTCTCTAAGCTCTTCGGATCCTTTTAGTTTTGGTTACTTAGCAGGGCAAATATCCCCCATAGTTAGGGGCGGGGAGCTGTATTTCTAACACAAAATGGTCGTGTTAGGAAACATGGAACAGATACAGATTGCAAATAAAGTCCTGTATTGATGCAAAAACTTCTGACTCCTACCCATCTGGATCACTGGAAGACATAGGTCTAGGACTCCCTCCTGAACCATGGAAAACACTCCTCTTCCTATGGCCAAGGTCATCTTTCAATATATAGGGGACCCTTCCTGGGGCTGCTTGACTATGACATTAGTGGATGTAGAATTTACAACTGCTTCACTAGTGAGAAGTCTTCGACCCCTACTTCACTGAATGAAGAACTCTACTAAGCTCCCATGTGATAAAATCAAAAAAGTCAACATTAGGGGATACCTGGGTGGCTCAGTCGGTTAAGCATCTGACTTTGGATCAGGACATGATCTCAGGGTCCTGGGATCGAGCCCCACGTCAAGCCCCAAAGCCCCACACTGAACCCACTGTTGAGCTCTGTGCTTAGCAGGGAGTCTGCTTCTCCCTCATCCTCTGCCTTCCCCCTGCTTGTGCTTTCTCTCTCAAAAATAAATAAAACATTTAAAAAGGTCAATGTCAGGGGCACCTGGGTGGCTCAGTCGTTAAGCGTCTGCCTTTGGCTCAGGTCATGATCCCAGGGTTCTGGGATCGAGCCCCGCATCAGGCTCCCGGCTTGGTGGGAAGCCTACTTCTCCCTCTCTCACTCCCCCTGCTTGTGTTCCCTCTCTTGCTGTGTCTCTCTGTCAAATAAATAAATACAATATTTAAAAAAAAAAAAAAAGGTCAATGTCAGGTTGTCCTAAGGGAGATATGTTTGCTGTTGTAAACCCCAGGAGGAAAGCCTTCCCAGCCACAATTCCTTCATTTATTCCACAAATATTTACCAAGCTCTTTCTGTGTACCAGGAGCTATTTTGGGTGCTCGGAATATGGAAATGAGTAAGACGAGCAAAGACCCATACCCTCATGGAGCTCCTATTCTAATGGGAAGAAAGGACACACATAATAAATGGTGATGGTTGCCCAGCAAAAACCCATTTTCCACCTCTTCCTTGGAAAATGGCTGCTTGCCTAAATTACATTTTCCAGACTCCCTTAGCTGGATAAGGTCATGTGATTAAGTTCTCTGATGAAATGTGAGGGGCGGTGATTTCTGCTACTTCCTAGATTGGATTTTCAGAGAACTTTGGCTGTGCTACCTTCATGTTCTCTTCCCCTTTTCTGCCAGCTGGAACCTGGATATGGTGCTGACCCAGCTTCAGTAATGCATATGAGAACACAGCCCTGGGAGGGGGGCAGAGCAACACGATGGAAGGACCCCAGATCTCTGAATGGCTGGAGCAGAACCACCCCACTGGCCAGACTGTTCACTTCGACATTCTTCAAGCCATGGTCTTATGGGGTTTCTTGTTTTTAGTCTTTGGCAATACCCTAACACCGTAAGTGAACAAATATGTAAAACATGACAATTTAGATGTGATAAATGCAAAGGAGAAAAATAAAAAAGAGTAATGAGAACAGAGGACGCCAAGATGGAAACTGAGAAAGAATTCCCTGAGATGACATTTGAGAAAAGGTGCGAAGGAGCTGAGATAATCAACCTGGGGGAGGGGGTTCCCAGCAGGAAAGAGAGCGAGCGAGTGCAGAAACCTGGAGGTGAGACGATGCCTGGCATATTCGAGGAACGAAAGGAGGTTAGGGTTAGGACTTTGCCTTTTAATCTAAGTAGGAAGGCGAGCCACTGGAGGGCTTGGAGCTCAAGTAGAGATATGATGTGGCTTCTGTTTTAACAGGATCCTTCCAGCTATGCTCTAGGAGATCAAGAGGGGAAGTGGGAGCCCAGTTACAAAGCTTTTGTCATGATCGGTTGAAAATTGATGGTGGCTGGGTTCAGGGTGGCAGCAGTGGTGGTAGGGAGAAGTGGTTGGGTCTAGCTTCTATTTTGAAGGTAGAGCCCATAGTAGCTGCTGATGCAATAGCCATGGGCTCTAAGAGAAAAAGAGTCAGGAGTGATGCTCATGTTTCTGGGTCATCAAATTAGCAGGAGGGAGTGGTCACTTACTGAATTGGGGAAGACTGTGAAAATGAGGTTCAAGGGGGAGAGTGAGGGTTAGTTTAGCAAAGGTTAGTTAGTTTGTTAAGTTTGAGGTGCCTCTTAGACATCCAAATAGAGATGCCAGGTAGGCACAGATGGATACGTAAATCTAGAAGGAAGTGGGGGATGTGTCAGCACACAGATGATCTTTAAAGCCGTGAACTTGATAAAATCCCTGGGGGGGGGGGGGAAGGGGAAGGGGGGGGAAGGTAAGAGACCGGGGGCCCTCCAGGGTTGGCAGTTTGGCAAGCTGAAAGGGAACCAGCAGAGGTGACTGAGACAGAGCCTTCGGTGAGGTAGGAGGAAAGCCAAGAGAGTTTGGCGTCCTGGAAGCTGTGTGAAAAGAGTATTTCAAGATTATTGGGGGCTCCTGGCTGGTTCGGTTGATATACTGCACCACTCTTGATCTGGGGGTTGTGCGTTCGACCCCCAGATTGGGCGTAGAGATCACTTAAAAATTAAGAAAAAATCTTAAAAAAAAAAAAATGAGAGAGAAACGACCAGGAGAAAGAGCCAGGCTTCTATGAGAACAGAACAGAATCCGGAGGCCACAGAAAGGACCACGTGCAGGGCAAACACACCACCCATCTCTCGCCACTTCCCGAGGCACATTTGTCAGTCAATGCCTGAAGCCACTCAAAGATGTGTCTCAACTTTTTTCCTTTCCTCTCTCTGGTGCGTTTCCATCACCGGAGATGCTAAAGAGGAAAGCAAAACAGGCAGCCAGAGTGGAAAAGATCACAGAAACAAATGAACCAATAAAGCCATGAACTTCCAAGTGACTTATTTAGGTGGTTTCTATTAGTCCTTTAACGGGAAATGTGCAAATATCCAGCTTGGGGATTACTTCTGATTAGCTGTGGCTATCATTTTCCCTAAGTATTTCAACCAACCAAAGCAAGGTTTTGAAGCAACCTGGCTTTTTGGAGGGGGGAGTCTCTTTCGGGTTTGTATCCTACCACTTGACTGCTTTTATGCACATGGTCCAGTAGAGTATCTTGATGTTTCTCCCAGCCATTCCATAGTGTAAACATTGTGATCTTATAGTGTCAAAGGTGAGTGAAATTTATGAACACAAAGCCTTAATTTTTTTTCAAATGATCACTAAATAGCACATTGGTTTAGCCTTTACATCCTCAGCGTAATTTTTGCTCAGCTGTTGACCTCTCAGACATAATGAAAGAGATGGCAGAAATGCAGGCTATGAAATCATCTTAATCACAATGTTTTCATAACAAGCAGCGACCTAAATGATTTCCCAATAGCTTATTGTCAAAAGACAATAAAAACAAAACAAAACAGGGGACAATCAACCCAGAACACTGAAGGTTTCTTTAAAAAAATAAAAAAAAACTGCAGAATTTGTTTGTTGAAATTGGGTTTGGTTAATCGTACTTAGTGGCCTCTTTTATTGTAACAGTTTTTTGAACTCAGCGTAAACACAGAGTGATTTATGAAATTGCCTGACTTGGGCAACCTCAAGAAACTCGAGTATTCTTTTCAGGAATAACAATACTATGAGGGTATCTTGTTTTGTTTTGTTTTGTTTTTTTCTTACAACATAGAATTATTTCATTTTGCATTATTAAGATGTTTGCAATGTGGCTGGGTACCAAAATGACACTTGAGTAACTACATTTATGAGGAAATCTGGGATGTCTTACTGATCTAAACCAAGTAAATGTCTTAAAACCGTTTTTTTTTTTTTTAAGATTTTATTTATTTATTTATTGGACAGACAGAGATCACAAGCAGGCAGAGAGAGAGGAGGAAGCAGGCTCCCCACTGAGCAGCGAACCCGATTCGGGGCTCGATTCCAGGACCCTGAGATCATGACCTGAGCCGAAGCCAGAGGCTCAACCCACTGAGCCACCCAGGCGCCCCAAAACTATTTTTTTCCTATTGATGCCTTGTTCTTTTTCCATGTCTCACCCCTTTTGCTCTTGCTTTGTCTGGTCATGTCAACTCAAGAGGTATAGGTACAGCCTGCGTTTTTAGTGAGTCTAAGAACTGTTTTCACTACCCTTTGAAGCCGAAAAAGTGCATTCGCTATGAAATACACTGTTTCCTCTCTCTTTTGGAAATAAAGCCGTTTAAAGAGCCACGGAACTTTCCTAACAGGTCCCAAAGACTTGCATAGGTAATACTTTGGTCTTTTTCTTGCATCTTTATCTTGGTGGTGATATGAAAACAAGATCTTTGCTATTGATTTGTAAGACAGGATATCAGTTTGCTTTCTAGCCACCAATATGAAAAAATCCAATTAGAAACAGCTTTAACTGGGGGTGCCTGGATGGCTCAGTTGGTGGAGCATATAACTCTTGAACTCCAAGTTGTGAGTTCAAGCCCCACTTTGGGTGTAGAGATTACTTAAAATCTTTAGGGAAAAAATGAAACAGCTTAAAGCAGCACTTCTCAAACCTTAGCGTGACTAGGAATCACCGGGGTCTACAGATTCTGATTTAGTAGGTCTGTCTGCATTTCTAACAAGTCCCAAGCATGTTGAGGCTACTAATAATCATACCGTAAGTTGAGGACCACTGGCTTAAACAGTAAGCACCTTTATTATCTCATATCTTCTTTCCAGCCACGTACACTTCTCCAGGCTAAGTTTCAACCTCTGGCCAGTGTGGCAGAGGAGAGCCTGCCCCTCCAGGCGAGTAATTAATACCAACAGTAACATGGTTTCCAATGGATTCATTTTCTACCTCTCCAAACCAATGTCCACATGTGAACATAGGGCTTTAGCCACATAATCCAATCTTGAGAACTGGCCTGGTTTTCGAGGGAGGGTGGCCTCATAGAACTTGGAGATGAATTAGTCATTTTAATATTTAAGAAAGAGACTGTAAATATCTAAGATTATTGATCACTAGATTTCATAATCTTAGATTTCAAACGACCAAAGAAGAAACATCTGTGTTCTCGCCACAGGGAGTAGAACCAGCCTTCTTCCTTAGTCTTGAAACTCCTTCCTCCTGTGACTCTCACTGATACATGGACTAGCTCATTCATCAAACATGTATTAAATTCCCACTACATGACCCAAACAAACTATTCTTCATTTTCTCCTAAAAACCCTACTGCTAAGTGAAAATTCACTAAATAAAAAATATTTCCATTAATTTCAATTTCAAATTCCGTTAATTTCTGTTAATTTCATGAGATAGCTTATCCTGATTCCCAGATACTGAAACAATTTTTGCAGATAGAAAAAAATGTATCGATTGAACAGTGAAAACCTGTAAAAATGAAATTTAATAACAATTTCACAATAAATAAATCTGAACTCATAACATAAGGGAGGTTCAAGAAGGTTTCCAAAGGAAACGAGAAGAGCTGTGAGTGGTCCTGGTGGAAGGTGTGTGAGGGAGTCCTTCTTTGGAAGGGTGAAGAGTGGTGACTACCTTCGAGGCAGACATTCAATACTAGAGTCAGATGTGTGCACGTTGCTAATTTTCACTTACTTGAGGCTTGGACACAGAAGACTTCTGACATGGATGGCCTGCATAACTACAGAAGATAGTGGAATCTCTGGGTTGAAAAAAAGACCAAATGGAAGTTCACCTGTCTTTTCATAGTTTAACAATGGCAGTCGAAAATCAGATTGAGGGGACGCCTGGGTGGCTCAGTGGGTTAAGCCTCTGCCTTCAGCTCAGGTCATGATCTCAGGGTCCTGAGATCAAGCCCTGCATTGGGCTCTCTGCTCAGCAGGTAGCCTGCTTCCCCCTCTCTCTCTGCCTACCTCTCTGCCTACTTGTGATCTCTCTCTGTCAAATAAATACATAAAATCTTAAAAAAAAAAAAAAGAAAAAGAAAAAATCAGATTGATTCTCTGTCCACCATATAAGATGTCTCAAGTTCCTCAAGCATCTCATGATGATTTCTCGGGGCACGACATAATTTCACAGAACATGCTACTGATTGAGAATTTATCTTCTTGTGATTTCCAAAAACCATACACAGCAGAGTGAGCTCTGCCTCTTCATCTAACACCCACCATTAACAGCTGGTTACCAAGTTAGCTTGCTGGATTATACTTATTCTCTGCATTGTGTCTTCCATTTATTTCCTACTTTGCATGCCCTTGGGCACTACATTGGTCTAGCTCTGCTTCTTGGCTCATGGGAACTCCTCATCTGCCCTTCTAAAAGGTCTCCCTGCTTAGAGGTGGTATTCATGGTGATTAGGAGCAAGAGTGGAGGTGCGGTGTAAGCAAAGTGGGAAAGGGGCGCAAAAGGTATGGACTTCCAGTTTTCCAATAATGAAGTCATGGGGATGTAATGTGCAGCATGGTGACTATGGTTAACGACACTATACCGTATATTTGAAAATTGCTGGGGCACCTGGATGGCTCAGTCAGTTAAGCGTCTGTCTGCCTTCAGCTCAGGTCGCCATCCCAGGGTCCTGAGATTGAGCCCGGTATCAGGCTCTCTGCTCAACATGGAGCCTGCTTCTCCTCCTGCCTCTGCCCTTTCCCCTGGTCCATGCTCGCTCTCTCTCTCTTTCTCTCTCTCAAATTAATAAAATCTTGAAAAAAATTGCTAAGAGACTAAATCTTAAAAGACATCATAACAAGAAAAAAATTGTCACCATGTGTAGTGGGGATGTCAACTAGACTTACTGTGTTGACCATTTCAGAATATATACAAATATCGAATCATTCTGTTGTCCACCTGAAACTCATCTAAGGTCATTTGTCAAGTAGACCTCAGTTCAAAACCAGAAGACCAAAGGCTCTGGAGCCAGACTGCCTGTGTTTCAATTCTTTGTCTGCAGCAGTTTCCTGGATCTGTGGCGTCAAAAAAGTTACTTAATCTTTTCTGTTCTTCACTTTCCTCACCTACGTACGCAGTGAGCTGATAGGACCTACATCAAAGGGTTATTGTGAGATTTTCTTGGAGTTAATAAAGAGAAAGTACTCCGAACAGAGCAGCCCATGGCACACAGTGAGCTCTCACTAAGTCTGTTATTTTAGCTTCCCTCTTCCCTACTGACCATCCTTGATGCTGCAGAATTATCTTCCCAAATCATCTCAGTAACTGCTACCGTGTATTGAGCATTATGTGCCAGACACTGTACTAGGCACTTTATATATAATACCCATTTAATCCTTGCACATTGTCCCTAGTTTACAGGTGAAACTAAAACTCAGGGGACCCTGGCACTAGGATATGCACACCAAAAAAATTAGAATCTTAGTAGTTTAAAAAAAAATGATGTGGGGGTATATGGACAAGTTCTTTTGTTTGGCCTAGTCTTATCTGGTAAGCTCTTGCTAAAAAATGGTATATAACAAGTGATCCCTAATTTCCAATGGTTTGCTATGAAAACATTTATTGTTTCTGGCTTGGGCGTCTGTAGATTGGCTATGGTTCTGCTGGGCTCACGGCTCTGGAGTATAGACTACGTCATGTCTACTCCTATATCTCCTCCTTGTGGAGGCAGCAGCTCCCTGGGTGTATTCTTCTCATGAAGGATAACAGAAGTACAAGCGCCCAAGCCAACCGTCTAGCACACTGAAAGCCTTTACTTAATGTCACATATGCTGACATTTTATTAGCCAAAGCAAGTCATGTGGCAAAGCCCAAAGCCTTTGGGGGCAGGCAAGTACCATTTTGCTACTCTCCTGGGAAGCACAGTAAGGTTACTGGGGGGGGGGGAGAAAGAATCAAGAATAATTATCCAACCTAACACATACATACATGATACATTTATTTATTTGTTTATTTACTTATTTACCTATATTTGAGAGAGAGAGAGAGAGAGTGCGCACCCATGAGCAGGGATAGGGGTGTCGGGAGGAGCAGAGGAAAAAAGAGAGGGAGAATTTTAAGCAAGCTCCACACCCAGCATGGAGCCTGTCACAGGGATTGATCTCATGACTCAGAGATCATGACCCGAGCCAAAATCCAGAGCTGGACGCTTAACTGGTTGAGCCACTCAGGTGCCCCCACAGCCTAGCACACTGGGGTAGCATCAGACTCATTCCTGGTGCTGAAGGGCATAGAAAAATATTGACCACTTAATTTTTAGCATGCTTGTCACATAGTAGGTGTTCAATAATTTATGTTGGATGAATGGGTGGGTAGGTAAAAGGAAGGAAGGGGGGAGGGAGGAAGGGAGGGAGCAAAAGAGGGAAGGAGGGAGGGAGAGAGGGAGGAAGTTGATAGCCAGTTGCTGGTTGTAATTCAGAGGAAGCCATAAAAGAAAGAAGCTAGAGATGGTGCATACAAGATTGTTCTAGCCCTTTGGGTCTACAGGGGGTTATCACCTGCGGATAATGAGATTTTGTGGCCCATATGCTTCCTAGTACTGGGATATGGGTTCAAAAACCTGGTACTTGGAAATTTGACTATTGTCATACCAATACATTAAACATAACTATTTTTCCTTTATTCTTCCTTAATACTTATCAAAGCTCTTGAAGGTAACAGCATGCTCCAACTTGCCCAAAGAAGCCAAGAAAGAGGCTTTTCTCCAGGAGTGGCCAGAGTTTTAAAAGGGGAGAAGGGCGGAGGCACGGGTGTGGCTAAGTAGTAATGTGACAAAAGTGCAAGGGAGAAGTAAGACAGGCTCAGGGGTTGCTAGACGAGTCAGCTGACTTTCCCACCAGGAAATTCCCCCTCCAGAGCCCAGTGCGGCTGACTGTGTACGAGAGCAATGCCGGCTGCACCTCCGGGATTTGACCACGCCCCCTAGAACAGGGCTCCAGCCTCTCTTTCTCCCTCTCGCTTCTCCCAGCTCTCCTACTTCTGACCTGAGCCATAGTCAGAAGGAATTACTCACTAACACCGCCTCCTCCAGGGAGCCTTCAGTGATTTAAAAGGAAACTGCTCCTCCTTTGATTCCATGTTCACATTCATCTGTGTTTCTCTTATAGGACTTTGCTTGCTCTGCCTTTTGGCGGTGTTCTTTCTGTCTTTGCCCTACCCTTCCATACAAACCTATGAACTGGAGACATAGGTCTGACTCATCTGTGTATCCCCTCCACTCCCACCCAGTGGCTGCCCGAACCCCCAGTATGAATGCGTTGAGTTATGGGGAGATAACACCCCATTCTCCTCTTTCATGGTCTCTGCTCTGTGGGAGAGGCTGTACATTATGGGAGTTAAAAGTGCAATCTCCAGAGTTCCGGGTATGAATCTCAGTGCTTCCATTTCTTGGCTGTGGCCTTGGACAATTTACTGACCCTCTGTGCCTCCACACCCTCATCTGTGATATGGGATTGGGCGGGGGATTAAATGAGTTTGCAAATGTAGAGGACTAGAACAGGGCCTAGCACATGGTAAATTCTCAGTCCACCCCACTAGGGACAGTTACATGAAATTTTACTTTTTGAAATCTAGTTCAATTTCAGTTCAGCTCATGAAAGAAAAGCTTAAGCAGGGAGTTAACAAGTGCTTGGTATGCATCTCGTCATGCTGACTTTGGGGTTCGTACTGGTAGCCAATGGCCCGCTGTCTCTTTGTCCAGTGGGCTTGGCATAGCTGCGAATCTGTGAGCAAAACTGGGAGTTTGTCTTCTCCCTTTATTTTACTTTTGTCCTCACTCGAATGTTTTCAGATCTTGTAAATTTGCTTATGTACTTTCTGCCAAGTGCACATTAAGATGTGTCTACTGTGAAAAAGAAAAAACAAAAAAAACCCCCAAAACAAAAACTGTCTGCATTGTGGCTTGAAAGCGCTTCTTCTCACCGCTAGCTGCACATTACAATCATCTGGGGAGATTTAAAAAATCTTACTGCCTAGGCTGTTCCCCGGATTAGTAAAATCAGATTCTCCTGGCATGGGGCCCAGGCATCTGACCTTGTTAGGGCTCCCCTGGTGATTCCAACGTGCACCCAAAGGTGAGGCCTTGAAGGGAATTCTCCAACAGGTAGCCTGGCTTTTCAGACACTAAACTGAAGGTCACCAACTATTAAAACACAACCACCACCACCACCACCACAACAAAACATCACTAATGTACTCATGTAGACTTTCTACACCCCATAATATTGCAAGTAGAACTACAAAAGGCCCGTTTTCTTTTTCACCACGCCTTGTGGCAAACACTGAAGTGACCCCAACGTGCCAATGCACTTGGAGGCTCTGATAATTCTCCCCTTCCCTCCCTCTGCACTTTCTGGACATGAATTTTGGTTTCTTTTCTCAAGTGGCCTGGGGATGGTGAAGAGATTGTCCCAAGAGTATGAGGCAATTCTGTTCATGGTGTTTGTTCCCTGCTGTTCTTTTTCTAGGAAATCCACTTGTGTTCTAAGAAGATGATTACACTCACCTCTGCCCCTCAAGCGAGTCACTGAAAAGCTGAGCCAAGGCCAAAGCTTCTCCAAAACAGTTTTGGAGAGGTTCAGAGGCATAACATAAACACACAGCTTCTAAGTCCTAAAGACTCTTTTTTTTTTTTTTTTTTTTTTTTTTTTTTTGTCAGAGAGAGAGAGAGGGAGAGAGCAAGCACAGGCAGACAGAGTGGCAGGCAGAGGCAGAGGGAGAAGCAGGCTCCCTGCGGAGCAAGGAGCCCAATGTGGGACTCGATCCCAGGACGCTGGGATCATGACCTGAGCCGAAGGCAGCCGCTTAACCAACTGAGCCACCCAGGTGTCCCTAGGTCCTAAAGACTCTTATGAGCGATTGCTAATGTCATTCACTTCATGTAAAGGCATATTTACATCACTGCAATGCCTCACTTATCTGACCTCTCAGGGGAGGAGGACATTCATATCCCATAGTTTCCGGAAAATTGAAGCTAATTCTTTTGGGTGCCCAAATCCTTCATTTTGACCCTTTTATTAAAAAAAAAAGAAAAGCCTTGGGAAGCCAGGCTTTTCCTCTGACCTTCCCTGACTCTCTACTGAAGCTCTGCTCAGGCTTCTGCACACAGGAGCCTCCGGGCCTTGCCCCTCCTGTTCCCAGACCTAGAATACCTTTTGTCCTTCTCTTTGCCAGCTCAGTTCCAGCTCTCCCTTTAGGGTACAGCTGGGCCTCGAGTCCCTTCTTTCAGGAACTCCTCCTTCTTCCCTGCCTATACTTACTGGCTGAAATAGATGCCCCTCTGCAGAGGTCCCAGAATGCCCTGTGCATATGATAAGGTCAAGGTGAAGAACACGTTCATGTGTTCAATCATGTGGTGATATAGTTCAGTGTCCACTCACATTTTCCTCCCCCTGCTTGGCTCTCAGTGGCCACTGATATTATCAAGGCCATCTTTGGGCGTGATTTTAGCTGCCCCATAACTCCCCTGATGTTTCGGATAGCAGCTTCCAATCTGCAGTGGCCTGGGAAATTGGATAACCAGGCTTACTAGAAATTGTAGATCCGGAAAAAAATGTAAATGCCAGAGATAGTGGTTGTCACCAGGCTCTCTGTTAATGCTTTGCGCTTTGTTCCTGAAACCTGTGATTTTCAAACTTAAGCATGCATAACAATCACCCAGAGAGCTTATTAAAACACAAATCACTGGGCCTGGGCTCAGAGTTTCTGCTTCAGTAGGTCTGGGATAGGGCCCAACAATTCTTATTCCTACCAAGTTCCTAGGCGAGGCTGCTGGTCCTGGTCTGGGGACCACAAAGCCTTCCACAGCAATAATAAGACTGTTTTTGAGGGGCACCTGGGTGGTCAGTCAATTAAGTGTCTGACTTTTGCTTTTGGCTTGGGTCATGATCTCAGGATCATGAGATGGAGCCCCATGTCAGGCTCTGTGCTCATGGTAGAGTCTGTTTGGGATTCTCTCCCTTTCCCTCTCCCTCCGCCTCTGCTTCTTCCCCTACACACTTGTGCATGCCCGCCCCCCCAATAAATAAATAAATAGATAGACAGATAAATACTTTGTTTTTGAAGACTTTCTTAAGGGGCCCGTCAACAGTTTTAGGAAAATAAAACTAAATTCTTCCCACTGGTATATCATTCCAGATGAGAACAGATTGGGGGCTTTCTGGATGGTCATTTCTGCAACCAGAATGAGCCACATCAATTCCTTGGGGACATCAATTTTCAGTGTCCAGTGCAGTTCTTTCTCTCCCAGATGCTTTGTGGGGCACAACCCCACCAGCACTAGGCAGGAACTCAGGAAGAAGCTTTCGGAGTCATGATCATGGTGTGTGCCCAAGCTCGTTGGAGCTGGACGATGCCCTAGAGATCAGTGACAAAGACTGGCCTCCTGGTGTCTTTTGAGAGATAAAAGAGCTAAGGTACAGCCACATGAAATGTCTGAGGTCACACAGCTGGTGAGGGCAGAGCTGGGCCCAGGATCTGGGATGCCAGTCCCTAAAGTAGCAGTTCTCAACTTTATGGGCATATTAGAATCCCCTGGGGAGGTTTTAAATATACACATGCCCACGCCCCACTCCACACCAATTAAATCAGAAAGTCTCAGAGGTAGGGCTCAGGCATTGACTTTCCCCCTCACCCAAAGCCTCCATGGTATAATTCTAATATACTAGTAGCTGAGAACTACTGTCCAAAAGCAGTATCAGAGTCTCCTGGAGGGCTGGCTAAATCAAAGATTGCCAGACCCCATCCCCTGAGCACCTCATGCAGTAGGTCTGGGGTCCAAGAATTTGCATGCCTAACGAGCTCCCCAGTGCTGCTGATGCTGCTGGTCTGTCCTCGAGGGTATGATGTGGTCAGCTCATTTACCCAGTCCCAAGGGCAAAGGCCTGTGGCTGTCCCCACTTTCAGTACCTATCCGTCTGCACACCATTCTTGAATTTCTTTCTCTTGAAAGGCTAATTTCAACAACTGTTTGTTGCAGATTTTGACCTGATTTTACCCATTGATCTGGGTGAAGAGGAGAAACTATTTGCTCTAAGCCGCTCATCCTTCTGTTTAGTGGAAGAAGAATGACCTTACTTATTCTGAACACAGTATATCAATTTAAAGACCTTCACCAACCTCCGCCAGACGCGCACGTGCACACGCGTATTCTCCTCTGAGTTCTGTATATATGAATCAGAACATGACAATTTCATTTTCCTGAAAACACCCACTCAATTTCAAATTAATGACTAGATTCCACATTATACCAATCCCAAATACTTGAAAGGTCTCCTAGAGGTTTGCCAAACCAAATACAGAAGCAGGGCAACCACATCATGTTCCTCCAATGGTTGTACTTTTCAAATCCAAGGAATGGCAAATTTGTACGTGATGAATCTTCACTAGCCCCAGTTTGAACTGAGAACCTGGGAATCCAACCTCCAGAGCTTCAGATGCTGGAGCTATGGATGGAGATGTGACCAAGGCAAAGGCAAAGGACACGATGATTTTTCCTTGCTTGTAATGATGACTGTGAGAACAAGATTATGTCCACAGCAAGGAGGTTGAGGGAGATGGGCCACGCTTCTGAAAAGGTGGGCTATGGTAGAGAAATGCTCCCAAGCATCAGGAAAGGCCTGATACTTGAAGCATTGAGTGGGTCACAAGCCAGTGGAAGATCTTTATGCCATCTTGGTGCAGTGTCCAAAACTCCGGCACTTTGCCTTAGCAAGGAGGGACATTGTGTTTCTGTGGACTACAGGCTGGAAAGGACACAGCCTAGGAGTCAGACCCTGGTTTAATCTCCCTTCCTGCCACAAATCATTTGTGAACTTGAACATGTTCTCACTTCTCACCTTGAAAATGGGCCCATATTTATAGGTTTGTTGTGACGGTTTAAACATAATGCATATAGAGCACACAGTACAGTGCCTGGCACATGACAGGAGCTCAAGAGGCAGCAGTTTTTAATTGCATCAAAATCAAGTGCAGATTCAAGTTGGAGATACATTAGATTGGCAAGATATATCACTGGGACAGTTATTTCCCCCCTCATAATTCAGACAGTCTGAAGAACACACATAAATGCATTGGAAAGGATTCAAAACAGATCATCTGGAGACTTGGATTACTGTTCCAGCTCCGACTTCAGCAGGCCATGTGACCTTGGCAAATCTGTCACTTCTGTTTCCTCATTTGGAAGAGGGAGAGCTGCAGCCCATGCCTTCCAAGGCCTCTTCCACTGCAACATTACATAGGTATTTATGAGGTCATCAAAATGGCTCAAAAGCTCAACCAGTCCTTAAAGTGGCATTTTCTGAACTTACTTGATAAGAATCACGTGGGATGCTTCTGAACATATAGATTTCTAGGCCTTTCCCTAGCACTGCCCTGTCCAAAATTGCAGCCACTAGCCATATATGCCTACTAAGCACTTTAAATGTGGCTGGTCTGAACTGAGATGGGTCCTAAGTATAAAATACACATAGAAATTTAAGATTCAGCATGAAAAAAAAAGAATGTAAAACATTTCAATAATTTTTTATTGCTCACATGTTGAAATGACATTTTGAATATATAAGTAAGGTATTTATATTTTAAATAATAAAATATATCTTTAAAATTAATAAATATATTCAAGTAAAATAAAGTCTATTTCAAATATATATTTAAATAAAATACATTAGTAAAATTAACCATATTATTCTTTAGGTAATGTAAAATACATCCTTGAAATTAATTTCACCTATTTCTCTCCATTTTTTTTAAAGATTTTATTTATTTATTTGACAGACAGAGATCACAAGCAGGCAGAGAGAGAGGAGGAAGCAGACTCCCTGCAGAGCAGAGAGCCCGAAGCGGGGCTTGATCCCAGGACCCTCGGATCATGACCCAAGCCGAAGGCAGAGGCTTTAACCCACTGAGCCACCCAGGCACCCCTCTCTCCATTTTTTAAAGTGTGGTGACTAGGACATGTAAAATCATATATGTCACTTGCATAATATTGCTATTCGATAGCACTGTCCTAGGGATAAGAATTCAGAATGTCTACTAAAGCTGATATAATCTATAATTTTAACATGTGACCTGGGTGATACTTTGGTGCATCACTATTTGGGAAATGCTCTTTTCTGGAACCAAAACAGACCTCACAGCTTTAGGCAAACCTCACAGCTTTAAGAACTCATAGGCATTAGATGGATGAAGAAATCATCTTGGACTAGGATCAATCTGGGTCGATCTCACTTTTTTCCACTTTGCTTTTAAGAACTCTGCCAGCGCTGTGGTCTTGGCATGGAAATTACTATACCTAATTCCTGAGAGTGGAGGAAAGTCATATTGAAGAGGTTCAAAAAAGGAGCCTTTTCCCCCCACCCCCCAGTGTTGAAAAAGGAGTCTTTCTACCTTGTTCTATGGTTTTTCTGCTCCTGGCTGCTGTAAGGAACTTTCTGCAGCCCGGGAGGGTCTTGTCTTCGGGTCCATATCTGGTGAGAGCTGGGTGGCAAGTAGCCCAACTGGGAGATTATGAAAATAATGTCTCATGTCTCTAAACTTTGACTGCTATCTTCTGTCAGCCATGGCTCAGTGCTTAGAAGTCTGGCCCCTGAGTGGGGGAGTTGGAGAAACGGAAGTCATGCAGGGCTAGAGCTTCCCCTCCAGGGGAAGCAAAGTGGGGTCTGTGTTCACCCAGGGCATGGACGGTCCTTCCCCACTCCTGGGTGATGACTGGGTAACCATTCAGCACGTGCCATCTTGCTCTCAGCTACACTGGGCTCCTGACACATCATGGGGGGATCCGAGGGGTAATGTCACGTCTCCTCCCCCACTTGCCTCATGCTTGCCTCATGCTGACACACAAGAGCACCCTGACAAGCCTCTACTTCTCTCCACTTACAGGAACTGTGGATTATTGAACTCCGCCCAACACCAAACAAAAACACTGTAAGCAAAATAAAGGAATTTCCAAATTTTGACAATTGACACCAACAGAAGTCCCCATAAAGAGTTTACACAGAATGTACTGTGGACAGAAAGAAAGCGATCTCGGATGGAAGGCTGGAGATGAAAGAAGAGGAAATGAGCAAATTAAGTAGCAGATGTGTGAGTAATCTAAAACATCACTGTGTACAAAAGCAGTATCTTAAGGTTAAAAAATAGAGTCATAATATCCAATTAACAGTAGCATGTAAATCAGGCAGATGGTGATGTTCAGATGCTAAGTTCTTGTGTTTTTAAACAGGAAGGCAAAGATATTAATGTAAATAGCGATGTTATTTTTGCATATCGAAATTCACAGGGTGACCAGTAAAGCAATGGAAGTTGTAAGGGCACCTGGGTGGCTCAGTGAGTTAAGAGGTTAAGTGTTTGACTCTTGATTTCAGCTTAGGTCATGATCTTAGTGTCGTGGGATGGAGCCCGCCCCCCACCATCCGCCCCTAAGCGCTCTCTCAAATAAACAAATAAAATCTAAAGAAATCTTTTGTGAAAGTCATATTAGAATTGGCTGCTTTACAAAATAGGTCCAAAATCATAAAATGGCCAAAACACAACAGAAATGTATTTCATGCTCACGGGACAGTACTAAGCAGGCAGAAAATGTCCTTGGAGTGGCTCTTCCTCCACAGAGATCTGTTTTCTGGGCTGTCTATCCTTTTCCATGGGTTTGTATCACACCATCCTTTTTTTTTTTAATATAGAAAATAAGATTTTATTTATTTATTCGACAGAGAGAGATCACAAGTAGGCAGAAAGGCAGGCAGAGAGAGAGAGAGAAAAGAGGAAGCAGGCTCCCCACTGAGCAGAGAGCTGGATGCGGGACTCCATCCCAGGACCCTGAGATCATGATCTGAGCCGAAGGCAGAGGCTTAACCCATTGAGCCACCCAGGCGCCCTGTATCAAACCATCATAATTACTGCAGGTCTCAAATAGTTCTTGATAATGGTAAGATGAGCTCCTACTCTTAGTTCTCTTTTATTTAGCAGTGTTTTGACTATTTTTGCTTCTCTGATCATCAACAAATATTTTAGCTTGTAGAGTTCCACGAACATGCCTTTTGGGATCAGCCTGTATATTTCACTTCTCTACAATATTGAATTTGCTTCTCCATAAACATGGTATTTCTCCTCAATAATTTGGACTTCCCTTGCTTATTGACAAAATGCATAATTTTTACTTTCTCATGAAAGACCTATCTTTTGTCATGTTTATTTTATGATGTGTTATACTTTTAGAAACGACAATTTTCTTTTTACAGTTTCTATTGATTGCTATTGTATATAAATACAATTGCTTTTTGTAGGTTGTTTTTATATACAGCAAAACTGCCAAAAAACTCTAATTAATTCTAGATTTTGTGGAGTTTTCTGGGGAAACCATAACATCACCTTCCATAGTAGCTAACCATAGATAATTCTAAAATGGAAAACTTAAGAAATAGAAATAATAACATTCTATACAAGGATATATATTATTAGAAGAAACATATAAAAAAATTTGAAAGGAGTTGCCTTTGAGAAGCAGAAAACAGGATTGGGAGGAAGGGGCAGTAGCCGCAGCGTTTCAGTTTAAGCTAATTATGCTACTGTATTTTTCAAAACAATATACTCACATAAAAATTTAAATGAAATAATAAGTTCTATGTTAGCTATCTTGATAGGATTTTTGCATTAGCCAGGTGTATGTATTTGTCAAAATTCAGTGAATGTGCAGTTTTAAATTTGTATATTTCCTTGTATATACATCTTACATCAAAAGAAAAAGTTGGTAAACAAATACTGAATTTGAATTAACAGCTTGTGTGCTGATGTCTGTAGTTTACTTTGAAATCCTTCCAAAAATAAGATGGATCAAGGAATGGGCTGAAGGCTGGGCAAATAGGTTATAAAACAAGTAGTCTAAAATGTTGACGGTAGGGGAGCCTGGGTGGCTCCGTGGGTTAAGCCTCTGCTTTTGGCTTAAGTCATGATCTCAGGGTCCTGGGATCAAGCCCCCTGCTCGGTGGGGAGCCTGTTTCCCCCCCTCTCTCTTCCTGCCTCCCTCTCTACTTGTGATTTCTCTCTCTCTGTCAAGTGGATAAATAAAATCTTTTTTAAAAATAAATAAATAAATAAATAAATAATAAAATAAAATGTTGACGGTAGACTCGAGGAGGCACGTATCCAGGGTTTCTCTGTAAAATTCTTTCATTCTTGCGATGTGTTTAAAAAGTTTTATAATAAAATATTGGAACAAATTTTTTTAGATTCAGTCCTAAAAATAAATTCAAGAAAGAATGTTCTATCTGGTGTACCAGCTAGGTAAACTTTAATCTGGAAACGCTGATAGCTTTCCAGAAGAATTCTATAGCCATTTGACCCACAGACGACTGGTCAAATGAATGAGGGCAGTGACACGAGAAAAGTGAGGGCAGGCTGATATTTCTTGTTGGCCTTCTTACCCGTTTCCCTATGGGGTATGTGTGTGGTTTAATGTTCAATATTTAATGTCTCTTAACAAGCTTTGTCCTCTGGTTATGAATACCCCTCTCGTCACATGTTCATCTCTCTTAGCTCCAAGTGAATTGTAAACTCATCCAAGCTATAGTTTGTAAACTCCAGGGGTCACATACCCAGAGTGGTTCATCAACAGGGGCAAGCATCTCTCTGGAATAAGAGATCTAGGATAAGTGTAAGCTGCATTGTCTGGGGAATTGAATCATGCAATTTTCATGACAGTGGCTCTTAGGGTTTGGATGCAGTCTGGTTGTTCTGTAGATAAAGAAACTGAGGGCAAGAGAGATTTAGCAACGTATCCAGAGCTATTTAGCTTGTTGGCATGGTTATCTCTGGGTCTTTTCTTCTTTAGGCTCATTTTAAACTATTCAGTAAGAAGCTTATAGGATGTGAATGCAGCTATACTTGAATTAACACCCACCCTGTTCCCAAGAGGCACTTGATTTGAAAGGGACTATGGGACTGAAGGGACTATGAGACCCCATCTGGCCCGTTTGTGGGGTGAAGCAGAAGCAGGAGAACATAAGCGACGAAATGTTCCCCCATACTCACTTTACAACCTCGGTGAACAGTATCTGTGGTAAAAGGATTAATGCATGCTACATTGCAGACGAACCTCAAGCACCTTATATGAAGAATTCACACACAAAAAGGTCACTTGTAGCATGATTCTATTTATATGAAATGTCCCCAGTAGGCAAATCCATGGAGACAAAAGGCAGATTAGAGGTTGCCGAGGGCTGGGGAGAAGGTGAACAGGAATGACTGCTTACTGGGTACGGGGTTTTATTTTTTATTTTTAGATTATTTATTTATTTATTTATTTGAGAGACAGAGATCACAAGTAGGCAGAGAGGCAGGCAGAGAGAGAGGGGGAAGCAGGCTCCCCACTGAGCAGAGAGCCTGATGTGGGGCTCGATCCCAGGACCCTGAGATCATGACCCAAGCGGAAGGCAGAGGCTTTAACCCACTGAGCCACCCAGGCGCCCCTCGGGGGTTTATTTTGAGGGAATGAAAATGTTTGGGAACTAGCTAGAAGTGGTGATTATACAATGCTGTGAATGTACTAAATTCCACTGAATTGCTCGCTTCACAGTGGTTCATTTTACATTATGTCAGTTTCACCTCAATAAGAAATTATGGCTCTAGCAAGAGGGAAAAAGCAAATGTGGCAAAACGTTCGCCATTGATGGATCTAGGTACAGGCCATCAGGAGCTCATTGTACTATTCTAGCAACTTTTCTGTTAGGTTTAAAATTTTTCAAAATAAAAAACTGATAAAATATCTCTGGGAGACTAAGAAATAATTTAGTGAGATTGCTTAAATTGAGGTCAATAGCTGCAATCTGAAATTCATACAGTTTTATATCTATCATTTGATCACTGGCCTGTCAAAATAGGAACAACGATTACTCCTTGGCCAGGAAAGTTTCTAGCAGCGAAAATTATTAATTTTTTTAAAAGATTTATTTATTTATTTGAGAGAGAGAGAGAGAGAGAGAGAGAGAGAGAGAAGGAGCATGACCAGGAGCAGCAGAGGGAGAAGGAGAGAGAAACTCGAGGAGACTTGAGAAACTGAGCTTGGAGCCCAACTTGCGGCTCGATCCCATGACCCTGAGATCATGAGCTGAGACAAACCACCCAGATGTCCCCAAAATTACTTTTTAGGAGAGTCACAAGCCAACATTTTTTAATGTGGGAACCTATTAAGATACTAATTCCCGACATCAGTGTCTAAAAAAAGTTTATTCTGTGCCTCTGAACAGGGGGTAGTAACACGTGGTTTAATTGGAAGATCTGAGCTTCTGAAACTAGGTGTGTACATTCTGACTGTCACCATCAGACGAGGCTTACACGTCTACTGATAGCTAAAAGCAAAAGGGAGCAAGCTGACTGGGAATGTCACAGGAGAAACATTAGGGGCACAGGGGACCATCCTGACCCTTGCAGAGTGTTCCGAGACTCAAGCAGTAATGTAGAAAGGATAACCCTATAATTTCCCAATGTCACCCCATCCTGGAACTTCATAATGATGAGAGAGGATGGCTCGTCTGCCTCCATTGCACGGCGGGCCAAACGGAGTTCCTGTCTCCCTGGTTTCTCACAGGCCCACGACCTAACTCTAAATCCCCCACCCACCCACCTCTGAGGCCTGAGACAACAAACCGACGTGTTCACATAGGTGAGAGCCTGCCGTTTCTCTAACTAAGATGCTCCAAAAAAAGTGCACAAAGACCTGTGGGGCTGCCCAGCCATGCGAATATACTTAACACTACTGAAACGTACACTTACCCGTAGTTAAGAGGGTAAACTTAATGTTATGGGCTTCTTACCAGAATACTAAAAGACACGTGAGACTCAAGTGTCATTCTTCATGCAGTAGACTTCAGAATTACTCTCCTTTTGTTTAAAATGAAAGTACCCTGTCACTCAACCCCGATGCACACTCCAGATGAAACACAATCTGCTCCTACGGAGGGAAAAAATTAAAACCCTAGAAAAACACTCAGGCTTCTGCACATTGTTTGTTGAGGAAGAAAAATGGACATGAGAACGGATTAATGGCAGGACATTAAAAATAGAAAAGAACTATTGATTTGAAGGTGTTACCTCAAGAGATAAGTACCAATAAATATTGGAAAGCAGTGGTCTCCATACTTCAGATGATGATGGGAACTAATCTATTCTCCTTAGGGTTTGCTCATGCTTTTGAGAGGAAATTTATTGTTTATCTAGATGTAGCTTTGGAAATAAACCATTAAAGGGAAGGAAGAGGTTCAGTTCATAAATATAACTTTAATAGAGTGACAGACAAGAGCATTCTACTTAAATAACTGAGTTCTTTTTTAATTTTTTTTGCAAAAATTTTGCATTTTCCCAGAATTTTTATCAAGCACACCAGAACAAATTCATGTCCAATCAACAAGGCCTAATGAGATCTTTAATATCTGTCTAGCACAAGCTCATGGTTGAGATTATAGAACTGTGCTGACCCACTCACTAGCCACTATAAACACAGGCTCTTAAATTGAGATGTGCCATAAGTGTGCTATAATCACTGGATGGCAAAGACTTAATATGAAAAAAAGAACATACAATATTCCATTAATAATTTTTGTCTTGATTACATGTCAAAATGATAATATTTTGGACACATTGGGTTAAATAAAATATATTAGTGAATTAAGTTTACTGTTTGATTTTGCTTTTCTAATGTGGCTACTAAAAAACAAAATTACATTATGTGTTCAGCATCATATTTCTAGTAGGCACCACTGTAAAGACCATTTGAATTTTCTTTTTTTTTTTAAAGATTTTATTTATTTATTTGACAGACGGAGGTCACAAGTAGGCAGAGAGGCAGGCAGAGAGAGAGAGAGGAGGAAGCAAGCTCCCCACGGAGCAGAGAGCCCGATGTGGGGCTCGATCCCAGGACCCTAGGATCATGACCTGAGCCGAAGGCAGAGGCTTTAACCCACTGAGCCACCCAGGCGCACCCACATTTGAATTGTGGTCTCATTGTCTCACTCTTAAAATATGTCTGTGTGTCAGATATAATCTATACATGGGAAAGTAATATATTCCAGTTATCAAAGTAATGTATGTTCTCTTTTAAAAGGTGGAATGGGGCACCTGGTCGGCTCAGTCAGTTAAGCAACAGATTCTAGGTTTCAGCTCAGGTCATGACCTTGGGGTCATGGGGTGGAACCGTGCATTGGGCTCTGCACTCAGTGGGGAGTTTGCTTGTCCCTCTCCCTCTGCTCTTCCCTGGCTCTCTCTCTTTCTCTTTCTCTCAAATAAATAAATAAATAAATAGAATCTTTTTTAAAAAATAAATAAATAAAAAGTAGAATATGTAAGAACCACTAAGAAAGGACTACCCAGAGATAAACATTCTTCCCTCTATTTTTTTAAAGATTTTATTCATCCTTTTGACAGAGATCACAAGTAGGCAGAGAGGCAGGCAGAGAGAGAGAGAGAGGAGGAAGCAGGCTCTCTGTCGAGCAAAGAGCCCGATGCGGGACTTGATCCCAGGACCCTGGGATCATAACCTGAGCCGAAGGCAGAGGCTTAACCCACTGAGCCACCCAGGCGCCCATCTTCTCTCTATTAATTAAAATATTTAAGCCTGACTTTTATGA
Source organism: Enhydra lutris kenyoni (assembly GCF_002288905.1). NCBI lineage: Eukaryota > Metazoa > Chordata > Mammalia > Carnivora > Mustelidae > Enhydra > Enhydra lutris. The sequence goes on along the minus strand of NW_019154107.1, from coordinate 1,360,975 downwards.
ACATAATCGTAATTTATATTAAACATTCCACTGGTAATAGTGTTGGCACTGGAGCTGATTGGGATGGGCCACTAGAAATTGCTTTTGTTTCTCAGAAATTGTTTCCCAAAGGATTTCTCCTCCATTTAGATTAATTGGGGTGGAGTAAGAAATGCAAAAGTGTAATTCGTTGTACTTGGCCCTACGCATCTCAGAGATGGCTCAGAAATGACTGTATCCGTTACCTGATGAAAAGTGATCTCTGACAAAAAAAGGGATCTCTGGCTAAAAAATTGCTGAGGATCAGAGAAAAATTACACTGACCATCAGCACATCCACAGGACTGAGTGGAAGAAGTAAGGATCTTAAATAACACTGGACTTGGTAAAATGATGGCTGAGTTGTTTTTTTTTCTTTTTTGAATGCAGGGATTACGATTTTTAAAAATTCATCATTGTCTAGCTAGCAGTTGGTTAGCACGGAACTTTCCCCCTTCAGTTTCAGCTGAGATGTCACTACTGCATGGCCAGATATGAAAGTGAGCGAGGGAGCAAAACCCTACAGGCAGAAGCTACGGGGGAAGTGTTCAGGTTCTGCTCCTGCAGCACTGGGACCCTCTGCCAGAAGGAGGTTATCGAAAGGGGTTGGGATGTGGAGAGGGGAGGGGATTTGTGAAGAAGACAACTCTTGCTTGTGCTTTGGGGATAGAAGAATCACACCCTCCTTCATTTTTAACCTGGATCGTGAGAGACTTTCAGAAGGCTGTTTGGGAGCTTTGGAAAGGATTTCCTCAGAGATATGGAGAAATGGGGCCCACATCCCACCTAAGGAAACCGAGGGGAGGGCTAGAGCCCGGGATGTCTAGGGCACCGGAGAAGGGCTAGTCTACTGCACCAGCAACCAGTTGTGGAAGGGTTGCCGTGTTGGACAAGTTTGAAATCCAGACTTGTCGGGATGCCTGCGTGGCTCAGTCGGTTAAGTGTCTGCCTTCCGCTCAGGTCATGATCCCAGGGTCCCGGGATCGAGGCCCTCATTGAGCTCCTGGCTCAGCAGGGAGTCTGCTTCTCCCTCAGCCTGCTGCTCCCCTTGCCTGTGCTCTCTCTCTGACTGACAAATAAATAAATAAAATCTTGAAAGAAAGGAAGGAAGGAAGGAAGGAAGGAAGGGAGTAATCCAGACTTGTCAAGTCAAGGGATATAGGGGTGTGTCTCTGGGATCTGATGAGTGCCTTATGGCTCTTCTTGGGTCCTATCCATTGGGATGCCCTAGAGGGAAGAGAGCAGTTTTTCAGCTCCTCAGGAGAAAGGGTGAAAGAAATCCCTTCAGCGGTTGCAGAGGCTGACTGTTGCCTTTTAGCCAAATGATTTGTAAAATTTTTGTCCGAAATCATTTATGTATATGATATAACCAACATATCGAACAAGACTGACTCTTGTAATTTGCTTATTACATGACCCTTTTCCCAGTTCAAAAGCTCCTTTTTCTCCTCCGGCCCCAGATCCAGTCAGTCGGCCCGTGTCCCCCTGTGTGTTTCTTCCTGTTGATCTTTCCTGCAACTGTACTCCTTATAGGCTTCCCCCATCAGAGCTCTGGCACTGGAGTTGTTCCCGGATAATCCTTCCTTGTCTCCTTGCTTCCACCCACGGCTCTGCCACCCCAGGGCTCCCATGTCACCTAACACATCCAACACATCACTGCCGGACTTGTTTTCCTGACTGCACACCTCTGATCCTGTGGCGTTCCTACTTGAAAACTTTAATTGCGGGGTGCCTGGGTGGCTCTGTAAATGAAGTGTTGGACTCTTGATTTTAGCTCAGGTTGTGATCTCAAAATCAGAAGATCGAGCCCCTCATTTGGTTCTGCACTGGACGTAGAGCCTGCTTAAGAGTCTCCCCTTTCCAGGGCTCCTAGGTGGCTCAGTTGGTTAAGCGACTGCCTTCAGCTCAGGTCATGATCCTGGAGTCCCAGGATCGAGTCCCGCATCAGGCTCCCAGCTCCACGGGGAGTCGACTTCTCCCTCTGACTTTCTCCTCTCTCATGCTCTCTCTCTCAAATGGATTAAAAAAAAAAAAAAAAGAGTCTCCCCTTTCCTTTCCCTCTGCCCCCCGCCAAAACAAACAAAAAAACAAACTCCAAAACCTAAAATGCCATGGTTTGTAACCCCAGGACAATATAGTACCCAGGGAGCAGGGATATGGTGTGGAAGGGGATTAGACTGTGGGGGACTTTAACACTATACACACACACCTTTCCTAAGCCATTCTTCTGCACCTGTCCTCCTCTCCATATCTCCGTCCACCCGTAAAAACATATTCCAACAGGAATGTGTTATCTATGTGACTGGTGGAGAAGCAGAATCAACCCAGGCTGTATTAGTTAAAGGTAGCAATGGTTTTGTAATAAATAAGCCTTGAACACTCACTGGATTTATTTCTCACACTCATCACGATCTACTAGGAGTGCTGTATGGGACCCTTCCACGACCCGGACTCCTGATACGCTGTGGCTCTGCCCTCCTCATCTGTGAGGTGGACATAGTGAGACCACTTTTGTAAAGGGCTGTTTTCTTGGTTGAGACGTGAACGCAGGCTGGTTCCTAGGAGCTCTTGCACATCTCCTTCCCCCTTCCCTTTGTTAGGAGCTCCCTGGTAGGTCAAGTTAACTCTGTTGACAACTGTGAACTCATCTTCCTGGAACAGTTCTGGGCATTTTGAAATGGGAAGTTAACCTTTAGAATCTTTTCACCTTGCCATTCATTTTTTTCTCCTCCTACTTCCACCTTGTCTTATATCCCCCCTTTCAGGGTATGGAGGCTCTTGCTCTCAGTCTGATCAGAGTAGGAAAAGCTCTGATACCTTCAGTATCTCCCTCCCCACATACTTCCTCTTCCTCTGCACTCCCACTCTAACACCCAAAGGATGAGATATAAAAAAAAAAAAACTAAGATATTCTTCTCTAAATGCTGTCTGTACCATGGTAGGTACAGACAGGTAGATTTCTATAGGTAGAAGCTCTTCAGGACTCACTAGAAGGAAAAACCTTTACTGGAGTGATTTCAGGCATGGAAACAGATGAAGGGGGAGATACCTGGGAAGGTGGACACCTGCCAGGTGGGTAGATGACAGCTCTGCCCCTCATTCCTTCTTACCTTTCATCTAATGCAGAGAAATTAGTTTAAGTAGACCCTTTCTCATGATAAAACCACTGCCTTAATTTTGGACCTAAGAATATTTCAGAATAAATGCAAAAAAAATTTTATAGAAAGAAGAATTTTAGGGGCGCCTGGGTGGCTCAGTGGGTTAAAGCCTCTGCCTTCGGCTCAGGTCATGATCCCAGGGTCCTAGGATTGAGCCCCACATCGGGCTTTCTGCTCAGCAGGGAGCCTGCTTCCGCCCCCACCTCCCCCCCCACCCACTCCCGTGCTCTCTCTCTGCCTGCCTCTCTGCCTACTTGTGATCTCTGTCTGTCAAATAAATAAATAAAATCTTTAAAAAAATTTTTTTTAAATTAAAAAAAAAAAAGAAAGAAGAATTTTAGAGAACATTTCTTCCAGGGATGCTTAGATGGGTATCATTCATTCATTCATGTGTCCAGGGCTAACCTTGTTGTGGAAGTTTTTTGTGTTTTTGTTTGTTTTTCAGAAACAGAGAGACATGAGAAACGCACAGAGAGAGAGAGAGGCAGAGGCGGAGGGAAAAGCAGGCTCCTCACGGAGCAGGGAATTGGACACAGGACTTGATCCTGCAACCCAAACTGAAGGCGGACCTTTAACCAACTGAGCCACCCAGGCACCCTTGTTGTGGAAGTTTTAAAAGAAGGGCGCCTGGGTGGCTCAGTCAGTTGAGTGCCTGATTCTTGGTTTCAGCTCAGTCCATGATCTCAGGGTCGTGCGATGAAGCCCTGCATCTGGCTTCACACTCAACACAGAGTCTGCTTGTCCCTCTCCCTCTATTCCTCCCCGCCCTCAAACAAACAAACAAATAAAATCTTAAAAAAAAAAAAAAAAAAGATAGCCACAAAGTCTTTTCACTCTCCTCTTAAAGTGGTGGGGTCTAATTCTCCCCTTCTACCATCTTGAATCTGGGCTGGTCTTACTCGGAAGTAATAGAATGTATTGGAAGTGATGTTATAGGACTTTCAAGTCATTGTCAGAAGAGGCCTCAAAGCTTCTCCCTAGTTATCCCTGAATGCCCGCTCTCCAGGTACTCAGCCAGCACGCTGTGAGAAGCCCAGACCACATGGAGAGGCCAGATGTAGGTACTCCAGTAGATCCCTAGCTGCTCTCTCAGCCGACGGCCAGGATCAAGTGCCAGACCTGTGAACGAGCCATGGTGGATGTCCAGCCCAGCTGAGGCTCTGATCACTGTGGGCACACAGATATCCAAACATACTTGTGTGCGAGACCTCAGTGAGGACCATTCCGCTGAGCCTTCCCAGAACTCCTGACCCACAAATTGGTGCTTGTGCTTGCTTGTGTTCAATCCCTAAATTTGGGAGTAATTTGTTACAAAGCAATTGAGAGCTGGAATATTTGTCATGTTCATTTTTCTCTTCTAATCTTGTCTTTTAAAAAGACTCAGTTTTGTTTCCAGCAAAGACTACAGGGTTTCTGACCCCGTAACACGTTCATATCCTTTCAAAACTTTCTTCCTCAAGAGAAAGAGAAGAAGCAGGTTCCAGCTGATGATCCAAAAACACAGTCCTTGATTTCAAATATTTACCTTTCTTCCAATGTCTCTAAGTAGTGACCATGAACTAAGTCAAGACCCTTGTATTCTCTTAGAAGTCATACTTTGGGGATAGGAAAGGAACACCTAATTTCAATGGAATAAAACAGTGTTTGAATGACCTAGCAAAACATGTTATAAAAGAAGCCAACTAGTTTTCCATTGAGCAACCCACCTAAAGTGTTACATTTTTTGGCACATTTTGAACATACCAGACCTGTAGTGAAGCAGAGTGTATTTTGCCAGCAGAGAAATTTCTCTCAAGAATAAGAATTTTCTTGGGGCGGGTGCCTGGGTGACTCAGTGGATTAAGCCTCTGCCTTGGGCTCAGGTCATGATCTCAGGGTCCTGGGATCAAGCCCTGCATCAGGCTCTCTGCTCAGCATGGAGCCTACTTCCCCCTCTCTGCCTGCCTCTCTGCCTACTTGTGATCTCTCTGCCAAATAAATAAATAAAATCTTAAAAAAAAAAGATTTTTCTTGGGGTGCCTGGTTGGCTCAGTCAGTTAAGCATCTGCCTTTGGCTCAGGTCATGATCCCAGGGTCCCAGGATTGAGTACTGAGGTGGGCTCCTTGCCTAGCAGGGAGCCTGCTTCTCCCTCTCCCTTTGCAGCTCCCCTGCTTTTGTGTTCTCTCTTTCTGTCAAATAAATAAATAAAATCTTTTTAAAAAAAGAATAAGAATTTTATAGATTGATGGGGCCCAGAACTTGTATATAACAATCAGGGAAACAAAATGAGAGAAAACATAGCATCTTTTGAAGTTCCAATATTTATAATTGGCTGCTAAATTTCCTCCCCAAAATGCTCTTTATTGTGCTTTTTTCAAAGTAAGTCTGACCCAAAGCAAAGGATATTGACAAAAGAGTTCAATGAAAGAAAAGAACAGAACATGAAACCTCACAGCAGAAATTTTCATGCAAGAGAATAAAATTGAAAAAAATATGGCCATTTAAACGTGAGAATTTACAAATATGGGAACTATATCCTACCCCAATTAAGATACGGGACTCTTCATGTTGTTTCTAGTACAATGACATGGATTCAGAAATGTGATTTCATTAATTAAAACTATAGGTGTCTTCCCATAATTGATATGTATTTATTGCCAGACATTATGCTAGAGACCAGCATAAATTCTATCCTCAAGAAACATACAGTCTATAGGGCACCTGGCTGGCTCAGTTGGAGGAGCATGTCAATCTTGATCTTGGGGTCGTGAATTCAAGCCCAATATTGGGTGTAGAGATTACTTAGAGAAAGAAAGAAAAAGGAAGGAAGGAAGGAAAGAAGGAAGGAAGGAAAGAAGAAAGAAAGTCTATTGGGTGAAACGGCAAGTTAAAAAATTCATGTGTTCAATATGCATAAAATGTTTGGAACATTGCCAGGCACATGGTAAGTATCATGGACCTGCTAAATAAGTAAATATCCATTCATTTGTTTATCCAATTGATATTTATCTATTTGTCTATCTATCCATCTATCTATTTTGGGATTGACATCGTGAGGTTTATTACAAGAGGTTTCTCCATGAAATTGTGGAGATGAATGCTTATTTTTCTTTACTTTTAATACTTTCTTTTTATCACTGGTTGAAGCAAATTGATTATGACATGGTTTTTAATTGAAGTATAGCTGATCAACAGATATTTATTGATACATTACATTCAGACCAGAGGACAGATAAAGAACAAGCAGCAAGTAGGGCATCCCAGAAGTGTTCCTGAAAGACTCAGGAAGCAAGAGAAGGCTGCTGGCCCCGGTGGCCCCAGGCTAGCCCAGGCCAGGCTCAGGCTAGATGGACTCAGCAGCATTTATCCTAAGCCAACGTGAAAAATCTAATGTGTAGCATCAAACTTGGGAGAGGCTTGAAGGCCAGCAAGGCAATCAAATCTGTCCCCAAATTCCATACTGGATCAGAGGAAAAGTCCAGGTGCAGAGACACGCACTGGACATCATGCACTGGCCCTCACATGAGAGAGCGAGAGCACAGTGTAGTTGGACTGGAAGACAAGGCATAGCCTTTGAGGCTCCGGTGCTCTGGGGTCAGAAGTGGCGTCTGCCATCCATAGCGCGGTCTGCACCAAGACATGCTGGAGCTCAAGGCAGAGCAAGAATTCAGTGTACTTCAAATGATTGCCTTTCAATATTAGGGCAACAGTCATTCAGTCGGGGAGCAGAGCTGGCACCAAGATCATTGTTTTCATTTCCATTGTCTATTTGGTTGGAATAGGACCAATGTATATCTTGATGGTTATAAAAGTGGTCACATGCAGAGATCTGAATTAAGTGGTACAGTATTTCTGATTTCCATTGGCAATACTATTGCCCTTACAGATTGGTGTTGGGAGCACTTATCCAGTTGGCTTACCTTTTTACTTGGCTCTGAGCTCAAAGGATCCCAGAACAGGAGTGTCTGCAGATTGCCCTGGTGTGAACGACCAAGAGCTATTGTGCGTGTGCACATGTATAAAAATGTATCTGCGTGTGCGTGTACGTGTGTATGTCCCTCCTCTTGAACAAGGTGGGTTCTGACATGTTTGGAAATGCAGCAGAAGGACTGGTCTTATGAGGATCACGTAGGTCTTATCACTTGAGAGTTTAGAACTCAATGATTTTTATATGGCCTTTCCCCTTTTTCTTCAAACCCTAGAGCCTAGATTTTGGAGTCGGCACACATGATACAGCCATTCCTCTGTTCCTTAATGGGTGTGAGATCCTGGACAGCTTACTTAATCCTGTTAAATGGTGGTTTCCTGGTCTGTAAAATGGGAATAATGATATTTAGCTCGTAAGATGGTTGTGAACATAAAATAGCATATTGATAGCATTTGATGTGATTCCTGGGTCATAGTAAGCACCGAGTGAGTGGGAGCTATTACTGTTAGAATTAAAGGTACTGAGCAAGGGCAATGCACAGCCAGATGCCACCAGAACTACAGTTCATGGGGCACCTGGGTGGCTCAACCGGTTAAGTGTCTGCTTTTGGCTTGGGTCATGATCCCAGGGTCCTGAAATCCAGTCCCTCATCCGGCTCCCTGCTTGGTGGGGAGCCTGCTTCTCCCTCTTCCTCTGCCTGCTGCTCCTCCTGCTTGTGCTCTGTCAAATAAATAAATAAAATCTTCAAAAAAAAAAGCGAACTACAGTTTAGGCTCATTTTACATGATGGGTCAAGTCCGTAAATAGTTAAAATATTGAGCAGGCTGTAGACTTAACTAAACCAACCCACTTAAAATGGTCCATCACTTGCTACTTCCCAAGGTACTCGAGAGCTAGTGCATTCTCTTCCGGACAAACAGATGGCCTTCCCGCATCTTTAAAACAGGCAGAACCATTTTGTGGACCCAAGCTGAGCAGGCTTAAAAACTCCAGCATTTCTTATTTCTAAATAAATTAATAATTCAAAACAAACTTTCTAAATAACAAACTTCCATTTCGTTAAAAACAAGAGTCCACTAATGGAGGCCTCTAAATTTAGCCACCACTCCAGCTGTACTGTCAGTGGGTTTTGCTGTCTCCCTCATGATGCACACAGACAGCGAGGCATGGGCCGCACTGGGTGGTGTCAGACGAAGCCTGGCCCCAGTGCAGAGCCACCTTCTTCCTGGGTGATAGATTCTAACACTGTTATAGTGGACTTTTAATCCATTAATTAGCAATGAAAAAATAAGAGGGCTATGTTCTGGCATTAATAGTTTTAAACATGGGCGCCTGGGCGGCTTATTGGGTTAAGCCTCTGCCTTCAGCTCAGGTCATGATCCCGGGGTCCTGGGATCGACCCTCTTATCGGGCTCCCTACTCAGCTCCCCTGCTCCACAGGGAGCCTGCTTCCCCAACCCCTCTGCCTGCCTACTTGTGACCTCTCTCTGTCAAATAAATAAATAAAATCTTTTTTTAAAATTGTTTCAAGCAGCCTAATGAGATATAGTAGGACGCCTTCCAAACTTGATGAGGTCAGTCGCTGATGGGAGTAACCGAAAAAATTATTCAGCACAGCTGAGATAACCCAACCGTTCTTTTCTGAGCTACTTATGAATCCTGAAACTGAATTTCATTTGGAGTTTTTCAGTTTGTTTTCCTTTTGGATTTAGAATGGGAAATGCTTCTAACTCTCTCAGAGCAGAAAGTCTTTTTTTTTTTTTTCTTTTTTTTCCCTTCCCACTGTCTGACATCATCAGGTTCCACTCAGGCTTGTCCAATGAAATGTGTGTTTTGGTTAATTGTTAGATCAATTATCAGGCTTCCATTTCTACACTTGGAGGGGAAAAAAGGTAGTTACTACATACTGCTTTACAAATGTGTTGCCTTTCCTCCTTCTTTTCCCTCTCCACCAAATACTACTCCAATATAGCAATTCCGAGAAGTCTTATGAACATCCCTGTCCTGCTGTCACCCATCTGTGGAGCAAAAACCATTTAAAATGAGGAAGTTTTGCCTGTGCCTGAATATTAGCCGGTATGTTTCAGCCAGCTTGGAAGGTGGGCAAGGTACATGCAGGAAGGCAAGAGCGAGCTGGAGAGAGCTCAAAATGGTTTAAATGCAAAATGACAAGATTTAGAACTTTGGGTTAGGATCAGGACCAGCAACCATTAAATTACAAATCTTTGCTCCTGGGGCACCTGGGTGGCTCAGACGGTTAGGCGTTTAGGCATCCAACTCTTGATTTTGGCTCAGGTCATTCACTGGGTCCTGGGATCAAGCCCCATGTTGGGCTCAGCAGGGCATCTGTCTCTCTCTCTCTCTCTCTATTTTCCTCTACCCCAACCACTGCCCTCTTTCTCTCTCTCTCTCTCTCTCTCAAATAAATAAATATATCTTAAAAAAAAATTCTTGCTCCCACAGCCTATTGGAGCAAAGCATATAAGGGTGGGCTGAGAGGGGCCACTTATGTGCTTAATGGACATGTGGACCAGCGGGCACTGTATCACTGTCTAGGCCAGCCTGTGGCAAGATGGTGGACCCAGCTCCCTTTCTTTTTATTGTAACTATTGAAAATATATTCTGTAGTCTAGGGCCAGCTATATAATTTGCTAGACCTAGGGCAAAATAAAATGCAGGCCCTTATTCAAAAAGAAGGAAAAAAGTACTGTTTAGGTCCTGAAAGATAAAAAATCTGTCCTCTGCTCAACAGTGCTTTTTTTTTTCTCTCTCTCTCTTAGTTTAGTTTCTATTTAATGTCACACTAAACTCCTACAGGCACCTGGCACTCTCGTTCTGTGATGGGGCGCATGTGCTCCAGCTGGCTGCCAGGTGCCACCTCCCATCAGCCACTAGAGCCATGTTCAGTGTCCCAGCCCCAGCCAAGGAGTCAGTACCCCTTCCGATAGCCTGTGACAGATTCCCCAAGGGATTGCAACATCCACATCCAGATCAGCTAGAGGCTCACACCTACCCAACTGTCTGCTGATCCCACCGGAGTGCTGCCAGCCCATGGCTGGGTCAACTCCCACCATGCCCCACCTGAGACTCCATGGGGGAGGCATGTGGCCAACCCGCCCCCTACCCTGACATTCCTGCACCTGTGCCAGGTAGAACAAGCACCTCTTCTCCCCACTTGCCCGCCAAGTCCCCTATCCCACTCGACCCACACCATTCTACCCCCTCCCCCCAGTGCTACCTGGACACGGTCTGGGTTAGAGGGTGGTAGTGTCGCAGGACAGAAAGGGGAGGCCAGGCAGGGCTGGGCTCCAATGGGTGGAGGACTGGGGCTGGTCAAGAACCCACTGGGAGGGGTGCCTGGGTGGCTCAGTGGGTTAAAGCCTCTGCCTTCAGCTCAGGTCATGATCCCAGAGTCCTGGGATCAAGCCCCGCATCGCATCGAAATCGGGCTCTCTGCTCAGCAGGGAGCCTGCTTCCCCCTCTCTCTGCCTGCCTCTCTGCCTACTTGTGATCTCTCTCTGTCAAATAAATAAAATATTTAAAAAAAAAAAAGAACCCATTGGGAAAGGTGGGAAGGTGGCATGAAGCTGACTCAAAGTGGACCAGTCTCCAAACCCTGGCACCCCACATATTCCACTGTCCCACAGGACTTCACTTACAAAACAGAAATTCAAAGATAGAAGTATTAAGAGTGTCAATGTGACAACAGTAGAACATGAAGCCCCAGTCAGGGCCCTTCGGCGCACAGGGCCTGGTGTGATCAGGCACCTACGGAGCCCTCTGGGCTGCAGTCTCCAAACATGTTCCCTGAGGAGGTCCTCCAGGGGTGACACTAACAGATTCTCTTGAAGCCCCGGGCTCATCAACTAGCAGCCGGAGCTGAAATTCAGAGTTGAAAATATTGGGTCCCAGCATAGCTCCATTTTCTTTATACTTATTTATATGTTTCGACTGCTTTTGACTTTCTACATAAGTGGGTTTTTGCTTGCTTAATGAAGAATAAATTCCCAGCAGATATGGACTGTATCTTTCACAGTAGCATTTTATAAGTCTGCACACCCCAAATTCATACTTCGGGTCTAAAACTTAACCTGGCAAGAGTGAAGGGAAAGAAAATCATACACTGACAGACTCTCAAATGTTTTGAGTCCTCTTCATGCAGAATTTTCTAGACCATAATTAACACTTTTCATAGGACTTTGAAATGGAGAGCTCTGGCTTTTGATTTCATTGGTTCACAGAAAGTTTTGACAACTCAAAACCTCCAGCACGTTTGCTGATTTCCCAGCCCAGTATTCCATGGTGGAGTGGCACTAGGACCCTGGTGGCTGCTACTTTTACTTCTGTCCCCCCCCCCCCCCCGCCCCCTCCCCCACCTATATCCACAAATCTCCCCCACACCCTCCTCAGTCTCAGGGCACAGCCCCCAGCAGGTTCTCAAATACCACCATTCTCTCAGTCATCATCGAAGGCATTTTAAAAGCATCGATCAAATTCTGTGGTAAGTAAATTATGGAATAAAATAAACCCGATGTTGTTTACCGACTGCCTGGCTCTTCTCTGGCATTTGACAGTCGATTGTCCTAGCTTTCAAAGACAATGAACTTGACAGAAAGAGAACATTTATCATTTGAAATATGACATCACATTGCAGAGAGCGCGTTTGGAATACAGTTAAGACAAAATACATTCATTTCCTGCCTTGTAAAAGTCATTTGAGCTCAGCAATATTATACATATTTTCTGGGAATTCGTTTAATTAACACCAGCATGGTCATGAAGTGCTTGATATAATTTTGTAAAATCATCATGGAAGTAGGGTGCCCTCCTTCACTTATATATCTGCTCATAATTTAGAACCAAAGAGGGTCGTACAGCCTGGGGAAGCTATCCCTAATTCGACGTTTCTCTATCATTGTGTGTGTCACTCAGGTGTAGCTGCCCATTTTTTCTGAACCTCAGTTTCCTTATCTGTAAAACAAAGGTAAGACTTACCCATCTTGCAGTTATTTTCAAGATGTAAGGAAAAAATACAGTGAAGGCACACTGCAAACTCTAAAATCCACTTCAAATGTAAATGATTCTCCTTGCCCAAGGTCACACAGGGTGCTTACATCAAACTAGATCAGATCGGAAGAGCCTGACTCTGGGTCCCATGCTCTTGACATTACGTTTACAGAGATCCTGAGTCATGAGGAGGGAAGTTCCGTCTATCCATCTGTTTATCCATTGTTTGTCCATCCATTCATCCATTCATCTGTCATCCAGCCATCCAGCCATCCATTCATTCATCCGTCTGAACCAGAAATACTTACTGAATGTTCCTGCCCGCATGGGCCTTACCAGGTCTTGGAGAGTGAAACATGAAGATACAATATGGATATGAAGAAAAATAGATGGGGGTGAAGGGATATAGTGGGGTGCATGTGCAATGTCAAATGGGAAAGCAGAGAAGGCGTCAGTGAGCTGGTAATATTTGGGCAATGACCAATGACCAATAAAGGGCAATGAAGGGGGTGAGGGAGTAAGCCATGCACGTGTGTCTGCAGGAGGGGTGTTCCATGCTGAGAGTGTCCTATGTGAGATGGAAGGAGAGCTAGCTAGGAGGCCTAAGAGAGCAACTCCACTGGTCTGTCTATGAGACCAGAAACCTCTGATATTTACCCACACTGCTTATTCCGGGGGCCCTGGCAAACAGAGCCTGAGGCAAGGCTGAAATGCTAAGGCTTTCACGGGAGGGATAATCCAGGGCAGCTAGAGTGAGGACAGAGAAGCGCGAGACTCAACCGTGAGATGATACCCGGAGGCACTGGCTTCCCAACAAACTACAGGAGAGACACGGCTGGCTCCTTCAGGGGTCCCCACTTGGCCCCGCAGCAACATGGAAGAAGCATGCCTCTTTACAGTCCAGCAGAGGGGATGCAGATGGGGAACTTATCTGTTGACTCTCTGCCACTTCTTATCTCCCCGCCAGGTCCACGTTTGTCCACGGACATTAACCTCCCTGCCCTTCTACATAAAAAATCATATAAAATCTGTGCATTTTATTATATGTAAAAATAGAGTATTTCCCACAAACAAACAAAAACAAAAAACAGAGTCTGTTTCTTCAGCCTGGGTCCACATACGAAGTCGATGCGCAGAAGAGCCAGCAAGGAAAAAACTGTTGCTGATCTACACCACCAAGCTTCTAGAATCAGTTTTTATTGCAGGATAACCGAGCCTCTCTTGACCCATGCAGGGATCCCCTACCCCATCAACACATTCAAGGAGAGAAGTCTTCTAGTAAAGGAATCTAGTAAATTCTTCTAGTAAATTAAATCGAGTGTTTCTTGAACTATTTTGACTATTGGATCCTCTTGTCACAATCTGTATTATCTTATTCAACGAGATTGGGAAACACACTCTTTTCTAGAATAATTAAAAATATTCCTAGTTTGGGGTATGAATGATGTCACATGAACATTTATGCTCAAATTATGGACTCCTAGCATATCACCAAGCACCCCCCACCAATCCCTCTAATTTCCCCCAGGACTTCATGAGACAAGCATCTTACAGGTATTCAAGAAAGGTCCACATTCTTCTAAGCCATGCTTGCCGTCGAATATCTAGTTCCTAACAGTTGCCAAGTAGGTTCCCTTTTCTCTTCTGGGAACTGTCATTCTCCATTAGTGGCCACTCTACGCCCTGCAGTGCCAGTGCTGTATGGCAGAGTAGGGCTGGAGGAACATGAGCCCTTCTTGGGCCCAGCATGACAGAGAGTCTCTGATGAATGGAGTCCCTTCAGCTCTAGGCCCAACTCCTTTATTTCTAAGTTCTCAGATGCTCATCAGATCAGGCACAGGGCAGAGACCAGCCCAAGGATCTGTGTCCCTTTGCCCCTCTTTCCAGGGTATTCTCCTCCTCTTTTCGCCCCCAGATGAAAGGCACTTTAAATCAATTCAAGTAAGACCAGGATGGCAGGAGTCGGTGGCTCTGCTGACACTGACTCCTGGTTTGGGGCTCAGCAGGGACACCTTGCTTCATATGAGGACCCTTCATGCCTCCGCTCTAGCTCCTCAGGAAGTCCAGTCCATAGTAATGTTGGGAGTTGAAAGCCACAACTCTGTTGTCACAGGGGCATTGAAGCTTGGCGATGGTTCTCATATCCAACCAAACCACTAGGCTGAGGAGGTGAACAATGTTTCCAGGCAACAGCTCAGAAGGGACCAGAGGACTTTTTACAGTATTTGAGTATCCAGACTCACCTACAAGGAAATCTCTGGACTTCTTCCCACCACAGAAGCCATGTTGGAATTCTCAGCCTGAGTCCTACTAAGTCCTTGTGGGAAAGAAAGACTTCAGGTGGGCAGTGCTGAGTCTATGACAGAAAGAAAGGGATATGGACGGGAAAGGTGACGAGGAGAATGAAGGGGGACTAACTCTGATTCTGAAAACAGCTTGAGATTTTAAATGCAACTGGAAATCAAACCTGGAGGCAAATTCACTAAATGATTGATGAGTGAATTTAGTAATTAAATCAACTTAGTTCCTTTTAATATGATTTTCCCTAGAGAATAATCAAGGAAACTCTAAAAAAAGTGTTTGCCAAAGCGATCTCATATTTAATTATCCCTAATTCTACGCCATGCACAGAGGAAGAGAAGGAAAACAGAGGCTTTGACTTTATAGCTTCTATTTAGCCAATGAGGTGGCCGGATTCACTGCCTGGGAGAAGGAGAGGAACCATTGTCTTGCCTGATACTGAGGTAAATTTTGTGGCTGTTTTGATTATAATTTTTGACCCAGCTTCAAAATTTCTTCCCTATGGAACTTACTCGAAAGAACTTGGCTCAAGGCATCTGGAGTGATGAAAGTTTTTTATAGGCATGCTTCTTAAGCAAACAAAAATTACTGCTTTCACTGGCAAAGCATTGCCTTTGTGACAGTGGATGAGGTCTTTCTCAAAGGCAGAAGTGGGATAAATGGGGCATTGTGGATTAGGCTATCCCTCTCAGACACGTAGGGGTGGCTGATTGAGTCCGTGGGGGGTACAGGAGTGGTGAGAACTCTTAGGGTAAGTCCTTTCCATAGAACACTTCCCAGAAGGGATTGCCCTTTGGCAGAATGTCACATGCACTTGCTTCTCACTCTAGACCTCAATTTCCTCATTCTTGAAGATTTCTACAGAAGAAATCCATCTCCTGCCTTCACTTGCTCTCCACAACCCCCCCTTAAATGGGTGTTCCAGAAGAAGCAGAGGCGAGCCAGCCAAGGACACTTTGTTCTGACACCTCCTACCTACTGCACCTTCATACAATACTCATTAGTCAGTCTGCCTTTGAACTTTTGTCTGAAGGCGAGCAGGAGCACACTGAACCCATCTCATATGCCTGAGTGAGCTGATCATTTTCTGTTATTGTGGTTAACTCATCAGGCTGGCATTTGTGATAAGAAGTGGAAAATCATGGAAGACCACAGACATCAGAAAGTTACTCTTTGATTGCCTGGAATGACTGTTTTTCTTTAAGTATGCATTGTTTATTTGAAAAAAAAAATTTTTAAGATTTTATTTACTTATTTGACAGAAATCACAAGTAGGCAGAGAAGCAGGCAGAGAGAGAGAGGGAAGCAGGCTCCCCACTGAACAGAGAGCCCGACGTGGGGCTCGATCCCAGGACCCCGGGACCATGATCCGAGCCGAAGGCCGAGGCCCCAACCCACTGAGCCACCCAGGTGCCCCTGTTTATTTGAAAATATTTACCTAAATCCCCTAACTCTAGATACTATTTGACCACACTTGGTGCCCTTTCAAACTGGTAACCAACAAGAAAAGCTTAAATTCCTGCTTTATTATTTAGTAAGGTAATTACCTTGGGCACCTTACTTAACTTTTCTGTGTCATCTATAAAATGGGGACAATAAATCATCTACCTCATAGGGTTAGGAATTAAGTGAATTAAAGCATATAGAAAGCTGTAAATAGTGCTGGCACATAGAACACACTCTGTAAATGTTAGATAGTATTTTCATTCAAATGTCTTGAAATTAATTTAAGCCCCATGTTGGGTGTAGAGATTACTTAAAAATGGAATCTTATAGGCACCTGGATGGCTCAGTCATTAAGCATCTGCCTTCGGCTCAGGTCATGATCCCAGGGTCCTGGGATCGAACCCTGCATGGGGCTCCCTGCTCAGTGGGGAGCCTGTTTCTCCCTCTCCCATTCCCTCTGATTGTGTTCCCTCTCTCACTGTCTCTCTCTCTGTCAAATAAAAAGAATCTTCAAAAAAAATCTTAGGGGAAAAAGAAGTAGAAAGTTTCCCACATAACCCAGGGAAGCCATAAGATAAGCACCACGAGGGGGTCTCTGTGTAGGAGCAAGGTAGCAGTTAGCATATGGGACCTCAGTCTCTTACTATGCAAATCAAAGCTAATTCTTGGGAACTCAAATGTGCAAATTAAATCAGAATGTCAGTGCTCTGAAATATTTCTAGAAGAGTGTGAGCCATACATAGACTCAATATAAATGACAGTCGTTGCTTCCACTTATTTATTTGGCTAGTGACGCTAGTGATATCTTTTCCATTAAATTAGCTGATCTCAGTTGTAGTGAATTTCTTACAAACTCTATAGATTTTTATAGTCCAGCCCTTGGCAAAGACTGTTGTAGAAATGGGCATGGATGTGGATGTCAGCAACTAAGTCTGGATTCAGTAAATACTCAGCGAAGGAAGAAGAGATGATAATAGAGGAGTCACTGTGAAGGAAGTTTAAAGACATGCAAAGCTGGACCTCACTCCGATCTCCAGGTGTGGGCCACTGACTGGAATATTTTTCTTAAAGATTTATTTATTTGAGGGAGGAGGGGTGTGGGAGGAGGGAGAAGGACAAGCAGACTCTGTGCTGATAGCGGAACCCGATGCTGATGCCGGGGCTCAGTCCCATGACCCTGAGATCACGACCTGAACCAAAACCAAGAGTTGGACACTTAACAGACTGCGCCGTCCAGGTACCCCTGGAATTGTTTTTCTTTTCTTTCTTTCTTTCTTTTTTTTAAGATTTTATTTATTTATTTGACAGAGAGAGAGAGATCACAAGTAGGCAGACAGGCAGGCAGAGAGAGAGGGGGAAGCAGGCTCCCTGCTGAGCAGAGAGCCCGATGCGGGACTCGATCCCAGGACCCTGGGATCACCACCTGAGCCGAAGGCAGAGGCTTTAACCCACTGAGCCACCCAGGTGCCCCTGGAATTGTTTTTATTTCTTTTTTTTTAAAGATTTTATTTATTTATTTGACAGAGAGAGATCACAAGTAGGCAGAGAGGCAGGCAGAGAGAGGAGGAAGCAGGCTTCCCTCCGAGCAGAGAGCCCGATGCGGGGCTCAATCCCAAGACCCTGAGACGATGACCTGAGCCGAAGGCAGAGGCCTTAACCCACTGAGCCACCCAGGCGCCCCTGGAATTGTTTTTCAATGTTAAATGTCGGCAAATACATCTTCTGTGTCCCATCTTCTAGTTCGGTGAGACGCAAGGCTGGCTTGTATATTAGAATCACCTGGAGAACTTTAAAAACCAGCAGATGTACAGAATACAGAAATTCTGATTGAGTTTGTTTGGCAGCAGGCCCCAGATGTTTTTCTTAAGCCCCCCAAGTGACTCTAATGTGCAGCCCGAGTTGGAAAATATTGTTCCTTCTGAGAGTCAACAGTGACCATACCAGTGATACCTTCTGCATCACTGTCTCCCCCACTGTGGTCAGAGGAAAGGTCCTGAGTAGTTTCTATGGAGTCTGTCTGCTTTGTTCAAGAAAGGCTCCAAACATTGGCTCAGCTGGTTTTTATCTGGTACATTTTCTCTCATACCTATAACCTCAGAATATTCCAGTCTATTTTAAGCCTTCTTGTGGTTTCTAAAGCACAATACTTTCCAAACTGAAGATACCATTTCAAATCTCATGACTATGTTTCAATCTAGAGAAGAGCTAAACAGAACTACCTTGATTTGTAATGGGACATTTTGTTGTTAATATAAAAAGGCACATAAAAATGCATCAAACTGTAAAGCCCTTCATAAAAGAGCAAAATTGTTTCTTACGTTGCTACAGCCTTTGGTGTAAACTGCAGGAAGGTAGGAAAGAACCATGAAATAATCACTGTATTTGGACAGGGGAACATGTAAAATTGAATTTCTGGCCCAGCCAGTTCTTAGCTGTAGGTCCTTGCCCTCTCTGAGCAGATGTTTCATGAAATATGGGAGCATCAGTAGACCTCATAGATTTTGTAGATTAAAGGAGTTAGTGTAAATGGTGCTTGGCAAGTACTGAGTCCTCAGTAAATGGCTATTCCGCTCCTGTATTAGTCAGCTAATGCTATGATGCTGCTGCGTAACAGACAAGCCCCTCCCCCGATCATAGTGGCTTACTAAAACAACACGTATTGTTCCCACTCATGTGTCTATGGGCCAGTAATGGCAGCTCTGCTTAAGGCTATGGCTCAGACTGAGGCCTGTTCCACGTGTGTCTTATTCTGAAATCCACAGCTTCCAGGGCCATGCCCTTCTCAGGGAGATAACAAAAGCACAAGAGAAGTCTGGCAGAAATTTGCAGTGCCTTAAGCGTCTTGGATCAGAACCCATTCATGATCACCTCTGCCCACTTGCCCTTAGCCAGAGCAAGCCATGTGGCCAAACTCAAAGTCAATGGGAGAGAGAAGCATAATCTACTGAGTGGAGTATAGCATGGTGAAGGGAATAAAAGGAAGAATTGTGAATCAATAATATATTCTACCCCACTTCCTTTCTTTTCTGCAGGGTGCCAGCAGAGGAGAAAACAGGGGGAAGGAAGTACAGTTGGTTCCCATAGGAACTCTGTCTTGTACCTTATTTGTGAGAGCTTGTCTGGCCTCCTTTGCAGAGATGGTCCAGCATTCACCCAGGGGAAGAAAAGCCATTCTCTGGCGCAGCTGCCTCCTGACACCTCCCTGACTCCAGGTGCTTGTGATGAGGGATAAACTCTTCAGAGGCAGTCTAGAATTCGCCAGAAGCCTTTCCAAATATTGCTTGAGTCAACACATCTAAATGGATGTAGGAAGATAAACAGAGGAGTATATGATGAAATTCAGCGAAACAGACCATACTATATACCAGTTGTCAAAATAGCCCGGTCTTTGTTGTAATTCAAGCCCTTCTCTTTACCCTTTCAATATCTCTGTAATGTTTAGGCACCATCTCTGAGTACCTGCTCTAAATGACACAATCACTTTTCCGATATATAATGGTGGGAGGCTAAGAGCCCTTTGTTTGAATTCTAACATTTCATTTGGATTTCAAAACTGGGCGACTAGGCAGCTCCACCTCTCTTATCTAACCAGAGGTTCTGGCCAAACATGTAGTGTGGTTAATAGAGTTACCAGATATGCCCTTGGGAATTCACTAATTGTAGGAGGATTTTAGTGAATAACTCAAAGGGGTTTAACCAAACATAATTGTTATAACCGAGGATAATTCAGAATGTATTTCAAGATATTGAAACTGTAGGAAAGTCACCCCCCCCACCCCGAAGAACTTTGTTAAGGGATATTTAGTAACAGCGGTGTGAGCAGAGGGTGCTGGGTAGGGCTGAGTCGCACCATTACAATCTCAGACAAGCTACAAAACTGCCATTCTCCAGGAATGGTTCCCGGACCACGAACATCAGAATCACCCTGGGCTGTTTGTAAAAGTGCAGATTCCCAGGTAAACGCCAGGACTTAAAGAATCAGAATCTGTAGTTGTAGGTTCAGGACCCAAGAATCTCCATGTCTATGCATGCCCAGGCTTTTGCATAACATCAGATATAAACAGGATGTCTTTGATTCCAAATATCAGTTATGGAAAATGTGAGGTTTTTATATAATACCAGATTAATCACTCTCACAGATGAATGCAGCCAAAGGATTTTCCCCATTATTATTATTATTACCAAGCTTTTTTAAAAACCAAGTTTGTTAAAACATTCAACTAGGATGCTACTATAAGAAGATTTTTGTGTTTTTTTAAAAAATACAACCTGAGCACTAGAAACCTTATTTTTCCCTATGACCTGTATTTTGATAATAAAAGAATCATTTTCCTCATGTTTTCTCAAATACTGATGGCCTGCAAAATTTATACAAACACTGTTGGATGAAAGAAAAGCAAATTAAGACAAAATTATTGTGAAAGATAGGAGAAGGTTTTTTTTTTAAAGATTTTATTTATTTATTTGACAGACAGATCTCAAGTATGTGGAGAGGCAGGCAGAGAGAGAGAGAGAGAGAGAGAGAGAGGAGGAAGCAGGCTTCCCGCTGAGCAGAGAGCCTGATGCAGGGCTCGATCCTAGGACCCTGGAACCACGACCTGAGCCAAAGGCAGAGGCTTTAACCCACTGAGCCACCCAGGTGCCCTAGGAGAAGGTTTTATCTATATGCTAAATATAGCACTTTCCCCCTAATGGATAGATGATAAACTGCCTTTTTATAGTGCTTTAGACACAAGAATTATCTATAGTGAAGATTGTATGACCACCTAAGTCAGAATTATCTTTTGTTTTCCACTTGGTAAATGCATTTTTATTTTTCTCTGTTATGTATGAGATCATAAAAATCATTAGCTGCTCCAATAAATGAATGAAACAGGAGGATGACTTTGAGCGGCGAGAGAAATCTAGAAACCACAAGTAAGAACAACTCAATGGACTCCTTTCTCCCTTCTCTACCTTCTTCCACCTCCTCTTTATTGCCTTTAAGGTTCAAGACCTTCATCTTGATGGCTTCCCACTTCCAACTGTGTAGAAAATGAATTGGAACCATTTGGAAGATTCTGAAAGCTTCTTACTGCAATCACTGAACATAAAGATCCAAAAAGGTATAGGAACATTCATTTCCCAGATTAAGAATGTTACTGGTATATTGAAAAAAAAAACAAAAAAAACCAAAACCCTCTTTCATTATCTCACCTTTAGTCCAGTTAGCACATATAAGTCATTCTATTCTAGAAGACTCTGGTATCCATTGCTCAGAGAGGGAACAATCCAGAAAAGAAATGCAAATGGGACATTTATAGCACCTTCTGTGAAATTTCAGGACTAATTTCAGAACTACAGTAGTGAAGATCATTATAAGGCTCATGCATTAAAGCCTTGGGCTTGGAGGTTTTTCACTTCATTTTATGACCAGTAAAGATGTTTTTTGAGTAGCAAAGGAAAAATCATGTTACCTCCAAAGTGATTTCAAGGGGAAAAAGATCTTCCCTGAGCAATGGGGCTGAAATGTCAAGGGGTCAAATACGTTCATCAAGCACTTATTGCTATTTTGAACTTTCCTAAACTATTTGCTTCGATGTATCCTCTAGCATTTTTCAGAGAGGTCAAGGGTTTAAGAGGCCCTGTGGTTTAAGCTAACATTTCTTGGTTTACAAACAGATCTCATGTCAAAGGTTGAGCGTGCTCTAGCTGAACATAAAAGGGCCACATCTGTTCGGCTACCTGGTGATTTCACTCGCAGCATCCAGCCAATTGGGATATTATTACAGTGCTCCCAAAGTAAGGATCTGATTGTAACCTGACTCTATTTTCTCTTGATAGCAATTAATGCTCTGAAAATAGAATGAGTACCAATAAAGTGACACTGGAACCATTCAGACAGGCCACAAACTCTGCTTTAATGGCAAAAGGTATTGAGAATCATTTCTAGTTTTGGTACACATCTCCGCATAACTAAATACCATCTAACTATCAGATTTCTCCACCAGTGTCTTGATGTCTGTCTGTATTTCTTTCTTTCTTTCTTTCTTTCTTTCTCTCTCTCTCTCTCTCTTTCTTTCTTTCTTTCCTTCCTTCCTTCCTTCTTTCAATATTTTATTTATATATTTGACACACAGAGAGAGAGATCATAAGTAGGCAGAGAGGCAGGCAGGGGGGGGGCAGGCTCCCCACTGAGCAGAGAGCCCGATGTGGGGCTCAATCCCAGGGTTCTGGGATCATGACCTGAGCCGAAGGCAGACGCTTAACCCACTGAGCCACCCAGGTGCCCTTGATGCCTCTTTTTTTTTGTTGTTGTTGTTTTTGTTTGTTTTTGTTTTAAGATGTATTTATTTATGTATGAGAGAGAGAGACAGAGAGAATGTGTATGCACAGGATAGAGGGGCAGAGAGAGGGGGAGACAAAGAATCTCAAGCAGACTCCCTGCTGAATACAGAGCCCAAAGTGGGGCTCGACCTCAGGACCCTGAGAAAATGACCTCAACCAAAATCAAGAGTCTGATGCTTAACTGGCTGACCCATCCAGGCACCCCAATACCTGTTTCTAAAATGAGCCCTGCACCTTGAATTTGGCAGACGCAGATACTTTACTTAATCAAAACAGTGAAAGATTTTTACCCTAATGTATTCATTTTAGAAAAGCTACTGCCCAAAGCACTCTGGACTTGTGCGCACAACTGTGACTGGAATAGATAGGGCACAACTCCTAACCCTTGTAATATGCTCTTGATCAATATTTGTTGAATACATGGGAAAAAAAGAAAAAGAGTGCTTTTAGACTGGACTAGGGTAGCAATTTGCATGCACACAGGCACACACACACACACACAGACATATAACGGAGATGCAAACTTTTTTTGGCCATTGTGGGAATGAACCAGAATTCTTTGAGATATAAAGCCAAGGGGAACCTGGGTGGCTCAGTGGGTTGAGCCTCTGCCTTCAGCTCAGGTCATGGTCTCAGGGTCCTGGGATCCAGCCCCACATAAGGCTTTCTGCTCAGCGGGGAGCCTGCTTCCCCCTCTCTCTCTGCCTGCCTCTCTGCCTACTTGTGATCTCTGTCAAATAAATAAATAAAATCTTTTAAAAAAAGATATAAAACCAAGTTCTAAATAAGGACACCTCAGGTGATATTTAATTATTACGACAGCACTTCAAAAACCCCAGTGGCTTTCTGAATCTACAGGAGCACTTGTCCTCATCCGTCCTCATCGTGAGGCACAGATGCTTGATCTCTGGTATAAAATCTTTGAGGGCAGACACCTTGTCTTGCATCATCTTTTAAGTTTTCACAGCACCTAATTTGGGGCAGTGGCACTGAGTACACTTGAACATTGGTTGACCTGGACCGCACAGGGTTTTAGAAAATCAGACACTAAAAATAAAATCCAGGGTTGTAGTATATTAGTGTAGTACACAGCAATCATCAGTGTGGGGCATTCAGCTTTGCAAAGCATTTTTTTAAATTTTTTTTAAGATTTTATTTATTTATTTGACAGAGATCACAAGTAGGCAGAGAGAGAGAAGAAGAGAAACAGGCTCCCCGCTGAGCAGAGAGCCCGA
Source organism: Enhydra lutris kenyoni (assembly GCF_002288905.1). NCBI lineage: Eukaryota > Metazoa > Chordata > Mammalia > Carnivora > Mustelidae > Enhydra > Enhydra lutris. The sequence goes on along the minus strand of NW_019154107.1, from coordinate 1,337,576 downwards.
TGTGGGGCTAGATCCCAGGACCCCGGGATCATGACCTGAGCCAAAGGCAGAGGCTTTAACCAACTGAGCCACCCAGGTGCCCCTGCAAAGCATTTTCATCACTTCTGTTCTCACTCAAGCCCTCATGGGCTGGGAGGGTGGGTAAAAACAATACATTTGCTAAAAACAAAACAACAACAAAAAACAATACATTTGCTATCCTCTGATGTTGTAGGCACACATGACTGTGTTGTCACACCACCAAGCCATGAGACTGACTTAAAGCAGACAACTGATCAGCTGGTTTCAGAACCACAGTGGTAGGGAGAACCCAGTGGTAGGTTATGCGGCAATGATCCATGTTGGGCATTTTGCAGTTAATCGAGCTGAATGGGACTAAAACAATAGGTAACTTTCATCAAGCAGTTTTACTGTGTCAGCTAGTATTCTTTCAGACTCCCTTTAAAGTCTTTATTATACCCATTTTTCAGGTGAGCAAACTGAGATTAAATGACTTACATCATCTTAAGTCAAGGTCAGATAGTTAGAGATAAAGCAATGTTAGGGTCTGAAACCAGGTGATGTGGTACCTCAAGTTTCTCTATCTAAGGTAAAGTAGCAGAAAGGGAGCTACTACTTTTTGTTTTTTAATAAAAGTAAGGGAAATGGTGAACTATGAAATTACAATTCAAAGAAAGTCAGGTACACCTGGATGGCTCAGTCCGTTAAGCGTCTGACTCTTCAGCCCAGGTCTTGACCTCAGTGTTGTAAATTCGAGCCCTGCATTAGGCTCCACGCTGGGTGTGGAGCCTGTTTAAAAACAAAAATAAAAATGAAACAAAGAAAGTCACCTACAGATCTCCCGTATTAGAGTAATGAAAAAACTAAATGTTCTAGATCTGCCAAGACACTGGAATGACTTAGGTGAAAATTGTGAAGTTGTATTATTTCTGTCTTGGGTCTACAAGATCTTGGCAAAGAAACGTAATCCAAGAGAGAGATTCAGTGGGAACCATTTGCTTTTCCCTCTCTGCAGACCCCACATTCTTTAAGTGACAAGAAAGATCTAAAAGGGAGCGGACTCCACAAAACTAAATAGTGGATGTCAATCTGAATGTGGCCAGTCTTCTGGAATCGCCTGAAACTCTCCAATGAATAGGAACGGGAATTTTCTTCTTGCCTGCTAGTCCTCCACCAGCTGATGCCTTATTCCCAGTCTCTCTTAGCCAGTGTGCTTCTAGGAGCTGGATGGAGCACCCTTAAAGAAATGGGGTTCCTCTACCTCACTACTTCCGATTATTAATATTAATCAACAAATTTGGGAAGGTTTCTGTAATCTGTAAAACATGGGCCAATTATAAGAGAGAAACTGAGAGAAAGACAGAGAGTGAGAGAGAGAGAAGATATGAAGTGACCTTGAAGGTCCTTGGGAGTGTACCAAAAGCCATTAGAAAGGCTTTTAAAAACCAATCACTAATTCAATATGATTAATTCTTTTAAAGCAGCTTGTAGAGTGTTTCCTGAGCAGCACTGGAGGTCACTTCAAACGAAGTAAATAAACCACAGCTCTTGTGCTGACATCTTAAAGAGAAAAAAACAATTGCTAAAAATGTCCATCCAATTTCCAGTACTTATTCCAGTCATTAGAAACAGGGAATGTGTTTATTGATCTAAAGTTGCTCAAACAGTATTTTCTTTATTCAAACGGATTTAGCTGGAGGGAAATTCAAGAGTTTGTCTCACAAGAGAGAAAGAGGAGGAGAGAAGGATTCTTCAGGTGAGAAGCTGTTGTGTCTCAACCCTAGGAGCAGCCCGCTTCAAAGGGATAACGGGTGTTCTAATTGCAGCCAAGCCAGTTTGCCTCTAATCACGATTAGTGCAGTTTTAGGTCCTTGAGACTCAAAGTAGATCTGGAATTTGCAACACCAGCATCATCTAGACACGCGTCCTAAACGTAGACTCTCAGGCCACACCCCAGACCTAAATGAATCAGAATCTGCATTTTAACAAGACGTTCCATGATCCCCTTCCATATTAGTGTTCGAGAAGCTCTGGTGGAGGCAAACACGAATGGTTATTGACACATTTGATAGAGAAGAGAGCTGGTTAAGCAAAGGAGAAAATGCTACGTGATGAAGGCACCATTCTTCAAAGATGTATTGGCGGTGATAAACTTGCCCGCAGTCCACTAATCCAGCCTTGAAGTAGAAACCCAGGGGGCCCTATGGCCACAGGGTCCAATGGATGAACATAAAAGCTGCGTGTGAGCTTGTTAAGTGATATCCAAAATGCCAAGTGGAGGCGGACTTCAAAGGACAAATCTTAATCTAATTATTATACAGAAATGATTTAAAAGCATTTTTAACGGCTACGGTTACCAGCCACACGGAGCTTGCCAAGGCGGTAGGAACCCTAAGGACTACGATGGATTTGGTCTCGGAGGGACAGAGTTTGGGGAAATTCAGCTAGAGTAAACAGCGAGTTTCTGTCAGCCTAGGCAAAGATGCCATCTCAGAAGACTGATGTGACACATCTGGACCAGCTTTGGCAGCTACGGTGCGAAACTGTTCTGGGGGGGGGGGAGGGGCTGTGTGAAAACGTTCACACCCACAGCATAATTGGGATAATTTCCCTCCACTCGTCTTTGTTTGGTATCAAGTGGCCCCATTTCATTTCTCTCTTTCGAGAGTTTTGTTCAACTGCCCTGTAAGAGAAAAATTGTTCTTCCCACCTTGCCGTGTGCGCTCCCCTCCAACACCCAATTGCTTATTTCGAGGCTTTATCTGGAATTGGCGAGAAGGGACTCCTCCCGCAGGATGAAGCAGGGCAGGCACTGGCTGAGGCTGCAGAAATACTGGGCAAAAAATTGACAAAGGAGGAGCGCCAGGTGGCTCTGTCCGTTAAGCGTGGGGCTCTTGATGTCACCGGGGGTTCGTGGGCGCAGGGTCGGGGGATGGAGCTCAGTGTCTGCCCAGCGAGGCGTCTGCGGAGATCTTCTCCCTCTGCCCCGCCCCCTGCCTGCTCAAGCATGCGCACACGCGTGCTCTCCTCTCGAATCTTTTAAAAAATAATAAAAATAAAAATAGACAAAGGACCCATATCTCTAACCCTTCAGTTGACCATACAGGCTTGCCAACTAGAAAATCCTCCACAGGGGACCCCTTTTGCCTCTGGCAAACTCAGCCCAAATCTCTGCAGCAAATTCACTTTAAATTTTTTTATGAAAGAGAAAGCGTGCGTGTTTTAAAACCAAGGGGGAAAAATAAATATTTTCCTTCCCTGAAGCAAATGCACATTTTATTCTTTGGAAGACACTGAGCACTTCCATTTAAAAATTCCTGACTATAGTGACACTTTGCTTGTCTTTTCAGACCATCTTAGAACAAGGGTTTAAAATAAAACGGACTACGCGAGGCAATACTTTTTTTAAATGCTGAAACTGGTGTCTAGTTTTGCGGGGTTGATGGAGACGGGCTTGGGCTTGAGAAATACAAACCTAACTTTCATTCTAGTTGAGGGACGACCTCGAAGAGGCAAACAAAAACTGCCTCAAGGTAATTCATTGGCGCCAACCTGGGATCTTCCTGGTGCAAAGGTAGTTGTCGTTACCGTCCATTTACCTGCTGGAGTGCCGTTTGTATTTGAGGAGCAAAGAAGTGATAGTGTTACCATGTTTGCAAAACTATGAGGGAAACGCAGATAAATAATTTATAGCCACCTTCACAGCAAAGAGCACATTTGTGGGAGCATCTGGAGGCTGCTGTTTGCACAGTCGGTTAACAATTCACAAGGTATGGTAGGTTGCCTCCAGGAGGGTCCCCAGGGATCCCCCGATATTGTGCAATCCTTTTCCCTGGAGTGGCGGCCTGCCTGAGCAGTGACTTGCTTCTGACGAACAGAGTAGTGCTCAATGGATGATGACTTGAGACTTGGTGGTAAAGGGCAGTGAGGCCTCTCTCTCTCTGCTTCTTCCCTCTCCCCCTCTCTCCCTCATTCACCATCACCATTACCATCATCTGCTGGCTCGGGGGCTGCCAGGTGTGAGCGGCCCTGTGGAGAGGTCTGCACAACTGGCCAACTGCCTGGTAAGTGTTTTTGGAAGAGGCTTCTCTGGCCTCCTCAAGTCTCAGATGCCTGTTGTCCCAGCTGACAACCCGAGGGTAGCCTTGTGAGAGACCATGAGCCGGAACCATGCAGCCAAACCATCCATTTGCTGATTCTTTACTCACAGGAACTGTGAGATAATAAACGTTCACTGTTTTAAGATGCTAACTTTTGGGGTGACTGGCTACACAGCGGTGCATAACTAACACATAGGGGTATTAGGTTTTTTCTAGATGATTCAGCTTGTTATTTATTGAGAAACTAGCACAGGCCAGACACTGCCTAAGCAGAGGTTAAAGATCCACTGAACATAAGAAACCTATATTAAGGCACTCTTTGTTTCTGGGCACTATATACAAGCATACAGAGAAGGATTTTACCCTTGGAAATGTGTGTTCGTGGTAGTCATCTTTGGAAATTCAACCTACTACTATCAATTTGCTATTTATATATTCATGGCTCAATAAATACTCGTAGATTGAATGCTTCTCTATAAATTGTGCGCACTTATGTGCTTTGAGAATGGAGATGACACTACAAGCCTCTGTCCCTGCCGTGGACTGAATACTTGTGTCTCTACGCGCCCCCTACCCTCCCCGATTAATAGAGTGAAACCTAACTGCCAAGATGATGCTATAAGGAGACAGGGCCATGGGAGGCAATTAGGTCACAAGGGTGGGAGCCCTGGTGCATGGGATTAATGCCTTTATAATAGAAACCCCAGAGAGCTCCTTAACCTCTTCTACCGTGGGAGGGCACAGGGAGAAGACAGCCATTATGACCTACGAAGTGGGTTCTCACCAGATACCGAATCTGCTGGCACCTTGATGTCAGACTTCACAGCCTCCAGAACTGTACGAAATAAATTCCTGCTGTTTCTAAGCCACCCCATCTAGACTATTGTGTTATAGCAGCCTGAATGGATCAAGACACTCCTTTACCTCATATAGCCACTCAATCACTAGATCTTTCCAAATTCTCCTTTCTGAACATCATTCATGTTCTTTCCTCTTTGCCGTCTCTTTTCCACTGTTTTGAATCAGACCATATCACGAGCAGCAGTGCTTTACTTTCTTGGTACCCCTGCCTCTAGTCTTGCTGCCTTCCCCTCACACTCTCCCCACACTGCCAACGAAGGCATTTTTCTAATATTCAAATCCTATTCTGTTTTCATCCTTCTTAGAACCACTAGATAGTTCTTAAGTTTTTGTATGGATTTGTGAGAGCTCCCTATCCTGATATCTGCTTTTATCTCCCACCATTTCTCCTGTTGCCCTTTATACTCCAGGAATATGGAATGATTTATAATTTTCTGAATGTGTTCATCAGGCCTCTTTTGTGTTTTAGTCCATGCTATTTCTATTGCCTAGAACATTGGTTTGTCTACTGTTAGTGGAGAACTCTCATTCCCTACTACTGAGTTTCCTTTCCATGTGAAGGGACTTTTTTAAAAATATATTTTGTTTATTTATTTGAGAGAGACACAAGCTGGGGGTGGGGCAGAAGGACAGGGGAGAGCAGGGAGCAGGGGGCCCGACATGGGGCTCGATCCCAGACCCTGAGATCATGACCTGAGCCAAAGTCAGATGCTTAACAGACTGAGCCACCCAGGCGCCCCTCCGTGTAAAGGAACTTCTATTAGTATAACACTCCTGTGCTCTCTCCACCCCTGGGGTTGGGGAGGAGTTATTTACCTGATTAATGAGTTTGGGAAGGATGAATTGAACTGACCCTAGCCAATCTGGCCTTTTTTTTTTTTTTTAAAGATTCTATTTATTTATTTGACAGAGAGAGATCACAAGTACACAGAGAGGCAGGCAGAGAGAGAGGGGGAAGCAGGCTCCCTGTTGAGCAGAAAGCCCGATGCCGGGCTCCATCTCAGGACCCTGAGATCATGCCCTGAGCTGAAGGCAGAGGCTTAACCCACTGAGCCACCCAGGTGCCCCCAATCAGGCCATTCTTTAGTGGTCAGGTTCCTTTGGTTCTAGCTGAGAAAAGTAGGAAGGTGAAATATACATCACTGCCACCACAACTTAGCTACTACATGGCCTATTATAATGAAAGCAAGTCTTGGGACACCTAAGTGGCTCTGTCTGTTAAGTGTCTGCCTTTGACTCAGGTCATGATCTCAGGGTGGTGGAATCTAGCCCCGAGTTGGGCTCCCTGCTGGGCGGGGAATCTGTTCTCCCTTTTCCTCCACTTGTGCTCTCTCTCTCTCAAACAAATAAATAAAATCTTTATTTAAAAAAAGTCTTACACCAAATCCTAGCAGATGTATATGTATCAGCAAGTAGACACAAAAACAGTCATGCCTCATGTTCTTGTAAACTTGTGTGGAAGTTCCATTCTCGGTCCTTACACATTCCAACAAGCACCTCACAGGAAAGACTCACTCTTAAGATGAATACAACAAAATTCTGATGATGGGACTGGCCAGTCCTACGGTTTATCTCCAACTGAGTTCTCTGTGAAAAGGTGGGCGTAGAACCAAGGAGGCTTTAGACCCAGGGCATTGTTCTAACAATATCAGACTGCTTGGCTTGCCAGATTCTTATACCTCATTTGTGCAAAAGCAGAAAAGCAGTTGGGCCAGTATCATCTTTCTAATCTGTCATATAAATATCTACAATCAGTCATTTCATCGATGAAAAATTATTTCTAATGTATTTGTTAACAAATCCTCTGGATATAGCTTTAGATAACAATATTTGTAGTACTTAAACCTGTTCGGAATGTGCATTCCTGATTAGGTGGGATCCCAGCCACCTCTAGGGATTACAGTTCATTTATGCATCTCTCTGTTTATACCATATAGGCAATAATGGACATGCTTCATCCAATCACTATTTCTTGGAAGCAAGCTGCTCCCAGGGAGCCCCCATTCTCTTCCAGACTCCAGAGGCAAGCTCTGTCCCTGCAGCGGGCAGGGTCTGCCTTGGTCCAGGGATGCTGGGTGGGTGGGTCCGTCTAATTCTGGGATTCAGCATTGGGAAGGCTGCTTGTTAGCAGGTGTAAGCCACATTCTCCAACATCCATTGTGCCAGGGATAAAGTTAATATTTTGGTCTTTAACTGCCAACTTCTTTGTCTTACTTTACAAGGAATTCAGATCTCAAGTTGGGGAAAATTATTGACTGGGCCCTTTCAAACACTCTAACTCCAAACTAACGCGCTCCTGGCCCCCTCTGAGAAGCCTTTCATGAGTCCTCCAGGGAAACCTATGAATTCCTGCCTATAGACTTTCTTCTACCTCCATTCCACCTGAAAAAGCAGGCCCTGCCTCCACATTTCTGTATCCCCAGCGTCTGACAGAAACCTGCTACAGGGTAGATACTCAGTGAATGTTTGTTTAATGAATGAGTCATTCATTGTTAGCGGCTCCTCAAGGGGCTTTTTAAGAGGATTGGTCAATGGCTGTGACCTCATTAACAACCTGCTTGAAACAATTGAGATAGCCAACCTCCGATGATTCAGACAAACACAAAGAATTTCCTAGAAACAATGTCTCCCACAACTTTAGGCTTTGTTGATTTAACGTTTGTTTCCATATTTGTCTTTTCCATTATTCATTTAATAACAACTATATATATTTTTTCACCTGCAAAAGGTAGATACAGCATGTGAACTTAACCATTTATTCAATTGTGCCTGGGGCCTGGATGAGGATGAGGTCAGTAAGGCACTCACCTCAGGAGGGAAATTTAAGGGAGAGGGGAGGAGACACCAAAAAATTCAATGATCAAGAAAAATAGTATTTTAATGTAATAATCTTAAGAAATCAAATTAACGCAAAAAATCCATGATGATTACTAAAATATTTGTTTGTTTACTTATTTATTTTTTTTAGAGATTGCAAGTGCATGAGTGGGGAGTGGTGTGGAAGGGGCAGAGGCAGAGGGAGAGAAAGAATCTTAAGCAGGCTCCCCGCCCAGTACAGAGCCAGATGTAGGGCTCGGTCTCACAACCTTGAGATCATGACCTGAGTTGAAATCAAGAGTCAGACCGTCATCCAACTGAGCCACGTAGGCGTCCTAAAATATCAATATTTTAAAGACTGGATCACTACCTCTGATCTTTCCTTTTGCCACAGGCTCCAACATTGCTCGGCAGGGCATTGCTACTGACCTTGATTTTAATTTTTCAAAAAACATTGCATTAAAGTATTATCCACCTTGATTGTTGAGGTTTTTTTTTTTTTTTTTTTTTTGAGCCCTCTTAAATTTTGCACTGTGGGTGAGTGCCTCCATCTCCTCACCTAAGTCCTGGTCCTGTCACATACATTGAGTGAATGTCTGTCCTTTGCTAGATACACACTGTCAGGACATAGCAGCCTTTTCTTTCAAGGAGCTCACAGCTTCGTTTGGAAAAACAAGAGAGTAAGCAGAAATTAATTCGGACTGTGTGAAAGTGTTGGGACAGAGCTACACAATGAAAGCAATGAGATCAGATGCGATCATACGTACAAAAATCCCAGCATTTCATCCCAAGCCAGATGCCCTGGGTTCAAGCCCTGAGTCTGCCGGCTATAACTAGCCACGTAATCTTGCACAACCTATCCTCGAACTTCCCTGTCCTTTGCTTTCCTCATTTGTAAGAGCGAGAATAATAATCATGCCTACTTCCTAGGGTTGTGGGGACGAACTAAGCTAAGCCACCTTGAGTCCTGAGAATGGAACCTGGCATGTGATGAAAAGTCAACCTTATTAGCTATAACTAGAAAAGGCTCGTTTTGCAGCATGGAGAAGCTGTAACAGATAAAAATGAAAGCACAATCTCTTCTAGACAAGCTGGTAGGGATTATGGTGATTTATATCTTTGTCTGACTGATCACTTCCTGTCCCAAACCACTTTTCGTTAGTGCCAGGTGAGCAGGAAAAGCTCCTTTCATCTTTGGCAGTTCTTCCAAATTCAGTAGACTGTGACTGGATAATTTGGAAAGTTGATGGACAATTCCTGGCTCAAGTACAAATATACAAGTCCTCATCATTTTTTTCCCTGAGCCTTTGATACAAAGAACAACAGGTGGATGCTGTAATATTCCCCTCTTAGAATATACAAGGAGAGGCATCTGGGTGGCTCAGTGGGTTAAGCCTCTGCCTTCGGCTCAGGTCATGATCTCAGGGTCCTGGGATTGAGCCCCGCATCAGGCTCTCTGCTCAGCGGGGGGCCTACTCCCCCCCCACCCCCGCCGCCCTGCCCCACGCCTGCCTCTCTGCCTACTTGTGATCTCTCTCTGTCAAATAAATGAATAAAATCTCTAAAAAAAAAAGAATATACAAGGAGTCTTTTATTCACATTGTTTCAGAGGGAGACTGATATGAGCCCTTTGAGGTGGGTAGAAGTGGCTTTCTAGCACCTTACGAAATCCTGTGAACAGAAGCACACAGTGAAACTGGGAAGAACACTTCTACTTTTTATTGAACTGAAGAAGTACAAGAAGATAATTTGCTTTTTCAGCTTATCAAGACTCCACAACCTCTAGTTTGGGCCAACTGGATGTTCTGAGGGGGTCTAAAAGGGCACAATTTCTGCTTCCCAAATTTTTTACTATAAACCTGTCTACTCTGGTGTTATAAAAAGGTCCCACTATCTAAAAAGTACTTCTGTTTTCCCAATTATCTAGAAATCTAAATATGGACTGAGTGATAGATAAGGTTTATGAATTGTTATTCATTTTATCAACTGTGATAATAGCATTGTGGGGTATAAGACAATCTTTTCCTTCCTTCCTTCCTTTTGAGATGCACATTAAAGTGAAAGGACGCGAGATTTGCTTTAGAGAAAACTTGGTGGAAAAAAGAAAAGGTGTGGGGTACTGGATAAAACAAGAATAGCAAAATATTGGTTGTGGAATCTGGGGTAAGTACAAAGTGACCACTTGTAGTCTCCACTTGTATGTAGTTTTGAAATTTTTCCCAATAAAAAGCACATTTTTCTGTTTTTAGGCACTGGTTTTCAATCTTGCCTTGACCAGCTGGGCAACAGGCTGGCACTCTCTCTTCCTCAAAGGTGTAAGGTGGTTTCTCCTGACTGTGGAGGACAGGTGTGGCTGAGATAAGGACCCCTCCGCCCAGGAAGCGACCAGCGGGGCCCTAGGCAGAGGGCGGGGCTCTCGGAGTGGCCAGTATTCCTGCACGGGTAACCTACCACCCCGAGCAGTCTTATCTATCTACCCTAGGGTGCTGTTCAGATCATCACCTCGTCTTTGAGAACCCAGTGGAGAAAAAACACGGGTTCCAGATTGTTCCCATTAAGATGTAAATATCTCCTGGGAGCAGTTAACTCAGGGAGCTATTATGAACACTTAACACCTCAGGTGTTTCCGTAATGAGCTCTGGTGACTCTGAAGCTCAGTGACACCTCCCTCAGCTGCTGAGTGAGTTTTAGACCCTGGCTGAGGCAGGGAGACGGACAGAGGGCGGTAAGGCCCCAGATGGGGTAGGGGGTGGGGGTGGGGGAGCCAGGAAGCTGGTTGCTGGGCTCCAGAATGAGGAGGTCTGAAAGGAAGAGGGAAGAAAGAAGCTCAGAAGTTAGAGCCTGGTGGTGGTGGTGGGAGGATTCATGGGCAGGGGTGTCCCCGGGAAACCCAAAAGGAAAAAGTCACACCTCTGATCTGCCTCAGAAGCAAGCTTCTTCTAGGCACCACATAGCTCTGTGGTGTAATAGTTCCACACGTAGAAGGGATTTGTTGAAAACCTGCCTAGGGCTTCTTTATATACACCTGAAATTAACCAAGTTGTAAAAGAACTGTGCTCAGGGGAATAGTTACTTTGAATCAAATACCCCAAGTGAACTTTTACCCCTTTGTCATAATTTCACTGAGACCCACCGGTGGTGGGAGGCACACCAGCTCTGGAATGATCTCCTTTAGAGATTTTCTTTTGATATAAGGAAGGAATACACTTCTAGCCCTTCAAGCCCCAGTTGTTTTTTATTTCAGTAATTCACTACTGAGCTGGATCCTAACTGATTCAGAATTCTACCAAGACCGGGAAGATCCTGGGGTTGAGTCCAGCTCTAAGGCTGCACCAGACACTTTGAAGTGAGCCAGGGAAGCTGAGGTCTTTCTAAGCCAAAGGACACAAACAAAGTCCACAAAGTCTCGGGAATTGGAATGAGCCCAAAAGGAGCAAACGGAAGGTTGGGGGGTAAGCTAAGAGTCCCTTCTATACCTTGCCTTATTAAGCATGGTGCATGAAGGTAGTTTGCCTTAAAGGTAGAGAGGGTAGGAAAGAGATTAGAAGGTAGGATTGTAAAGACTTTATGACCAATTAGGCCTCAGAGGTGAGGAGAAGGAAGAGTGAAGGAAGGATCACCCTAGATTTCTGACTTGGGAACCTGGATGGATAATGCGCCATTTTGAGGGAGGGCACTCAGGGGAGAGAGAAATTTAGAGAGAAGATAATGTTGAGAGAGGTAAGTTTTGGACCTGTTGGGTTAACGTGCTCGGGAGACCCAAGTGGAGATGTTCATTAAACTGTTGGGTCTAGAATCCACCAAAAAAAGAGCAGGACTAGAAAAGTCAATCCAGATTAGTCCATCATGGCTGGGATTTGGTGGCCAGTGTGTGTTGAGGTTGATTAGGAGATTGTGTGGGATGAGAAGACCCCAGCTGACAGATTACCAATATCTAAGTATAGGGAAAAAGACGAGAAGAAGAATGGGAAGAAGTGGCAAGAGAAGAGGACAGAAGACAAGTGGGATGGTATGTTCTAGAATCCACGGGAAAAAAGAATTTCAAAAAGAGTCACAAGTAATGTGAGACAACCCACAAAAATGTCTAATATAGCAAATGCTGTTCACGCCAAGCCCATATTCCCATAGCCCTTACTAGTATAAGCGACCGCACTTCCAAGTACCAGATCCGCATCCCTTTGATTCTGGACTTTTTCCAGCTTCCAGAGCCCGCTCTGCCCACCGACAGCAGGCTGGGAGTGCCAGGGAGTTAAGGCACACCGCTCCCCCTAAGCGACCTTCCACCCATGATTGACAGAAGTTTGTGTATGACTTACTCTATCATCTTGACCCGTGGACGACAGAACTCTGAGATACATGTTCTATGCCATTTCCCAGAGTTCCCTGGAGGGAGAGTAAACTCTGGTTGCCCATAGCACTAACTGGTGTGATAACGCACACTCTTGTTGAAGCCCTTCCCTTATATTTTCACTTCTTCGCTCCTTTATCTATATTTCCTGGGCTCATCTCCCAAATAAACTACTTATGCTGAAATTCTTGTCTCAGAATTTGCTGCCAGGGAACCCAAAATAAGGTATCTAGAAAGATAAGGCCTGAGAAACATCCACTGGATCAGACAGTCCATTTGATTGGTGACTTGAATGAGGTATTTGCAAAGGAATAGAGGGGGGCCTGATGCCACATTTCAGGGAGGTAAGAAATGAATGGGAGAAGAATGGTGAAGAAAGCAAGCCAGAAGCTAAGTTACCAACAGAAGACGCACAGTCATGACATTGTTTCAGTTCAATATGATTTCATCCCCCTCCCTAACAGAACCCTCATAGTTTGGGGGCTGTCCTTTCTCCCACTCTGTCTTGTATTGGAGAGCGGTCGTGCCTGGCTGCCCCAGTAGAAGTTAACAGGCCAGCTCCCTCACCCTGATGGAGGCTAGACCTAGGCTAGATCATGGGATACCCTCACCCAGGTCTTTGAAACCTCAAGAATTTGAAGACTGGTTAGGGACCGCTCAGTGTTAACCAGGGTTTTCCAAGCCTTCTTTTTGTCTCCCAAATCCTTGCAACAAATTAACTTTTGTTCAAGATTGCCAGAGGCAGTCTCCACCGCCAAGAATCCGGATTAATACAAGAGGGCTCTAAAATTTGGCACAGCGAGAGCAATTTGTTCCTACTCCGATTTTTTCTTTTTTTATGATTTATAATCTAAAGCTAGTTTTGTTGTACTTTAGTGTTTTTCTCTTTTTTCCAGCTTTATTGAGAGATGATTGACATGTAATGTTGTGTGAATATATATTGTGAAATGATGATCACAATAAGGTTAGTTAACACAACCGTCACCTCTCCCAATTACCTTTTGTGTTGTCTGTGTGTGTGTGTCTGTGTGTGGTGAGAATATTTATGATTTACTCTTAGCAACTTTTAAGTATATAATACAGTATTATTAACTATAGTCACTAGGCTCTGATTAGAGCCCCAGAAATTATTTATCTTATACCTGTAAGTTTGTACCCCTTGACCAACATCTCATTTCTCCCACCCTCCGTAGCCCTTGGCAACCACCATGCTATACTGTTTCTGTGAGGTCAGCTTTTTTAGATTCCACGCGTAAGTGAAGTCATACAGTATGTGTCTTTCATTGTCTGATACATTTCACTTAGCATAATGCCCTCAAGGTCCATCCATGTTGTCACAAATCGTAGTATTTCATATATATATATATAATCACATCTTCTTTACCCATTCACCATCCATCAGTGGACACTTAGGTTATTTCCATGTCTTGGTTATTATTAACAATGTTGCCTGAACATGGGGTGCAGATATCTCTTTGAGATAGTGATTTAATTTCCTTTAGATAGATACCCAAATGTCAGATTGCTGGGTCATAGGGTAGTTACTTTTTTTTTTTTTAAATATCTTGAGGATCCTCCATATTGTTTGCCATAGTGGCTCTACGAATTTACATTCCTACCAGTATTGCAAGAGGGTTCCCTCTTCATATCCTGGAAACACTGTTATCTCTGGTCTTTTTGATAATAGTCATTCTGACATGTGTGAGGTAATATCTCATTGTGGCTTTGATTTGCATTTCCCTGATGATTTGTGATGTTGAGCATCTTTTCATGTACCTGTCTTCTTTGGGAAAATATCTGTTTGGGTATTTTGCCCATTTTAAAATCAGATTATTTGTTTTTTTATGCAATTGAGTTATATGAATTCCTTATATATTTTGCATGTTGACCCCTTATCAGATATTTTGCAAATATTTTCTCCCCTTCCACAGGTTGTCTTACCATTTTGTTGCTTCTTTCTTTCTTTTTTTTTTTTTAAGATTTTATTTATTTGGGGCGCCTGAGTGGCTCAGTGGGTTAAAGCCTCTGCCTCCAGCTCAGGTCCTGATCCCAGGGTCCTGGGATCGAGCCCGCATCTGGCTCTCTGCTCAGCAGGGAGCCTGTTTCCTCCTCTCTCTCTACACCTGCCTCTCTGCCTACTTGTGATCTCTGTCTTTCAAAGAAATAAATAAAATCTTAAAAAGAAAAAGATTTTATTTATTTATTTAACAGAGAGAGAGAGATCTCAAGTAGGCGGAGAGGCAGGCAGAGAGAGAGAGAGGAAGGGAAGCAGGCCCCCTGCCAAGCAGAGAGCCCGATGCGGTGCTCGATCCCAAGACCCTGAGATCATGACTTGAGCCGAAGGCAGACGCTTAACCCACTGAGCCACCCAGGCGCCCCTATTTCTTTTGCTGTGCGGAAGTTTTATAGTTTGGTATAGTCCCACTTGTTTATTTTTGTTTTTTATCCTGTTGTTTTGTTGCCTATACTTTTGGTGTTCTATCCAAAAAATTCCTTGCTAAGGCCAATGTCAAGGAGCTTTACTCCTATGTTTTCTTCTAGGAGTTTTGTGGTTTCAGGTCTTACATTTAAGTCCTTAATCCATTTTAAATTAGTTTTTGTGTATGGCATAAGATAGGGGTATAATTTCATTCTTTTGCATGTGAATATCCAGTTTTCCCAACACCACTTATTGAAGAGACTACTCAGATTTTTTTTCTTTCTCTTTTTTAAAGATTTTATTTATTTATTTGACAGAGAGAGAGATAAAGAGAGAGTACAAGCAGGCGAAGTGTCAGGCAGAGGGAGAGGGTGAAGCAGACTTCCCACTGAGCAGGGAGCCCGATGTGGAACTCAATCCCAGGACACTGGGATCATGACCTGAGCTGAAGGCAGACACTTAACGACTGAGCTACCCAGGCCCCCTTCTATTTAATTTTTCATATGATAGTTGAAGTTCATGGAACCGACTTCATAATCCACTACTGGACTCCAGTGTGCCATTTGAAAACACTGAATGAGGAACTGTACGAAGCCATGTGGTTTGAGAGTTGGAGTGAAGAGGGGTGATGTGGGAGTGCCAGGCTTCAGACACAGGCAGAGATGAAGGCTGTATCAGTCCTCTCGGGCTGCTGTAACAAAGTACCACAGACTGGGTAGCTTAAACGACAGGAATTTTTTTTCTCACAGTTCTGGAGGCTGAAAGTCCACATCAAGGTGCCAACGGGGTTGTTTCCTGCCAAGACCTTTCTCCTTGGCTTGCAGATGACTGCCATCTTGCTGTCTATTCATAGGGTTGCCCATCTGGTACCTCTTCCTCTTATAATGATACCAGTCATAAGGGAGGAGGGCCCCACCCTAACAGCATCATTTAAACTTAATCACCTCCTTAAAGACCTTAACTACAGTTTAATATGGTCACATTCTGAGGTACAAGTGGTTGGGATTTTAACAGGCATTAACTGGGGACCCAATTCAACGCATAACAGAGAGAGGACAGGAGGGCATGAGCCTCGATGGTCTTCAAGGCGTAGGGTAATGGTGAGGCTATGAGTGTTGGAGGAGGAGGGTGGCTCTTGTTGGCGGCACTCAGAGTTTGGGGTCCCCTCTTCTCTCCCACTCTTGGAGATTTAAAGGCCAGCAATGTACTTGCCCTTGGCTTATCAATATCTGGTCTCCCTTTCAAGCTGGAAGTGTTTTGTTGTAGTGTTGTTTTAAGATGGTAGAAGCATGAATGTGTTTATGTGCTGGCGTAAGGAGCCTATGAGAATTTTAAAAAATTGCTTTTTTGGAGGATTTTAATGATTTTATTAACACAAATGTGATGTGCACAGAAGTTGTCTGTTTATTCGTTTTCTTCACTGTGCTGCTGGCGTTGGGACTGGTGACTCGGATGGCCAGCTGGGCTACTCTTTCCACAATGGCTTTGTGGTTCTTACAGGAGACACTGTGAGCAATCTCCGCACAGTTAGATTTGTCACACACCAGTGGCACCTCAAGCTCCTTGACATGGTGGACTAGGGACTTCCAGAAGCCACTGGGCCTCATGTGCTTTGCTTTCTTGTCACTCCCATAACCACTTTTGGGCATCGAGATCTGGCCCTTGACTCTTTTGCGTACCCTGTTGTCGATGCCTCTTGTTTTCACCTGTTGCACTTGATTTTGACACATTGGTCACGGTGGTGCCAGATAACTTCTTGGTTCTCTTTTATATATATATATATATATATATATATATATATATATATATATACACACACACACATACACACATATATATGTATATGTGTGTGTATATATATATATATATTTTTTTTTAAAGATTTATTTATTTATTTGACAGACAGAGATCACAAGTAGGCAGAGAGGCAAGCAGAGAGAGAGGAAGGGAAGCAGGCTCCCCACTGAGCAGAGAGCCCGATGCGGGGCTTGATCCCAGGACCCTGGGATCACGACCTGAGCGGAAGGCAGAGGCTTTAACCCACTGAGCCACCCAGGCGCCCCTTGGTCCTCTTTTTTAATGATCTTGGGCTTCACCAGCGGTCTGAGGGCAGCCATGATGCTGAATAGGAGACGGCTGCCACCTCTGTAGGCAGCGCCAAGGAAAACAAAAATTACTTTTCTTTGTTAGCTATTCAAGCTACAGCAAATGAAACAATTTGGGGATTGGGAGATGAAGGGAAACAAAAATTCAGGGAGGAGATATTGTACCATAAAGCCGGAGATGCTGATGGCTGTGCCCCAAATCTTTTGGTTCTTATATATTTAATAAGTACCTATGAGATACAGTGTACCTTTATGTTTAGGCAGAGGGGAAGAAGTGAATGCAATTAAAACCATAATTGTGGGTGCCTGGGTGGCTCAGTGGGTTAAAGCCTCTGCCTTTAGCTCAGGTCGTGATCCCAGGGTCCCGGGATCGAGCCCCGCATCAGGCTTTCTGCTCAGCATGGAGCCTGCTTCCCTTCCTCTCTCTCTGCCTGCCTCTCTGCCTACTTGTGATCTCTGTCTGTCAAATAAATAAATAAAATCCTTTTAAAAAAAAACCATAATTGCAATAATAGTTGAATGGAAAAAACATGCATTATTTTGACTTTGTGCAAAGCAACAATACAAAACTTAATATGTGCGTGGTAATGGTTTTTAGACTAAAGAAAAAATGAGAGCATAAATATGTTACAAATAAATTACTGCTTTAGAGTGAAAAGAAGTTGATTAGGTTCAAGTAGCAGATTCCGAATTTAGACTCTAAATGTATACGCTTGCTTATACTCATATCTAACAAAATCCTCACAGTTGCACTTGGCTTATAGATCAATGTTTGATTCAAGGTTCACTTCCAAATGAGAACTGAAAGTTCTTTTGCAACTGGACAGGGAGGCTGTCTAGTCTCAATAAGCTATTTTGAGAACATTTGAAGACCAGAACAGCATTTTCTTTGCAAACATTAATTTGCCACATCATACAAAATTATTCCTCTTGGACCACCTGTATCAGGATGGTACCATCTCAGTTTTCCAGATACGAAACAGCTCAATTCTCTCTCTGAGGCTGCGTAAAAGCACCAGTGGCCCAAGCTGGTGCCAAATTAAGCAGAGTCCACTGGTTCTCATCCAACACAGCTAAACCAGATGGGCCACTTCAGTGACTTCCAGGCCAATTCCATCTATTTTTCAACCCACATTTAATAGATTTGTGCATTGCCTGCCTTTTAGGAGGGAGAAAAAGAGCACATTTTAAATACCTCCCTTTTGTAAGTATAAAATAATACCTCCAAGTTCATAGAAAATGGAAAAGAAATAAAAATGAAATATAGGGCATTCATAACCCTGCTTTAAGGCTGACATATTTTTTTTTTTCCAAAATCTGGAAGGCATTTTTTTTAAAGATTTTATTTATTTATTTGACAGACAGAGATCACCAAGTAGGCAGAGAGGCAGGCAGAGAGAGGAGGAAGCAGGCTCCCTGCTGAGCAGAGAGCCCTATGCGGGGCTCAATCCCAGGACCCCGGGATCATGACCTGAGCCAAAGCAGAGGCTTTAACCCACTCTAATGAAAATCGTCTTCTGTATACACAGATTTTTTTCATCCTTCATTACTTGATTAAGATTATATCCAACATGATTCCTATTCTACTTTAAACTCTTCCCAAGCATTACTTTCATGGCTACTAGATATTTCTTTGTATGAATCCAGTAGAAAGAGGGAGACAGCTCCCTCTTTCTTAAGCTGAGAAGGTAGTCCAAAAACAAGCCAAGGTAGATGAGTGATATGTCAAAAGGCCAAGCTGGTCATCAGGACAAGAGCCCAAGAGAAGGTCCAAAGCTGGTGGTTGATAAGCCATGGTGAAGAATGTCAGGGAGGAGAGACTTTGTTCTACTTCTCTCAGAATCTCTCTCTCTCTCTCTTTTTTTTTTTTAAGATTTTTAATTATTTGTCAGAGAGAGAGAGATTGAGCACAAACACAAATTGAGAAATTGAATGGCAGGCAAAGAGAGAAGCAGGCTCCCCGCTGACCAAGGAACCCAATAGAGGGCTCCATCCCAGGACCCCAGGATCCCGACCAAAGCCAAAGACAGATGCTTAACCGACTGAGCCACCCAGGCACCCCTTCTTTCTTGGAATCTCAAGCTATGTTGCTGAAGCCACTTTATCACACCAAATGCTTTCTTCTCTAGGATCAATTATTTTTCAGGGGCCTTATAATCTCTCCCTACAAGCTGGCTTATGTTGGCATCCTCTTTCTCCCTACCAAGTCTTCCTGTATAATCTAAACTCCAGCTGTGGGCTTGAGTTAATGCTTTTTCTGCTCCAGTACCCATGTGTATGAGTAAATTCAGACCTATACTCCAAGGATGGGAACATGCCACATATTTGCATTTCTATTCTGGCCCAGCCAGGGCCTCTGCTGCAATGATTTAGCTGTTCTCCTGGAAAGGGAGTTTAGAGCATTTCATGATTATAAATAATACTGTAATAGCATCTTTTTTAAAAAAAGATTTTATTTATTTATTTGAGAGAGAATGAGTGAGACAGAGCATGAGAGAGGAGAAGGTCAGAGGGAGAAGCAGATTCCCCAAGGAGCTGGGAGCCCAATGCGGGACTTGATCCTGGAAGTCCGGGATCATGACCTGTGCCGAAGGCAGTCGCTCAACCAACTGAGCCACCCAGGCGCCCCTGTAATAGCATCTTTTTGCATTAATCTCTGGTAGTCACCCACATCTCAGGTAATTTCTTTCAGGAAGATTCCTAAAAGTGGAATCGCACAGTCCAAAGGTATAAACTTTATTTTTTTTAGACAGATAGAGGGAGAGTGCACGTGCACATGAGCAGGGGTTAGGGGAGTGGGGCAGAGAGAGAGAGGGAGAGAATCTTAAGCAGACCCCCATGCCCAGCTCAGAGCCTGCTCCAGGGCTCGATCTCACCACCCTGAGATCATGACCTGAGCTGAAATCAAGAGTTGGACACTTAACCAACTGAGCCACCAAGGCACCCCAAAGGTATAAACATCTTAAAGGGTCTTGATACATAACACTAATTGCTTTCCACCAAGGTGGTTCCAGCATTCACTCCCACCTGCCACATGGGACAGAAGAAAAGGCGCATCTTGGGAATATGTTCCTGTGTTTCTTAGGGTAGGAAGTGCGGAGGCTGTACTGACTGCTGGAGGTACAGGCAGAAGCCTTGGTTTAAATTCTGACTTGCCAGCTATGTGACCTTGGTGGGTCACTCACTAAGACCTGGTTTCTTCATATGTTTACCAGGACTTATGACACCTTCCCAAAGACGATTGGAATGAATATGTGAGAAACTGCACATAGAAGGCTTAATTGACATCCCCTTTCATCTCCACTTGGAGACTAATCCTGGAACAGAATGAGAGTTTAGAATTTAATGGCCAATAATGGTCTAATGGACAACCTTTCCCAGCCACTTTCACCAGAACTAGGTAAGTGAGAACAGTTCTCTTCCTTCCTTTCCTCTTTTTTTTTTTTTTTTGTGACTGACCAGGCATGGAGGCTGGAAGTGGGGGCTTACCCAGAACCCCCAGACAACACGGCCCCAACACTGCCGGCCCTGCTTCCCAGATGTGGAGGGCCTTGCCAACCCACCTTGGTAGAATAATAAGCCACATGGCGAATGCAAAACTTTGGACTAATATTTCTATTTTACAAATGGTTCCACAGTTTTGAATTCAGCTGAACACCACACTTGCCAACAATAGCAGAGTAAGAATACAATTCAGCACCTCATTAATCCCAACATTATTACGTGTGTGGTTTTCATTTCACATTAATATTTATTTATCTCGAAAGAAAGCCAGAACCAAGTTAGGCATGTTCTAGTCATCCAGCCTTAAGGTCAGGAAGGTACTGGGGGAAGGGAAGAGACAGGAGTTTCTGGGGGAAGCAAAGACTACAGCTGACTTTAGTCCATGTCCTGTCGGGTAACACTCATTGATCATTTTTTAAGGCCTTAAAAAATTATGTGAATTTTTGGACCAACTAAACTAAAATTATGAGATGCTTGAACAAATTTAGAGTAGCCTCTGAGCCTTCGAATCTACCTACCTATTCATTCCCAACAAGTACAACTTCAAATCATGATAGCTTGTTAGTAGCATCTTAGCTCTAGAGTGGATATCAGGCACAACCTCCTGGTTTTTCAGATAAGGAAGCTGAGGCTCAGAGAAGTTTCCTGACTTGTTCAATGTCACCTGAGCTCTTAAAGGCAGAGCCAGGCTACAGCTGAGGCCTGTTACGTTGCTCAGTCCAACATAACACACTCCTTCCTTCTGTCTCTGCATCTGTGAAATATTTATTATTACAGTTCCTATTGTGACTTCAAAACAGAAGAGCGATTGGAAAATCAGGGGTTTAATTTTCCTGGAATTAAAGTTAATTCCAGTATAAGAAACTGCAGTAGGGTTCACTCAGTAGAGCATGCAACTCTTGATCCCATGTTGGGTGTATAGCCTACAAGAAAGGGAAAAAAAGGAAGGAAGGAAGGAAGGAAGGAAGGAAAAAGAAAAGAAGGAAGGAAGGAAGGAACTACAGTAGGGCATTCACATGCAACGTTTCCTTCTAACGGAACTGATAGGAGCCCTGTATCTGGAATGAGAGAACTGGGGGAGGGGAGGGAAAGCTGTTGCTAATCTATTTACAGAAAATGTGTAAATACAAAAAGTACTTTGAAGTTCTTTTAAGTAGGATAAAGATACAAATATAATACCCAGCTGACTGTTCTCACCTTCCCTTAAGCTTTCGGATTCTACAAATATTTAGAATCTGCGAGCAGGATAGGTCAGCAGAGCCCCCTACACATTTAAGGGTTTGTGGGTCAAAGGCTAGGAAGGGGTATGGGCCAGATAATGAGAGGGGTATGGATTTTGTTGTTCCTACTCAGAACATGGGGTAATAGTAGAGGATTTGGAGCAGGGGGAGCAATACATCTGTCCATTGCTTTGGGAGGAAGGAAGATCTAAGAGCAATGTGTGGTAACAAAGGGGGAGAAGAGATTGCAAGCCCGAACCAGTTGGCAGATGTATAAAACCATCAAAGAGAGAAGCAGGAAAGACCTCACCCGACTTGCAGAACTAGGAATTATCTTAGTTTGGGATCCTTCCAGAAGCAGACCCCGAGGATTCAAGTACAAATAGTTTCTTTGAGAGGTGATCCCAGGGAACACTGGTTGAGGAGAGGAGAAACAGGGAAAGAAACAAAGACAGTAATGGGTGTGTTAGCAAGCCAGTTTCTAGTGTGGGTGACTAGAGGTCAATCAAACTGTGAAACTCTGGAAGACAGAAGAGAGCATGCATCAGAGTTTTACCCTCAAGGAACCAGAAAGGTGAAGGATTTACTCACCAATTCCCCAAACGCCCTTACTTTAGAATTGCTTCCAGAAACATTAACTGGGGCTTGCCTTGCCTATAAGCCCAATGTACTCCAACAAAAAAGATGCTCTCAGGAACCGAGTCACTGGAATCCATGGGGGAAGGGTCAATGTCAAGGGAACATGGGTAGAGCACTAACAGTCTGATATGCAGACACTTGTTTCTCTCTGGAGCTACTCAAGCAGTCCTGGATCCTGTCAACAGGACTTAGTACTCTACGAGTAACTGGGTGGGAAGACCTCTGACCCTACCTCTGAGCACCTTGTGCATTGTTGCCTGTGCCTGATTAGAGTTTTTAACCAATGCCCCTTTTAAAATTCTCCTCCACAGTACAAATTTACTTGAGGAACTAATGATGAGTGTGCTATGCATCTTTTAGGCAGTTATATTTTTAAAACACTTCTCTAATGAGATTACAGAAGACTGGGAATTATAGTAATGAAAGTATTAGGCACGTGATACCCAAGGTAGGAAAGAAAAACATATGAACTCAACTTGTCTTAACTTACTTCAGTGAAGCTGGCAACAAGCAAGCTATCCATCTCCATCATTTACTAGAATTAATTCAAAGTCCGTCTAGGGTTCTATCCAGAATAGACATTTGCCAGGACTTCAAATTGGAAGCCATTTTGAAATTAAAACCAGCATGACATATTTTCTTTTCAGAACTACATGACTCAAAATTGAAGAAATTTGAGGAATTTCTGGAAAATTCCATAATGGGTTAGTGACGATTTCCTTCAAGAAGCGAGAAGCAACTTTCTTAGGGAAATGATAAGTTGCTTACATTTGCAAACCTTAAAACTGATCTTTTTGTCCTCTTTCGGTTAGTTTATTAAGGGGATAGGGTTGGGAAAGTGCTAACGGCTCCCAGGATAGATTTTTGAGTGCTGAGGTCCACCCAGTGAACTCCAGAGCCAAGTAACCAACCCTTGAAAATACATTTACATCATGGAAGTAGAAACGCCAAACCCCAGATGGCCTTCATGGGAAGGAATAAACGTAAAGCCCAGGATGAAAACGTGGCATCTCTGGGTGAGACAGCTTTTCCTTCATTTTCCTTTGCCCCTTTGCTTTGATCACAGACCCTTGCATACCTCAGGATTTGGTCTAGAAGGCAGGAGGCAGCTCCAGTTACTTGTACACCCAGTTGGAGGTGCTGAGGGGCTAACCCAGATCTGGGCGAATCCATTTCCTTGAAACTAGTGGATATTCATGGAGCCCCTAGTAAGAGCAGGGAACCGAGTCAGAGCTTATGCAGTTTGTAAATATGTCTGCCCTGGAAGACCTTAGAATCTGGTAGGGGAAATTAGACTTACAGATAAGAGGAGGATTAAATGCTTCCCCCCTGCTTCAATTTCCCTTTATACTTCTAATGGTTTAAACGATCATAACAACAATTATAACAGGAACCCATTTGCAGAACACGCTCAGTAGTCTAGACTCTATGAGGTAATTATTATTACTATCCTATTTTAGAGATGTAGAAACCAAGGCATTGGCTCAAGTTCACACAGCCAGTTAGTGGTGGAGCTGGGATTCAAATCCAAGCAATCTGGGGTCAGAGTCCACATTCTTAACAACTGTACTATCTACCACACAGCAATTTTTTAATATTAAATTGTTCGTGTACACAGCTGTTTCCCAGTTATTCCAGAAAATTCTATGAGGTAAGAGACTTGTGTTTTTATTCTTGTGTTCTAGCACTTGGCACAGAGTCTGGTCCTGGAAGATTCTCGATAAATACTTATTGAACGAATGAATGAATGATCTGGAAGCACAGGTGAGACTGTGGCTGTTTAGAGAAGGAAAAAAATGACATGACATTTATTCACAGGTATGAAGGAAGGCGGCACGGAAGAAGTAGCATTTAGTCTACCTCAACTGGTCGGTAGGACCCAGGGTGGTGGAGAGATGTTTTTCAATTCTATGAGGAAAATGCAGACCTTTGGTCACTTGGGAAGTAACTGGCTGGTTGGAGGGTCTGAGGCGTGTGACCTAACAGGCCTGCTCACAGGAAGGAATGGAGATCCCATTGCCAAGTGCCTAGAGTCATGGGTACGTCTGTCATGTTCGACGTAGAGATTTCTTTAAAAAAAAAAAAAAAAGAGCCTGGTTTAGGGATTTACAACTCTGTAAGGTTGATACAGGGGGTGGGGGGACTATTGGGGTTCCGCTTGGTTGTTTACCGCTCCGGTGCTAAATGTGGATTGTGTGAGCTCCTGTGGAGAGCTGACTCTCTCAGTGTTATATGGCTGGCCCTGTGTGCATAGGAAGCGGCAAGGAAAGGAACTGGAAAATCCCAGGCACAGAACATAGGCTACCTAGTTTGAATTCCCTATTTGATGACATCCCAGCTTGGCGGGATCTGTAAACCCAGGCGGGGTAGCTGGAGAGAACTAGAGGCACTTACTCAGAATCTTAAAATCTTCACCTCCACGGTCCCACTGTCCGACAGCACCCTCCCTCCCCCGCCATCCACAGCAACCCTTTCAGACCTTCACAGCACCCTTTGAGTCATCTACACCGGTAGGTGACATCCCCACACAGCTCAGGGAATACAGACGCCCAGCAGAAAGCCCTCTCCTTCGCGCTTCCCGCCCAAGTCCCACACATTCCCTCTCTCCCTCCCTCCCAGCCTTCCCTCCATTTCTGACAGGGGATGTCCACCTTCCATCCACCTGGGCAGGGGTACCCCCCCTTCCAGTGCTTCAGTCACCAGATTCTCCTGAATTTCCAACCCCCACAGCTCCCCCTGCCTTTTCTTGTCTAGGGTTAAACACTTTCCAATCAAACCCTCTTATCAATCCCTTTCTTATCTCACCACCGCCCATTTGTTTCCTTCTCACTTCCCATCCATTATTCAAATCACTGTGATTTTTCTTCAGTTCCCCAGCAAGCACTCACCCTAAGGCAGTGAAGGGCCTCCTGGCCAAACCCAATTCACACCACCGCACTGGCAACTGCCTCCTTTTCAGAGCTCTCCTCCCTTGACTCTCCTCCTGTCCCTCCAGATCTTTGCTTGCTCTTTCTTTGTCTTCTTCATGGGCTTCCTGTGGTGGCCTCCTCTCTCCTTAAATATTGCTGTTCCCGAGGGCCCTGCCCCCAATCTTTCCCTCACTCTCCTCCTCTCACTTCTGCTCCTTTCTCTGCATGCCCCCGCCCCTGACTTCCTCACTCCTCCTCTCCATTTTCCTCTATTCCTCCCTCTCCCCACCCAGTCTTTTCTCCATAGATCTTGAGTCCATTCCCAAGATTTCAACTACCAGCCATATTTATTTTTTGTTTTGTTTTGTTTTGTCTTTAACTACCACCCATATTTAAGGGGCCCGCTCTCTGGAAATCTATATTCTCCTGCCTGGAACACTCTCCTGAAGTCCAGACCCATGGAGTCCAGATCCATCTGGACGTTCTCCATGGATATACCCGTGCTCAGCATGTCTGACACTGAACTGAACTTCCACAAAATTCTCTCTCTCCTCCTCAGTCTCCCTTCTTGAGGAATAGTGCTAGTGCCCAGCCAGTACCCCAGGCCAGAAAACCCAGAAACCTGGCAGTCTTTCTTGATGACTCCCTCTCTTTCCCACCTACGTACATTGAGCCACCAATGTCTAGAGGGTCTACCGGTCCCCTCTGTCATTTTGACCCCCACTCTCCATAGCTTCTTTTCTGGCCTGGATCCCAGCATTGATCATCGAGCCGGCTGTCAAGGACTCTTGGAAATGGACATCTGGTTATATCATTCCTCTGCTTTCTATCTTTATGTGGTCCCAAATGGCCCTCACGATGAAATCCAAACCTCTCCCTATGACCTCTGAGGCCTCTCGTCTCTGCCCAGCCCAAAGAGGCCACACTTGCCTGCTTCCCTTCTCACTCCCCTGACATTGTTTCTACCTGAAATGCTCTCACTCCTTTTCTTCCTCACTTCCCATTCTTGAAACTTGATATCCTCTGGGAAGTCTTCTCCAGCCTTTCTCTCCTTCCCCCCTTCCCAACTAGGCCAGGGGCTCCCCCATCCTGCCTACAGCATCCATGCCCATTTCCAGGGTGATACTCAGCACCCCGCACAGTTCCCTTGTCTGTCCTCCACCATCGGTCTATGTGTAACTTGACTTTCTTAACTTGTGTACTGTAGCAGCAAGTACAACACTTGACACATACCCCATTGTTAGATCCATGCAAGAAAAATCCCAGACACCGTGCTTGGACACCACTGTCAGGAGGAATCCAGGGCTCAGCCTGGCACAGCGCGCTCTGTGACCGAAAACATTTACTCTCATGACTCATCCTGTTCAGGCTCCGGGGAAATGCTTCTGCACACCTCTCACCCCACGTCCTTCACATAAAAGGCATCTGTGTCCCACTGCTGGAAGAGTTCGTAGTTGTGCAGCAATCTACCTAGAAAAACAGCTATAGCATTGGAGTACAGAGAAGATTTCAGTGTGGAAGTGCTTGGATAAGAGAAAACGCAAGTCAATCCATTCACGTTTTCGTCACCTGGAATGAATGTACTAGATCCTTTCGTAACGAGGTATCTCTCCCAGTACTCATCCCAGGCATCCACTTTTCCCCTTCCCTTCTTGTTACAAGTTGGAGTTCCAAAGATACTCATGAATTAGTGGTTGTGCACAGTGGCTGGCAGACATTTTGCAATATTGAACAATTCATTAGTCTTAACTTTGTGTGTGTGTGCGTGTGTGTGTGTGTGCGTGTGTGTATAGACAGATGAAAAATGTGTGATTCATGAATCATACTGAGTCCTTATATTGGCAAGGCTGAATTGCACTTTCTTTGTGGAGCACTCTGTTCTTTAGAAAAACCATTATTTTATTATTATCCTCAAATCACTTAGTTGCAATGACTTCTAAATAATTCCATTCATGTGCTGGTTTGTTATTAGTACATTTTTTAAAAAAAATCTTATTTATTTATTTGACAGAGAGAGACACAGCGAGAGAGAGAACACAAGCAGGAGGAGTGGGAGAGGGAGAAGCAGGTTTCCCGCTGAGTGGCAGGAAGCCCGATGTGGGGCTCAATGAGGGGCTTGGTGCAGGGCTTGATCCCAGGACCCGGGGATCATGACCTGAGCCGAAGGCAGATGCTTAACTGAGCCACCCAGGCACCCCTTGTTGTTAGTACATTGTAATGTGCATGTGGTTAGTGTGCAATGTGTTGATATTAATAAATTCAAGAGTTTTTAGAGAATGGAGAAACAATAAAATCTGGTAAGTTTCTTAATGTTCTTTTAAAACATCTTCAACATGAATCTTTTTGAATCTGAAAGAAAACAAAGAAACAATTTCAATAATGAACTACGGCTTGTTACATCTTCTAGTAGTGACGAAAATCACAAACAGCCTGAAACGTCCTGTGATATCGTGCAAGAATCCCAAGTTGAAAGTAAAATAATTTGTAATTCTACAATTAAAAACCAGCTTGATGGGACGCCTGGGTAGCTCAGTTGGTTAAGCATCTGCCTTAGGCTTAGATCATGATCACAGGGCTTAGATCATGGTCACAGGGATAGAGTCCAGCTTCCAACCACTTCTCTCTCTGCCTGCTGTACTCACACCCTCCCCCCGGGCTTGTGCTCTCTCTCTGTGGCAAATAAATAAATAAAATCTTCAAAACGAAAAAAAAACAGCTTGACTATTTCAACAAAAAATACCAGTAGCCTATTATTTCTAATGACATAAATGTTAGATGCAAATGGACTCAAAGTTGTATCGCTAAAATCTGAAAGCGCCAAACATGTGTTTTTGTCAAAATGGCAATCATGCTCTATTTAAACTCATGGTTCAGGGAAAAAGTTCGTCATTATCAATGAGGAAAATTTCGAAATAATATCAAGAATTATTCCCTAAATAAAGCTTTTGAAATAGTAAAAGTGTCCCCCAAATATTCTATCAAAATATCAAAAAAGCAAATGAAAAACATCTGGGAAACACCATGAGAATTTTAAACAATGTCACTGTGTAGTTAAAAGTAATCAAGCTTTTTCAGGAAGGAAACTTTTATGAGAACCTCAAGGAAAGAATAATATTGATATGAGCATATCAATGCAATCAAGGCTCCAAGCTCTTCTTATTATAAAACTGATCTAGTAAAATGAGGAAATAATTCTCAAGAAAACATATGAAACAGAGACACAAATCTCAATAATCATCTAAGAAAAAAAATAATCTAAGATTCTCCAACTATTTTGCATAAAAGCATTTTAATAATGTATTTAAATTATGAAATTCAAGTCTGAATAGAGTTTAATGTGTTTTGTTGATATTATAGAACCAAAAGGAGTAATAATATTAAACTCTATTGTTGGTGCTTCCGAAGAATGATTTAAATGACAACTATTTACCAAAAAGAGCTTATTGCCTGATAAAAAGAAAGGAGCTTCAGCTAGAATTTTAAGAAACTTTCTGGATATTTTAATTTGGAAGTAAGTCACTGCATTCAGTTATCTTTGAATGTTGCAATAAAAACATAAATCGGTAAAATCTGGCTGATTTAGTATGGCCTACGAACTACAGAAGAAAAATATTTTGTAACACATGAAAATCACATAAAATTCAAATTCCAGTGTTTATAAATAAAGTTTTATTGGAACCCAGCCACACCCATTTATTTACATGTTATCCAAGGCTGTTTTCCCGCTACAAAGCAGAGCTGAATATTTACTACTGACGCTCTCTGTCCTGCAAAGCCTAAAATATTTATCATTTGGCTCAGTACAGAAGAAGCTTAACAACCTCTGAAGCAGAACATTTAAAATCCTTTCTCCATAAATTTTATAATGTACTACCATACCAAAAATAATAATTGAAAAGAATTAAATGAAATAGCTGAAGATCTGGGGTGCCTGGCTGGCTCAGTTGGTGAAGTGTGCTACTCTTAATCTCAGGGTTGTGAGTTCAAGCCCCATGTTGGATATAGAGATTATTTAAAAATAAAAATTGGGGGTGCCTGGGTGACTCAGTCCTTTAAGTGTCTGCCTTTGGTTCTGGTCATGGTCCTGGGGTTCTGGGATCGAGTCCTGCATTGGGCTCCCCGCTCAGTGGGGAGCCTGCTTCTCTCTCTCCTACTTCCCCTGCTTGTGTTCTCTGTCTCTGTCTCTCTCTCTCTGTGTCAAATAAATAAATAAATTCCTTAAAAATAATAATAAAAATAAAAATTGGGGCACCTGGGTGGCTCAGTCAGTTAAGCATCCAACTCTTAATTTTAGCTCAGATCATGATCTCAGTGTCATGAAATCAAGCCCCTCAGTGTGTCGGGCTCCCGGCTTAGCAGGGAATCTGCTTTAAGATTCTGTCTCTCCCTCTCCCTTTGCCTTCCCACTCCATGTTCCTGTTTTCTCTCTCTTTAAAATAAAACCAAAGCTTTAAAAATAAATAAATTTTAAAAATTAAAATTAATATATAAATTTTTTTTTAATCAGCTGAAAATCTGGAAATTGAAGTAATGAACATGAGAATATTTGGATCTCCTGAAGCAGTCTGTAGGATTAGAAGCTGTAAAAGCAGTTTGGGGACAATATCTAGCCTTGTACAGTCACTTTCATAGAAATTATTAAATAGGATTAATTAAATATTTGGAAAATATAACATTTTTAAGAGATTTGGCTTAATCAATGGTATTCTTCCTAAGATGTCAATAACTTTTATCAGCTCTCCAAGAAAGAAATATTTTGATATTAAAGCTGGCAGATGAATATGATGAAGGCAAAAAGTTACTGAGTATATAAAACAAAATAAATCAGGGGCGCCTGGGTGGCTCAGTGGGTTAAAGCCTCTGCCTTCAGCTCAGGTCATGATCTCAAGGTCCTGGGATCGAGCCCCACATCGGGCTCTCTGCTTAGCGGAGAGCCTGC
Source organism: Enhydra lutris kenyoni (assembly GCF_002288905.1). Classification (NCBI taxonomy): domain Eukaryota; kingdom Metazoa; phylum Chordata; class Mammalia; order Carnivora; family Mustelidae; genus Enhydra; species Enhydra lutris. The sequence continues at coordinate 1,307,715 of NW_019154107.1, read as the reverse complement.
TTCCCCCTCTCTCTCTGCCTGCCTCTCTGCCTACTTGTGATCTCTGTCAACTAAATAAAATCTTCAAAAAATAAAAAAGAATAAAACAACCAATTTTATATAAAATTACAATAAGTGATTTTCAGCACTCAGTCATGAAGATAAGAAAGACGCTGAATCTACAAAATTCTCAAACAGAACAATAAGAGCCAGGAAGTCTTCCAATGTCAATGCTATAGGTTCAGCACAAGCTGGAAGAAGCATCAGCACTATGAAAAATATGATATTAAGATAAATTATCTATGAATTGAGACTACAAGCTACCTAATGACTCTCAAGTTAATGGCGTAGCTGTTAGCAGAATTTGATGTTTCTCCCTGCACCAAATCACCACTCCCTTGGAGGCACTATTTGGCAGTAACAGACCATGTGAAACAAAAGATGACATAAAGATTTTCTAAAACTCAACAAATAACAGAAACTGTTAAAACTATTTGACAAATGATTTTTTTTAAAGATTTATTTATTTGAGAAAGAGTGAGCGAGGGAGCACTGGATCGACAGAGGGGCAGAGAGAGAGAATCTCTAACAGACTCCCCACTTCCTGCAGAGCCCGACACTGGGGCTCCCTCTCGCCACCCCGAGATCACCATCGGAGCCAAAATCAAGAGCCAGATGCTCAACCAACCAAGCCCCTCAGGTGCCCCTTGATGAATGATTTAGAAAGCAGTTTTATAATATATAAACATATAGAGTTAGAGAATAAAAGGATTATATGCAGTTAATTTTTGATTAATATATAGTATGTATCAATATATCCAAATGTCTCTATCTCCATCTACAGATGTTGTATTTCTGTATCTGCATCTCTATATTACATACCTGTTGTTAAGTATTCTGACCATTGTCCTTGGGCATGACTCACATTTCACGCTGGTGTTCTGTCCTGGCTTCACCTTTTGGATGGCACACATGGAATTGACTTCCCAGCTCTGACCTTGGCTCCAGGCAGGAACTATTCTGGTTCTCCTCAGCAGCTGGCTGCACTGCCTCAGACTGCCTTGAATCACACCCCTTTTAGTTCAGCCCAGGCCTGGGGAAGCTTCCTTCCCTGGCACAGCCAATGGCGAGCATTCCCACTTATCTTGCCTCTGTCAGTCTCAGCACGGCCTGGGTAGTTCAAGGGAGACCGTTCACTCTCGTTCTGCATCTATCAAAACTTGCTGCCCGGAAAGCGGCCAGACTCCTGGCCAATATGCTCTTTTCCCTAGGGCCATTTTTATTTCATGTCTTGACTTCAGTTGCAGAAGGAAAAGCTTTCTTCCTTTGCAGAAGAATTTCAGGCATCAGAGGCAGCTGGGGAAGAATTTTGGGAGCTGAAGAATTTCGAATGCTAATGTTTTATGAGTCCTTCTGCAAATCAAAAGAGAAAAAACTTGGACTTTTAACATACGATTTTTCCAGAGGGGGAAAGAAAAGTTCCCCTGCCTTCTTTTTTATCCCCTGCCTTCTGTTTTATCACTGAATGGATCATGTGAGTACACAGGCTTAGATGAGATGAAGTTACTGTCTGATACATCACTTGTTATGTTATAAGATATAAAGTTATGAAGTTTAATAGCAAAAGACAACTCATGGATGCCTGGGCGGTTCGGTTGATTAAGCCTCTGCCTTTGGCTCAGGTCATGATCTCTGGATCCTGGGATCCAGTCCTGCATTTGGCTCCCCGCTCAGCTGGGAGCCTACTTCTCCCTCTCTCTCTGCCCCTCCCTCTGCTTGTGCTCTCGCACACGTGCTCTCGCCCCATAAAACAAAAAGATAAAATATTAAGGAAAAAAAAAGAGAGCTTAAAAAGAGATCTGTGTAAGCCAGTTCTCAGAATCACATTCAAGAAGTCTTAGATCTTTTTTTTTTTAAATTAAGCTCTATCCCAACATGGGGCTCAAACTCAGAACCCTAAGATCAAGAGTTGCGTGCTGTACCCACTGAGCCAGCCAGGCACCGCAGGAGGTTTTAAATCTTTTTTTTAAGATTTTATTTATTCATTTGCCAGAGAGAGACACAGTGAGAAAGGGAACAGAAACAGGGGGACTGGGAGAGGGAGAAGCAGGCTTCCCACAGAACAGGGAGCCCCATGTGGGTCTTGATCCCAGGACCCCAGAATCATGACCTGAGCAGAAGAGAGATGCTTAATGAGCCACCCATGTGCCCCAGGAGGTTTTAAATCTTAACATCCATTGATCAACTGAATTTGATGATGAATTTGATGCTACCTCTATGCCAGGCATTGTATTAAGAATTACACACGCGGGGCGCCTGGGTGGCTCAGTGGGTTAAGTCTCTGCCTTCGGCTCAGGTCATGATCTCAGGGTCCTGGGATGGAGCCCCGCATCGGGCTCTCTGCTCAGCAGGGAGCCTGCTTCCTCCTCTCTCTCTGCCTGCCTCTCTGCCTACTTGTGATCTCTCTCTGTCGAATGAAGAAAAATCTTTATTTAAAAAGAAAAAAAAAGAATTACACAAGCACTGGAGTGGAATGCCGCTGCCTCCCTTGCAAATGACAACCTCTGTCAGTCATCCCCTCGCCCGACTCCAGCTCTCACTGGGAGCTGGAAACACCACTCGTTTCTCCTCTTCTTTCCAGCCCAGGAGTCCTAAGAGCTTCCCACTGCTGCTGGTCTCTGTGTGTCCTGACATCTCTTGCTGGTTCCTTCAACCCTGTCCACACTTATATAAATGCGTCTTCCTTGAATTATCTCCACAGATTCCAGCCCAGTGCGCTTTCTGTTTCCTGCTGGAACTCCGACTAATACGTTAAATCTGCCAAAGATCCTGGTCCATTTAATTTCTTTACTTAATACCTTCTTCTAAATGCTATGTTTTTGTTTGTTTTCAAATGGCTGTTTGGCTTTGTTTGAAGAGAACTAACTGGTCTGACGCACAAAGTTACCTGTTTCTCAGGTGGGCATGGATTCATTTGACCTTCAAGTGTAGAAACCGTCTCCTATAGCCATATACACATATTTAGGGATCTCAACCCTCTTCATGGGATTACTACTTCTTATTCACAAAGGTGTAATTAAAAAGTCTCAAGGTCTGGTGTTCCGAGTGACACAACACACATTATAGTAACTGGCAAGCGATTTTTATCCCTTTATTTTATTTTTTTAAGATTTTATTTATTTGGGGCACCTGGTGGCTCAGTCGGTTAAGCGGCTGGCTGCCTTCGGCTCAGGTATTGATCCCAGGGTCCTGGGATCAAGCCCCACCTTGGGATCCCTGCTCAGTGGGAAGCCTGCTTCTCCTTCTCCCTCTCTCTGCCTGCCACTCCCCTGCTTGTGTGCTTTCTCTCTCTGCCAAATAAATAAAATCTTAAAAAAAAAAAGATTTTATTTATTTTTCAGAGAGACAGAGAGCAGAAGCAGGGGGAGTGGCAGGCAGAGCTGGGGAAGGGGGGAGCAGGCTCCCCACTGAGCAAGGAGCCCAGAACCCCGAGAACATGACCTGAGCCGAAGGCAGCCACTTAACAGACTGAGCCTCTCAGTTGTCCCAATTTTTATCCCGTTAAACCAAAATAAACATTTGGGGGCATTTCTGGAAAATGTGATTAGGCAACTTACAGCAAGATGCTGGTCGTGGCTTTAGCAAGGTCTGTGTGGAGAAGAACTTTCTTTATTGACAGCTCAAAGGGTTCAACAGCTCAGTTGCATTCTTGGGAAAACGTGACTATTTATGATATAATTTCATATAATATATGGATAAATGTTCTTCTTAAAAAAATTTTTTTTAAGTAATCTCTACTCTCTATGTGGGGCTTGAACTCCCGACCCAGAGAATAAAGTCACATGCTATAAGGTCTGAGTCCTGCCAGGAGCCCCAGGGATAAATGTTCTTGGGTTTAGGCAAATTAATATGATTTTAAAGTAAGAGCAGATATTGGAAATAGAGACTCAAGTTGCAGCTTCGCACTGGCTCCCAATTTCTTAGAGGTTAAGTAGGAAAATATATTTAGAAGCTTGTCCTGGTATCTGTCAATATCCTTAGGCATAACTTGATATCAAATGATGTGTAAGACAACCACACATAATAGATTTTAAATATCACATAAACGTAATCCAATTTTCCTTTTCCCAACCCTCATGATTCATATTTTCTTAGCCACTGGAATTCTTACGTATAGTTTCCAAGTTGATACGGTTGTCTTTTTCTTAATGGTAGTGTGACTAAGCAGAGATAGTTTGTGGGTAGAACTCTGTTGCTCCAGGCGCCAACTTACCACCTGGACATGCTTGGCCCTGGGAATGCACATGTGAAGATAGCTGTGACTTTATCAAAGTCCAATTCTAGGTTCTAATTTCCTCAGCTCAAGCCCAGGAAACAAACAGATAACACAGGTTGCAAAAAGGCATAAGTCTGTGTTGTATTTTTAGAAAAGTATGGGATTTTTATCCAAACCAATCAACTTGTTAATTAAACATCTATATACTTATTTTAGAGTATTCTTTTTTATTTTTTGCACTTAATCATTTAAATAAATGATTGCCTAAGACAGTAGCATTTTAGGGGCGCCTGGTGGCTCAGTGGGTTAAAGCCTCTGCCTTCGGCTCAGGTCATGATCCCAGGGTCCTGGGATTGAGCCCCGAATCAGGCTCTCTGCTCAACAGGGAGCAGCCCCCTCCGCACCCCCCCACCTCTCTGCCTACTTGTGATCTCTGTCTGTCAAATAAATAAATAAAATCTTAAAAAAAAAAAAAGTAGGATTTTAAATGTTATCTTACAGGTCAAAGAACATTGCAGAGTTCCTAAGGTAGAAAATAATTACAGGGGCGCCTGGGTGGCTCAGTGGGTTAAGGCTGCTGCCTTCGGCTCTGGTCATGATCCCAGGGTCCTGGGATTGAGCCCCGCATCAGGCTCTCTGCTCAGTGGGGGGCCTGCTTTCCTTCCTCTCTCTCTCTCTGCCTGCCTCTCTGCCTACTTGTGATCTCTGTCTGTCAAATAAATAAATAAAATCTTAAAAAAAAGGAAAATAATTATAAAACACAGCTGTTAATTTTATAAATATTAGATTACATTAGAGAGGGAATCTCAAAGTCCCAAAGAAAATCTAAGACCTCAAAATCCTATCTGCTGATTTCTGCCTGAAACTTTGGGATAGAATCTCCTTTTAGGTTAAACTCTCAATGCCTATTGAAATGCAAATACCATCATGGGAAGGTGGTAGTTTGTACTAGATTTGGCTGCAAGTAACAGAAAACCCAAAATAGCAGTGATCAAACACAGGAGTTTACTTTTACCTCATATATAATACTTTTTGAAGGAGGTAGTTCATTTTTTTTAAAGATTTTTAAATTTATTCATTAAAGAGAGAGAGAGAGAGAGCACAAGCAGGGGGTTAGGGTCAGAGGGAGAGGGAGAAGCAGACTCCCTGCTAAGCAGGGAGCTAGACTTGGGGCTCCATCCCGGGACTCTGGGATCATGACCTGAGCTTAACCAATTGAGCCACCCAGGAGCCTAAAGTAGGTAGTTCAATGTTGGGAAGGAAGTCCCGTGGTCATCAAGAACCCAGTCTCCTTTAGTCTTTTTACTTCACCATCTTAAGCACATGCATTCTGCCTCCAAGTTCCACTCAGGGTCCAAGATGGCTGCTGGAGCTCAAGCCTTATATGCACCTGCGTGGCTCAGTTGGCTCAAGCATCTGCCTTCAGCTCAGGTCATGATCCCCTGCTCCACAGGAAGTCTGCTTCTCCCTCTCCCTCTGCTGCTCCCCAAGCTTGTGCTTTCTCTCTGGCTCTCTCTCAAGTAAATAAATAAATCTTTAAAAAATAAAAAATAAAAATAAAAAAGATAAAATTCACAAAGCATACAGTTCACCTATTAAAGTGTAAAACTCCTTGTTTTTACATATTCACAGAATTATGCAACTGGTCACCATTATAAATTTTAGAACATATCATCACGGTAAAAACTAAACTGCATACCCACTAGCAATTAGTTCCCATTTTCCCTCCCTGCTTCTCTCAGCCCTAAGCAACCACTAATCTACTTTCTGTCTCTATAGATTTGCCTATTCTAGACATTTTGGATAAATGAAAATATGCAATATACAATATGTAGCCTTTTACGACTGACTTTCTTCACTTAGCATCATGTTTTCAGGGATCATCCATGTTGTAGCATGTCCTAGTCCCCTGTACCTTTTCATGGCCAAGTAATGCTTTATCCACTCATTTTGTTTATCCAATCATCAGTTGATGGACATCCAGGCCCTTTCTACTTTTGGGTTATTATTAATAATGCTGCTATAAACATTCATGTGCAAGTTATTGTGTGGATTTATGTTTTCATTTCTCTTTGGTGTATACCAAAGAGTAAAACTGCCTGATCATATGATAACTCTACGTGAAACGTTTTGAGAAACTGCTGCACTAGTTTTCCAAAACAGCTGCGCCATTTGCCATTCCCACCGTTGGTATAGGAGGGTTCCAGTTACTCAATATTCTACTCACAGTTATTATTATCTATCCTATTAAGTTCAGCCATCCTATGTGAGTGTGAAATGGTATCTCACTGGGGTTTCAATTTCCATTTCCTTGGTGACTAAGGATGATGGGCAAATTTTTATGTGCTTATCATTGGTCATTTGTGTATCTTTGGAAAGATGTCTATTCAGATCATTGGCCCATTTTTTAATTGGGTTATCTTTTTATTATTGGGTTTAAGAGTTTTCTATATTTGGGGTGCCTGGGTGGCTCAGTGGGTTAAAGCCTCTGCCTTCGGCTCAGGTCATGATCCCAGGGTCCTGGGATCAAGCCCCACATCGGGCTCTCTGCTCAGCGGGGACCCTCCCTCCCCCTCGCTCTCTGCTTGCCTCTCTGTCTGCTTGTGATCTCTGTCAAATAAATAAATTAAAAAAAAAAGAGTTTTCTGTATCTTCTAGATACAAATCTCTTGTCAGATTGAGGGGACCAGGATTTGCCACCCCAAAATATGCATCTTTGACATACTGATTATTTGGGGCTGATTATTTTTGAGAGACTGCAGACCTAGGAGAACATCTGGAATCAGAGTGGAAGTTGCCTTTTTTTCTTTTTGCAAAGATTTTATTTATTTATTTGACAGAGAGAGTGCACGAGTGAGAGTGCAGAAACTGGGGGTGGGGGGCGGCAGGCAAAGGGAGAGGGAGAAGCAGGCTCCCTGCTGAGCAGAGAGCCCAGTTGGGGGGGCTGGATCCGGGGACTCTGGGATCCTGGGATCCTGACCTGAATGGAAGGTGGACACTTAACTGACTGAGCCACCCTGGGGCCCTGGAAATTGCCCTTTTATAAGAAACATTTACATGTATAAGGGAAATCTCCATCTGTAAGGGTGTTTCCTTCTCTGTACCAGGAAGAGAAGGATGACTAAATCTCTAGAAACTCTTATCAGTGGACAAGGTAAGAACTTGGGTCTGCATAACAACCTTACTCTCCTTTACTGTGCTATTCCTGGTCACCTCCCATTACCAGGTCTTCCCACTGACAGCCCTCCCCCACCAACATCTTTTGTCTTTAGCTGAAGATGTTATTTATTTTAAGGTGGTTGCTCCAGCCATTTCTAGGAGTTACTCAGTTGTCTTGGGTTTCTCCTATGTGTACAGGAGGCATAAATGTTATTAAATGTCTGTTTGTTTTTCTCCTGTTAATCTATTTTTTATTACAGAGGGGTCTCAGCCCTCTGTAGAAGCGTAGAGGGAAAATTATTTTTCCTCCCCTACACAAATATTTTCTATTGCTCTGTACGTTGTCTTATTATTTTCTTTCTTTCCTTTTTTTAAGATTTTTTTATTTGTATTTGAGAGAGAGAGAGAGAGCACGAGCAGGGAGAGAAGCAGAGGGAGAAGCAGGCTCCCCAGAGAGCAGGGAGCACAATGAGGGACTCGATCCCAGGACTCTGGGATCATGACCTGAGCTGAAGGCAGACACTTAACTGACTGAGCCACCCAGATGCTCCTCAATTTGTTCTTCTGTTGCTTTTGCTTTTAGTATCATAACTAAGATATGCTTAATCCAAGATCAGAAAGATTTAGGCCTATGAATTCTTCCCGAGTTTTATAGTTTTTGCTCTTATATTTATGTCTTCCATCGTTTTCAGTTTAGTTTTTGTATATGGTGCAGAGTAGGGATACAACTTAATTCTTTTGCGTGTGGGTATCCAGCAGTCTTGGCACCACTGATTGAGAAGACTATTCCTTTTTTTTTTTTAAGATTTTATTTATTTATTTGACAGAGATCACAAGTAGGCAGAGAGGCAGACCCAGGTGGGAAGGGAGCAGGCTCCCTGCTGAGCAGAGAGGCCCACTCGGGGACTCGATCCCAGGACCTTGAGCTCATGACCTGAGCTGAAGGCAGAGGCTAACCCACTGAGCCACCCAGGCTCCTGTGAAAAGACTATTCTTGCCCTGTTGAATTATTTTGGCACCTTTATTGAAAAACAGTTGACTATAAATGTGAGAATTTATTTCTGGTCTCAAATTAATTCTATTCCATGAATCTATACATCTGTCCTTATGCCAGCATCACACTATCTTGATTAATGAAGCTTTGTAGTAGGTTTTGAAATTTATAAGTTTGAGTGTAAATTTGTTGTTCTTTTGTTTGTTATGCTTTTTCAACATGGTGTTATCTATTCTGAGTCCCTTTCATGTCCATATGAATTTTAGGAACAGCTTGTCAATTTCTGTAAAAAAGGCAGCTTAGATTTTGATAAGAGTGCATTGAATCTGTAGATCAGTTTGGGAACTACGGCCATCATAACAATATTAGTTCTTCTGAATAAGGATATCTGCCCATTTATTTGGGTCTTTAACTTCTTTCAACAATGTTTTGTATTTTAGAATATAAATTTTGAATCTTTAATTTTATTCCTAAGTGTTTTATTCTATTTGATGCTATTGTAGAAGAAGTTTCTTATTAAATTTCATTTTCTGATTGTTCATTTTTTTTTAAAGATTTTATTTATTTATTTGACAGACAGAGATCACAAGTGGGCAGAGAGACAAGCAGAAAGAGTGGCGGTGGGAAGCAGGCTCCCTGCTGAGCAGAGAGCCCAACGTGGGGCTCGATCCCAGGACCCTGGGAGCACGACCTGAGTTGAAGGCAGAGGCTTAACCCACTGAGCCACCCAGGTGCCCCCATTTTATTTATTTTTTAAAGGCAAAGTTCTTTTTTTTAAAGGTTTATTTATTTATTTATTTGAGAAAGAGAAATCACTTGAGGAGGGTGAGGAGCAGAGGAGAAGAGAGAGAGAGAATCTTAAGCAGACTCCCCACTGACCGTGGAGCAGATGTGGAGCTTGATCCCATGACCCTGAGATCATAACCTGAGCCGAAATCAAGTCACATGCTTGACAGACTGAGCCACCCAGAGGCCCCAAACCTTTTTTTTTTTTTTAAGATTTTACTTTATTTTTGTATTTCTTTCTTCTTTGTTATTGTTCTTTGGTATGTTTTAAGTAAACTCTACCCCAGATATTGGGCTCAAGCTCAATCTCATGATCCTGAAATTGAGAGTTTCATGCTGTATTGACTGAGCCAGCCAAGCGCCCCATATCCTAAAATCTTTTTAACTGGTTTATGGGTTCTAGCAGATTATAGAGGATTATTTGGAATTTTCTATATGTACGGTCATGTTTCTATAAATAGAGATGGTTTACTACCTCTTTCCTGGTCTGGCTGCCTTTTATTTTTATTTATTCATTTATTTTGCCTAAATTTCCATGGCTAGAGGGACGCCTGGGTGGCTCAGTTGGTTACGCAGCTGCCTTCGGCTCAGGTCATGATCCCAGCGTCCTGGGATCGAGTCCCACATCAGGCTCCTTGCTCGTCAGGGAGCCTGCTTCTCCCTCTGCCTCTGCCTGCCATTCTGTCTGCCTGTGCTCGCTCTCTCTCCCTCTCTCTCTCTGAGAAATAAATAAATAAAATCTT